>NC_055694.1:31050786-31650786 GCF_017639745.1 Melanotaenia boesemani | reverse complement strand
TTGTACATATATTTCTTATGTGTCAAGAAAGCAAACGTACTCTACAAATAATGCTTTAAATCTAAAGACGTTTCATGCTGATGATTTCAGTAGAATTGACCTCCTAGAAAAGAGGTTCTCTGATGTTGGATCAGTTGTTGATTCTGTTTCAGGAGAAATCTCAAAACTGTTGTTGCTGTTAAGCTTTCGTTTTTCTTTCAGTTTATGTATAAAAACAGTTGGATGAAATGCAGAAAACTCGGCTGTGGAAAAACGTTTTTCACATCTCAAATAGCTGAAAAAAGATACATGTAAAAAAAGACTCTTAGAGGAATTCTTCCAAGAACATATGGGTCAATAAGAGTCACTCACCAGCCATTTTACCAGGTCCACCTTCTAGTAATGGGTCGGACCCATTTTTCCTCCAGAACTGCCTTAATTCTTAGTGTCATAGATTAATCAAAGTGGTGGAAACCTTCCTCAGAGGTTTTCTCCATATCAACATGACAGCATCACACAGTTGCTGCAGGTTTGTCGGCTGCATCCATGATGAGAATCTCCCGTTCCACCACATCACAAAGCTGCTCTACTGGACTGAGATCTGGTGGCTGTGGAGGCCGTTGGAGTCCAGAGAACTCATGTGGAGATGATCTGAGCTTTGTGACATGGTGCATTATCCTGCTGGAAGTAGCATCAGAAGATGCTCCATTGTGGTCATAAAGGGATGGACATGGTCAGCAACAATACACAGGTAGGCTGTGGTGGTTCAACCAGGCCACGTTGGTACTAAGGGACCCAAAGTGGGCCAAGAAAGCATCCCCCCACCATTACACCAGCAGCAGCCTGAAGTGTTGATCCAAGGCAGGATCCATGGTTGGATATTTAAATCCTCTTTCTACCTCATTCTGATGCTCAAGTCGTCTTCACCATGTCTACGTGACTAAATGCTGCCATGTGATTGGCTGATTAGTTATTTGTGTTAAGAGGCAGTTAAAACGGTGGACATGAAAAAGTGGCTGGTGAGTGTAAATGTTTTATTTTGTCCACTCTGTTAGTAGATTCATTACAAATTGTTTGTTGATGTTACTTTGATTATTTTACATAAGTTCTTCCTGATGTCACAACTATGAAAAGTACTAACATCAATCTTTTTTCATTTTGTTTTATAGTAAGGAGCAAGATTTGTTGTCAGACTTTAACGCAAATGGAAATTCTTAATTTTGCACTTTCCGTCATTTTGAGTTTGAGTTGATTCTGATGTAGGTCTTCCACTTTAAAAAAATCTACATCGCTAGACAAAAACAGCACAAAAAAAGAAAAACATATATAGATACTTTAAAATGTAAAACTATTTAATTTAATTTAATTTTAATTTAATCTTTTTAATCAAAGTTATTTGGCCTTTTAACAAAATGTAATGTAAAAAAAAGGAAAAAAAGAAAATTGCAAATATGTATGATATTTTTTTACCATATGTTGAAAAGATAGGTGTAAGAAACTGCATGTATCAATAATAATCCTGTAGGCATTAAAGAGTTTAGAAAAATCTAATTAAATAGAAAATTGCTGCAAATGAAGCATTTTGGGCGGCCACAAAAAACCCTGTAAAATTCTGACACAATGTTAAGTCTTTTTAACAGCTCAGTTGACACATTTTAGGTGAATCATATATCCCTTTTTTTAACATGAATATTCAACAAGAATATGTTTACTTGATGTTTGTGTAAAATTGAGACTTTGATAACCGGTATATTCTTGCTGACAAAGTCATTCACTCATATTGATGAGCGCTCGTTATTCTGTTATTACCGTGGTTTTTATTTGTTGTGCTGTGTAAACATCAAGCTAAATTTTTCTAAGTCTGTTTCTGCTCATGATAGCTCCAGAAATTGGGCCATGAAGTAAAATGACACCTAGATTGAAAAGTAACGCAGCAGTTCTCAAAACTGTAGGAAAATGATTGTGTTTGTCTGTGATGCTGCTGATGAGTCATAAACTCATTTCCTGTTTAAGGTGCTCGGCTTCCCGATGGGTTTTTTCAGATGGAGGGGTGGGGGTAGGGAAGTCATGATGAAGGTAAGTGAGGCGAAAGAGATAAGAGTGGTGTTTTGGGGAGAAGGCGGATGAGAGGGATGGAAAGGCTGCTTCACCTTCAGCGCTGTTCTGTGTGTTTGTGTGTGAGTCAGGGGTGTTGCAGTTTATTATTACAAGTTATTATAACACTGTGGAGGGAGGCAAGGTGGGGGAAGGTGCAGAGGGTTTAAAGTGAAAATGCATTTAGAGGGAATTTGACAGACTTTAATCCTTGTTAGACTTTACTATAACAGCGATACAAATGTTTGAGTTTTTAAAAGAAGACAAAAAAACAAAACAATCAGAACTGAAGGTCTACTTATCCCCTAGTTTTATTCTGAAAAACACTCCCAAGAGCTTTGCTTTCAATTTTCTTTTTCCTTAAATTTAAACATATTTTATATTTTCCATCTTTGAATAGTTAAGAAGTTAAATAGTAAGATTTAAAAGTCACACATGGATCAGTTTGGCACAGAAAATCCTGTTATTACGTTTTCATTTTGTTAATATAGGATGGTTCTAATGTTTATCACCAGAATCCATTCAGTTTCCACCTTTAAAGAGATGCAAAATCCAAACCAAAGTCAAAGAACAACTATATAATATGGCAACATTACTGCATGTAATACTCAATTTACTTAAATGAAACTGTTGGTGCTGCTAAGAGATTGCTTAATCTACTACAATGTTGGAAAATATCACACTGACCTAAATTTTCCATTTTTTATCCAAAGCTTTTAAAAATTCAGGTTGTTATCTCTAATAAAAGTAGCACAAACATTTTTATTAATTTTAGTGTGACTTTGTTTAATCATGTGTGCAGGCCTCAAATAGATAAAAATATTTTTCATGGGAGTTCAGAAACATAAAGTTCACTCTAAATGCACATCAGCTTACTGACCCCCTGCTACTGGAGGTGGTCAAGGGAGGTTACCATGGGCAGCCAGGTGGGTGAAGGCAGGTGTGGAGGAACGAAGGGGGAGCGGGGGACTCTGGCCCTTACCTTGCCTGCTCGTGGTGCTTGGCGGGGGGCAGGGCGCAGGGAGGCTTGGGCAGGCGGAGGCGCGCGGGACAGCAGTACTGATGGTAGGTGGCGTGGCTGTTAGGAGGTAGGCTGGAGGAGTAGAGAGAGGAGGAGGAGGTGGAGGAAGGAGTGGTGATGCTAGTAGGGTTGTTGGAGGTACGACAAGAGGTGGTGGTAGTAGAACAGGTGGAGGAGGAGGAATAAGACCTGACAGAAAGAGATAGAAAGAGAGATAGAAAGATAGAGAGGGAGAAAAAAGAGAGAAAAATAAAGTCAAGAGGGAAACAGAGAAAGGTAGACAACAACAACAACAACAACAACAACAGACAAGCACACATAAACAAACACCATTAGCACAGTTAGCAACAGCATAGCACACAGTTTTATAGCAGCATTAGCAAACAAGTAGAGCTAATAGAGTTAAAGCAGAAAAAGCACATCCAACTTTATAAGCATTAGCTTAGCACATAATGAGAAACAGCCACGTAGCATTAACACACAATAACAACAGTCTTAGCTTATAATTAGCATACTATGTCTTACCATGTTAGCATTACCTTAGCATACAATATCAATGGCAGCATATAGCTGTTATTATAAAGTCTTTATCACTAGCATACACATTAACATACAATCACAAGTGTTAGCTTGGCAGTTAGAATATTAGCTTATGTTAGCACAGCCAATCGGCCAGTAGCACTAGCAGTTAGCATGTTAGCATCAAAGCAGTACATGTATAGTGTACAGTGAGTCAGGAGGGGGAGGATGATGCACAGATACAGATAGTTTACTGCGTTTTGCAGAGCAACAGCACTGTTCGTTAACCTTCAGTCGATTAGTTGTTTGATGGTTTAGCTAAGTCTCAATAATGCGGGAGTAAAAATGTTTTCCTGATAATCTCTTCCAGAGCAGGTACATGTTTACTGCCTGATAAAAGGAGAGAGGTACATCAGCTGGTTTAGGCTGACAACCTGCAGCTAAGGGATGTACTTTCAAACTGGTGGTTCAGTTATGCAGTCAAATGTCCCAACTGTTGGACTAGACAGATTTAAATGTGTTGATGCCATATTCAAACTGTGTCACCATAAAGAGACATAACATGGTGATAATAAGGAGGCTATTTGATGCAATTGCTTTTGAGTTCTTAAGTCCATTGAAAAATGAATTCATAATGAATAAACTTTGATCCCTCCATAGTGCATCTACTTAAAGGCTACTTAATATATAAAGCAAGTAGTAATGATGTGTGGAAAGATAATAGTCAATTTGTTATTTAATTTGAAATGAAAAATGAAAATCATCCCTTAGAGAGAATTTTTTTTTCAAGGTCACAGTCGTAGAAAATTAAGTACAGCCTCTTTAATTTCCAAAATTCTTAAAATGAAGTAAATACAATGAACAAAACAAAAGACAAACTTAGCCAAAATGCAGAACAAGCATTGTTTAAAAAACTAAGTCCACCTTTACCTCCTTCATAAGAATTAATATGGTCAGTAGCAGCCAGAAACCGCCTATCAAATGCACTACATTATTCGTTCATCAGCAAATATAAGATCTTTAAAAACAGAAATATTAATTTGCTTGTTTGGATTGTTCAGGTGTGTGTTAACAAAATGCCAAGGAGGAAAGACATCAGCAATCATTGTAAAGAAGCAGCTGCTGCTGCTGCCCATCAATCTAGGAAGAGTAATCAGGTAATTTCCAAACTATCTGGAGTCCATCATTCCAGAGAAAGATTATTCCAGGATTTGACGAGACAGATCAGATCGGGCAGTGCTCTGAGAAACTGTAAAAGGCCAAAGAGCTACATCTTTAGCCAGGATTATAATTGCTTTTTGAACTCACATTCACATAGACAACCAGTTTCGTTGTGAGTCTAATTGTTTGCTTGCTTGGGTACTACGCTTGTTACCGGAGGATTCCTCCAGGGGACACATTAAAGAACTCAAGACCAGAAGAAGTTGCTGAATATGTAGGGTACAAACAAAACAATAAACATGGTGAGAATATAGGTTAGTACCTGATACATTTTTAGATCACAGCAGAAAACAACACCAACAGTGGTATCCTAGCTGGTATGTAAGGCTCCTAAAACAAGCAAGATATGTCTTGTCTTAGAAAATTAGCATCACTTTTACCACTGTCGATCCTGTGACCTTACTTTCAGTCAAATTGGTCCCTACACCACCCCTAGTGTTAACTAAGATGTTATGAGTACAAGAGGAGTTATGAGAGGAACTCAATTACCCAGCATGCCTCAGGAAAGGGAAGTTGGACGTAGCTATTTAGGTAGCACTGGATTGTTGTAAGTTATGAGGCTGTTAAATGAATACAAAAAGATCAGCTATCACACCTCATCTGCTTATTACAGGTTGAAGCAAGACAACACAGTAACTAGCATACTGTAGCTAGGAGCTGCACAAATTAAACTTCAAACAAATGTGAAATACAAGGGCCAGCCATGATAAATGCATATACCTGTAATTAAAGGGAAGCATATTTTTTAGCCTTAAATTCTCCAGGCCTCAGTTGATGTTAATGTTCATAACAGTAAAAGAGTTGTTTAGAAGGTTTCCAGAAGAAAGTCTCTCTAAAAAAAACAGCTCACAGCCCAGGTTTCCAAAACTGCACCTGAGCAAACCACAAGACCTCTGAAACAATGTTCTTTGGACAGACCAGACCAAATATGGAGATGTTTGGTTAATAATAAGGTGGCTTAACACAAAAAAAAAACAAAAAAAAAACAAAACATCTGTATAAGTAAAGAATGTAATAAAAAAAAGTTTATGATTTATTGTTTATGAATCAGCTGTCTGTATATTAAATTGCATCTTCTTTTTAGGTTGGATTTATTGGTTTGTTTTATGGAAAAGTATCAAATAAATCCTATCAAATCATAGGGAAAGAGACATTATTCAGAAACCAGATGTGGGCTTATAAATTCTTGGTATTGTTTTAAATCGCATCATGAATCATATCGAACCGAATCGCATTTTATAAACTGAAATTGTTAATAAATCGCATCATAACATGAACAGGGGTCAATGGATCGCATCGTATCTACAGGGAGCTTCACTGTATCGTTAATGTATCGTATCGCTGGCTGCGTATCGAGATGCATATCAAATAAGCGTCAGTGGTGCGGATTCACATCCCTAGTACAAATGAGAGAAAAAGAGTGGAATAAAAACCTGAAAAGATCTTCAGAAAGCTGAGGAACTATTGCTCAAGACTGCTTTAAAAGATTAGCCAAAATTAGTCTGAGAAGTATTATAAAATAAAGGCTGGATCTGGATTTCTGGGTAGTGAGTTTCTGAAATATATTAAAACTTCTAGTAACTTTCTTCCACAACGTTTAAGAACTTACAAAAAAGCATACAAACTGCACACTATAATTATTTTACAAATGTTTCACACAGAAAAACATCTAAATTGAGTTTGGATTGATAAATAGTATGATGGGACCAAAACTGTAACTTAAGACCAAATTAGACTCTAGTCAGGAGGACTCTGATGTATTTCGCTACTAAGTCCTGCTCTACTGTTTGGAAGAGCAACATCTTCAGTGACTAAGATGAATTTTATTAAAAAATTGTGGAAATAAACCTGCCTGATCATCTGTGCTAATTGCTTTTTGTATGTAATACTCAAAGCAAGCGTTGGTTTTCCCAGTGTTGTTTAACATTTTGAGCATTTTATGCTTGTTATTATTAACTTTTATCTCAACTGTTTGCTAAAAAACATTTATTCTCATTATTCTTGTCCAAAAGAAAAGGAAAAATGCAAAGAAATAGTTTTCTCTTGCTTTTTTCTCAGTGTGAACTTTATATTCAATATGCACTGAATATTTTTAACTGTTAAACCATGTGACCAAATAAAGAACAAATATCTTGTTGGTGGCAGAGTAATACATTTTAAATGTAGTGTTTATCCCTCTAGTATGTTTGTCACAAAGAATTAAGGGAATCCTCACTAACCTCCACCACAGCTGACATGAAAAGAGTCAGCATTACACTAGCTGCATGTCCCATGAGGCTTTTGAGGCAAAAACCCATTCAAGGTCAGAACAAATGTAACAAACCTAAAGTCATCAGCTGTTAAGATTCCCTGTTAAAGATTAATGAAGCAAAGCCGCCTGAAGCTTTCTATGATATTTTGTTTTATTGTCCTTGCAGATCTAACAGCCGGTGTCTGTAACATTCATCTCTGAACATGGTAAAATTGTGACTGCGTGGACATCTGTAATGTTTGTACAAAGACCCCACTGCAGCGCGCTTCGCTGAGCTGAGACCTTCCTCCTCACACTTCATCCTACTCACTGTGATGTGACAGTTTGCTGGTCTGCTGCACGACTGCACTCACCCCGCTGCTCGGTGTTGCTGCAGGTAAAATGTGCGCCACACTTGCTGGCGGCACACTGTGACAAAGTGATGGGTGTACAGTGGAAATGCAGGCTGATTCACACAGATTGCTGACCCTGTGATTGCATGACATTATCTGGCAGTGTGTGTCTGATCTGAAACAGGCTGTATGTGGTGGGTAAAATTATTTTGACTAACAAAATGGGAACTTGGTAACCCTCTAAACCAGGGTTACTCAATCTGGCCCTATGTGAGCCGCAATCCAGCAGGTTTTCAATGTATTCCTGCTTTAACACACCTGAACCAAACTAAATGGATCTAACAGCCTATCATGTTCTGCACAATGACTCATTCCTTTAAGTCAGGTGAATTTGGAGCAGGGTTACATGGAAAACCTGTTGGATTGCTGCTCTCTTAGGACCGGATTGAGTAACCCTGCTCTAAACTCTGAAGTCCTTGTATGTTTTCTCCAGCGGGGTGAAAGAAAAAAACCCATGAGTAATAATTTTCTAGATGTTTTTAGGGGCCTGGCATGGCTCAGTGTCCTCTCAGAACTGTTGCTTTGTGTTATAACCTTTCACTGCCACTTGGGGACAGTATCAAAAACATATGGAGCAGTCTGAGTTGTAGTTGGTGTTGTTGGTCCTTTAGATTTACTCTGTTGTGGAAAAAACAAAAATGAAAGTGGACTAATGTCTTTTTATAGTGCAGGGAAATTATGAGTTAAAATGGAGAATGTCAAGTGCAGCAGCTCTTTGTGCTCTTCACCTGAACGTCCCCAATATTAATTATTTTTCACATCAGTTTGTCATCAGTGACTTTGAGGTTCAAATGAAATACCAGCCAATAAGTGTCTAAACTACTGTTAATAAAAATATTAATGGATTCCTAATAATAATATATACTTTATTAATTGCAACTGGGAAATTGGCCTCTGAGTTAGTCCCCTCTCTAGATTCGCAAGAGGGACAGATTTCTATGGCACTTTTCAATGCACCCAAAGAGCTTTACAGTAAACCACTTATTCATTCACACCACATTCATACCTGCTGATGGTAAGCTACATGCGTGGCACCAGCTGCCCTGGGGCAGACTGACTGCAAGATTGAAGCCCATCCATGTCAACGGCCTCTCCGACCACCAGTCAGTCAGTATCAGAAGAGCAGAATATGCCATTTAAAAGTTCATTAAAGTCTCATGTTTAGTTTCATAACTGACTGATGTACAAAAAGGTTTTTCAATCTAACTTAATCTGGCTGTATCTTCGGCCAGATGGTACGACTGCGTGTTCAGTGTTCAATACACGAATTGGGTTGGATGCTATATTCTTGGCTAGTTTCAGCGTGATTTTTTTCATGACTGAATGTCTGATAAAATACTTGTAATGGTTGTCCTATAATCTTGGGACAGAGTTTTGCTTGTTGGTGCAGTTTAGATTTTTCCACTATGAGGAAACTTTTTGGACCAGGTGATTTTGGAGTACTGTAGAACAGACATGACAACAGAAGAATAGTAAATCAGAAGGACTTGTTTTTTCACCCCAAAGGACCTTAGGTGTCGGAAATAGATCATCTGTTTTGTATGTTTGCACATCATTTTAGTGTGATCTTTCCAGGACTAGAGCCCGACCGACCGACTGATCGACCAGCCGATTAAATCAGCCGATTATAGCCCTTTTCAAAATAATCATAATCAGCCGAAGTTTGCAGATTAAATGTCGATAAGTTTTTAATTACTCATATAACAGTAAATACGATGCGCAGAATGATGTTGTTGTGCCGTTTGTCCACTAGATGGAGCTCTGACTCCTTTCAATCCTCAGTCCTCACTGCTGTCGTTAGCACAGCAGTAGCTACAGCCAGGCAACCCTGCAGGGGAGGGCAGAGCGGAGCTTGATGGCAGGTTTATAACAACATTGTAAATTAAGAGTGACTCAACATGTCTCCAGTTTCAGTTTAACTCTGTTTGCCATGTGTCACGATACATGATCATCTACTGTGTATTTATTTATTTATTTACTTATCTATTTATTTATTTATTTTATTTTCAAACTGGTTAGGTTTTGACATCACAACTACTTGGTTAAGTTCAGGAAAAGATTGAAGGTTAAAATAAACTTAGAAGATAGATTTTAAAATAAAGTAAAAGTTAGAATTCAAGTAAAAAAAATCAGTGTAAAGTCAACTTTAGATATTTTCCTAAATAAATAAATAAAATAGATGCTCAAATCTTCCATTGATTTGTAACATCATGGCATCCAGAAAACTTTGTGGCATCACTTGATGCACAGAGATTATTCTTTTATTTATTTATTTTTATAGTTTTTTGCTATTTTCTAATGCCCTTTTACAAAAAAAGTGTATTTAGTCTTGGTTGCACTCCATCCTTCTCCATCTTCTTCCTCCACTCCCCTGCTCCTCAGGTTCTCTCTATCCGAGCAGCACTTGTCTTAGTATGAGCTGAGCGAGCTGCTCACCGCAAAATAAGCTGGAGCCATTCATTACCACACTGCTGCTTCACTGCAGAGACATCAACACCTACAGAGAGACGCAGGGAGACCGGCACTGCACAACATGACAGACATGAGCCTGCCGTCATCACTTATTTCATGATCAATAATCCATATATCCCTGTCAGATTAGGTGTAACTCTGATTTCATTAATCCAGACTAATGACGTCATGGTAGAGATAACTGATCCCCAACAGTGCTGCAACTCCTGCTCATGTCTCTTTCATTATTTTGCCCTTGTGGTGGTGTGCTGATTTGCCTAATGTACTAAGCACCAAAGCTCCAAGTGATGACATGCTCAGCTCCCTTCTGTTCACTCTGTACACCCATCATCATCACCATCATCATCAGTCGGATTACAAATCATGACAAGATGTCGTATCAGGAAGACATCAGCAGTCTTACAGTGTGGTGCTCAGAGAACAACCTGCTAACCAGCATCACTGCAGGGAGCTGAGTGAAGCTAATCTGTCTAGATCAGGTTAGCTGAGGAGGAATCATCATCACACATCCTGGTCATCCCACATTCTCCTGGTTAAGAAGACTTAGAAACAACAGCTTAAATTAATGGATATTTAAGGCCCATTCTGACCACACTATGAACTGATAGATGGATAGAGGGATTTTTTAAGGCAGGGGCGCTGCTCTGACATATTTTATGTAAGCTACAAAATAATTATGCTCAGTGTGTGAGTGTGTACAAGCACCATAGCAAAATGTCAAAGGGTTTATGTAAGCATGAAATAGGCCACTCAGTGTGAGTGTGTTTGGTATCACTGAGACACACAATGAACTGAATTCCCTTAAAGATCATGTGAAGCCTGGTGGGCTTCACATAGCTCACAGTGGGACTCAAAACCAGATGCTGGACTGGACCTGCATCCTCCAGAAAAAAAAAAAGATGCCTGTGAAAATCTCATATCAGTCTTTGGTAGTTACATTGGACCTCAGCACACAGTAGAACCTTAACGGTAGAACTGCGGCACTTTCTGGGCTACATCATCTTTATGTGCTTTTGTCTTTGGAAACTCAATTCCAAAACAGTAAATTAAAAATATAAATGAAAACAAAATGCAATGATTTGTAAATCTCACCAACCCACATTTTAATTCCAATAGAACACAAACAACATATCAGATGGTGGAACTAAAACATTTTAAAAAGTGAGCTCATTCTGAATCTGATGGCAGCAAGATATCTGTAAAAAGCTGGAACAGGAGCAACAAAAGGCTGAAAAAGTAATTGGCACAAACCAAAAATTCTTATAGACTGGATTATAAAAATAATTTGGTTAACTGGGAAAAGGTCAGTAACAAGACTGGGTATAAGAGGATCATTTCAGAGAGGCAGAGTCTCTAAAAATGTAAAGATGGCCAGAGATTCACCAATCTGAGACAAACTGGGTCTAAAAATTGTGAAACGATTTCAGAAAAATGTTCCTCAAAGTAAAATTCCCACCATCCAACCACACCCATACAGTGTATAATAGCATCAAAAGATTCAGAGAATCAGGGGGAATCTCTGTATGCATGGAACAAGACTCAAGGTCAAACTGGATGCTGGTGATCTTGGGGTCCTCAGGCAGCACTACATTAAAACCAGACATGATTCTCTACTGGAAATCCCTGCATGGACTCAGGACGACCTCTAGTGAAAACAGTTCACTCTGAAATCCACTGTTCTGTGGTCAGATGGATGAAAATGTGAAATTCTTTCTGGAAAGCATGGACAGCGTGTCCTGCAGACTAAAGAGGAGAGGGAGCATCCAGCTTGTTATCAGTGGACAGGTGAAAAGCTGCATCTCTGATGGGATGGGGCTGCATTAGTGCCTATGGCGTGGGCAGCTTCCACATCTGTGAAGCTCCATCAATGCTGAAAAGTACATGGAGGTTTTAGAGCAACATCTGCTCCATCCAGACAACGTCTCTTTCAGGGAAGGCCTTGCAGATTTCAGCAAGACAATGCTGAACCACATCCTGCATCCATCACAACAGCATGGCTTCACAGGAGAAGAGTCCGGCTGCTGAACTGGCCTGCCTGCAGTCCAGACCTTTCACCAATACTAAACATCTGGAGCATCATGGAAGCAGAAATCCAGCAACCAAGATCCAGGACTGTAGAGAAGTCAAATTCAGTTAGATTCTGCACAACTATTACATGTTTAACTACACTCATAGAGAGGTAAAAGAGATTAGAGAGACTGTATGAACTCTCACAGAAGATAAAGTCCAACTCCAGATCATATTATATCATTATACTGACTAAAAAACAACAACCACATTCATTGGGCAATGAATAACAAGTTAGAAGATCATAATGAAGAATTTTAGCAGCTGGGAAACACAAGGTATTATATAACTCCACATGTAACTGCAGCAGATATGATGAGGTGTGGAAGTGCAAGAGCTAGAAGTGAAATAATGGAAAAACATAATTTTGCTAGAATGAATGTGACTTGTTGCCATAATATGCTTGTAAAATTCTCTCACAGAAACGCAGAACAAAAACCTTGTTGCAGCCTCAAGGTGGCGCTTCACAAAATCGTCGTCCACCATTATTATCTGAGAACAATAAAATTCTAAGCTGTCTCATCTTGAAAAGATGGTGGAATGTTGTGCTTACTTTACTGTGATATGCTGGGAGATATGGTGAAGAAGAGCAACACTTTTTGGATTTCATGAACTCACTGGAAAGCATAATCTAAATGAGACACAGTGGACAGAGTCTCCAGCATAGATCCGATATGAGGAACCACGTCAGCCATTTATACCATAACTTATTATCTGCAACCACCAGCAAAACATCAGCTTGACTAATCAGACAGAAATCGACGAGGCAATATTGGCTTTGCCTTCAAACTCAGAGAGAGAATAAACTTTAGCAACTATTGATAAACATGACAAAGGAACTACATCATACTGAGGTATGTGCTATCAGTTTACTCGAGTTTATGTATTCATTTTTTCAGATGCGTTTGGACATAGTTTGTTTGTACAGCATTAAAATATTTCATAATAATTATATGATCTGCTTCCTGAACCTTCAGAGAATCTGTTGAAATCTTTGAATACTGCTCCCAGTTCGGCTTCAGGAGGCAGAACCTTCGGCTTTCAGACCCCTCTCTGCTGAACTGGATCCCAGTTCGGCTTCAGGAGGCAGAACCTTCGGCTTTCAGACCCCTCTCTGCTGAACTGGATCCCAGTTCGGCTTCAGGAGGCAGAACCTTTGGCTTTCAGACCCCTCGCTGCTGAACTGGATCCCAGTTCGGCTTCAGGAGGCAGAACCTTCGGCTTTCAGACCCCTCTCTGCTGAACTGGATCCCAGTTCGGCTTCAGGAGGCAGAACCTTCGGCTTTCAGACCCCTCTCTGCTGAACTGGATCCCAGTTCGGCTTCAGCGGGTAGAACCTTCGGCTTTCAGACCCCTCTCTGTGGAACCGGATCCCAGTTTGGCTTCAGGAAGCAGAACCTTCGGCTTTCAGACCCCTCTCTGTGGAACCGGATCCCAGTTTGGCTTCAGGAAGCAGACTCCCCCTTTACCTTTCAGATCAGACTTCAAACGTTTCTTCCTAAATAAAAGAAAAAACTGGACGTTTGCTGGCTGCTGGTCCGTCAGAGGATAGACTTTAAAGTTCTGCTGCTGGTCTATAAAGCTCTGAATGGTTTAGGACCAACATACATCAGTGACCTCTTGACCCAGTATGAACCTGCCAGAACCCTCCGGTCATCTAGTTCCCGTTTCTTATCAGTTCCCAGAGTCAGAACCAGACATGGAGAAGCTGCATTCAGCTTCTATGCTCCACTTGTCTGGAACAAACTCCCAGAAAGCCTCAGATCAGCTGAAACCCTCAGTTTATTTAAAACCAGGTTAAAGACCCACCTGTTCTCTGCTGCATTTCACTAGTTTTTATTTAGAATCCAGATCTGCATCTGCTTCTTTTAAGCTGGAATCTTTAAACTTGATCATGTTTTAATACTGTTTTTCCCCACAGTGGAACTTTTTTTCTTGCATTTTATGTATTTTATTTTAGCCTCTTCTTTCTGTTTTTATTTAATTAATTTTATTTCTCTTAATCTTAGTTTTTTTATGCACTTGTATCGCTTGTAAACAATGTTTTATGTAAAGCACTTCGAATTGTCTTGTACATAAAATGTGCTATACAAATAAATTTGCCTTGCATTGCCTTCCTGAGAAATCTCAGAGTAAGTCTGGCTTGGTGACCCTTATTTATCCCTTTAGTCCTGCTGCTATAGGATGAGACTGCTGGGGGACGTCCCATGATGCACTGGGCTCCTCTCCATGTAAAATATCGGACATTGTTGTTGTGTTTTTCTTCTACTTTTTTAGCTTTTTTTTTCCTGTTCCCAGAGTTTGTCCTCTCCACTGTCTCACTGTATCTGGTGGTTTAGCTTGGTTATTATTTTTTTATGAATTGTTTTATATGAACATAGTTATTATAAATGTTAATCTAATGTGGACCATATTATGGATTTTTTTTACTGGATTATAATTGGCTAGAATGAATTGAAGTGAAGCGTGAAAAAATCCGCCATGTTTGGTTATATAAATGTTTGCACTACACAGACTTGCATCAAATCTTTAAACAGCTGAATCAGATCAAATCATGAGGCCAGTGGATGTTAACTACTCTTCTGAATGAATTCCAGGTGCTGTCTTACAATAAAAAAAAGTATTTTTACGCAGCACTCCTTTGTATCATAACTTAGTGCATCATGTAGAAGGATATTTCTGTTGCAGCCAGATAACGTGCTTTTAATGCATTTTTCCCAGATTAGTTGTGTAGTCAGTGTCCACTAATTTCATGCAGATAAATTAAGTTATTCATGCCCACACAGTTAATGGTACAAATGTAATCTTTAATTCATGCCATTAGCCATGCCTCTGTGATGCTGCCCGTTAAGAGTTCATGAACCATTAAATACAGGTTTGTAAAACAAAGCAGAAAGAGGCCAAAAACAGCTGCGGTGGAGCAGAGGAACCTTTTAAGTTTGAAGCTTCACTTTATGTCACAATTAGAAGAAGAATTAGAAGAATAAGAAAAAGAAAAAAAAAAGAAAAGGAGCAGAAAAAGGAAAAATATCTTACATAAATTTCACCTTTTTATAATTTATCCTAAACACATAGAGAATAAAAAACAAAGACAAACAAACAAAAAACACAACTTAATAACAACAAAACATAAAATAAAGGACATCATTTTCATTTTACTTAATGAACACTTAACACGTATATTTTTTCAGCAAATTAATTTTAACCATCTTTTCTAAGTATTTTAAGTATTCTAACTATTCTAAGTATTTGTTTTAGCCTCTTTAACATTTATGTCCAGATTATTCCACAAACTAATTCATTTTACTGATGATTCGTTCAACGACTTGTATGAAATGAAAATAGTTTGTGTGACTTTAACAGACACCAGCCCAGACTTCGACTCAGTGTCAGATATAACAGAATCACTAATGTTGAGAACATAATTAATGCTTTGTTATTAAAGAAATCCAACTCTCACGCATTGGCCGTGAGACTCGCACATTTGAGCGAATTCTCATACTCTCACGCTAAGCCTCTGGTTTCTCACGCTGAAACATACATCAAGAGCAATGTCGGCTAATTTTGGGAGGTTCAGGAGGATTCCCAGTGAGCTGCGTTACTCTTGGGCCGGTGTCCTGGTAAAACAAACAAATAAATAAGTGGGAACGGGCATACGATATCATCTATCTGAGAAGAATAAACAGTAGTAATGTGCAGATCAATAGTGAAATATCTATTCATCCTATACCAACATTTATATAACCAAACTTCCAGGATAAGTAGGAACTACTTCTTCTTCTGCCTGCCATAGGCATGTTTGAAAAAGACGCAGCGGCGTGGTTCATTCACTGCTCAGTGATCAGTCCGACACGCAGGGATGAGTGGAGATATTTCAGCTCCACAAACAGCAACGATGCCCAGTTTGATGTGTGTGTGAAGCCAGCAAACTTCATTAAACATCAGAGAATCTACCATAACATAGAAGCAGAGGTGAGCAGGTGACAGAGGAGAGGAGGAGGACAGGTGCTGCTAGGGTGGAGACACTACTCTGAATCCTTTGGTGCTGCAGGTAGGTAATATCAGATACTACCAGGTACTAGCAGGTACTATCCAGGTACTATCATAGGGATAAAATGTGGAGCTGGTAGATCCTGTATGTGTAGCAATGTCGCTGGTTTTTGGGGAAGTGATTGTATCTGTTGAGCCTGAAAAAAGACTTTCACGATCAATAAGTTATGCCTACAGAGACTGAGGGCAGGGATGCTGCTAGACATAAGGCTCTACAGGGGCCCAGGCCCCCCATTACTCATATTTATGAGCGTTATAGAATTAACAGTGTTATGTTCCGTCTGCTTCCCTTTGCTAATCTGACTGTTACTGTTGCTTCCAAACCACTGCTAATAGAAACTTGATAATAATAATAATAATAATAATTATTATTATTATTATTATTATTTTTTTTATTTTTTTTTTATTATACGACTGAAATAGACTTTCTGAAAAAATCCTCCTTTTTGTGAGTTGTCAAACAAAAGTGAAACATACAAATAGAGAATTTATAATCTAATCAAATGTATAAATTCATATATTTAAGTTAGAAAAAACTTCCAAGTGAATATTAGATTATTGTGAAAATTCAGTCAGCTGATGTTATTTTGAGCTCTTACACGAATTTGGAGGTTTGCTTTAAAAATCCAGCATAATAAAATTAATATAGTAAGACTTTACTAATTTTTTTATATTTACATAAAGACATTATTATAAGTGATTGTTGGAAATTTGCTCCAAAAAATAAATATGTTGAAATTTATTCTCCAGTAAATTATGCTGAGTCATGTTTTGTATTGAACCTGTTGTCTCACTGGGAACTGCCTGACTGGGAACTACCTGACTGGAAACTGCCTGACTGGGAACTGCCTGACTGGGAACTACCTGACTGGGAACTGCCTAACTGGGAACTGCCTGACTAGGAAAGGGATAAAATATCAACACAAAGCTGAACTGATTTTACCGCGACGCCTCAGTGTCAAATGATTAACGGCGGTAACAGCTTTGATGCATTTCTGATTGTGATTAATCAGTGTTGTCCCTAAGTGCAGTGGCGTTGGACTGGGGGTGATAAACTATACCATTTACCAAGGCCCACTGCAGGGTTTGGGCCCTTGAAAATTCTGTATTGAAAAGTTAATTTGTGTTCCATTTTAAAATGTCTAATTATGATTATAAAAGTCAGTCTGCCTGAATTAAGGTGCAGACAGACTAGATTATGCATTATAATAATGTTGGATGTTCTTAGAGGCCATATCACCTCTCTAAAAGTAAGACAGGCGATACAGTACAAAACATGACTCGTGTTTGTTGGTGTATCCTACCAAATGGCTTATTGTATAACAATCATATAAACTGAACCTTAAAGCACCACTTTAACGTTGTAACATCAGTATTGGCAAAGATTAACCATGAACCACATGCTCCTCAGTCTCAGCAGCAGCAGGTCCATCGCTTTTTACCTGCTGTAATCATTTTCTAACTTTAGGCCTCAATAAAGGCCAAAAGCCAGTCTGACAAGGCACACAGATCTAGAGAAATTATCATTATTATTATGAAATTCCCTGTGTCGTGCCTCAGTGTCCCTTCCTTTGTTCTTCTGTTTTATTTTCAAGTTTCTGTTGGTACTTTGAAGACCTATTTGTGAATATTTTTCTAAATTTTGTTTCTCCTGGGTGCTATATTTTATGATTAAACCTGCACAAAATGAGTCAAAATTAGTCTTATGTCCTGCTGCTGTGTACGTGGCAAAATTTTGGTTGTTTCCACCAAATCTCCCCGAGGATTATTAAAAAGTTGGCAGCTCTGAACCTGATATATTCACACAAACACAGAATAACTATCACACAGTACTGACATGATGTCCTGTCTTTCCTTTGCAGTTAGCTAGCTAGCAGTAGCATGGACGAGTCAGCGAACAAGCTATTAGACAAGTGGAATAATGACTCACAAGTCAGTAAAATTAGTATAACTGTTGACCGATCTGGACTCGCACATCACTAGAGAGTTAACATAGTATTTCTTTCTGCTTTACGTACTTTCACCAATTTTGGTAGAAAGAGTGATGGGCGTGTGTGATCACTCCTTTCCAGGCGTGTGCATGTTTGCCACATATATTTATCCAATGTTTCAAACTTCAGCTCTAAAACTACTTCTTTCTTTCCTCGCGTTTCAGTGGGATTATTTGATGAAACAGCGTGACTTTAGAGTATATTTAATCCAAAAATAGCTAAAAGTTGACAGAAACACTGCAAACAATGGTGAATTCATGCATACGCTAATGCCTGCATAAACAGGACGTACAACACATTAGAATTCAGATTTTTAATATGACAAGAGGAATTACTTATGTGTTAATAAAAATTTATGCATTAATTACGCAGATTAATCTCTTTGCATTAACGCATTAATTTTGACAGCCCTATTAAAAAGTACCAGTATTTGTATTGATGATACTAACCCTTTATTTACTTTATATCACATCTATGCTAAATCTTGCAGTATGACACACCACTACCAATTATCAGCGGTAAGGAGGGAATTATCTGTGTCACGGTATGACTGACACCTGTCTTCGTCCAATCAAATCCATGTAACCGGGCAGAAAATAGTGATTTTGGATGGGAAACTAATCTCAAAGGACACTGGGAGTTTTTAGTAAATGTGGTTTTATAACGGTGGATAAAAGTTTTAGACGCAAACTGCAACGATAAGAGAATTTATGACGATGTTTTACAAATGCGAAGCTGAATTTTGGCTTCTTCTGCTTCTCGTTGAGTGAATCTTGGTTAAAGCCTGATGAAACTAACAGTTTTTGGAATATGTGAGATTTGTGCTTTCAGTAGAAATATTATTATTTGTGTACATGCTGTCGAGTGGACAGGTGGACCCATAAACTGTGTTTACATCTTATTGTGGCCTTTGTTTACCTGCTCTTTTAACTGTTTGTTGCCTTAACTGTTTTGATGATAATAGAAAAGATTTTCATGAGCTTTTAGCTGAGATTCTGGACTTTTTGTGAACACCCCGCATTTATATTTACATGATAGACCTGACGTCACACCCCTTAAAACCGGATGTTGGCCCCGCATCCTGGAGGTGTTGGTGGTTTATCAATTTATTATGTTTCACACAAACTAATGTGGAAAAATGGAGAAAAACAGAGATTAGCTTTAAGTGTGTTCTTGTTGATCACTGAGCAGATATTAACACACAGATGCAGTGATGGGGTTCTTTGTGTGTGTGTGTGTGTGTGTGAGAGAGATGTGACAGGCTGTCTGACGTGTGGCGGTGACTAAGCGACAGGCCGGCATTAGCTGATCTAATGAGATTGTGATCAGATCAGAGTGGCCTGTAATCTGGCAGAACGGCGTGGCATGATGGTAATGAAGAGTTCGGACCAGCTGTCTCTATCTGGATTTTCCTTTAGCTCCTGTAAACCATTCCAACCATCTAATTATAGAAAAGATGTGACCGATCGCTGGATTTCTCTACAGGACTGCTGCCGCTGTTTTATTATTTTAAATGCTCTTTGCACAACGGCAATGTCAATAACAGTTTTATTTACCAAGCACATTTAAAACAATACGAGTTAAACCAAACTGCTGTACTATAAAGTTTAAATACACCAACATCAATAAAATAACATCCCGTAAAAACATAGTAAAACACAATAGATGGAATCAAAGTGTCGAGCTTTTCTCCAGTTGAAGGGCAATAAGAAGAAATGGGTTTATAACAGTGTGTTAAAACTTTCTAATGTCTTAACACATTTTACATGATTTTAAGAGGCCTCGTTTATCAAGCTGGCGTAGGTACTAAAACCGGCGTAAACCAATTCTACTCAACTTTTGGGGTTTATAAAAACTAACCTTGGTAGGAGAATGTTCCTGCCTCCACAGAAACTCTGACTGTATGTATAAATCTGGAAAAACAGAAAACGGTATTGGGAATCACCTTGTTGCTGCTAAAATCCTGTTTTCTCTCAAACTGTTATATTTGCTGTTTTTCAGAGATGAAACTTAAGAAATTAGAACAAATGATGTGTCTTTGTGATAGGCTGCTGGTAATAAAGGCTACGTGCATATTTTTGCCATATGTGACTGATCAGATGACAATTTGAACGACACAAACCTTTTTTTTTTTTTTTGTTTTTGACCGAGGTCGCTTTTATCAGTGGTCCTAGATCTGATACATACCTAAACTGTGTCAAAGCAACCTCGGTCTGAACGGTCACGCCGCATTTCATCCGACAAACGTCACAATTCTGCACCGGTGGAAGGGGATCGCAGCATTATCAACTGGGCATAGTTTCATTTGTTCCAACCGTGCATGTACTTACAAATAGATACACACGTGAAGCATCCATATTTACTTCCGTAAACACTTCGCACTGCATGACGACGTGCTTTCCTCTGCGAATGCGTGTCACTTCACGGCCATGTACCATTCACACTAAAGTGTGGTGAAAGTTGCATTGAAATGATAATGTGGCCACACAAAATTGAATTTCGTGGGAAAAAATGAGCATTAGGTTTAGATTAGAGCATTAAGATCTGCACTGTGAACATAGCTAAAGAGACTAAACATATTCTATTTAAAACTGGTTCTTTTTCTAAGTTATCTGTTATGTGTCGTCACATCACTGGTTCATCCCTTGAGTTCGGAGAGTTTTTCTGCATGAATAACTCACAGGTCAGAGTTTAATGGCTTAAACAAAAACCCCATTTCTCTGAAAAGGTAACCTAGTCCTTCCAGAGCCGGCCTTCCCTTCAGTTTCTAGAGAGCTTAAAGCGTCAATTAACCTAAATTACAAGCAACGGTCAACCACTGTATGATCAGGAGAAATTAAATCTACATGCAAGTATGACCCACATTACTGCAGGTCTGGATTCTGTTTCACTTGTTAGGTAATGTGCGGATGTGTGTTTTTGTGTGGAGGAGGGGCATGCAGCTGCAGCACTGCTGTGTGCCGCAGGCTTGTTGAATGGAGCAGCACTGTACTTAAATATCAGCAGCCTGTCCTACACCTGTGTGTGTGTGTCGTCTGTTTGCCACAGCGATGCTGTGTGTGCATGCACTCACTGCAGTGTCACTGTGTGTGTGTGTGTGTGTGTGTGTGTGTGGTGCAGGGAAATCTAGGCTAGCCGATATGAATAGAGAGGTGATGAATTACCTCTCAGAGCAGAGCTGCAGGACGACACCCTGGGGTCCAACGCTTGGTGCATGTGTGTTTGGATGCAGAGCTGGCTGCCAGCACAGGCAGAGAAGAAAAGTTGGAAGGTTGGGTCATTGTAAAGATGTAAACGTGAAGGAGGGACAAAAAAAATAAATAAAAACTCTTGTGTTGTGATGAGTTGTAGTGGCTTTATCTTTTTTCTTTTAATTTTGTTACATCCAGGCACACATGTTGCTCTTTGGTACTGGATACTTCCTGGTGAGGGTGTCTCATGAAAAAAATTACAACGTTTACAATCTACCAGGTTCAAGACAGGTGAAAAAGCTGTAATCAATAAATTACTAATCAATCAAATAGCAGCACTTTTTATACAAAACTGGAAGCAAATGCAAAACGTGATAAAACAACAAAAAGAAGAAAACCCACCCGGTCCTGACCAAACTCTCATGTACTCAAAGGATTTTATTCGAAACATCATTCAGTGTCATAAGGATAAAAAACCAAGGAAACACTATAATGGTACAGGAAACACTGGTATATCAAAAACCAGTAACCAAATGACAAGAAGAACTGGTTAAACTAAAATTATAAGGAATCAATTATCCTTTGTTGTCTGAGATGGCCCCCGCGTCCCCTTCAGCTTGGTGCACCCCCACCCCCACCCCCACCAACCTGTGGCTAAACCCAGTGTCAGAATTCATCTACTCCCTGCCCCACGTCCACATCCACCCCACCCTAATATTATAACGTCATACATGTTAACTCAGAGATGTATGAATGTCTGGGTGAGGTGTGCAGAGTCGGTTTGCATGCAGCACGCTTCGCTTCACCCCGTTACGTCTCCAGCTGTGTGATGCATTTAAATAAGTGTGGTGATACTACTTCTATGCAAGTAGAAAGCAGGTAACCAACACTATTTAAAAATAAATAAAAGGAAGTTCGTAAGACTAAGCAGTTTATGAGCGGCGGACAGCTGAGGGCTCCGGGTAAAGGGTGAAAAACAAAATGTGCCAACGTCCTTTTGCTAAATACACTTCATGACATGCAGATGATGCTGCAGAAATCCCAACACACTGACATGTAAAGTTTCTCCTTTGTGAAGTTAAAGCAGAAGATCGCTCTGTTTGTTAGAGTTAGATACATCAGGGAGAACGTCGGGTCAAAGGTCATCAAGCAACATAAACGCACTGATGTCAGTTTATTTCCACGTTTTATCTGGAACTAAATTCTAATCAAGCTTCAACTGTGCAGGCCTTCACATTTCCTCTTAAGGATGAGAACAAAAATCCAAAGGTCACTTTTTAATCTCTGACTGTCTTCAGGTTTTACTGGACAGTTTTGGCAAACTTTAGGTCACAATGGGTTGAAAAGGCTAAAAGCCCTCACTTCTCACTGCTGTGGATTTCATTAGTGTGTATCCTCATTCTGCATTCACACTTATCCAGATCCAGGTGTGGTTTTACAACTTCAACATACTTAAAAATATTTACACCATTTAAACACCAAAACATTTAGCTCATCCACGAGAGGGGTGCTCAGGAAGAACTTTTCCATATCTTTTATAATACCAGAAACATTCATCTTTTTAACAAAGGTTCCACATTGGACGGAAATTTCAAACCTCCTCATACATAGTCTACTTCAACATGTACTTCCTGTCACAAGCACTCACCTAGAGACGCCATTAAAACTTCAAAATATTCACAAGACGTTGGATTATAGATGGATTATAGATATTCAGATTTTTGGTTTTTGAAACAGCTTCTGAAAAATTTACATTCAGAGAGCGACTTGAAGTGAAATTCAGCATTTATAATGAGTTGCTATGGAGCGGAGCTTTGGGAACCAGAGGAGGACTCAACAGCTGAAGACAAGAAAATGATCTGAAAGAAATATTTTAACCTGCCATTGTTGTCCACAACTACTGAACTACAAGCACCATGTTACCACTAAAACATAGGAAAGTGTCTGTTTTCCCTCACAGTGTGATGTTCATAGCCACCAGAAACCTCTGAATTGAAGAACCCCCCCCACCCCCACCCCCCAGCTCCTCAGACTCTCATATCAACTGACAGCAGATTTTCTCCCAAAAAAAGGTGAAGTAGCTTTTTTTTTTTTTTTTTTCATATTGCTCCACAAGTTTTAATGCAGAGAAAGAAAAAAGACACTAACGTGTCGATGCTGTGGTGGGAAAACTGTCAAGTTTGGGTTTGTTCATAAAATGAGGAGATTTAAGGGAAAAGTTTAGGTGCAACTTCAGGCTGAAGGAAGATGAAATCCTGCACTTTGATTTAATAGTATGAGAAAAATTCACACTGAAACATTGACTTCAGATGTTTTAAAATGTAGAACATTTAACACAAGTTATAACTAAATAATTCTTCAGTTTCATTTCAAGCTCACAGGATTCAGCATGATGAGCATCACAGGCTTTTTCTTAGAAAAAAGAATTTCTCTAGTTTCCCTCTAACACTTTATTGGAGCATCTGAATTGCGAGGAAGCTCCCTCGCTGTGGCGCTGCATCATTAACTCCACCATGGCTCATAAAAAATGTGCTTACACATGTACACTTTCCACCAGCAGTCCCATAAGGCCATGCGCTGCACTTTGCAGATGTGATCAGATGCGAAGGTCTGGAAATATTTGGATTAAATGACAAAAATTTTTCTGTTTTAGGAAAAACAAAAGAAATTACGTCATTTGTCAGATTTGGGTCCAGAACATGTTGTCTGTGGTACAGTTACATAAGAAACGTGGCCAGAAAGTGCAGACTCATGGTGTGGATACGAGGATAAGTGCTTCCAAACTGGAGAACAGCTCTGATCTGTAGAACTGCGAGTTCAGAATATGCATAATTCATGTCATAAACTCTGAGTTATATAAAGGTGAAGTGAAGAGGCTGCAGCCACAAGTGTATGATTATATATTTACAACCAATACAAACATTGTGCGTGTGTGTGTGTGTGTGTGTGTGTCTTTCTAATCTTGCAGGAACATAAAACACCACCTCATTATGAGGAAAGAAGGAGTAAGACTTGAGGTCAGGTTAACTTTATCTTAAGGATAAAAGTCGGGGAAAAGCAACACAGTTGTGTGACCTGTGTGTGTTTGTGTGTGTGTGCATGTATGTGTGTACATGGTCCAGATGTAACCTACTGGAAACAGTGAGTCGACTGAGCAGCAGCTGCAGAAGATCTATTTAAAACTCACACACACACACTTACATGCAGTCCCTGTTACCGTGACAACATGTTTCTTCATTTGCAACGGTTGCCCTTAACAACACAGTTACCTTCTTTCTGGAGCTGCTTAAATTGAAATGCAGCATCTTTCGCTCTGCTGACTTCTGTCTCTAATCCTTTGCTCTTTTTATTCTGTTTTAATCTTCATCTGATTTTGATGCAGATCCGGATTAAAGTTCAGGACACAGAGTGTTGCTGTTTAAATCGGCAGGTCACCAACACATCAAGCCAAACAGAGCAGTGAGGAGCTCTTTAAGCTTCAGACAGCAGTAAAAGTGTAAAATGTCAACAGAGACAGCCATGTTTCAGTACGAGGAATCTTCTAGAGTTCAATGAGAATGTCTGAATCTGATCTACCACCTCCTACAGGCTGCAGAGCTCATTTCATGTGTTCAAACACGAGACTCAAGATTCTTTATTGCATACAAAGTGCAACATGCAATAAAATATTCTCTCCACAAATATATAAATAACAGCCTTTCTTCCTGGAGCTTGCAGGAAGGTGATGAGAAGAACGGTTGCACTTCAGCTGATAATATCTAAAACATATCAGAGTGGATGAATCGCTTACACGGATCTGTAAAAGTCCTGATTCTTCATCTCTGACTTTGATGTAATCTTTTAAAGTGGTCTTGATGAACAGTTCTCCAGCTTTCTGAAGGTCTTTCAAATGTTTTTTTTTCTGCTTTTTCACTCATTGCCAGTCCAGTCCTTGCCCTTCCTCATTTTCATTTAACTCTTACTTCCTATGAAGTAAGTTTTAAAAAAGGCAGAAAAAAGGCTCCTAACCCAAGGGATGAACCAGAGCTGAGGCGACACATAACAGAACCCATTTTATTTCTGATCTTTAGGCTTATTAGCCCCGTTTCTGAGGGTCCAGCCTGGTACGGGTCGGTATGCATATTGATAAGGGGGCCAAAATATTTAAATTTGAGCTATTTTAAGTTTTTGGGACCCTTCAGTTGGGTCCCAGTCTTACTGATCTGACACACTGTAATGCTTTGGTTGGCTGAAAAAAATTGTTGCTTACTGTGTGACTCAGAAATAAGAACAAAGTGGAAACAGCTCCATGTTTAAATAACCTCTGGATTTTTCCTGTTTAAAGTCACGTGCCAAGAAGAAAGAGCACAAACTGCTGGATGTCCACGATTCTCCTCCTTTGTTTCTGTGTTATGTTCTTCTTTGCTCTATTACGTAGGTTATCCATCCTTAGCTATCAGGCTTTGACCTGACCAACCAGGTAAGGGTTGGCTGTGGAAGCACAACAGAGATCAGGGTTTACTGAATCACACATCCCGTCCCAAGGCTGACCCCTTGATGGAAACAGGGCTTTTGGTACCAGCAGCCTGTCACACACATCATTTGTTTCCATTTCTTTAGTTTTATCTCTAAAAGGAATAGCCTGAAGAAATAGGAATAAATCCAGCAAAGACCTGAACCAGGACCTGAGATTCATGCAGACAGAGAACAGAACAAAAGGCAGAAACAGCCAAAATATATAATTGGAAAGTCCATCAAGAAGCCTGGAGAACTATTCTTGAAGAATACTCAACAAATAACAGAAAGCTTCTAAGAGATGAAGGAAAACGATGCTCAGACCAAATATTCACTTTCTAGCTCCTTAGATTTTACTACATTTACATTTTTGTTTACACTTGTTTCAATAAATCGCCTCATATTTATTATTATTTATTTATTTCTACAACAGCCTGTAGGTGGTGCTAAAGAGCTCCAAACTGCTCCTGCAGTTTGCTGTTATTGTTGCTTTACAGCTAATATACTGAACTCTTTCTATTATCACACACAAGTGAGAAATATAATTATCCTGCAGTGACCCAGTTCCTTTCAGAGATGTTTATCTAATCTAATCTAATCTAATCTAATCTAATCTAATCTAGTCTAATCTAATGGTGGAGTTACATAGCTGTAGTTGACTTTCCGTCTCTGCTATTTGTTGTGTGACGTATCAGCTCTAACTGACCTGGTGTGTGTACCTCTTCTCTCTCTCAGCGTTTCCTTTATGAGGAAATCATCTCATCTTTAAAGCACCTTGAAGGCCTATTTGAATAATTAATGAGCACAGGAACGATCAGAAGTTAAATCTCTTTTCTGTAACTTTACAGCAGCTCAGGAAGTGAAAACCACCTCTGCTCCTCAGGGAAACGTTTTTCTCAGCACAGTTGCTCTGTGTCTCTCTGCAGAGAGCCTGTAAATCACAAAGAAACTCAAGAGAGGTTCTTTCCACTCGACACATGCAGGGAAGAACAAACAAATTTAAAAGACTAAAAAACAAACTATCCTTAAGATTAATACTCTTGAGATCAATACTCTTATTCTTGAGAAAACAGGAGCAACAGCATCTTATTAGATCTAGTTGGGCTACTATTGCCTGCTATCGGTCTAACCAGGTTTCACAGAAATGTCGTTACGTGGGACTCACTTTATAACATCTATACCAAATACATGTAACACATGACAGCCCAGATGAACAGTGAATGCAACAAAGACTCAGGTCCTCTCGGAGTCCATCATGAAGACACATTCACACCAGGAAAGTCTGGGGGACTCGATTTGGTGCCAGAAAATTACCCCAAAAATTTGTAATTTTGGTTTGTTTTTCTTTAACGCTGCACTTTACTCAAGCAGACCAAACTGCACGAACAACGTTGCGCAGTTGCAAAAAGCTACTCACTAGGGGGCAATATTCCCCTAAACGACCACTGACCAACAACAAAGAAGAAGAAAATCTGGCTCATTGATTGGCCAGGACCCAAAATGACTCGATCACCATAAGTAAACAATGGAGCATCACCAAGTTCCTGCAGTCTTGGGCTTCCTGTTTTTATTTTAGTATTTAAACCTAATACAGTTTTCACAAGAATCTGTTCAGTATGATCAGCAGGAGAGGCAGCCAGATATCCACCATGTTGCTCTATGATGTCACTTCCTCTCTTTGGTTCACCCGTTTGCTTTCACACTGTAGGCAAACTGCACCAGGGTTCAATTACATCTGAAACAAGATCCTGGTTTTCAAGTTTCAGTGTTTATTACTTTGGCCCACACCAGAGTCCAAACGTGCATTCACACTACTCAAAACAAACTGTATTATCAGTGGAAGTGGACCATGGTGAGTTTTTTGGTTGTGTAAATGCAGCAGAGATCAGGGTTTACCGAACTGTTGCATCCTAAGCCTAACCTTAACCCTTGGTGGAAATGGGGTTTGCACTAGTCCAACAAAACATACCTTTAAATTAACATATTCCCGTCCTTGCCAGAAGCAGCGCTGCAGGAAAAACTACTGAAGAAGAGAAGACAAAGAATGGAAAGAAAACTGGATTTTCTGTTGGTTAATGCAGGATAGCTGTTTTCACCTCATAAGAGCAAAACATGGAGCTGCATCAGATCCCAGAATCGATACACTGGCTTTCGAGGAGATGGCTGCTCTTCCTCCTGAACTACAGCCGCCCAAAGGACACATAGATCCATTCAACAAGTTGATCCGTTCAGAGACTTTAGAACTTTTAACAATAAAGACTCATTAGAGTCTGTCACAAAAACACATTTCACCCTTATAGATAGATTTATTTTCTAAAAGGAAAGTGGATTTGGTTGTGTAAAGATGTGTAAAGATGAATATGCAGAAAAAAAATATTTTTAACAGATTACTTGAACCACAACACATCTTTAAAGTTACCTACGCTGTGCAGGCCTACAAGGTTAGAGTGTCATGAAGCTCTGAGTGTCACTCTGAGTGGGTGCTGCAGGTGAAGGAAGGTGAGGAAAACGAGGCCATACAGTGTGTGCACATGAGCTCCTGTGTGTGCATATTGAGGCCAGCAGTGCAGCAGCTTCTCTGTCGCTGGTGAAAATGTCTGATGACATCGGAAGTAACCAATCTGCTGCAAAGCCCAAGAGGACCGTCACTATGCATGCTGGGAAAGAGTCACATTGTTCTTCAGTTTCGGGGGAGATTATCTAGCATGCTTGAGAAATAAGTGAGAGGTTGTTCTTCAGTGACCTCCCCCTCTCTCAGCTGGCCTCCTCTCCCTCTGCTCTTCATTACCCAGGATGCTTGCTGAGCGGGACCAGGCGTGCTGTGATGTGTGGGGCGGCCGACAGACCAGGAGCGATGTGGGAGTGCAAAGTGAGAATCACACCCAGACCTGTTTGTCTGCTGCAGAACATTCTGGTCCATTTTCTGGACTGCATCTTCACACTTGGATTTCTCACTTTATAATAAGTGAACAGCAGTTTTCAGAAAGACTGAATGTTTGTTTCTTAAAAGCATTTTTATTGTCACAATGTTCCTTCAGCCAGTGATCAAAACTATAATCCTCGGTTTAACTTAAAAAGACTCATAAGAACAAACCAGTCAGTAGAATTTAACGCCATATAAGAACAGTTTTAAAGAAAACACTGAATCAGAAATTGATTAAGAAATACAGGACCTTAGCTATGTTGGATTAAATCACTTTAGTGAATGCATGAAAATATTAACTCACATTAACAATTAAAGCTAGTTAAAACACAAATGCTTGAGCTAGCACGGTGGTTCTGGAGAGATTTTAGCAGAATTCAAGCATCACTGAACCAACACATACACAAGTCTGGAACAAGTCCCTGTCCTGCTCAGCCCAAACCTCAGCTTACTATGTTCTTTACTAGCTTCTGTCATAACTAACATGTGGAAACTTTATGCTGGTGAGATGCTGCAGTATTGAGATCTATTGTGGCAAAATAATTTGTTTTAAAATGGACACACTGTGAAGGCGTGTGGAGGATGAAGAAGCCAAATGCAGGTGAAGAGGCGGGAGTCAAGTGGACATAAAGAATTATATTTAATGGAACAAAGGGCACTGGCACAGCAGGGTGAACTGGTACATAAAAATGATCAAACAGACTAAGGAACAGTAAAGACTGTTGGTGTGAAGTATGGCCCTGAGAAAAAAACATGTCTGTGTCGAAGAAACAAGCCATCAAAGAAGTTGCATGTAAAGGAATCTGTTAAACTCAAATATTGATGATAAACATGAGAGGAAAGGCATTACAGAAGGTTTAACCCCGTGAAAGGGATTTTAGTTTCCTCTGAGGCTGAGACAAACGGGCTGATGAACATCCACAGTTCTGCCAGTCTTTTCAGAAAACTTCAAGATTTTGAAAGATTTTTCTACAAATTCTCCAGTGAAAGAATAGTTTTTAAAAGATGCCTAAACAGGTATAAATCATGACTCAAAGTACTTTTAAAACTTCATAACTGTAGATATAAGGCCTATATTTGACTTCCACTCTGAAATAACAACCTAAGATGACATTAAATTTAGATTATTTTAAAAAGATCAGGTCCGACTCTCACTGGAGTGGTTCGCGACACAGTCTGAAGTAGCTGGAATGAGGACCAGCCCCTCCAAATTCAAATCAAAATCTGGACCTCTTGGGCCAGTATCTGCAGGTTTTTAATGTTTCCATGCTTCAACATACCAGACTCAAATTAATAAGTCCTTGTGCAGAACTTCATAGGCATTTGGATCCATTTAATTTCAGTCAGATGCGTTGGAGCAGGGATACATTAAAAAATCTGCAAGACATTGGCCCAAGGTCTGGTTTTGGAAATCCCTGTCCTAGACCATGGCCTTCAGCGGGAAAAGGGTGGAGTATCCACCCTGGATTAGGAATGAGATCCTGTCCCCCAAGTGATGGAGCTCAAGTATGCTGGGGTCTTGTTCAGGAGTGAGGGAAGGATGGAGAGGGAGGTCTACAGGCGGATCGGTGCAGCGTGATGCGGACTCTGCATCGGTCTGTCGTGATGAAGAAGGAGCTGAGCTGAAAGAAGAAGCTCTGGGTTTACTGGTTGATCTACTAGTGCTGCTTATCGTCACTAATTTCCTAAATCGATCTGATTCACAACAGCTTATTTCCATTAAATCCGATCCGATGGTACTGATTCATGTACAGCTAATTGTGTAAATTGTGTAACGTCACCTATTAAAGACATTCTTAGATAACTTTTAAAACACTGAGTGCATTTACTTGACAAAATCAGCTTACTGTAATAATCTGATCTGAAACATCTACATGCATTTCTGAAATACCAGAACAACACAGTGTTTCCCCAGATTCAGAGCCAGAAATGCTGTGATGGGGGAAAAAAAAAAACACAGGACAGAAAAAAGTGAAACGTTTTAAATGTCATTTAGTGGAGTCGCTCTAAATATTATTAAAGTTCAGATCTCAGATAACGTGTTGATGTTAATAAAACCTACAAAGAATACTGGATCCATTTAAAGCTGTAATACGACTCAGAAATTCCTAGAATGGCGTAGATTCAGCTTGTTCAGCTGTGCACGTTTCCATGACGACCGTGATGCTATTGGAGTTACTCCGGAGCAGCAGAAATCCTCCATCTGCTCCTCACTGGAGCAAAATGCTTCCGTCTTCACCTCCCTGAGAGAATTTAGAAAACTTTCATATTTCTGTCTGATTTTCAGCTGGTTGATGTTTTTTCCGACACGTGCACTCTGTCCTCTCACAGAAACCAGTATGTGCGTGCACGTGTCTGTGTGTGTACTGACTGCCGTGGACACAGAGAGCAGCTATGACATGCCGTCATGTAAATTAGATGAATAGCATCAGACTGCTTACTTTTTGATAAAAAGAAGAAGTGTAAACCTGTTCTAGAGGAAATGTACAGACGCGTGTGGTGACATCACTTCCTGTTGTGGAAGGTGGCGGCGCCCGTGGTCTAAGCGTTAGCTTCTAATGTGAGCGGTAATGCGCTGCAAAAGACTTCACAGCTGAATGTAATCCACACTGGTGAATGAAAACATCTGAATGCGACATCATCTCGGTGAGAGAAGCTGCTTTTGGATGGAGGCGACACAGGAAACCACCTGTGTGTTTATATGCTAAGATCTCGCTGAGCCTCAGTAAGTCACATGACAGTAGGGTCATGTTACCGGAAAAGAGGACATATTAAAAAAAAAAAGGAAATGATCTCCAGGTTTTATGAATCGATATTTTTAAACCCAGCCCTACGACCTACATTCCTACCTTCACCTTGGTCAGCTGTGGGTAGTGTCTGAAAGAACAAGATCATAAATACAAGCTGTTTAAACGAGTTTCCTCCTCAGGGTGTCTGGACTCTCCCTTACAGATTGGATGAGAAACCTGGTCATCCAGGAGGTGATTAGAGTAGAACCGCTGCTCCTCCACATCTAGAGGAGCCAGATCAGGTGGCTCGAGCATCTGGTCAGGATGCCTCCTGGACGCCTCCCTGGGGAGGTTTTCTGGGCATGTCCCACTAGGAGGAGGCCCTGAGGAAGAAACACCACACAGTGGAGGGACTAAGTCTCTTGGCTGCCTGGAAAAACCTTGAAATTCTCCAAAGAGAGCTTAAGAAGTGGCTGGGGAGAAAGAAGTCTGCACCTGCCTGGTTAGGCTGCCACATAAGCGGTAAAAAAAAAAAGGGATTTCGTGATTAATCTCTTAAAATATCCATCCATCTTCTACTACTTATCTTAAGGGGCACCAGTTAAAACACAGACTTCCCTCAACCTCTTCCAGTCTTTCTGGGGGGATCCTGAGCTGTTGTCAGGTCAGCTAAGGGCCACAGTCCTTCCAGCATGTCCTGGGTTCCTCACTTTCCTGACAAATTAAGTTTTTTAAGTGGATTTTCAGTTATATTCAGAGGGTTTACGGTGTATCAGATCAACAAGGCAAACTAGAAAATGAATCTGTCTTTAATGGAACATGGTCAAAGGAAGATTTCGGCATCGACATCAGAATTGGTCTGCAACACCACGGTGAATCCCTGCATGGCAGCACAGCTACACCATATGTGGTTTATACATATATGTAAATGGTAAATGGACTTGTACTTATACAGTGCTTTTTAAGTCAACTTGACCATTCAAAGCGCTTTACTGTACATATCACATGCACCCATTCATACAGCCCAATAGGCACATTGGGAGGCAACGTGGGGTTCGGTGTCTTGCCCAAGGACACTTCGACACGTAGTCAGGGAAAGCCTAGAGTCGATCCACCGACCTTTGACCGGGTGTGAAAAGAACTACTGACTTGCTAGCTGCTCCTCCCCGAAGCAGCAAAGAACACCAAACCATAACAGCCCCACCACAGTGCTTCGCAGCAGTTTGAGTTTATAACCTTTGTTTATATTTTTAGCACAAAGAGAAATGAAATCTGTGTTTGGTGGATTATTTACTCACCTTCAATAATACAATTAGTGTTGTTTTATATATTGTTGGAAAGCCTGATTAATCATCGATGTATAATACAATAACTGTTGAATTAATTCTGAACATATGAACAGTTATGGCAAAAGTGAGCCATGTGGAAGAAAATAGGAGAAGTGCGAAAACAGAAAGGCCTTAGCTGGTCCTGGGAAAGCTTAGTTCATGTCCTGGTGTCACAAAGGTTTGCTCACAATAAAATCAAGCCTGTTTGAGTCCGACTTTCCTCCTTTGACTCATCTAATTTTTCCTCAATCCATGACAGTCTGCTTAATGTAGAAGTCTGATGCTGACTAACCAGTCACAACATAGACAGGCATGAAAGATTTATAGTTGCTTCACATTTCTTCTTTGGCTCAACTTAACGTTTGCATCATTGCCTTTAAATCTGCTGCTCGGCATACAGCTGGACGGACATCTCACATCTTTACATCAGCTTGCTGCCAGAACTTTCTGTGTGCCATCTGTGTGCTGTAAGATGAGTTGCCAAAAATCTGCCTCTACAGCACAACTTCACACTGATTAATGTGTGTCTATGGAGCTAAACATTTACAAAAGACACATTACAACATTTTACATTCAGGTGAACATAAACTAAGCTGGATGAGAGCAGAATGTGGTATATTAGTAAATTAATGTAAATCCATTTAGATATTGTGCTTTAATCTTAGAATTAGACTAATGCAGCCTCAGATTAACAGCAGCACACAACGTACAATATCACTTCAACCTGAGATTGTTGTTGAGATTCTACAGAGAGAAAGATTCTTCACAATTCTGCCAGTCTTCCCAGGAGTGGGCATCCCCAGTAAGGTCAGCCCAAGATCAGACAATAACACGCTCAGAGAAACTGCGAAAAAACTCCAAGAGCTCCATCTCAGACTCTCCAGGCCTCAGTTAGCAAGAGAAATGTTAAAGTTCATGACAAGCAGTTAGAAAAAGACTGAACAAGTTTGGCTTGCTTGGAAGGGTTACAGGAGAAAGACTCTGATCTCGCACATCAGCACAAACACCTCATACCAACTGTCAGCACGGTGGTGGAGGGATGATGATCTGGGCTTGTTCTGCAGCTACAAGACTTGGAGGTCATTGACTGGACCATGAACTCCTCAGGATAGCAAAGTATTCTAGAGTCAGTCCATCTGTCTGGCAGCTAAAGTTTAGCTGAAACTGGTTCATGCAGCAGGACGATGATTCCAAACACAGCAGCAGATCTACAACAGAAAGGCTGGAAAAGAAAAGAATCAGGCTGCTGACATGATCCAGTCAAAGTCCAGACCTGAACCTGACTGAAATGCTGTGGTGAAAATACCAAGCAAGGTACTATTCATCGGCTGTGTAAAACTATTACACAGCTCATGTGACATTTTTCCTGTTTCTCTAAATTACCACCTATAAAATAATATATATGGATGAGTTTGGTTTTCATGTAACAGAGAAGAGGAACAGTCTAGTTTTTGTCCCGATCATGTCGCGGGACCAGCTCTAAACCTTCAAAAAGAGGGTGCATACAGCCCACATGTGCTTTGTGGGCTTGGAGAAGGGGATCTAGGTGTTGACATGGTGCAGTCAAAGTCCAGACCGTAAACTGATTGAAATGCTGTGGGCAGAGAGCTGCAGAAACCAATGCTGCAAACCTCACTGAACTAAAGTAACATTGGAGAGAAGAGTGGAACAAAATTCCTCCACAACCTTGAGAGAGACTGAAAATGTCAGTGAACCATTACTTCATCTTACTGCAGCTGGAGGAGCTTCAAGCTGCTCAATCATAACATGGACTTCTTCTGAATTTTAGTTCAGACTAAATATTGACAAAGTGTAATTTGTCATTTGTTGTTGTTCATCTTGGTTGTAAATCAAAGATGTACCTTCTATCTCAGATGACTGTATCTGCAGTACACCTACACATTCTTCACTTGTTTGGCTTTAAAGTAGAAAGTATGAATGACTGGTGGGAGAAAGCCACTGTGAATTTTACACCACCATTTCCCGCTTCCTGTTTCCTGCAGACTCTGTGTTCCTGGATTTTGTGGGACCTTACAAGTCTGCTGATGTGCTTGCCCTGATTCGCAGGCAAAATCCTAAATGTGATGAGGGAGAGTGTATCTGCCGCCATCAACTTACAAGCACTTTCTCTGTCCTTCTCCTCCTCCTTCCTCAGAGGCTGTTGCCATGACAACACAGCATTTACTCCTCCTCCTCCTACCACCACTACCCCTACAACCCACCTTCACCACCATGTCTTGTTTCCATGTTCCCAAATATCACAGACACACCGGAATGGGGGGGGGGGGGGGGCACATGACACTGTATGTGATTTATTAAGTGACATGTTGTGTGTGTGTGTGTGTGTGTGTGTGTGTGTGTGTGTGTGTGTGTGTGTATGCGCTAATAAGCAGGTCAGATGAATGATTACACTATCAATTAACAAGAATGATATCATCTAACTCTGCTGTCTAACAGCACTGAGTGAGTTACAGGGTGGGTACGGTGAGCCAGAGGGGATAAGTGTTGTCATGGGATTTACAGTTTATGTGACCGGCTGTGTTTAAACTGGATGGCAGGTGATTTAAGAAATGATGTAATGCAATCACAATTTCTAACTCTAAAAAGATTACCTGAAATGTCTCAAAGAGTAATTTAATGCCAGACGGTGAATTAAAACTGAAGAGAACCAGAAAGTCCAAACAACCCAGAGTCCTTTGAATCAGCCGATGGATCTGCTTGGTGGGGTAAACCAATTTCTGTTGCGTTACTACAATGACCCATACTCTTACCAGGTTGGTGGCGTGCCAGCTTGATAGCCAGAAGCTTCGGCTGCGTAATAGTGTAACTTCATAGAAGTGAAACGGCTTCTTTGAGTAATAACAGCAAAGAATGCAACACAAAAACAAAGGAGAACGGTGAATGAGGTCCTACTCCAAGTGCAGAAGTATTTCAGGATTTTGTTTACAATAGTGAGAAGAATGGAGCAAGAGATCAATGTGACGTCTGCAGTGATGTGGACTCTGCATCGGTCTGTTATGGTGAAGAAGGAGTTGAGGTATGTTCCTACCCTACACTACGGACTTGTTGTTTTTAATGTACTTTTTAATGCTTCTGCACCCTGCTATAATGTTTTTAGTGTTTCATGTAATGCACTTTGAATGGCTTGTACATGAAATCTGCTATATAAATAAACCTGCCTTGTCTGTCTCTGGTCATGAGCCGTGGGGTTGTGACCGAAAGAGCGAGACTGCAGATGTGCAATACTTAGACTTTCAAAGGGAAGACAGGTTGTCTTGATGAAATGATAGAAAATCCCCCAAATCCATTTTAAATCCAATGAAAATTTCCAAAAATCAGTGAGCCCTTTAATGTTTTTGCAAATGTCTTCTCTTGGGTTTATTCTGCAACTGAAGCTGCTGCTGAGACCAGTTCATAAAAATGTTCCTCCTTTTTAAATTACAAATTTCAATTGTGTAAATCCAAGATGGAGGCCTGAACACTACAGCACTTAATGAAAGTTTCTTACATGCGTCATGTTGTGAGTCATGTTGCTGACGCAGCCATGGATTAAGAGCAATTGATGAGCAATCAATAAACTGCTGATCTATGGCCTTGATAGGTCCCAACATATTGATCTGGAGACATTTCATCTGGCAGCATCTTGAAGGCGTTAAATACATCTAAAGTGGAGGTTGAGATTATCACCGTTATCACAGTCAGGCTTCTGCGTTCGGAGGTAGATGGATTCACAGCTTCCAGGAACAGTGAGGCTCGTCAATAACACATCGATGCAGGTAGCTGCAGCAACTTTAGCAACATTTACAACAAGATAAATTTAAGTTACACGACTACATCTGCTGACCAGGAGCTGTGAAAATCAGAGGCTGCAGCACATCTGAGAGTTTGCTGAGAGTGTACATATATAGCACCTTGTGTCTTGTGTGAAGTGACCTCATTAAAAAAAAGCCCATGAGTTCATCTTCACTGGGCCTCCTGCCTGCCCTGCTTACACTGCTGCAGAGTGGTGCTGGAAACATGTTTAGCTCAGGACTATTAGGAAACAGTCAGTGCTGATGAGGTGCTTTCAATTCACCTGTGATTAATAAATGAGTTTAGACTTTCAGCTCACACACACACACACACCAGCATCACAGGAGAGGCAAGAATTCACCATCAGAATCTGTGGACACAAAAGGTTTTGTTTGTTTGTTTGTTGCTGTGACACAAACGTCATGGGTTTGTTTACGAATCAAACACTCTGCAGACTCCAGCTGAGCATCGACCACTTGGCAAGACTCTGCTCCCAGGACGATGATCTGACGAGCAATGGGGTGAAAACACACACCTGGAGCTGCAGCACTGCTGACTGAGCTCATTTACACCTCTGTTATCATCATCAGCACACAGAGGATGAGATGTCAGCGGCTGTTTACAGAAAGAGGGTCAGGGAGCAGGTAGGAGGGGGATGGCCGGTATCTGAAATTAAAATCAAACCAACATTGTGCCAAATTCGGATTTTCTGTAAATTGAAAAAGACGGATGACAAGAAGCTCCAGTAAGGTAGAAATGCATAAAACTTATAACTTTTAAAGTTTCTTATTGCTTTTAATGCGAGCAAATGAATTATAATTACAGAAACGAAAGATATGCAAGTATTTAAGAATGAAACTGCCAGTGGAGTATTTTTATCACCGCTTAGTGCGCGGTAATGTGAGCTCTCAGGCAAGGCACTGCCTGCTTTCATATGGTCAGAGTTTCAAAAGTTATTGGGTGGAATTTATGTTCAAAATTAATTTTACACAGTAAAACTCTACCTGTGATCTTAAAGGCTTAAAGGTACACTGTTTAAGAAGAATCTACAGGTAAAGATGGCCAAGCACAGATGTGAATGGATGGTCATCAGTAGCTAAAACTCTTCCAGTTGTGTTTTCATCATGTTAGTGGATGGAATGGCCTCAGATGCAACAATGGCTGAACCACAGGTAACTACTTCAACATAGTATACATGTGTACTGTCTTCTCTAATGGTCCTTTTAAGGTGTTACTTATCCCAAACAGTGCTCTAGCACCTATCACATAAAGCCAGTTCTGCAGTTTCAAAGCTTTACGTTTGTCCATTTAGAGACACCACAGTGAAAAAAGGCAGCTGCCATGTATGTGGACCCATAGCAAGTTGAAAAAAATGGATCATTCTAAGAGAATAAAAACATAACAGCTAGTTTAGTAAAGTGATTAAATATCAACAGAATTGGTTTTTAAAGATATCCAAGGTCTTTATGTATTTGAGAATTCTTTCTAATCTAACAAACTTATCGGTTGCATCAGGCTTCATGGAGAAGTATATCTGAGTATCATCTGTATAGCAATTAAAATTTATACCCTGCTGGCTAATAATGTTACTCAATGGAAATGTACAACTTGAAGAGCCCAGGTCCAAGCATAGACCGTTTGTCTTGTTTGTAAGGGTGATAGGGCGACATGCCACCGAAGGAAAAGGAGAAAAAAATAAATATACCCCCTTGTAAGCTTTCTGAACACTTTGGTCTGGCGGTATGTCACTGAGGTCATGCTACTGTCACGAATGGTGGCAGAGGTGAGGACCCAAATGCAGGTAGAATCAGGCAGGAGGCAGAATCGGTGCAGATAAAAGGGCTTATTTTCAAAACACAGGACAGGGAACCACACATGACAGGGAGTTAACCAAAAGGATCTGACAACCACAACTGAAAACCATGGGGTTTTTATACAGAGTGGGAATAATCAGGAGCAGGTGAAGTCAATGGGTGATCAGACCAGGTGAACTAATGAGGCAGGAACAGAACACAGAGCACATGAAGGAAAGCTACCAACAGGAAACTAAACAGAACACCAAAAACCTAAACCATGATCTTTACAGGAACTAAACATGACAAAAACCAGAACTATAAACCAAAATCATGACAAAACTAAAACATGACACAAACCACGATCAAGAGGTTTTAAACAGAACCCAAACCCAAAAACAGCCCATGATCATGACAGCTACTTGAGTATCCCCCCTCCCCCCCTCCCCTTTTCGGGATGATTTTTGACCTATCTGAAATCGCCTCAACTGCTCTCATTATCTTTCATGTAAAAGTTTTTGTTTTTTTTCAAATAGTAGGCACTACAGTGAGGGCTTGCACTTGCATGCTTTTATCATACGTATCATCCAGCCTGGCAGTTGTGTGGACTTGCTGCATCCAAGTTCAAAGGTAGCTAATTGTCAGAGCAATTCCCTCCACCAAGACCAAATCTGAACATCAAGAAAGGTTCCATAAAAGTTGGGAAATCTCATAAATCATCATAATTTTTTGCAGCAGTGGTTTGAACCGAAAAACTGGCCAATGGGCTGTGAGGTAGCCAGCGCATTGTTCTTCTACCTGTGTATTTTGTTTTCTGTTCCACCCTGAAGGTGGTACGACGGCTGCCATCTTGTGGACAATTACAGAAGTTATTAACATGCACCATCTGACTGAAAAGTTAAAGAAACAAAAGTTGTCCAAGATTCATATGGACAGTTGTTTAAAGTTTTCAACTTTTGGCCGTGTGAACATGGCTACTGAATTGGATGAGAGCTATGGTAGCAGTTCGCGTTTACAATGATGAGGTGAGCAGAAACCGACGCTTCCTGGCTCGACTCATTGAGTGTGTGAAGTTTTGAGGAGGGTTTGAGTTGTTTGAGTGTTGGGACGAAAGTGAGGGCTCATTTCTTGTGGATTAGTCAACTTGGTGGTGTTGTTGAATGAGGTATTTGAGGAGCACCTGAAACTGCTGTTTTCAAGGGACAGTCAAAAACCATGCAGAACGAATGTTAGCTTGTCATCAGGAGTCGCGTCACAGAGGTCAAGTCTGCAAAGTTTGTAGCCATCCAAGCTGATGAAACCACCGGTTTCAACACAGACGCAGCTGGTGCTTGTGGTGAGGTACGTCGATGTGCAGCAAATGATGCAAGTATGCTATTTTGAGATTTTCCTGTTGCGGCTGCAACATCTAATCCAATTTCCAGCGTATTGTTGGACAGAATGAACGGACTGTTTTCCGGTGATGACAAGGAGAAACTCAGTGCAAGCATATGAGTTTTTTTCAACAGGTTTTTCAGCACGTTCAGCTCTCAGCTGCCTGGTATCTCCACTTCACACCCTGACTTCCACACACCCCAACTGTTTGTAGAGTGGACTAGCAGGAATCACGTGGATCTGAATATCACAAACTGTTTGCACAATTAATCATTCAATGCTGAATGTTGCACAGTTTATGTAGCACGCTGCACATTATGTACACAGATTACTTTACTTTACTTATATTTTACCTATAGTTTATATTTATGTTTACTCTTCTGCATGCTCTTCTTAAATTAGTCTTTTCTACTTACTTTGAATATTTACGGCATTCGGTGTGGACGGCAAAGCAAGAATTTCACTGTACAGGGAAACCTGTTTCCTTACTGTGCATGTGACAATAAATGCTTTGAATCCTTTGATAGACTTCCAGAGAACAGGACTCCTCTAACTCCAGACCTATAAGTACCAGGGAGGGACCATCGACCACCAACTGGACTGGAAATCCAACACAGATGCTGTGTACCAGAAGGAGATGAGCAGGCTCTACTCCTTGAGACGGCTCAGATCCTTCAATGTCTGCAGCAAAATGTTGGAGATCTTTCATCAGCCTGTCGTCTCCAGTGTGCTTTTCTTTGCTGCTGTGCGCTGGGAAGCAGCATCAGAGCAGCAACACTGGCAGACAGAGCAAACTTATAAAGAAGGCTGGCTCTGTCATTGGCTACAAGCTGGCCAGTTCTGAAACTGTGGTGGAGAGGTGGTCGCTGAACAAACTGGTTCCCATCATGGAGCCCAACCATCCTCTCCACCACACACTGGTCAGACAGCGGAGCTGCTGCTCTACCAGACTGAGAAGCTTCACTGTCGTACAGACAGATACAGGAAATCTTTCATGCCTCATACCATCACTCAGCTCTGGCAGACGGGGATGAGCTGCTTAGACACCAGGCTCTACCTGCTGCTTTTATTCATTTGCCATTTTATTCTACTTTTTAAATTCTATTTTGGTTTTTACATTCTTATTTAAATGTATATATTTCTATAGCTTATCCTTGTTACTTATTCTCTCTTGTTCTGTCGATTTGTATATGTTGTACAGAGAATTGTATATTTTGTTTATTTCTGGTATTTAATTTGTATGTTTGTTTTGCTGCTTTATTTTTGTTATCCGAGTCTTTGCACCAATGCGTGCTGCTGCAACCCCTAACTTCCCAGCTTTGCGATCAATAAAAGTATCTATCCATCTATGATGGAGCCAGAGCGATTAGAGAAGAGCAGGCTAGTGTGCAGCAGAAGGTGCGTGAGCATTTAAAAATGCTCATTATGCACATAAGCTAAATGTGATTATGCAGTCACTTCTTACATCCCAGTGATGGTTTTTTCTCATCTGGGTGGTAGCATTCTTTTGACCAGAGTGTTGCAAGAAGGTTACCAAGAGCTTCAGCCACAAGATGAAACTTCAACAGCAGAACTGTCAACACTGTACGAAAACCGAGATGAGCTCATACAGTGTTTTAAGACCATCAGGGCATCTAGTTCTTTGGACATCAACAAGCTGAGGGAGGCATCTGACTTCCTGAGGATGCTGCAGGATGAGGGTTTCCAGTTATTTCTGGGGCTGTTCCACAAAAATCATGCATCACGTTGACATATTGCACCAGAAGGAGGACATTGATGAACAAATGGAGGGCATGATCAAACATGCCCTCCAGAATTTCACAAGCAGTGTGCAGATTATAAGGTAAGATCAGAGCACAAGTCTTCTCAATAAAGAAAACTTTGTCACAATGATTAAAAAAAGTTGTAGGGCTGTAATAGTATTGTTGAAAGATAACTTTATTACAAAGAAATACAGCAACCTTTTCTTATGATTTCTGATACGATACGCTTTGATATTTAGATGCACAGAACAGAAATTGTTGGTCTGCCCTCAGAGATTCATCTCAACAGCAGCAGCAAGAAGCTACAGGAGCGTCAAGACCAAAGAGAGCCTTGGGAGACAAGGAGAAGCAGAGACTCTAAAGAAGTCTGTGACACAATTAGGGCTGATTAGTCGATTAGTCATGATTACATCAACTATCAAACTTTTATACAATATATTTTTATATATTATATTATATATATAATATATTTGTATATATTTTATACAAATTTATTAGTGTTCATGTTTGTTCAGAGTCATTTAATAGATTTTATACCAGGGTCTGGGTGAATACTCGATTCTGATTGGCTGGAGGGTGTCCATTAAAAAGTGATAATGGACACCTATAAAAGAAGTTCCGGTCAAATAGACTTGTTGTAAATTATTGCGCTGACTAAACAGTAGTTGGTAACCGTGGCAACAGAAATTCAGACGATGGGCTGCAGACGCTCCAGATCATGTCTGCGCTGCGCATTGCTGTGAAAGCAGGTGCAGGCCTATTGGGCTCCGTCAGTCCAGGACAGACGAGTATGGAGCAACATTTTGTCGTCCCGCAATGTCCCAACCAGCAGTGGTCAGGGTCCACAAACGTTAAATCTCCGTCCTTCAAACGCCACTATGGACATGCCAGTATCTTTATGAAATAACACGATCAACAGCAACGTTGCATTTAATTTTAAATAAGTCATCACCTGTCTTTCTGTCTTGATTACCTAGACTACCTTAGATAATATTATAAAATGATTTAGGATGGACCTACTGGCTTGATACACATTTAATGATACAGAGTAATTGGTGGATAATATTTCTTGCAATAGAAACGATTTAGGAAACTATCTGTGGACTTTGTTTGAAACAAAATGTCGCATTATCCTCTGGACACACACAAGCTGTAAGAGCTGCACCCGCCCTCTGAAATGATTCTTTGTGTCACGTAACATAACGTTAAGCAATCATCTCACTTCCCTCCACTGATCAGGTCTAATACAACAGCAGCCGTCGCCTGAGCTGCAGGTTCTGTGTTAGAGACGGTTAAGAGTCGCCGCTGGAGACACGGCAGATCAGAGCAGCCTAAAGGCTTATTGAACGATGTAGGAAACTATCTGTGGATTTGACTGTTTCAAACAAAATGTTGCATCATCCTCTGAACACACACAAGCTGTAAGAGCTGCACCTGCCCTCTAAAATGTTTGTGTCACGTAACATAACTGTGGCCGACCGAGCTGCAGGTTCTGTGTCAGAGCCGGTTACCTTGGCAACGCGTCACAATGAGTGTGGGGATAATGCCCTTCGCGGAGGCAACCGCTTCGCGTGGAACGGTTCATGCCTCCATGTCGTCCATTAATTTATGATAATGGACACCTCGTCGGGCATTATCCCTTACTTATATGTATTCAAAGAAATTATGTTCTCCACGTTCTACATTAGTCTCCAAAAAAAGTTTAACATGATATAAAAAAGCTTCAAAAACTCATTTGATGTAAATCTGGCTATTTCGTGTTTTTTGCATTTCAGGTTTGACCTTGACATCATCTGTTTGTTTAGTCTTTATGTGACAAACACTTCTGGGTTTCCATAATTCTGCTTCTTTTACAGTCAAAAGTTTCCCCTTGAATGTGACGGTTGAACTTATTTATCTGTTATCTGTCTTTTTTCTGTTAGCCTATTGGTTCTTTATAGTTCATTGTTGAATGAGTGCCCTTGCTTTTTATTTGCACTGAAAGTAATTTAAACTACTGATTAGTCAATCCATACAAATAACCTGCAAATTTTTTATTGCAAGCCTATTTTTTTTGTTTAGTCTTGAGGAATTTTAAATGTGTTCATATACTGTTTATTAGTTCCTTTATGTACACAGCTGATCTTGCACTTTACGTCTTAAATTGCAAACTTTAAACACGATAAATAAATAGTGTTTTAGAATTATATGCAGTTCCCTTCTTTATTTATGGTAAAACATTTATCTCTCCTTGTTTGAAGGAAGTTGATCACGTTTCTCCTGTTGATAATTTAATAAATTTATCATTCACTGAAGAGCCAAATTAATTTTATTTATGAAGACTCCATATGCTGGCTCTAGCTCATGGTATTTAGTTTACAGGAGGAAAAGGAAAATCTCACTGCGAGTTGAACAGGTAACCTTTCAGGAACTGCCACTGGGTCCTACAGAATTCCGAGGAACTCCATGACACACTTTGATGTATGGATAAGTCTTATTATTTACATTAACAAACTGAAATCTATCAGATAAATATAACTTAAACCAGCCTAATGCAGTACCTTTAATCCCAGTTAAATTTCTGATGTAGCCTTGTAGATAAAGCCCCTTTTCAGGTATTTACAGGAAGAAAAAAGGTTTATCAGGTTTTTAAATGGTTTTTCACTGGTTGCTAAAATTGAAAAAAAGTTGCTAAATGCATTTAAAAATATCACTACATTTGTTGACAAAACCAAATAGGTGATTTTCAGGCTTTTCATACTTTCCATTGATCTGGCCTATGCCTGACGAGCAGCTGTGATGGCAGAGCATGTGTCCTCAGGTGGAACGGTAACTGTAGCTGTGATGTGATACACCTCACTTGACTTGCTTTCTTATTTTGCACGAATGGTAAATTAAAAATTTAACATTAGTCAAATTACAATCTTTGTCCTGCTTGGAACCTTTGGTTACGACAATTCTCTGACATATTTACCATCTACCTAAACATAGCTTCAGGCCACACCTAATCCCCTCTACCAATCCTCAAACTACTCAACAACAACTAAAGAAGCCCTCCTCAGATCCAAATCCAGCACCTAAAAGTTGTGCTGGAACAGACCTGATCCACGAACTCTGCCATGTGGAACAATACTATTGTGACACTAGTTGATTCACCAATGGCTCCAATTACACTCTTAAAGAATCATTTACCAAAAACAACTTCAGGAAAACCAGTGTGCGTGAGCAACGTGCATTCTCTTCCTGCCTCTTAACTAAGAAGCAGTGTTTGTTAGTGGATGAACAAAAGCTAAAATCAGCAAAGATTCAATCCCAATGACAGTAGAATGGAATTAACAGACTTTTTATTAATGCCAGGAACTTGATCAAACGGCCCCATAACCACACACCTTTAACTTGGTAATGTATGCAGACTAATTTCTTGGGTTAGCTGCAGGAGGAAGAAAGAAGAATACATTTAAAAAAAAAAAAAAAAATGAGTATATCGGACAAAATGATGCATTCTCTTTTAATTCCCTTTTTTCCTACAGATCTGACTCCTCTGATTCCTCCACTCCCACACTGCAGAAATAACACCATTCTCCCTGGTCATTACCATAACTGTCTTCCATCAGTCTTCTCCTCTTGAGTCAATGGAATGTAACAATTGTTTTTTTTTTTTAAAAAGATGGGTCCGACGTCCTCACAATCACAGTTGTATCTTAAAGGGATTATTATCATTATTACTGCTATAATAATTATTATGGAGAAAATCAAAGTGAAGGGAAAATTACACATCCCTGTCACTTAGTTTGGTGCCTCCTTGGAATGAAATAATGTGATTCACTGAGACAATCAGATCTGCAGGGTACAGTTACATCACAGTACCAGCTCAGAGTAGATATTTCCAACTTTCCAACATCTTTATTTCCACTCACACCTTCACATCATGATGAAGCTTCAGAAAGCACAACAGTTCACAAACAAACTTGTAAATGCTGGTAAAAAAAAATCACCTATATGGGCAGCATTTGTTAAAGTTAGCCTCCACAATCTTAAAAAAAACATAAAGATAGAAAGAACAGAGTAACAATGAAGCCCAGTGCTCGTGAATCTCATTTGTTTATCATTGGCAGTTTGGCTGCAGACAAATGAAATGTCGGTATTTGACATTAAAACTGCCAGTTATGCATGACTCTAGCAGATTAGTGTGTGCTAATGTGAGATCTCAGGCTTGGCCCTGTGTCATTTACTTGTAAGAAATCAACTTGTTTGTGCAACTATTACTTTGATATGCATCTGTCTAGTTTTAGTAATTATGACCTCCCATTACAAGGTGGTGTCACTTCACCAAGCAGGTTGCAAAGTGAAAGAAAAAACAACAGAATAACAGTTCACTGTTTCTAGGCTCTGGTTCAGCGTGTGTCAGGCTGTGAGGTTTGATGGCAATGGGGTTCACGTATAAAAAAAACATACAGAGCTAAATAAAAAAAAGGTTCTGAGTAGAACCCCTTTAAGATAATAAATGAAAATGAGGTCCAGTGCAACCTCTGCCAGGCAAAGCTGGCATGTCATACGGTTACCATGACAATGAGAGCAAAGCAAGCAACAAAAGTTCCATCCACAAATCAGCAATGGCCACCTTTGTCACCAGAAGAAGTATGTTTAATATTTGAGTGGACCTTATCTCAAAGATGATAGCTACAGAAATGCTTCCATTCACTGTTGAAGATTTTCAAAATTTGAGGGAATTAGTTGAACCTGACTTTACAGTCCTATTAAGACAAAACATCAGCACAAGACTGAAGAAACTGATGATGCTGTAGGTTAGCTGAACGCTCAGTTAGCAAGTGTTGAAAGCTCATCTCTCACAACAGATTCAAACATACAGAGCTGTTCTTCAGACCAAAGCCATGTCAGAGCGGCAGACCACTGAAAACTTAATGGATGTGTTTTCCATAGCTTGTGTTTTCTGTGGGGTGGGGGTGTTTGAAGCAAAAACAAATCATTTGCAGTGATTTATAGTATTTTTACATGAAGTGGCTATTCATGCTCTCACGTGGTTATAAAGTGCTTAAAGGATAATTGCTTGTAATTTGTGTTTAAATTGAAGTTTTACATGGTAGTGCAAAGTGATTGATCTCAGAGGTGTATCCCATCTATGAGAGGAGTGGAGTGGAGTGGCTCACTCGCTGCTCTGAACATAGCTGTACAATCATGGCTGAAAAGGGAGCTGTAGTACTCTGTCTTTGTAAAATTTTGATCAAAGCATGTCAAAGACATTACATTAATACCAGAGGAAACAATGTCAGCTTAAGTTAGAGCCCTTTGTAATCGTACAAACTCTGACGAGATCCCTGCAACTTTACCTAAAGTTTAGAAAATGACAGTAATCATATTCTTATTGGTTTTTTCTGTTTTAACTTTGTTGTATATAAAGCTTTATGGCAAAATGTTCCACTGTTCCAAACTGTTGAACACATTTCTACATTTGGAAGACTGTGCTTCCTTACAAACTAGCTAGCTAGAAGATATTCAGCTTGACATCCGCACGTCTTGGTTTTCTTCGTGTCTTTCGTCTATCACTGCTGAGGCCTTGCAGCTTGACGACACTGACAGTGTGTCTCCACTGGCACTAAAGTAGAGAAAATTAATATGTGACAGAAGTTTGAGAAGCTGCCTGATGGCCTCCAAATGTTTGAGCAACTTCATTACAATCTGGATCCTTTATTGCATCTATGTGCACTCGTGTTTTTCCTGCTTCAGCTTCATGTACATCTAAATAAACGTGTGTGAGGGTGTGTAGCATTTTGCTGCATCATGCCCTGTATGAAATTACTCAGAAAGCAGTGTGGGCAGCTCTGCACCATACTGTCATGCCTGCATGCCATAATCAGCCCCAGTGCAGTGTGGGATTTTTTGGCTTGTGCTCAGTTGGTTGAAGAGGCAGCGAGCTGCCGTTTGTGTTGTGTGATTTCATAACAAATCAGCCTTGTCAGACCTCATCTTTGTTCTGGGCCTGTTACATCATTTGTGAGCTGGAGGTCACCTTTTTCTCACAATTTCAGCTGTACCTGAACATTTCATGAGTCAGGACTTTGATGCCACAAGATGCCTTAAATGATTCCCGATCTGGAAGTCTGAGTCACACTTTGTGTACCACCCTGCACAATCTGCCTTACTTTTTGGCTGCACATTTCAGCGCTCCAAAGTGATAGTACTATTTGATCTGTCTCCATGAGTCATCGCTGCGTTTCCTCAGCCTTCATTTCTGCAGCTCTATCGGGAGCGTCTTTTTCTGCATGTGTCTGCAGTGATGCTCTATTTTCCAAACATTGGTGTGAGCTTAGCAAAGCCCTGAGTGCTCTGAGCACGGACCGAGGTTAAAACCATTTCAGCTGTTGGTGAGTGTTCTCCTTCAAATAGGTTTTCTACTGTTGCATAGCAACAGGGACTGCCATAACAAGTGCCTCCTAAAAATATGGGTTCAGTGTTACCAGTTAAAAGGGAACTGCTTGGAGGAGACATGGGACAACTGCAGCCCTACGGCACCTCTAAGCCCTGTGCACAAAGATGTCTGCTCCAAATAGCAGCGAGCGTCCACAGATCTCAACACTAACTGATAGGATGCTTCTAAGATAGTGTTGCCAGGCAACAAACCAAAGTCAAGCCAGCAAAAACAGTTCTGAGTAAAAAAGTATTCAAAGCAAAGAAAAAAAAAAAAAAAAAAAGGATGAAACAAAACATGAGGCCACTGAATGACCTGTAAAGTGGTTACCATGGTGATACAAACTGTACACAACGTCGCTCGCTCTTAACAGAAAGCTTCTTTTGAATATCAAGAACGTTTGCTTCTTAGCAAATGTATCTGTTACATAACACCACTAGTTCTCTGCTCCATCAGTAATCAGTGTTGCTGTAGTTATTTAGTTCATCTGTCTCTGGAGTCTCACATACTCCTGCTCTGATGCAATTTACAAAGTCCCAATGCAACCTTCCACTCTGTAGCCCTATTAGCTGATAAAAGGATGAATATTTAGCAGTTCTGTGCACCAAACAATCACACTCTCTCAGTCAGGAAGAAGGCGCAGGAGCATCACCTGCCTCCTCGGGAAATAAACACTAGTGGTTAACTTTGGCAAGTCACCTCTCCTACGTCTTTCAGTCATTTATGCAGAACAAAACAACATACGCTGCTTGGATCTTTTTGTTGTTTTTGTTTAAGCCAGCAATGATGAAGCAAAAAAGATGTTTCAGGGTCTAATTTAGCAGGAAGGTACATACAGCATCTTTATGCTTGCACAGAACCTGTGAGAGAAGCTGCAGTTAGTAGAAATCAGAGTCAAAGATTGACTCGAGTTTTAGAAAACCAGACAATATAATGACAAGCTGTCAGTGAAGTTTGATTTTGTTAGAAAATGTAGTGGCAGGATGCCATATTACCAATGTTCCAAAGACATTCAATAAAATCAAGTTTTTTTTAAAATATTTCATTAGAAATCCAAATTGACTCAACTGGTTCTTTGTGGAAGTCCTTCAATGCACACCAGAGGAGATGGAGGAGCGTTTAAAGGGTTTCTTAAGTGAATCTTTAATATGGCATCCTGTGTCATTTTTTTCCCAATTAAATATTTTAAAAAGTCAACAGCTCAGATATTATGAGTCAGTAGGTCTGGTTTGCCGTCCTCTCGCGCTACCTTTGGCTTCAATTGGAATAAAAACCCACTAGAACTTACGATTTGTGGTGGTGGTGGAGGGTGTTCGCATGGTGGTTATTGGCAGCGTTGGCTCTGTGTAGGCGCTCGAGCCTCTCCTTCTCCTTCTCCACAAAGTTGGTGCTGGTGCCAGTGCTGGTGGAGGGCACTCGGGTCAGGCGGCTGTGTGCCCGCGGCTGATCTCTTGGTGGGATCGGAGGGGGAGGAGGAGGTGGAGCCGGGGCCGAGGAGGAGACTGGAGTTGGGATTTGGGTCGGGACAGAGATGGAGGTTGGGTTGGCTGAATTTGGAGCAGGAACTGGGATAGCGGTTGTGGTGGTGCTGTTGTAGGAGTGGTGGTGCTGCTGATGATGATGGACATGGTGGCTGTGGTGCAGGGGGATGGAGGAGGGAGGCTGAGGAGGCGCTTGGTGCTGGCTGTTGTGGTGGTGGTGGGGATTCTTGGTAGAAATGGATGTCGATGCGGTCTGAGTTGGAGGAGGCGGCGGGGGAGGAGGTGGGAGAGGAGGCTCGGGGGGAGGAGCAGGCGGAGGAGGAGCGACAGGTTGACGATCCAAACGCAGGTCCTTGTTTTCCTGGCTGAGCCGGTCCAGTTGGACCTCCAGCTCCTCGATTCTACGTCGCTGGGTTTCCAGAAGCTTCTGCTGGCTCTCAATGATGTTGTTGAGTTCAAGAAGGTACTCCACAGCCCTGTTGGGGCTTTCAGCATTGCCTTGGCCTGAGCCTTGATTAGCATCCATGATAAGCTAATCTGAGAGTACACAGGCTAATGGCTAGGCAACCTCTGACTAAATATCAACCTGAAAAATGAACAGACGTCAAAAAAAAACTTATGCTAAATGCCAAAAAGAGCTTAAACTATGCTGGTTGTCACAACTACGTAGATTCAGGAGGTGCACTGCCAGCTAGCACACAGAAGCTAAATGCTAATCTTCTGCTTGAATCACAGCTGCAAAAGCTGGTGCAGAGCCAAATAATAGCTCAATGTGCTAGAACACTGGGGGATGTGGAGTGGTGATACAGGTAAATGAGCCGAAAGGCTAAAGGCTGAAACTAGCTTAACAAAGAGAGAAAAACATGTACAAACACAGAGTAGAGCTATCTTAATACAGACGCCACTGTCTAGTCTACAACCTAAAGTCTATTATCTATAAACTACACCGCAAGACCCTTAGTCCTACACTTTAAAATCAAAAATGTCCTTCACCCTCCCCCCCACCAGAGGTAAGTGGGGGGGAGAGGACTTTTTCTTTCTCAAGTTCTGATTTGAAAATTAAGATGGATCACGTCCTTGAGTGCTCCAATTAGGAAGTCTTACTGAGCTGATGACCATCCCCTGGGCCGGTCAGGTGCTCCCGTACGAGTTCAGACCCATAATAGTTTAAAGCAGAAAAAATAATTTATAGAAACAGATTGTGGGATTCAAAGCAGCAATCAGAACAGTGTGTTTGTCAGTGAATTAGCTGCATCGTCTTTACGCACTCCATTCACAACATCACTTTCCAAGAGGCAGGTCTGGAAACAGGAGCTGGCAGAGGATGCATCTGTCCCTCTTGGTCAGAGATATCGTATTGTCTCATTGCTGTGTCCAGTGTCCAGATTTCCTTATACAAGGAATATTTTGTGCCGCAGCAGAAATGCAGTATGCACCACCGGCTGGTTATTCACCTGCTTCCCTGCAGAGCCTCACAATATAATCAGTCAGAATCCCTGCCATAATTGTCCAACTTAAACAGTCTGGAAAATGCCAAAGTAAAGACGAGAAGTAGAGATAAGAGAGTTCAGACTGTTTCCATCATCAAAAAAACAAAACAAAAAAAATGCTACGTCGATCAAAAGTCATCTTCTGCTGAACATGGGAGAGGAAAACGTCATCTTGTCCTGGTCCGTGTGTCCATGAGCAAGACTCAACTGATCATCCTGACGTGGATCTGATTGTGGAGGAAATATCCAGAGGTTAAATATCATGTCAGATGTCGGTCTTCTTCATGGTAATAAAGAAGTATGTGGGATTCCCCGCTATGATTATCCCTTTGGATGGAACCAGATTCTTCTTCCATGGTTACATGAAAAGAGAAGAAAGAAAAGACAGATAAGCAGAGTCAACAGGAAATATCACTCATGGTACTTTCACTTTTGTTTCTGGAGCAAACCCTTGTTTCTTTACCTTCTTTCATCTGTCTTTCTCTGTTCTCCCTTTCAGCTTCACCCTGTTCTGTCTCACTGATCTCTCGTTTCTCTTCTTCCATCTGCTGTTCTCTCTTCTATCCACACCCCTCTCGTCTCTCTCACTCTGTGGTTGCAGGGAGTGTGAGGTCCCTCAGCCCATACATACCAATGACATGCTCCATCTCAGCCATCAGAAACAAGAAAACCATCACACACCATCAGCCTCCCCTCCTACACTTCATCGCTACCCCGTCTGTCTTCATCCACCTCTCTTTCACTTTCCTACTTTCCACCTTCATTCTTGTAAACCTCTCAGATTCCAGTCTAATACGGATGTACAAAATTAAAAACCTACAGAGCAGCATTTTTAAATTATTGACCATGCAGCTCTGTGCCATATCTCTGAAACACCAAACACAACCAACACTTGGTTGCTTTAAATGCTTATCAACATCTGTATCAGCCGGCTGAACCCCTTTCAAACATGTACTTCTGTCTGAATGTGTCAGCATCATATCTGAAGAAGCTTCTTGGTCTAAGTGGCCTACATCAGGTCTGAACTACATGCAGCTATATTAACAGATCAATACACGCAGGAGTGTCTGTATTTAGGAAACATTTAACAACATGGTGGTCAATCATTGAATTTTTAGAGGAATCCCACTTATCAATACCAGCACTTTCCAAACTGTTCTTCATCTTGATTTTCCTTTCTATTACTAAAATCTAAAAATTGGGCCTCATTCACTAATATCTTCTTACGAATCTTCATAAATTTGTAGTCAAGTTGTACTTAGTAAGTTTTTTACAAAAACCCTCAAATTCACAAACATGTTCATAGACCACAAAATTATTCATATCTTTTCTCTTAGCTTGGTGAATACAAATCTCTTGAAATGAGGTGCTAATTAGCCCTACTTCAAATGTAAACACCCAAAACTGCCCACAAAAAGGTCATTAGACTGCAGAGACAGACAACAGCGAAACAGAGACGAAGAAAAATAACAAACATAATGCCAGAGGTTTTCATTTGAATGAATAAATAAATAAATAAATAAATAAATAAATAAAAATAATAACAATAATAGTAATGATGAACAATGAAACCTGTTTGTCCTCATTTTTAAAGTGATAACTTCCTTGTAAATAATCACATGCCAAGATTCAAATCATATAAAAGCAGCTTTATGTACAAATGGATCATTAATTACTCCTGAACTTAGAATAAAGATGGCCGCCTTGGGGTAAGACGTGTCTCGGGTTGGTTCTCCAGTTTCAGTTCTTAAAAGTCTTATTGGGATTTGAGGACACCAAACTTATATACTTAACAGCTTTACTTTAATTAAGATCATGGCTAGTAGAGGGGGACTTAAACAAAGCAATTACAGCTGCAAGCTAGCAATGAAAAAGAAGCTAGTGCCAGCTCATCACAACATCAGGACGGTTCTGCTGCAGGCACAGCAGCAGAAGATGAAAGTGAGATTGCTGCTTCTGGTGCACCATCAAAGGCACAAAGATTATGTTTGAACTTGGTTCTTCCAGCAAAGAATAAAGGAACATCTGCCGACAATTCAAACCGCAACTACCAGGACTGAACCCGAGTTATCCAGCCTTGCCACCAGTGTAAACCACACCAAGAAGTGCATTTCCGACATGGAGGATGCGCTAACTCCATTTTCAGACAACTACAAGACACTGGAGTCATTAACTAAAGACCTTCTACAGAAAGTGGGTTATTAAGCAAAAATTGTTCACAAAGAAATAACCTGAGAATTGTTAACATCCCTGAAAAAAAATGGAAGGATCAAACTTAAAAAACTTCACCACTGACCTGTTAAAAGAGTACGAATAATCGTCCATCTGCAGGTAGAACAGGTACACAGGCTGGGTACACTAGGAGGCCATAATGAAAAACCAAAGGCAATCCTGCTCAAATTATTCCAGTTTGAAGACAAAGAAAAGATCGTCAGAGCTGCGCGAACGAGAGTGGAACTATCCAAGAGGTCCCAAAGATTCTTTACCTGGCCCCAAGATTTGGTCAGAGACCCTACCCTACCTACCTTTACAGCTTCAACATGCCTACTAAAGCCAAACACGAACTCTCACATTTGGGACCCAAAATTCGTTTCTATTCAGATAAAACTGGCAGCACAAATACAAGGTTGGTGGTTAAGCAACGTCTCCTCGGTCCTCCAAGTAATGAAGCTATGTTTCATTTAGATGAATTCCTGCTTGAACGTGGACAATCAAGGAGAAAAAATATTACCAGACATCCTGAAATGCTTTATTATAAAGCTTACTAAACTGTATTATGACTATAAGGTTTTCTTGCGGTGTTCTCAGAGTCTGCTCTGTTTAGCAGGACAGTGACGTCAGTGGCCGCTCTTGTAATTCTTCGGGCCCAGTCTGACCAAGCTACGCATCTAATACGGTAGAGGGCGGTGTGCATATCTGACGCTGGAACATGAGAGAAGAGTAGAGCTTGAAAGTTGTGTTGGTACCACAGATTGTCAGAAACAGTGAGAAGAGCTCCATCATGTCCACATCTATGCCAGAGCTGCTGAGGGAGGCCGCAGCTGCCCCGAACGGCAACAAAATCAGTCGCAAACCGCAGGTTTGGACCAAGCAGATTTCAAGATTAAATAACATCCAAACAGATGAGTTTTGTGAGATGATGATAATAGTAAACTCAAAAGTGTAATAAGTAAGTAATAAGTTTAGTGTTGTTTGGAATGCAAAATGGGATTAAATGCGTTCATTTTTTTAACATGTTAAACTGCATTGAAATGATGCAGTTGTAGCTCTAAACCTTAATCAGATTGTAGTACGTGTATGTGAACATTATCTCGGTAAAGATAAACTCTGATAAAATGAAGAAGAATATAAATAAATATTAGTACAGACAGTTCAGGAAAAGTTTCCAAAATGACCATTTTGGCCCAGTTTGGCACGACATCCAGTTTTAAAAAGAATAAAACGTCTTCACATCGGAATTTTTTCATTTCAGCAGCTGTGCACACTTATGGTTCAAGATAATCTCAACTCAAGGATTGTCCAGTTATTTTAATGCTTTGTTTTTCTTTCTTTAAATGCTTAACTTGAAAACTATTAAAGTTAGAAATACCAGTCAAAAGCATGAATCTCCTGAATGAGCTGAATGTGTTGACATTTGAATAATTTTTTTTTTATCTAAAAGCACTTATGAGTAGTTAAGTAAGGGATAATGCCCGACGAGGAGTCCATTATCATAAATTAATGGACGACACAGAGGCGTGAACTGTCCGATGCCAAGATTTCTGCACCAACTTGTCATGCCAACAGCCCACAACTAGTACAAACTAGTGCCGAAATTGAAGGGAAAATCTGGCAAAAAGTCGTGTAATGTGTCCCCAGCTTTTTTACTTAGCAAACTTAACCCGGTAAAAACAAACAGTACAATATTACTAACATTGCATTTCGTCCAATTTGTGAGATTCATGTACGAAGCGGGGTAAGCACAGAGGGGTTGAGGGGGGAGGAACAAATGGCGGCTGAATTTGATAGACATATCACCAACCAATCGTTTAGAAGGGGCCAGTTAAAATGACTGGGTGGTGCTTTTTCAGTTTTGTCCGTTCCATAGGAGACTAAATTTTTTATTTTTGTGTTAGAGCATTTAATTAATTGGCTGCAATCGAGATGTGGAGGAGATTTTAAGCAATATAATAAAAATGCTCTTGGAAAATAAGAATTGCATGAAAATAAGACTTTTTGTTGTTTTTTTTTTACATTACAAGCAGCAATTATTATCCAAATCCACCTCAGACCATTCTCCCCATCTACTCACCACCATGTTACTGAAGGATCAAACACCAGACATGGAAAACCCTTTTGCTTTTGTGTGTGATGGCCACTTTAGTTTGGATGGATTCACTTTGTTGCCATTTGTAATTTATACCACTAGATGTCATTCAAACCTACACAGTAGAAATTACAGATCATCTACTTTCTACTCTTTCTACTCATCTACTTTCAAACCAAATTTACTGACATCCCCAAAAATGATGTCTGAGTAATGTAGTCACAAGTTGCATTTACATCACAGTATTTCACAAAATAAAAGCGATATTTCTAAAATGTCGACAAAGTGCAGTTGCAATTTGCAGGTGTTTCCATTGAATGGTGTTTAGTGCATTAGCCATTAAAATCTCATTCTACGAGACTCCACTGTGAGGAGGAAGGAGATTTCTAATTCTTTGTAAAACTCTGCATTTCGCTGTTGTTTGCTATCAGAGTTATATTTTTTCTTTAATTGGTTGTAAAAAGATTTCCGTCTCCTCCTGCGTCTACTCATACCACGCCATCTTTATTTGAAATGAACTGGCCGCGTGACCCCTTACGTCACGTGCAGGGACATGTAAAAGCGGAAAAGTGTTTCCATGACACTTTCGCGATTTACTTTTATATAGACAAATCTGAAAAACCACCTCATGAGAGCGTAAAAACTGTACTTCAGAGATACTTGAGGTTTTTAAGAAAGGTGTTTCCATTACCGTTTTTAATTGTGATATTTAGTTTTTGCACAATTCTAGGTGTAAAGGAAATGCACCTATTGAGACCTTCAAACAGTGCACACACTTGTTCAGCTTGAGTCACTAACTGGCAAAGTTCTTGCTGTAGGAGTTTCAGCAGAAGATACTACACAATCACTCCCAATAGACACACACACAACACACACACACACACACACACACACCTATACACACAGGGTAGTATCTCTATTGCAAAGTGGCCAAACTGTTTAAATTTTTATATCTTTTCCTATTACACACATTCAATTATTCATAACTCCCTAACTGACCACCATTCCTCTCTGCCTCCCTCTCTCTCCTGCTGTCCCTGTCAGGGTCTCTCGCCCTCTCTGTATATGAAGCTCTGCAGCTTCATGCCAGGACTTTCTGCCTACACCACATGTAAAGCCACACAGAAACAAAGTTTTTATAAAACTGTTTAGCTTTCATCAACGTTATCTCTGCTTAAACAAAACAAAGGGAAGAGGGATACAGGTAATACAGACATTTACACTGTTAAATAAAAAAAGTAGCTGTGTGGAAAGTAGCCCATCTTTTTTTAAGATGATGAACTTCCGGTTGATGTCCGTAGTTTAAATATTTATGTATTGTGAATTTATCATCAAAAATGATCATGTTTATAGTTGTGAGTAAATACAGTACTATGCAAAAGCCTTCAGCCACCCCTCATTTTTTTAAGAATGGCTTCTTGACAGGCACCCCCTGCCAAACGTCATCATTTACTTGGCGTAGGTTCCAGATGTGCTCGGGGCCCTGCGCCTGCCGACGATGTCCCAGTATATGAGTCGCTAAATGTTGGCGTGATTACATAGAAGACTGAAAATACGGAAGTAGCTTTTGTGGGTTTTGTAGTTCAACATAGGATTTTTACAAAGAAATCCTTTGTTACCAATCGAAAGGGACTGATTACCACATCCTTACCATCACCCAAAGTTCAGAGAGCAGAAACAGCACCATTCTAAAAGCACATAAAAATACACAATTAAAAGTAACAGTGTGACTTAACGCTAATGTTAACTCCTATTCAATATATTCCTTTGTGTTTCTGGAGCTTCATTTATTCATAACATGACCAGTTATTATACACACATTCTAAATGAGTGTGTTTTTTCCTGCTGCATTAGATGAGCAGCTGTATTACAACTACCAGGGAAGGCTTCGCTTGGTGGTGTTTAAAGTGCAAGTTTGCAGCGTATTGAGGAGCTGCCCGACCCTGCGAGTTGAGAGGAGCAGATGCTGCCATCCTCTCTGCTTTGACATTTGTACCAGCTCATTTCTCCACTGTTTGTGTTTTGATGTAAATAAAATTTGAAACTGAAAAAAAGATGTGCCCTTTTCTTTTTTTAAATCAGTGATTGATTTGTTGACGCTTTCAACATTTTAAAAGAAAACATGACATTTACAACCATAGCTGATATAGTTAACTTTTAATGAGGTTCTTTAATTATATATTGTGGGGTTTCATGTTAAATGTTTTGACTTTAGGCCTTTTTTTATTAATATGTGTATCAGTAGGAAGATGCATTTTTAGATACACTGTACACCATAAATAAATAAAATTATCAATATACTTGAATTTATACACATGGAGAAAGAAGCGTACATTGCCAATATGTGTTAATATCTATTGATAATTAGAGAGCCTCGAGCAGATCTGATTCTTATGACATGGGGTTTGTCCGAGTGGTGTTGCCCTAGTGTGACGTCATTGGCAGGCACCGGCCCGAGCACATCCGGACGGAATTTCAAAATCGTCTGAGGTTTTGCGTCTCAAGGTTTTGAGGTTCAGCCTCAAATTACATCGGATTTGCATTGCGTTTCATTCCCCACACTCAGTTTAACACTTTAATAAGACGAACTGAAGACCAGCTTCATGTTTTAGACTGGTAGCCTTGACGGCGGGGGGAAAAAGCTGTTCAGGAGTTTTATATCTGAGTGTCCAGTATCCAGTAAAGCTAGAAAATGCAGAAACGGTAACAAAGAATCAAAAGATCCAACTTATAACTGGTTCTTTGCCAACTTGCCCGGTATGTGTCGACGCAACACTGGTTTATACCTTCGGTTAGGAGCCTTTTTCATGCCTGAATGATTCATAGGTCAGAATTTAGTAAAACTGAGAATGGTGAGGTACAAAGGACTAAACAGAAAATGTGTGAAAAAATAGAAAATGTCCAAAGAAAAAAATTTCAAAGACTGTCATGAAGCTGGAAGTCTTTTGATCAAGACCATGTTTAAATATTAAAACAAACTGTGGTTGCTGGGAAGAGAAATTCGGAGAAATGAGGGCAAACACACTACAGACAACCCAGACTAAATTAGCAGGACTTATACAAACACTGTCCGTTCTAATTTTCAGTTCGGCTTTACACCAGCTCCGTGTGTTCATGTGCAGCATGGCATGGTTGTCTTTTGGCTCCTACACTAACATTTATTGTACATCATATTAAGGTAGTATGTGTTGGACATTAAAAATGATGTTTCACTTTTAAGTGCCACAGCTGTGTGTAACTAAAAGGGAAATCTACTGTTACTGCACAAGAAGGCCCACAAATGGAAGCAACCTGAAGTAGAAAATAAAATCTCTGGTATGTTGACAGATGCCAGTGGTTTGGCTTTTCTCCCACTCCTTAAACATGGGTATAAGCTCATGTGACTGTTACCTGATTACAACTATTCCAAATCTCAGGTCAGTGTTATCGCATGTTGCAGGAATTCTGCAGCCCTAACATCCATCCTGAAGACAACTACTGCTCTGATCCATAATTAGCCTGTATCGCTAACAGAGTGGTTGTTGGTGGCAAAAGAAAAGGTCACTACTCGTTCTGCTGGCAATTTTGACCTCTAACACTCCATTTTTTGGATCTTCAAATTCATTTTGCTTTACTTGTCCCCAAGGGGCAATAAAAAGACATGGAGCACCACATAGGACACAGAGAACAAGAATGATCCAAAATAAACATAAAACATCAGCGCTAGCTCTGTAGTCCCAGATGTTCATTAGCAGTGGAGACTAGCTTGCCTAGGCTGGTGACCGACTGGATTTGACTTCCTCGGCTGCCTGTAAGTTTGGATCGGGTTGGTATCTGCATTGAGAGGCTGGCAACAATTATACTGAACGCTGCTGCATCCTACTGTTGACTTGGTCTTTACTGCAGACTAGAGCTCCCACCATTATGAGACAGCAACTGCTACAAATGTTTTCTCTTCCAAAAGACATATTGGACATCACCAGGACTTCCTGGTAAAAGTCAACAAAAGTAATCAGACTTTATTCTTCCATCTCAGTGTGTTTCCAGTTTATTGTAAAAGCCCCAAGGAAAAGAGCCAGAGCAAATGAGACGCCCATTTTCTTTTTTGTTGTATTATGTGTACTTTACAGTTCATCCCATACACCAACCGAGAAGATGTCCACGTTGACAATTCAAATACATTTTAGCCTAAAATTACACGGAAACCCTAGCAGCTCTCTTGTAGCATAGTAGAGGCTGTCTTATAAGTTGGGTTTTATGTTTCTCAATCATTCAGCTTCACTCTGTCTCTCTCTCTCTCTCTCTCTATAGACTGATGAGGAGGACTTTGTCTTTTGTTCATTGTAAATTCAAACATGATTGATGTGTTTGCTGTCAGCATCTCATATCAGAGTGATCTTTGCGTCCCACCAACAGAGAACATCATATGTGCAACACAGAGACTGCAGGAGGTTTAAACCAATCGGTCATTTGATGCCCCACAAATGAGAACAGGCTGTAAAAATGATGATGTGTTTACACCTTGTTTCTCCTTCTTTATCACATTTTGTGTTAAATAAAGGTCCGGACTGCAGGCAGGCCAGTTCAGCAGCCGGACTCTTCCCACGTGAAGCCATGCTGTTGTGATGGATGCAGGATGTGGTTCAACATTGTCTTGCTGAAATCTGCAAGGCCTTCCCTGAAAGAGTTGTGTGGATGGGAGCAGATGTTGTTCTAAAATCTTTCGGCAATGATGGAGCCTTTTCTACTTCGCCTCAGACCATTTTAAACTATCCTCGGTGCAGAGTGCACACAGCATTTCACATTCATGTTCACATGTGGCTTTATCTTTGCATAATAGAGCTTTAACCTGCATTTGTAGATTTCAGGATGAACTGCATTCACAGACAGAGATTTTTGGAGGTCTCTCTGAGTCCATGCAGTGAATTCCAGCAGAGAATCATGTCTGCTTTTAATGCAGTGCTGCTTAAGGACCCCAAGATCACAAGAATCCAGAATCCATCTTCTGCTATGTCCCTAGCATACAGAGAGTTGAAATATTTAAAGTTTCTATAACTTTATGTTGAGGAATATAATCTAAAATGGCACCATGGTTTTTAGACACTCTGCCTCTCTGAGGTGCTCATTTTATATCTAATGATGAGGCTGATCTGTTGCCAACTAACACAGTTATCTGCAGCCTCTTCCTCCAGCTGTTTCTGTCTAGGCCCACGTGATTTTCCAGCTTTTCTGAGAAGCGTTGCTGCCATAGTAAAAAGAAGTGTTGCTTACAGCATTTCATGATGTGTGTTCTTTTGTAACTGTAGTTTGTGGAGTTTTGTGTATGACAATAATATGTGCAATATTGTCTAATTAAGTGTGTGATACTGTGTCTTACTGTGAATCAATTTTAAAACTCAAACCGTCGTTATGTAACTTTTCATCATGGCATAATGACATTTTCTTATTTCCAATTCAAATAAATCTGAATTCTTCCTTTTTTATATGCATTCCTGCAGAATTCAGAGTGTAGGCGTTTTGAACAGCTATATTTTCCTCATTGTTCATATAATTTCAATCTAATTTAACAGTAGCAGCACTATTTTATTTGTCTTACACACACACACACCCAAACACACACCCCACACATATTTTACACGCAAATCAGCTCATTTCATCAGCCTCCTTTCATTTAGGCACACACAAAACACACATAGTTAACACATATACACACACACACACACACCATAGCAGCCCTTGTGGCCTAAATAGCCAACAGTTACACATACATGACACGTATATGAGCGCACGCAGACACGATGCAGCATTCAGGAAAAAGCTCACAGCATAAAAACCAGGCAGCAGAGTCTCACAGGTTTCAGCGGCTCCTGCAGAGGTGATGGAAGGATGAAGGTGGAGGAGGAAGGGGGGGAGAAAAAGGAGGATAGAGGATTATTGATCCCAGTTTATCCCTCTCTCTCCTCCTTAGCTGCTGCTGTTGCTGTCACCATCATCTCCCCCAAGAAAATAGAGATGACACAAAACTGCTGCTGCCACTCAACGGCTTTCCTCTCTTCTTCTTCTGATCAGATTGTCATCAGTCCAATCCCTCATTCTTTATGCCTTCATGTATTCCTCTGCTCTCTCCTCTGCTGCAGGCCAGGCTCCTCTCCTCCTCTTTTTCTTCTTGCTGCCGAGTCAATCTCTTGCTAATTATCATTCCTCTGCGTGTGACAGCTGAACGATCCGCTGCCGCAGCACTGATGATCCCCCTTCTCCGTCCACACCAGCATGTGAACGGATGCTGCTCCCGTTATTACTGGTGGAATATTAGGTGCCCCCCCCCTCCCCTCCTCTGCTACGCTGCTGTAAAAAGAAGAGGAGGTGGTGAGTCCAGACAGGCTGGATAGATGGATAGAGGAGGTAGTGAAGGAGGACAGAAAGAGAGGAAGAGAGTGTGTGTTGAGAGCGGTGAGGAACATGAACCTTCAAACGGTGACAAATGCAGAAACACATCCAGGAGAGGAACTAGTTTACTGCACAAGCAGCAGCATCACACAGGATGTTCAGTTAGATCTGCAGCTTCCAGAGCTGCAAGTCACAAGTTCCACCACGACACGATATTCCATCAGTTCTGTGGCTTAAGACTCATTTCACAAATTCTGCTGCGATTTGGATTTGATTCCATTCAGGGACCAGTGATCAATATGTGACGAAATCGCAGCTGACTTAACACAAACTAAACTAAATGTTCTTCTTGAGTACATTGGAGTGAAAAACAATCTGTTCTTTGAGTCAGACTTTATCAGAGTTACACAACACACACCTTTGAAAATCCACATTTCCCAAATCAGCCTGAAATCAGACATTTTGCTAGTTCGAACAAAGAAAATGGATTAAAAAATCCAAATGTTCTTTCTCACAGCAGAAACACCTTAAGAAGCATTACTTTTTCACAGTTTCATGTTACTAACTGAATCAGTAGCTACGTTTACATGGACTAAACTTTCATATATCAGATTGAAATCTGTGTGATGAGAGATTCCAGCTGACGTCTTTACATGGACAGAGTCATCAGATAGGCGTGTGGGTGCATGATGGACACTTTTAATATGATGCAATGCTTTTAAATATGTGCAATTGGTGCTTATTTGGAAGAAGATGAAGATTTTTCTTAACTTTGAGCCTTTCGACCATCAAAATGGCAATATTGCTTAACCCTTTGTTTCTGCCACAGTCCAGCTCTGTTTTGCTGCCGCCATCTTCCCAGCCTTCCCTGAAACTCAATCCGTCACCTAACTCCACGTGCAGGTCTCAAGTTAACACGCACCAACTCGGGTTAAAATTCTGTTTGGTGGGTAAAAATAAGAACGTACTAGCCACTTTGGCAGGTGATTAATACGTGATGAGTCTTTCAAGAAAATGAAGCAAGTCGACTCCAGTCGGTGAGAGTTTAGTCATGGTACAGACCCGACTGACGGAGCAACACGGAGAGACGGGATTCAGGTGCAAGTATGGTGGGACAAAGTGAAGAAATGAGCTGAAACTACAAAATAAGCATCTGGCTGTGTGTACATGGTACTGGAGACTGAAAACCTGAGAGCAGTATTTGTTAAAAACATCTTTTACTTTTCAGACATGTTTGCTGTGGTTCTGTGTTCAGTTCTGCACTTAAAGGTTTGATCAATTATTATTATCATCATCACCATCTATTATTATCATCATCACCATCTATTATCATCATCATCATCATCATTAAGAATAAAATTAGGGCTTTTACGAAAACATAATATAAGTTTAAGACAAACCATTCATAATTGCTAGATTTGCCTAAACAAAAGCTCAGAGTGATTCTACATGAAGAACCATGAGGGATCCATAAGAGGCAGGAGCTGAACCTAAGAAAAGAGCCAGACCCTCCATCATCATCCCATAAAAAAGTGCAGCTGAAAGAGGGGAAAGTTTTAAATGGTGTTTAAAAAGGAAACAGCAAACATGTGGTGGTGGTTACACGTGTAAACAGCTAGCTGGTTAGTAACTGGTTAGTCAGCTACTGTGTTTCTTGCTGGAAAAGAGCATATTCAGAGGTTGTTGTTGTTGTTGTTGTTAGGCATTTAAAAATGTAGTAAAGATTTTTGGAGAAACATGTTTGAATGTATTGGTTGCTCTAATCTGGATTATTTTACCAGAATAAACGTTTGGCTAGTGGAAGTTCTGATTGGTCTTTAACTTTACGAATCAGCTGCTGGCTAGTGGTTCATTTAGAGCCCTGCCCACGTTCTCCTGCTGAGCTGATAGTGAAACGGTTTAAATCCACCTTCACGATTGGATTGAAAATTCTTTCTGATTGAAGCACATCGGATAAGCTGAGGCGATTACACGATGCAGTTTTAGTCTGACTGGACGCTTGATCTGATCAAGATGCTTCATGTCACGCAGCTCATGTATGGATGTGGATCCATATTTTAAGAATATTGTGGGGAAGCAAACAGTTTAGGTCAAGACAGACCCCAGCCCCAGTGTCAGCAGCTCCCAGCAGCCACACAAGGATCCAGTCTAAACCAGAACTGATACCCCTACTAGCACATCAAGCTCCACATGCTGCACCCAAAACCCCCAACTTACCTTCTATGGACCTTTTTAAACTTGTTGGAAATATTTCCACTTGGTGATGCAGATTATTCATGTAAAGATGTTTTATTTCTTGCCTCTCTCATGTTACCACAGCAGTGGATGTGAGTGCTTGGACAGAGCACAAGCGATACCATGTCAACATTCATGCATTTTATCCTAAAGCACCTTGAAAAACCAAAGACTGTTGATTGATTTCAGCTCTGCTTTTAATTCATTTCAGCCACACATTCTTTTGGTCCAGATGAATGGAAAAGGTTTGAGGATTGGCTTGAAAACTATAAACTTCACATCAACACCAGCAAAACTGTTGAGATGCTGCTGGATCCAGCAGGTGACTGGAGCTCTGTCTCCATATACTGTATGTATAATACCATTAAACAGGCGACCTCCTACAGATATCCTGGCGTTCACACTGACAGTGACTTAAGCTGGAAGACGCATGTTGCCACCACGTGTGCGTAGGGCCCATTTATTTCTGATTGTAAAAACATAAGGTTAATTTTTTACACAGCTACAATAGAATCCATCTCATGGTACGGGATCACCAGATGGTTTGGGAAATCCAAGATTCAGAGTCACAATAAGAACAGCTGGTAAAATCATGGGGCATCCTCCCTCCAGCCCCCAGGAGCTTTGGATCCGGCAGTCATCTCCCAGACAAAATGTATTTTCACTTCAGATTAAGCAGAATGATACACATTGTTAAAATTAGGGAGGAAGTTCATGGTCCCCATGTGGGGACATGGGGAACGCAGTCCATAAAGCTTGTCAATGGGCGTAGATGATAATAATAATAATGATGATAATAATAATAATAATAATAATAATAATAATAATAATAATAATAATAATAATAATGACTAAGTGGTAACCCTTAAATATTTGGTTCTAGAAATCCTGCCAATAAAAGTTTAGAAACAAAACTAATCCGGGAATGTACATAATGAATATCAGTGTGACATTAAAACAAATCAGAAGCTCAGAGATTTACAGTCGGAAACTGACAGTGTTGCTTTAAAACTACTATATAAATAAAGTTATTTTCTAACCCATGTCCAGCAGCCAGAGTAGTCTGAGGTCTTTGGGTCTGTTCACTTCTTTGTTTATCTCCAATTTCACCAAAAGGTAGCACATTGGCAAAGAATTATATCATTATTAATGATATTTTACCTTCATTAATCAAAGCGTTTATGATCAGAAGAACCGTACAGAGACGGTTCTGTGCTACTTGTGATCATCTGCTTAGAAAACAGAATGAAGTCGTGATCATGACTTACAAACTATCAATAAAATATCCAGTAATTAAATCAGAAATGACAGGGTCAGCATAAAGAGGCGTTTCATATTTCAGGCTTCAGTCCACTGCGTGAGATCCCCACTAAACTCGCACGGAGGCTGCGTCAGGCCTCTCACGTCCAATCAGAGGAATAACGGAGCGGATCGATACACCTGCTCTGCTGCTGCTCCCACATGTCAGCAGCATCCCGACCACACTTAACGTTCTCATCCCATTCTGTCCGCTCTGCGTGACAGGAAACCCAATTAACCGTCATCGCCAATTAAAGATGCCCGCACGAGCGCTCGCGCGATAGGGCAAAGTCGTGGAAAATACACAAATGTTTAGTTAGCGAATGTAAATTAAATTCGGGACCAAAGAACAAGGAACACATAAAAAAACAGGTGATGGATCAAGTTGATTTCCTGATGTCTGCGGACGTTCACGCGCTGAACGAACACACATACTACACGCAAACACGAAAACGTCTGTCACGCGTTAACGGATACGCACCATGCAGAAGCTCGTGACATGTTTGAAGCCTCACCTCTGGCTGCAGTTGGTCCTCTGTGAAATAAGAATAATCCACACCACACTCCGTCCCTCTCTGTCACCACGATCTGCTGCCGCGAGCTGTGGCAGCAAATGACTCCAAAGATCCTATATGTGCAAGAAGATGCTCCACTCCATGCGCTCTAACCACTACCTGAGCATCCCACACAGCAGGCACATTCAGGTCCAATCTGGGTTACTTTATAGCAGGAATCACCAACTCTGGTCCTTGAGACCCTGCAGGTATTGAATCTTTCTCTACTGCAACACCTGATTCAAATAAAATGGATCTTCAACAGCTTGTCTTCAAATTCTGCATAAGTCTGTTAATGACCAAATCATTAGAATCAGGTGTGTTGCTCCAGGCACACAACCAATACCTGCAGGATACTGGTCCTTGAGGACCGGAGTTGGTCATCCTTGCTTTATAGCAAAAGCTAGTGGACCATTTTCAGCCCAAAGGTCAGAATATGGGCCTAATTTGGGTTACAGTGTGTGTTCTATTGGCCAGATATGGCCCAAATGTCATAAATTGGTTTAAGACAATATTTCTCAACGCCATTCCTCCGGAACCACTGCCCTGCAGGTTTCCCTGCTCCAACAGACCTGATTTAAATAAAGGGACTACTTCAACAGGTTTAGTAATATGCCATCAATTTGGGAAATGTCTTAAACAAGCAGGCCAATGGGAAAAGAACCAGGACTGGGAAACACTGGGTACAGCAGGTGCTGCGAGAGCAGGACAGGACCATGGGCCCAATGAAAACACAGATTTGCATCATGGCTGATAGACATGTTCATCCTGAGTCAAAGGCTTCAGTCAAGGTCAAATGTGGGCCAATGAAGACATCACTCATCCTGTATTTCTTACATGAATCCTGTCCATCCATCAATTGCATGTAGCAGTACATAGCCATGTGACTTCTTAGTTTGCTTCCCCATCTCAACCCACAGGTAAACACCCCTTTTCAAACCAGTACCAGAGCAATTCTATTTGACCCAAGGAGGTTTGCAGGACCAAAACCCCTGACCCACAGCTTAGATGAAGCCTCAGAACTGACTCTGGAGGTGTGCTGTACTTGACTGCACTTTTGGCTAAATAAACATTAATGATGATAAAGCTACAGCTACCATGTGCATTAGAAACTGGGTTCATGGATGGCAAACAAAACATCTGTAAGTGAGGAGTTTTGAGTGAAGCAGGTACGCTTGAAACTCCTTATCTGACTTTAAAATGGTTGAAATAAGAAAATGACCTCAATCTCCACTTGTGGGTTTGTTCAGCTTTCACAGCATCTTGGTTTTACTATCGTACTTAACCTTTTCTCTTTAAAGTCTAATAGATTGACTGAAACTAAATTGCATAAAAAACCTTTTCAGTGTGTCCATATGGGTGTGACTACACATCATATCTATCTATCTATCTATCTATCTATCTATCTATCTATCTATCTATCTATCTATCTATCTATCTATCTATCTATCTATAATAATTAATATCTGTTGGTTAATAGATACCAGCACAAGAAAATTGTCTGATTAAATCAGAAGTAGAGAAGAATCCCAAAAGTTGCAGCAGAGTGGGAGCTCCTGTTTTTGATGACTCTCTGATGATTCTGTGTAATCTCATGCATGCACTTCTGTTGCTGCACCTGCAGCAGCCTCCTCCTCCGCCTCCATCACTTTCCATCAGTTTCTCCTTCTATTTGCCTCTCTATGTTAAACATCTTTTCCATGCCAGTTCTTTCCATCCATTTTCCCTCTTTCATCTTTAACTGCTGCACCTCCTCCGACCTTTTTCTTACTTTTATCTTCCTACTCCATTTCTCTTCCTGCCTCTCTTCATTTTTCTTTTCTTCCATTTGTTTTTTGTTTCATTAAGTTAAAAAATAAGACAAAACAAACAGAAATTTGGATTGTTAGCTGATGATAGCATGCTGTGTTTTACAAAATTTGATCTATTATGTCAGCACAGTTTTACTTTTTCATGTCATTTAAACTATTGTTTCTGTTGCGATTGTAAACTTAGTCTTAGCACAAAAAGTAAGCAAAGTAGTGTTTAATGGATTGGAGCAATTCTTGGTAATAAATCTGATACTGTTGAAAATCCTGTTTACTTCCCTTTTAAATTAAACCACATCTTTAAGGAAAATAATTTTGTGGGATGAGCAGCAGAGTTGAGTGTGTGGGAGGCACCCATGAAAATCTTATTCTATTCTATATTGGGCCAAAAAGCTGAATATGCTGTTGACTTTTGTTTGGTGATGTTTTTGGATTAAATTACTGAAGTTTGAAGAAACAAGACATATGGGTAATTTAACAATGTCTTCATTTAACAAACAGGAACCTTAGCAGCATGTGGAAGAACCATACATGGTGGTACCTTCTCGACTGCAGAGGGATGGCATCCCATTCTTCAACCAGCATCTGTCACCAGTCAGCCACTGTGGCTGTGTTGGTCAATCTGGCACCAACAGCAGCCCAAGATGATCCTGCACCTACAAGTGTTTAATGGGGTTGAGGTCAGGACTGCAGGCAGGCTCTCCATCCTTTGAAGGTGGTATCTGTTGAAACCTGCGTGGGGACCAGTGTTTTCATGTGGTCCTAGACTGTGGAAACATGGGATCCCAACTGCTGGCAGAAATCCATATCCACATCTTTCTGCATTGAAATTTCAACCAGTGATGACAAGCCCAGTTTTTCCAGTGAGGGAGATGCCACCCCATATCATCACACTACCTCCACCACACGCTGTTACCCTGTCATTGCTGAACAACGTTCCTCCACATGTCGGGGTTCCAGTGCACAGGTTGCAGACCCCAACGCCAACAGGCCTGATGGTGAAGGGCAGTCATGGCAATCAATAGTAAAATAAAATCTTTGCATTGGCAGAGAAAATTTGACATTTTTTCATTGACACAACCAACATACTCAACTCTGCTGCTGATCCCACAAATGCATTTTCCTTACAAATGTAGCACCATTTCAAAGGGAAATAAACAGACTTCCCAAAAGTGTCAAATTTTTTGCCAAAGACCATCATTTCAACAGACACAATCCACAAAGCTCTGATTTCCTTCATGTCTGTGGTAAGTTTATTAATAACTATGTGCTAATGATGATCATTGGATTAAGTTTAAGTCTCAAACACAGGCTCAGAACTCCAAAAGAAAATCTGACTTTCCTCACAGCAAGGTCCTGCCATGTGTAATGTAAATCCAGTGTCCATAGCTTGACATTAGCATCTCTCTCTAAAGCCCACATGCCTTACGAGAGCAGTAGGGATGTGTTGCCTGGTGACTGGACCTGAAAGAGAAAGAAGTCCAAGAAGTGCAAAAACAAAAACCAACAAACAAATGTCACAGCAGATACGTTCTACTCAAAAATACAACAGAGGATGTCTATCTTTTTTTTTTTTTTTTTTTTTTGAATATTCAAAACTTTAACTGATCTCCATCCATCTCAGTTTGTGTAGGCCTGGATTTGTTACTTTCAGCAAGGCACATTTATTTGTGTATTTTCTTTCACACTAAGACCAAACAGAAAGGTTTAAACAAATTTATCTGAAAAATAAATGGCAGAAGTATTTTCTAGAAAGAATGCAGCTGTAATTTTTCATGTTAATTTTGCTTAACTCTCTTATCTTTTGCTCTTCTCTTTCCATAACCCTCCTCCTCCTCCGTGCTTTGTTCTGCTCTGACTTCCTCCTACTCGCTCTGTAGAGAATGACTGGAATGAGAATATTTCTCTATAAATCCATAAAACCTAATATTAAGCCACAAGCTAGATGCAGTTTTACTGAAATTGTAATGACTCCAACCTGGAAGATAGACATAAATTAAAAAAAAAAAATAAAATAAAATAAAAACTTCCTGATTAAACACATTTACTTCTTAGAAGTAAGTGTGTTTACTTAAGTGAATACTTAAAAGCTACAATTCTAAAACAGTAAATATGATGTTTGTCCTGTAGGAGCTCACCTGGAACACCTGAGTTTAGCCTTTTCAGGGCCGCTGCTTGCTATTCTGGTGCCCTAAGCAAAACTGCTTTTGATTAAATTATTTTTTTAGGAAAATTAGCCTAAGTGGACAATAATTTTTACAATGATGAATAGTTTACTGTTCTCTTAGTGCTCTCAAAGTAGAGTTCCAGATGTAGCCAAAAACCAGTAGCACCAGCATTGCAAAATCACACCAGTACTGTAAGATGAGAAGATAAAATCTTATTTAATTAGCAAAGCTACTTTTTTTTATTAACAATGCCACCAAACATTAAACAGATAAATACAATAAATGTAAAATGAACACAATAATATTAAAAAGAAAAGAAAGATCTGTGTAATCTCTGAGCACCTTTAAAGAAAACTTGAGTCTGAGGCAAAACCGAACAGAACAGACCACTAGACCGGTGAGTATGACAGGCTCTAATTGTTTATGTTAATCATAATTAATACCAATACATTAGTTTTGTATTTTTTATTTGGGCTGTGACATATTAGATGAAACTGTCATGTTAGGATTGATGTTTTTCTGTTAATAAAAAGAAAAAGCGGACTTATTTGGTGGGTCATCTGCTTCAGTTCAGCTGTGGTTTGAGTGACTGGGTCACATGACTCAGAACAACCAGAATTTATTTTTTCTTATGAATGATTATTAAATTTCCATTAAATTATCAAACAATCCAAAAGATAAGTCACTCTGAATAACAACTAAAAATATGTGTTCTTTGTCTCTGTTATTTTCAGAATTTTGCTTTTCTTTGAAGCCACTGGGTCATATGGACAGTTTATTGAAAAACTGGTTTGTTTTACGTCCTTTTTGAGAATTCATTTGTTGATTATCTCACATTAAATGACAAAAATCTTCACTAATAGAATCAAACTATCTGAAAAATAATTATGAAGTGATGAAGCTTATATGGCTAACATTAGCTGCTTCATTGCTATTTGTCCACTTCAAGAGCACCAGAACTTAAAATAAATATCTTAGGCTAATGTTTGGAAATAATTCTAATTTTATTGTTTTCCTTGACAATAGTTAGATGGCAAAATTAAAATCAGTCACATATGTGCTCAAATATGACACTTGTAAAGTAGCCTAGCTTAGTATGAAAACAGCTAGCCTTAGCAAGTGCCACAAAATCAATTCTACCCTTTTTACAGATTAATTAAACACCATTTCATGTGAGAAACAGATAAATGTAGAAGGGTACATTCTTATATAGGTGTGAATTAAAACAGTTTTTGATTAAATAAACATTCTGGCTCCTGAGTTTAAAGGAAGTTTTAGCATGCAGCTAGCTAACTGGACTCCCTTTGGGGTAAGTTTAGATTGTCCAGAGTTTCACAGTCATTCAAAACTAACATAAATGGAGAAATACTTGATATGAGGATTTCTTTTTTTCAGTGTTTGTATGTTTGCTTTATTTCATGATTCTCTGCTGAGGTTTTACTCACTGCTAAAGCATAAAAATTTACTCAGATTACTAGAAGCTCAAAGCATTGTATTAACATCATTGTTAGTTTCATTATAGAGAAGCTCAGAATTGTTCTCCTGTCCTCCCCTGCATGTATTTATAACAGCAGTTAACAGAGTTGGGGAAAGTATAATTAGTTGGAGCGATTAGCTGGAGGATGGGTGTGAGTGCATGTGTTGCTGGGATTTATGTGTGTAGGGGTGTAATGTGTTTGTATTTTACCATGTGTGTGCTTGTTTCCTGAGAAGATGCAAAATAGATGTTTTGCATATGAGAATTTCTTAGTGCAAATTTACTTTTGAAATATATGTATGTGCACACAGTTTCTGCACTTTTAATTCCATGAAACATATGAATGTATCTGTACTGTTAGCTTATGTGAAGGCCAATTTAAATATTTTTTATTTTAGGTTGCATTTGGGAGAAATTTAGTGTCTTTCATTGTCCAAATTGCCTTATTCTTATTGATATTAATTAAGGGTGGGACTTGTATGCTTTAATTATGATTATTAAATTACAAAAAAATGAACGCATATAATCACAGTTTGTGTTTTTTCCAGTAGAAGGATTAAATTGAGACACACGCCAGAGCTCAGCTAAATCAGTGTTGCTAATTTAACTACTTTGGAGCTATATTTAGCAAGTTTTCAGACATCTAGTGACTCTATTTCAAAGAAGTGATGTTGACTTTTCTAGAGACTTTTTCTGGTGTTACTGGAGACCTTGGGAAACTGACGTGAACTACAGGGGGGCTATTTCTTTCACAGCTCTGGGGAAGAAGCTGTCTCTGAGGGGCCATCCCCACGACACCTAACTGCAGTGAAACCGCAAAAGTATTATAGCAATCCACCCTTTCATCCCCACAAAACCAGAGATTAGCCTCCATGAAACCGATCATGTCTGAAACCAGGCACCAAGGTGGATAGGTTTGAAACCTCTACCGTCTGTGGTACTGTGCGGACAGCGCAACTGCACCACTAGAGGATATGATGTCAGTGTGATGAACGCACACCAAACACAACAATAATGGCATCTGTGACCAACTGTGTTGTGGTGCTTTTCCAGACAATCCTGGCTTGTGTACAGCTTTAGCACCAAAATGCACTGCAACCCAGTATTGACTACTGTACCAGCAACAGTGGGAGCAAGCAGATATGTCATTATCTGCACATGCACTACATCAGGGGTGGCCAACGTCGGTCCTTGAGAGCCACAATCCTGCAGATTTTCCAAATTTCCCAGCTCCAGCACACCTGACTTAAATTAAATTGATCCAACAGCCTATGAGGATCTGCACAATGACTCATTAGTTTAGGGCAGGTGTGTTGGAGCAGGGAAATTTGGAAAACCTGCAGGTTTCCAATGTCGGTCCAATATCGGTGAGGCAGTCACTGATCCACGTGCAGAATGATGCTGACAGACCCATGTTATGGAGCTTCAGGGCCAGCACGTCTGAGAGAATGGTGTTAAAGGCTGAGTTGGAGTCCACAAACAGCACCCTAATATAGGTGTTGGGATGCTGCAGGTGAGTCAGGGCTATGTGAAGTGCTATGGAAACAGCATGCTCTGTAGGCGAATTGCAGGCTGTCCAGGTTGGCAGGGATGGCATCCTTGATGAGCTTTAAGAGGATCCACTCATTTTTGTTGGGCACAGACACAATGATAGAGGATTTCAGGCAGACAGGAACCATGGAAAGCTGCAGGGACAGGTTGAAGGTGTCCAGAAAAACCATTTGGCCTGCACACAATATATTGCTCCTCAATGCGCTGCTTGTACAAAGGGCACCAGCTGTATGCCCTTTGTTCATTCTTTGCGGGCCCTGCTATAAGCCAGTTTGTCTCCTGCTCTGTAGGCTGCATCTGACTTTTAGCAGGGACCGAACTGTGCTGTCCACCCATGGCTTCTGATTGGGGAAAACCATGATTGTCTTTGTGGGTAGGACAGCATCAGTGCAGAAGTAAGGATAGGACAGCACAGACAACGTGTGTTAATCCAGATCAGCGTCCTCTTTGAACACTCCCCAGTCTCTGTGCTCAAAGCAGTCCTGTAAGGCTGAGGAAGCCTCCTCAGTCCAAACCTGAAGGGTTCTGGTGGTAGGTTTGGTCCTGCAGATCAGAGGTATGTAGGCAGTGATCAATTTCACCGAAATATGATCAGATATCATGATTTGAGGAGCTGCGGCAGCTTTGTATGCTCCTGGAATGTTACAGTACACCTGGTCCAATATGTTAAAGTGTCTTGTTGGAAAGTGTATGAATTTGTGGATTTTGGGAAGGACAGATTTTTAATTCCATGTGGTTAAATTTCCTAGCCACAATCGCAGCCACCTCTGTCCGCCAACCTGACTTACGGTGTACAGCATGCCCGCACAGACTGATGTCTCCTAAGTCCTAGCCCCTATAGTCTTGATTTAACACGTAGAAGCAATCCTAATAACACCGGACTGGGACCTAATTCCTCCACAGACAAGTTATCAATTCCTGTCATCACAACCAACCAAAAACAATATAGACCCAATCCTTAGAATACTGTAAACATGAACAATCCTAAACCACTGCCACAATATCACCAACCATCAGTTACAGTCACAAATTCACCCGTTACCGTCAACATGGCACTTTTAAACATACGTTCTCTATCAAGTCCTTTATGGTTAATGATCTATTTTAAGACCACAAACTTGATTGTCTTCTCTTGACTGAGACCCGGCTGGGCACAGACTGTAGTTCTTGCTGAGGCCTCCCCACCAAATGTTAGTTTTGCTTTTTCAGTCAGAAGTGGTATCTAACCTCAGAAATAGCTGCAAATTTTATTACAGTTTTAGATAAATGTCATCCTGTTGTTTTACCTGCCCCTTGTGATTTTGTTGTTGACAATTTTATCAGTAAACTTCAGGGTAGCCTTGACTTGGTTGCCCCGCTTACAACAAAAAAGGTACAAACTAAACTTATTGGAAGCTCTTTATATAAAGCACCTGGAAAAGTGAGGAAAACTGAAAAGAAAATGCAGGGTGGCAGAAAGAAGATGGAGGAAAAATAAAATGACAATTAATCACCAAATCTTTTGGGACCAGCTGAGAATATATAATAATGTGATTAAAAAGGAAAGAAATTCTTACTTTACTAAATTTATCAATAGCCATAAAAACAATTCAAAAGTTCTTTTCTCCACAATCAACCATTTACTTAATCCCAATTCTAACAAATTTCAGATAACTCCATCTGATCTTCTCTGTGAAGAGTTTGCTGAGTGTTGGTTTTCACCTGAGGAAACACTGGACAGTTTTTTCCTGGTTAATACTGAGATGCTTGACAAAGTTCTCTCCACAGTGAAACCCACTACATGCATTTTAGATCCCATTCCGACCACAGTCTTTAAAACATTGTATGGATTTCTCAGAGAAGAGCTTTTGAACATCCTGAATTGCTCTCTTCAGACTGGGGTCTTCCCTGCTGCCTTGTAGTGAGGCCCCTGCTGAAAATGAGCAATCTGGATTTTTATGATTTTAACAATTATAGACCTGTATCCAACCTACCATTCTTTAGTAAAATTTGAGAAAAACTTGTTTTTATTCAACTTAATAATTTTTTAGATAGCTATGATATTTTAGAGAAGTTTAAGTCTGGATTTAGGTTGAACCACAGCACAGAGACAGCACATTTAAAGATTTTAAATGATATTAGGTGTAATGCGGACTCACAGAAACTAACAGTCTTGGTGCTACGGGATCTCAGTGCTGCTTTTGACACAGTGGATCACACTGTTCTTTTATGAAGACTTAAACATATGGCTGGTCTCTCCGGTGTTGTTCACAAATGGTTCACGTCCTATATTACAGACAGAAAATTCCTGGTAGGTTTGGATACATGCTCCTCCAAGACACACAAAATTACATGTGGTGTGCCTCAGGGTTCAGTTCTAGGTCCTGTAATTTTTAATTTTGTATATGCTGATGCTGCCTCTTGGTGGTGTCATCAGGAGACATAGAAATTAACTTTCACAGTTATGCTGATGACACACAACTTTATATCTCCATGTCTCCTGATGACACCAGACCAATGGATACCCTTTTAAACTGCATTTTAGATATCAGGTCCTGGATGGCAGAGAGCTTTCTACAGCTTAACCAGGACAAAACTGAAGTCTTAGTCATTGGCCCTGAGAGACAAACATGTTTCTAAACTACAGGCATTGGCCCTGAATCCATCTGTGCAAGCGAAAAACCTGGGCGTTATTTTTGACTCCACCTTAGTTTTATCCCACATATTGGTGGTATAGAATACCACAAAAATTGGTTTTTATCATCTCAAAAATATAGCCAGAGTCTGCCCTATTCTCTCACAGGGCAACAAGGCTCTTATCACAAGTCGCATAGACTACTGTAATGCCCTGTTTTCTGGTCTTCCTAAAAAGAGCATTTCAGCTCCACAATTACTACAACATTCAGCAGCATGTGTTCTGACAAAGACCAGGAGGCGGGCAAGCATTACACCCATTTTAAGGTCACTGCATTGGCTCCCCGCATGTTTTAGGATCGATTTTAAGGTTCTTTTACTAGTTTATAAATGCCTCAATGGTCTTGGACTTACCTTTCTGACCTGCTTTTACCTTACAGACCCTCACAGAACCTGAGATCCTCTGGCACTGGTCTTCTAATCCTTCCTAAAGTCAGGACACGTACCCAGGGGGAAGCATCTTTTCAATATTATGACCAATATTATCATGTCTGGAATAAAATTGGCTTTGGTGAAAACCCATAGTTTTTCTGCAATTCCAGCTGGTCAGCCCTTCTGTACTGGTTTAAAGCTTCCAGTCTTAAAAATGCATGCAGATGAAAACGTGAACAAAAACATCAAAACAAACATAAATAGCAGAGAGCCTGGAGCTGCTGCATTAGCCCACGACACCATCTTGTTTAACTTTAGGTTTTCAAATTAATTATTTAATTAAGCACCACACCTAATTTTAATATCAGATTGCAATTTTTAAAAACCATCCCTTTTAACTGTCATCCTAATTTTAGGTTTTACAGAAACAGAAGACGGCTGCATGTGGGAATGCTCGGACTGGAAAGACTTCATACAGAAAGGTTTCTTCTACGTAGTTTAAAATGTCACAAAGAGAATTCACAGAAAGCAGAATGTTAGTTATTGCTGCTGCATATTGCTTTTAAATATTAACAATCCTTGTCAAAGTGTATGATGTTTCCTATGCAGGAAGCATAAACACAAAAATATTCATCATGGTGGATAAAGCTTAATTTATGCTCCGTTTATGTACATACGTTGGTACGTCTATGTCAAACGCTGTCAGACATCACTGGTCACACACTCCATTACATCCTTTATGTCAGCATGGTTATTAGGTAATACATCTACTAGAGGGGAAAGCAGATTTCAGAGTTTACTTCTGAGTTAGGACCTCAGTTTCGGAAAACAGAAAACATGGCGATGATGGAGGAGATTGTGAAATGTACATTCTCAGAAAGCCATAAAATAAAAACTAATTTTATTTATAGAGCAATTTTAATGCAAAAAGCAATACAAAGTGCTGTACATAATAAAAACAAGTCATGCATATTGAAAACAAAATTTAAAAGCCTTCACACGAAAAAAAAACTAAGGCACATTTCATAATAGTTTACACACAATCGCACACACATACAAAGCACATGTACACTCCCCCCACCCACCGATAGCTTATTTTGTACAAACATGAACTCCCATCACTAATAACTGTCTCTGAACTGAAAGTAAGCATAAAAGTAATAATAAAATGAAAATATCTGGCTTGACGCTGCAGCCAAAATGAGGCAGAGCAGTAGACAGCGGGGGTTTGTGCGGCCATTAAATACTTTACAGCTTCTGGTTACAGCTGTGGTTCTCGGTGGTACTACTCTATTTGCTACGTCTGGCTTTGCATCTGCAAACTGACAAACTTGACTTTTTAAGCCAAAGGAAAGACATGAGTCAGTTCAAGTTGTAAAGTTTCAGATTTTGAGACAACAATCACCAGAACATAAACAGCATCAACTTTTGTCAATGAATAGAAATAAGGCTGAAATATTCAGCACGGTCCAATCAGACCTTATTTAGGTGTGAAAGGATGAAACAAGTTGGGAAGAGTTTCCAATCAGACTTAATTACTGTGTGTGCTAAAGAGGAAGGCAACCACATTTGATCTACTTCTGATAACAGTACAGTTAGCTCTAATGCAGTTTCATGAAACTCATCCGACAAAATATCAATATCTGAGAGACAGAGAAGAGCAGATAGATACCAACCATTTGACGTCTGATGTAAAGCAAATGATGACACTTTATGAACTGTCGAGCGACTATCACTGGTGAAAACAAATAGTTTGAAGGAACATTTGCATACCAACCATTCTGAATTCAACCCAAATCTAAACATGCTAAAACTAACATTGTTTCATGAGCTATGGGTGCTTTTGCAAGGCTGCAAACTGCTTATTAAAGTTGCATTTATAATCAGTGTGAGGATCATTTTTTCTCTTAAAGGGGGACACAGGGTGCTTTGATTTCCAAGCTGGTTTGACATAGAGCAAAAACAGTTAAAATCATGATCCCTGCAGGTTTGTAAGAAGCCTTGCTTTACAAAATTTAACCATTACGATCATTTAAAAGAAAAACACATTGATCTTACAGACTCCAGTACCAACAACTTTCTCCAAAAACTTCCTGGATTCCTTTAAAAAAAAATTCATATTTATTTTTCCAGTGCCAAAAACTTTGTCAGAGTTTGTCAAAGGTGCCCAGGAAAGACCTGAGAGCTAAAGTGAGAAACATTTAGGTCTTTTTAAACACTAAGCACTTTCATCTTTCTCCCTAAATCCAACTGATTCACATACATGTACCATGTGAGCTTTTAGAGAGTACAAAATGTGCAGCGAAAGAAGAAAACTGCAGCTGCTGTTTTCTCTGTTATCCCTAAAAATGTAAATGTGTCCTGTACATGTGAACATGGCCCTGACCATGTGTGTGTGGAGGCTGAGGCATCCTCCGCTGCCCTCTGTGTTCTTAGATAAGTCGGAGCTGGTCCATGACTTCGTACTGTTTGCTAATGCAGATCCACCTCTGAACTCTGTGTAGGCTGCAGAGCTGTGTGGGAGCGCAGCGATGTGTGATCACGCAGATCAGCATGTACAGCATATAGACCACAGGCAAACTGACAGGATTCCTATGGATTCAGAAGAGAAAGGCTTCCAATTTCAGTACAGGACCCCTGATTCACCGCTAATATACAGTGGATATAAAAGGTCTACACACCCCTGTCCAAATGAAATGTTTTCGTGATGTAAAAAATATGACATCAAGATAAATAATTTCACAACTTTTTCCACCTTTCATGTGGCCTATAACCTGTACAATGCAATTGAAAAACAAACAGAAATCTTTCAGGGAGCTGAAGTAAAAATAAACAACTAAGAAAATGTGGTTGCATAAGTGTGCACACTCTTTTATAACTGGGGATGTGGCTGTGTTCAGATTTGACCAAACTCATGTTAAACTGGAGTCAGCACACACCTGTCACCAATTAAAGTGCCTTTAATCAACCCCAAATAAAGTTCAGCTGTTCCAGTCGGCATTTTTGTAGCCACATCTTCCAGCACAAGCTATGGTCCACAGAGAGCTTCCAAAGCATCAGAGGGATCTCATTATTCAAAGATATCAGTCAGGTGAAGGCTTCAAAAGAATTTCCAAGGACTTAAATATTACATGGAACACAGTGAAAACCTTCATCATCAAGTGGAGAAAATATGGCACAACCGTGACATTACCAAGAACAGGACGTCCGTCCAAAATTGATAATAGGACGAGAAGAAAACTAGTCAGGGAGGCTGCTGAGAGGCCGACAGCAACACCGAAGGAGCTGCAGGAATATCTGTACAGGCTGCGTAGTACATGTAACAACAATCTCCCTTCTTCATATGTCTGGGCTATGGGTTAGGGTGGCATAACGGAAGCCTTATCCCACAAAGAAAAACATCCAAGCCCGGCTTAATTTGGCAAAAAGACATCTGAAATCTCCCAAACGCATGTGGGAAAATGGGTTATGGGCTGATGAAATCAAGGTTGAACTTTTTGGACATAATTCCAAAAGGCATATTTGGTGCAAAAACCACTGCACATCACCAAAATACCTACATTAAAGTATGGTGGTGGCAGCATCATGCTTTGGGGCTGTTTTTCTGCAGCTGGAACTGGGGCCTTAGTCAGGGTGGAGGGAATAATAAACAGCTCCAAATACCAGTCAGTGTTGGCACAAAACCTCCTGCCTTCTGTTAGAAAGCTAAAGAAGAAGAAGAGGTATTTCATCTTTCAGCATGACAATGACTCAAAGCACACATCTAAATCGGTTGGCTTTACCGGAATAAGATTGAGGCTTTGGAATGACCCAGCCAGAGTCCAGACCTGAATCCCATCGAACATCTGTGGGGTGATCTGAAGAGGGCTGTGCACAGGAGGTGCCCTCACAATCTGTCAGATTTGAAGCTGTTTTGCAAAGAAGAGTTGGCAAATATGCGCCATGCTGATAGGCTCCTACCCAAAAAGACTGAGTGCTGTAATAAAAGTCAAAGGTGCTGCAACAAAGTATTTAGGAGTGTGTATATTTATACAACCAGCTTATTTTAAGTTCTTTTTTATATTTTCCCCTTTAAAAGTTTTAGTTTGTTTTTGACTTGCATTGTACAGGTTATAGGTCACATTAAAGGTGGAAAAACTTGTGAAATGATTTGTCTTGCTGTCATTTTTTACATCACAAAAATCTGGCATTTTGGATATGGATGTGTAGACTTTTATATCCACTAGTTTTACCTTTTAATGATTCTTTTTTCAGATAAAAAATGCATCAGTTCTGCATCAGACGTCAGAACTATTGCAGCTTCTTGGAGGATCATGTCTAGTGATATGCCTCAGAACCTGGTTTAAGTTGACATGTGAATTATGAGGAACAGTGTCAGGTTAATGACAAAGTCTTTTATTTATAAATCGCAACCAATATGTGAAAAAGACTTTTGAGGAGCAAAGATTAACAGAGGATGTCCAGTTTGTCAGCAAATGTGTGGGAAAACCAGCCGGTTTATGATAATCCCAAGTTCCAGTGTTGACTTCTCTGGACTCAGAGGCATCTGCAATGGACCATCACACAGCAGAAACATGGATTATGTTCAGTATTCCAGATACTTTGGTGGAAGAAATGGAGCAAAGAGCAAAACGAGCATCCAGACTGTCAGCAAAAAGTCCAAAAGCCTTGAAAACCACATCTGTGGGACGTCCATGCAGCTTTCACAGGAAGACGAGGAAGACGAGGAAGACGAGGGTACAGGAACTGGACTGACCTGTTTACAGTCCTGACCTGTTCTCAATGGAGAATGTTGGAGAATTTAGAAATATAAACACGTACTGTTGAACACCTCGAGACGTTTACAGGAAGAATGGGACAAAATAACTCCTGAAACTCTTCATTACTAGTATCCTTGGGATGTATTTTAAGCGTTGGGATAAGGATTTTTTAAAAAGGGTAATTTCTTTATTCACATGTTTCTTTATTAGTTGAGAAATTATAAACATCTTTCACCTTATAAGACTACTGGCTCATAAACAGAGTCGATTTTAAAAGAGCAGCTCAGAGAGGCAGAGTCTCACAGAATTTGTTCTTAATTGGGTTTGTTTAGCAAAAATCTGTTACCCTCACACAGCACACAGCATCTTGTTGTAAACTAGGCAAGGCAAGGCAAGGCAAGGCAAGGCAGTTTATTTGTATAGCACATTTCATGTACAGGACAATTCAAAGTGCTTTACATAAAACAAAGACATTACAGATATTTAGAATAGTAAAAGGCATCAACACATAATCAACACATAATCACAATAAAATAATAAATTACATTAAAATGATTAAAAGCAAGATAAGTTTAAAAAAAGTTACCGTGCAGATTTCATGCATAGGCGCATGAGAAAAGAAAAGTTTTTAACCTGGATTTAAAAATGTCTACATTTGGGGAAAGTTTAATCTCCACTGGCAGTTTGTTCCATTTGTTTGCAGCATAACAGCTAAATGCTGCTTCTCCATGTTTAGTCTGGACTCTGGCCTGGACTAGTTGACCAGAGTCTTTGGATCTAAGAGCTCTGCTAGGTTTATATTCTCTGAACATATCACAGATGTATTCTGGGCCTAAACCATTCTGGGATTTGTAAATGATCAGAAGGGTTTTAAAATCTATTCTGTGACTGACTGGAAGCCAGTGTAAAGATTTTAAAACTGGTGTGATGTGTTCAGATCTCTTAGTCCTGGTTAAAACTCTAGCAGCAGCGTTCTGGATGAGCTGCAGATGTTTAATGCTCTTTTTAGGAAGTCCTGTTAAAAGACCATTACAGTAATCCAGTCTACTGGAGATGAATGCATGGATGAGTTTCTCTTGGTCTTTCTGGGAGACTAAACTTTTAATTCTGTTGATGTTTCTGAGCTGGTAAAAAGCTGTCTTAGTGACAGCTTTGATATGGCTGCTGAAAGTCAGATCTGAGTCTATCAACACTCCCAGGTTACGAACTTGGTTGGTAATTTTAAGAGCCCGAGTCTCCAGGTGTTTGCCAATGCTGACCCTCTTCTCTTTGCTACCAAACAGAATAATCTCAGTTTTGTCTTCATTTAATTGTAGGAAATTCTCCCTCATCCAGGTGTTTATTTGCTCCAGACACTGACACAATAAGTCTATTGGACTGCAGTCATCTGGTGACAGAGACACATAAAGTTGTGTATCATCTGCATAACTTTGATAATTAATGCTATAGTTCTGTAATATTTTACCCAAAGGGAGCATATACAAGTTGAACAGAAGAGGTCCAAGGACTGACCCCTGGGGGACTCCACAAGTCATGGCCACTCGCTCGGATTCATAGCTGCCGATCGTAACAAAACTAGCACATTAAAGTGGACTAAGATGTGAAATTTAAATGGACACATCACTTCAAACTTTCCTATCACAGTCAGTTGACCTGAACTTCTCAAGTGTGCAGCTGGGGAATGCTCTTTACACCAACAATCAGTGAAAATGTAATAAAAACACACATGTAATGATTTAATGTGTTTCTATTCATAACATTGTTGACAATAACTACATTTTAATGAATACTAAAAATGTGCACATCTTTTATGGCTGAAGTCAGGAGTGTTGCAGGTTTAATAATCCTAAAAAAAATTACTTCTCTTTCTCAACCTGAAAAATATTATGAAAGCCATCTAGGAAACCACGAGCTGAAAAGAAAAGATCTCCAGGATTAAATGCCTTATTGGCTGAAATCTGCCAACCAATCAGCAGGCTTCTCTGCTTCCCACAGCCTTCTGAAAACAAATGTTTGCATAAAAGAACAAATCACCACTTAAATGTGTGCACATACTGATCTCTGAAAATGTTGAAACTCTTTGTAATTTATCAACATGTTATAAAACAGTGATTATTACTCAGTTTGTGTAGGTGTTCTCTTCATCAGCCTGTCTGCTCCCACAACAATAATCTATTGTGCTGAGCTATGCTGCCCTCTAGTGGACAAGATATAAGACAGCAGGATGATAAAAAATTCTAGCTTTTACTTGGGGTTGACATGAAAAGAAAAATGCATTTCCTCTTTAACAAATTATTAAAATTTTGTGCATGTCGGTACAAACTTTAATTCTGTGTTGCTGAAAGAAAAATCTGCAGCAGCAAGGATGAAACACAAACTGATTTTTATCTTTAAAACAAGGCAACAGTTTTTTTGTAACATGACTTTGAGGTGGCTGCTCTCACCAATAAAGAAGAGATTATTAGGGTCCGAGCCATACAAAGTATGGCAAGGCCCTATTGTTTCTGCTATGTTTATTAGGGTCCGAGCCATACAAAGTATGGCAAGGCCCTATTGTTTCTGCTATGTTTATTATTATTCTCCTTCTCCTCCTAAGCATTTCGACGCCAAATTTGACCCCCTAAACACCCATGAAAAGTTGTGAAACTTGGCACACACGTCAAGCCCGGCGAAAATCGGATATTCTAAGGTCCGCATACTATTCAGTGCAAAATTGGCTCAACAGCGCCACCTACAGTCACCAAAAATCACCACATGAATGGGGAACAGGAAGTCTACTTCAACGTAGGAAGACGAAACTCGGCACACACGTGTACCACCCCGTGTTGACCAAAAAACTCAATGTAACACATGTTGCCATGGCAACGGGGTGCCCGCCATCTTGGCGTGTGCGGCCATTTTTTGGCCATTTTTTCCACTTTACACACATCGTATTTGAACGAACTAGTCTGAGGGGATTCGTGCGATTGACTCCAAACTTGATGGGAAGCTTCCTGACAAGTTGGGGACCAAACGCTCCTCAAATCTTTCTAATAGCAGAAAGCATGTTACCGTGGCAACAGACGGAAAAACGCCTTCTCGCCATGAAACACGGTTTGCTTATATCTCCATAGAAATAGATGGGATCTCCACCAAACTTCACAGTATTCATACGTGTGACACCCCAAGTACAGCAAAGAAGTCAATCAAACACCTGTTACCATGGCAACGGGTCGCCCGCCATCTTGGATTTCACTGCCATTTGAACGAACTAGTCTGAGGGGAATGGTCCAACCGACTCCAAACTCGGTGGGGACCTTCCTGACAAGTTGGGGACCAAACGCTCCTCAAATCTTTCTAATAGCAGAAAGCGTGTTACCGTGGCAACCGATGGAAAAAGACCTCGCCATTAAACACGGTTTGCTCATATCTCCACAGAAATAGATGGGATCTGCAACAAAGTTGACAGTATTCATACGTGTCACACCCCAAGTCCAGCAAAGAAGTCAATCAAACACCTGTTGCCATGGCAACGGACTGCCCGCCATCTTGGATTTCACTCACATTTTAACGAACTAGTCTGAGGGGATTCGTGCGACTGACTCCAAACTTGGTGGGAACCTTCCTGACAAGTTGGGGACCAAACGCTCCTCAAATCTTTCTAATAGGAAAAAGCGTGTAACCGTGGCAACCGACGGAAATATGCCCTCGCCATGAAACACGGTTTGCTCATATCTCCATGGAAATACATCGGATCTGCACCAAACCTGACAGGATTCATACACGTTGGGTCCTTAACGCATTACAGCACCTGTTGTCATGGCGACATCGGGTGGCGGGGTCCAGGCAGCTCGGACCCGATGGATGCCGCTTGCGGCTTTAATTATACTTCTCCTTCTAAGCATTTCGACGCCAAATTTGACCCCCTAAACACCCATGAAAAGTTGTGAAACTTGGCACACACGTCAAGCCCGGCGAAAATCGGATATTATAAAGTCTGCATACACTTCAATGCAAAATTGGCTCAACAGCGCCACCTAGAAATAAAAAATACCCCAAAATGAATGGGGACCCCAACGTCTACTTCGATGTAGGAAGACGAAACTCGGCACACACGTGTAACACCCCAAGTCCAAAAGAAAACTCAATGAAACACCTGTTGCCATGGCAACGGGGTGCCCGCCATCTTGGCGTGTGCGGCCATTTTTTTGCCATTTTTTGCACTTTACACACATCGTATTTGAACGAACTAGTCTGAGGGGATTCGTGCGACTGACTCCAAACTTGGTGGGAAGCTTCCTGACAAGTTGGGGACCAAAAATTGTTCAAATCTTTCTAATAGCAGAAAGCATGTTACCGTGGCAACCGACGGAAAATGACCTTCTCGCCATGAAACACGGTTTGCTCATATCTCCATGTAAATACATGGGATCTGCACCAAACTTGACAGTATTCATACTGGTGAAACCCCGAGTGCAGCAAAGAAGTCAATCGAACAGCTGTTGCCATGACAACGGCGTGCCCGCCATCTTGGATTTCACTGCCATTTGAACGAACTAGTCTGAGGAGATTCGTGCGACTGACTCCAAACTTGGTGGGAACCTTCCTGACAAGTTGGGGAACAAATGCTATTCAAATCTTTCTAATAGGAAAAAGCCTGTAACCGTGGCAACAGACCGAAAAAGCCTCCTCGCCATGAAACACGGTTGGCTCATATCTCCATAGAAATACACGGGATCTTCACCAAACTTCACAGCATTCATACGTGTCCCACCCCAAGTGCAGCAAAGAAGTCAATCGAACACCTGTTGCCATGACAACGGCGTGCCCGCCATCTTGGATTTCACTGCCATTTGAACGAACTAGTCTGAGGAGATTCGTGCGACTGACTCCAAACTTGGTGGGAACGTTCATGACAAGTTGGGGACCAAACGCTATTCAAATCTTTCTAATAGGAGAAAGTGTGTAACCGTGGCAACCGACGGAAAAAGCCTTCTCGCCATGAAACACGGTTTGCTTATATCTCCATAAGAATACGTGGGATCTGCACCAAACTTGACAGGATTCATACTTGTGACAACCCAAGTCCAGCATTGATGTCAATTGAACACCTGTTGCTATGGCAACGGGGTGCCCGCCATCTTGGATTTCACTGCTATTTGAACAAACTAGTCTGAGGGGATTCGTGCGATTGACTCCAAACTTGGTGGGAAGCTTCCTTACTAGTTGGGGATCAAACGCTCCTCAAATCTTTCTAATAGGAAGAAGCGTGTAACCGTGGCAACCGACGGAAGAATGCCCTCGCCATGAAACACGGTTTGCTTATATCTCCATAGGAATACGTGGGATCTGCACCAAACTTGACAGGATTCATACTTGTGACACCCCAAGTCCAGCATTGATGTCAATAGAACACCTGTTGCCATGGCAACGGACTGCCCGCCATCTTGGATTTCACTGTCATTTGAACGAACTAGTCTGAGTGGATTCGTGCGACTGACTCCAAACTTGGTGGGAACCTTCCTGACAAGTTGGGGACCAAATGCTCCTCAAATCTTTCTAATAGGAGAAAACGTGTAACCGTGGCAACCGACGGAAAAAGCCTTCTCGCCATGAAACACGGTTTGCTCATATCTCCACAGGAATAAATGGGAACTGCACCAAACTTGACAGGATTCATACTTGTTGGATCCCTAACGCATTACACCACCTGTTGTCATGGCAACATAGCATGTTAGCTAGCAGAATTAGCATGCAAGTAAAAAATGCTAACTAAGTATATCAACATTTCAGATTTTAAGCTGGGTGTTTTACCATGTTAAATATGATGTGACCAGGTTACCTACCATGCTAGGAAAAGGTTTATGAGACGGGTGGCGGGGTCCAGGCCGCTCGGACCCGATGGATGCCGCTTGCGGCTTTAATTATTCTTCTCCTCCTTCTAAGCATTTCGAGGCCAAATTTGACCCCCTAAACACCCATGAAAAGTTGTGAAACTTGGCACACACATCAAGCCCGGTGAAAAATTTTATATTCTAAAGTCCGCATTGACTTCAATGCAAAATTGGCTCAACAGCGCCACCTACGGACACAAAAATTCCCCAAATGAATGGGGTCCCGAACGTCTACTTCAACATAGGAAGACGAAACTTGGCACACACGTGTAACATGCTGAGCCGACCAAAAAATTCAATAGAACACCTGTTGCCATGGCAACGGGGCGCCCGCCATCTTGGCGTGTGCGGCCATTTTTTTGCCATTTTTTGCACTTTACACACATCGTATTTGAACGAACTAGTCTGAGGGGATTCGTGCGACTGACTCCAAACTTGGTGGGAAGCTTCCTGACAAGTTGGGGACCAAAAATTGTTCAAATCTTTCTAATAGCAGAAAGCATGTTACCGTGGCAACCGACGGAAAATGACCTTCTCGCCATGAAACACGGTTTGCTCATATCTCCATGTAAATACATGGGATCTGCACCAAACTTCACAGTATTCATACTGGTGACACCCCAAGTGCAGCAAAGAAGTCAATCAAACAGCTGTTGCCATGACAACGGCGTGCCCGCCATCTTGGATTTCACTGCCATTTGAACGAACTAGTCTGAGGAGATTCGTGCGACTGACTCCACACTTAGTGGGAACCTTCCTGACAAGTTGGGGAACAAACGCTATTCAAATCTTTCTAATAGGAAAAAGCCTGTAACCGTGGCAACAGACCGAAAAAGCCTTCTCGCCATGAAACACGGATTGCTTATATCTCCACAGGAATAAATGGGAACGGCACCAAACTAGACAGTATTCACACACGTTGGGTCCTTAACGCATTACACCACCTGTTGTCAGGGAGACATCGGGTGGCGGGGTCCAGGCAGCTCGGACCCGATGGATGCCGCTTGCGGCTTTAATTAGGGTCCGAGCCATACAAAGTATGGCGGGGCCCTATTGTTTCTGCTATGTTTATTATTCTCGTTCTCCTAAGCGCTTTGACCCCAAATTTGACCCCCTAAACACCCATGAAAAGTTGTGAAACTTGGCACAGACGTCACGTCCGGCGTAACTCGGATATTATAAGGTCCGCATACACTTCAATGCAAAATTGGCTCAACAGCGCCACCTAGAGTCACCAAAAATCACCACATGAATGGGGCCCCGGAAGTCTACTTCAACGTAGGAAGACGAAACTCGGCACACACGTGCACCACCCCGAGTTGACCAAAAAACTCAAAGTAACACCTGTCGCCATGGCAACAGGGTGCCCGCCATCTTGGCGTGTGCGGCCATTTTTTTGCCATTTTTTGCACTTTACACACATCGTATTTGAACGAACTAGTCTGAGGGGATTCGTGCGATTGACTCCAAACTTGGTGGGAAGCTTCCTGACAAGTTGGGGACCAAAAATTGTTCAAATCTTTCTAATAGCAGGAAACGTGTTACCGTGGCAACCGACGGAAAATGACCTTCTCGCCATGAAACACGGTTTGCTCATATCTCCATAGAAATACGTGGGATCTGCACCAAACTTGATAGGATTCATACTTGTGACACCCCAAGTCCAGCAAAGAAGTCAATAGAACACCTGTTGCCATGGCAACGGGGTGCCCGCCATCTTGGATTTCACTGCCATTTTAACGAACTTGTCTGAGGGGATTCGTGCGACTGACTTCAAACTTGGTGGGAAGCTTCCTGACAAGTTGGGGACCAAACGCTCCTCAAATCTTTCTAATGGGAAAAAGCGTGTAACCGTGGCAACCGATGGAAAAATGCCCTCGCCATGAAACACGGTTTGCTCATATCTCCATAGAAATACGTGGGATCTGCACCAAACTTGATAGGATTCATACTTGTGACACCCCAAGTCCAGCAAAGAAGTCAATAGAACACCTGTTGCCATGGCAACGGGGTGCCCGCCATCTTGGATTTCACTGCCATTTTAACGAACTAGTCTGAGGGGATTCGTGCGACTGACTTCAAACTTGGTGGGAAGCTTCCTGACAAGTTGGGGACCAAACGCTCCTCAAATCTTTATAATAGGAAAAAGCGTGTAACCGTGGCAACCGATGGAAAAATGCCCTCGCCATGAAACACGGTTTGCTTATATCTCCATAGGAATACGTGGGATCTGCACCAAACTTGACAGGATTCATACTTGTGACAACCCAAGTCCAGCATTGATGTCAATAGAACAACTGTTGCCATGGCAACGCACTGCCCGCCATCTTGGATTTCATTGCCATTTGAACGAACTAGTCTGAGGGGATTCGTGCGACTGACTCCAAACTTGGTGGGAAGCTTCCTGACAAGTTGGGGACCAAACGCTATTCAAATCTTTCTAATAGGAAAAAGCAGGTAACCATGGCAACCCTTGGAAAACAGCCTTCTCGCCATGAAATACGGTTTGCTTCTATCTCCATAGGAATACGTGGGAACTGCATCAAACTTGACAGGATTCATACTTGTTGGGTCCCTAACGCATTACACCACCTGTTGTCATGGCGACATCGGGTGGCGGGGTCCAGGCCGCTCGGACCCGATGGATGCCGCTTGCGGCTTTAATTAGGGTCCGAGCCATACAAAGTATGGCAAGGCCCTATTGTTTCTGCTATGTTTATTATTCTTCTCCTCCTTCTAAGCATTTCGAGGCCAAATTTGACCCCCTAAACACCCATGAAAAGTTGTGAAACTTGGCACACACATCAAGCCCGGTGAAAAATTTTATATTCTAAAGTCCGCATTGACTTCAATGCAAAATTGGCTCAACAGCGCCACCTACGGACACAAAAATTCCCCAAATGAATGGGGTCCCGAACGTCTACTTCAACATAGGAAGACGAAACTTGGCACACACGTGTAACATGCTGAGCCGACCAAAAAATTCAATAGAACACCTGTTGCCATGGCAACGGGGCGCCCGCCATCTTGGCGTGTGCGGCCATTTTTTTGCCATTTTTTGCACTTTACACACATCGTATTTGAACGAACTAGTCTGAGGGGATTCGTGCGACTGACTCCAAACTTGGTGGGAAGCTTCCTGACAAGTTGGGGACCAAAAATTGTTCAAATCTTTCTAATAGCAGAAAGCATGTTACCGTGGCAACCGACGGAAAATGACCTTCTCGCCATGAAACACGGTTTGCTCATATCTCCATGTAAATACATGGGATCTGCACCAAACTTCACAGTATTCATACTGGTGACACCCCAAGTGCAGCAAAGAAGTCAATCAAACAGCTGTTGCCATGACAACGGCGTGCCCGCCATCTTGGATTTCACTGCCATTTGAACGAACTAGTCTGAGGAGATTCGTGCGACTGACTCCACACTTAGTGGGAACCTTCCTGACAAGTTGGGGAACAAACGCTATTCAAATCTTTCTAATAGGAAAAAGCCTGTAACCGTGGCAACAGACCGAAAAAGCCTTCTCGCCATGAAACACGGATTGCTTATATCTCCACAGGAATAAATGGGAACGGCACCAAACTAGACAGTATTCACACACGTTGGGTCCTTAACGCATTACACCACCTGTTGTCAGGGAGACATCGGGTGGCGGGGTCCAGGCAGCTCGGACCCGATGGATGCCGCTTGCGGCTTTAATTAGGGTCCGAGCCATACAAAGTATGGCGGGGCCCTATTGTTTCTGCTATGTTTATTATTCTCGTTCTCCTAAGCGCTTTGACCCCAAATTTGACCCCCTAAACACCCATGAAAAGTTGTGAAACTTGGCACAGACGTCACGTCCGGCGTAACTCGGATATTATAAGGTCCGCATACACTTCAATGCAAAATTGGCTCAACAGCGCCACCTAGAGTCACCAAAAATCACCACATGAATGGGGCCCCGGAAGTCTACTTCAACGTAGGAAGACGAAACTCGGCACACACGTGCACCACCCCGAGTTGACCAAAAAACTCAAAGTAACACCTGTCGCCATGGCAACAGGGCGCCCGCCATCTTGGCGTGTTCGGCCATTTTTTTGCCATTTTTTGCACTTTACACACATCGTATTTGAACGAACTAGTCTGAGGGGATTCGTGCGATGGACTCCAAACTTGGTGGGAAGCTTCCTGACAAGTTGGGGACCAAAAATTGTTCAAATCTTTCTAATAGCAGGAAACGTGTTACCGTGGCAACCGACGGAAAACCGCCTTCTCGCCATGAAACACGGTTTGCTCATATCTCCATAGAAATACGTGGGATCTGCACCAAACTTGATAGGATTCATACTTGTGACACCCCAAGTCCAGCAAAGAAGTCAATAGAACACCTGTTGCCATGGCAACGGGGTGCCCGCCATCTTGGATTTCACTGCCATTTTAACGAACTAGTCTGAGGGGATTCGTGCGACTCACTTCAAACTTGGTGGGAAGCTTCCTGACAAGTTGGGGACCAAACGCTCCTCAAATCTTTCTAATAGGAAAAAGCGTGTAACCGTGGCAACCGACGCAAAAATGCCCTCGCCATGAAACACGGTTGCTTATATCTCCATAGGAATACGTGGGATCTGCACCAAACTTGACAGGATTCATACTTGTGACAACCCAAGTCCAGCATTGATGTCAATAGAACACCTGTTGCCATGGCAACGCACTGCCCGCCATCTTGGATTTCACTGCCATTTGAACGAACTAGTCTGAGGAGATTCGTGCGACTGACTCCAGACTTGGTGGGAACCTTCCTGACAAGTTGGGGACCAAACACTCCTCAAATCTTTCTAATAGCAGAAAGCGTGTTACCGTGGCAACTGACAGAAAAACGCCTTCTCGCCATGAAACACGGTTTGCTTATATCTCCATAGAAATACACGGGATCTTCACCAAACTTCACAGCATTCATACTGGTGACACCCCAAGTGCAGCAAAGAAGTCAATCGAACAGCTGTTGCCATGACAACGGCGTGCCCGCCATCTTGGATTTCACTGCCATTTGAACGAACTAGTCTGAGGAGATTCGTGCGACTGACTCCAAACTTGGTGGGAAGCTTCCTGACAAGTTGGGGACCAAAAATTGTTCAAATCTTTCTAATAGCAGAAAGCATGTTACCGTGGCAACCGACGGAAAATTACCTTCTCGCCATGAAACACGGTTTGCTCATATCTCCATGTAAATACATGGGATCTGCACCAAACTTGACAGTATTCATACTGGTGACACCCCAAGTGCAGCAAAGAAGTCAATCGAACAGCTGTTGCCATGGCAACGGGGTGCCCGCCATCTTGGATTTCACTGCCATTTGAACGAACTAGTCTGAGGAGATTCGTGCGACTGACTCCAAACTTGGTGGGAACCTTGCTGACAAGTTGGGGAACAAATGCTATTCAAATCTTTCTAATAGGAAAAAGCCTGTAACCGTGGCAACAGACCGAAAAAGCCTCCTCGCCATGAAACACGGTTGGCTCATATCTCCATAGAAATACACGGGATCTTCACCAAACTTCACAGCATTCATACGTGTCCCACCCCAAGTGCAGCAAAGAAGTCAATCGAACACCTGTTGCCATGACAACGGCGTGCCCGCCATCTTGGATTTCACTGCCATTTGAACGAACTAGTCTGAGGAGATTCGTGCGACTGACTCCAAACTTGGTGGGAACGTTCATGACAAGTTGGGGACCAAACGCTATTCAAATCTTTCTAATAGGAGAAAGTGTGTAACCGTGGCAACCGACGGAAAAAGCCTTCTCGCCATGAAACACGGTTTGCTTATATCTCCATAAGAATACGTGGGATCTGCACCAAACTTGACAGGATTCATACTTGTGACAACCCAAGTCCAGCATTGATGTCAATTGAACACCTGTTGCTATGGCAACGGGGTGCCCGCCATCTTGGATTTCACTGCTATTTGAACAAACTAGTCTGAGGGGATTCGTGCGATTGACTCCAAACTTGGTGGGAAGCTTCCTTACAAGTTGGGGATCAAACGCTCCTCAAATCTTTCTAATAGGAAGAAGCGTGTAACCGTGGCAACCGACGGAAGAATGCCCTCGCCATGAAACACGGTTTGCTTATATCTCCATAGGAATACGTGGGATCTGCACCAAACTTGACAGGATTCATACTTGTGACACCCCAAGTCCAGCATTGATGTCAATAGAACACCTGTTGCCATGGCAACGGACTGCCCGCCATCTTGGATTTCACTGTCATTTGAACGAACTAGTCTGAGTGGATTCGTGCGACTGACTCCAAACTTGGTGGGAACCTTCCTGACAAGTTGGGGACCAAATGCTCCTCAAATCTTTCTAATAGGAGAAAACGTGTAACCGTGGCAACCGACGGAAAAAGCCTTCTCGCCATGAAACACGGTTTGCTCATATCTCCACAGGAATAAATGGGAACTGCACCAAACTTGACAGGATTCATACTTGTTGGATCCCTAACGCATTACACCACCTGTTGTCATGGCAACATAGCATGTTAGCTAGCAGAATTAGCATGCAAGTAAAAAATGCTAACTAAGTATATCAACATTTCAGATTTTAAGCTGGGTGTTTTACCATGTTAAATATGATGTGACCAGGTTACCTACCATGCTAGGAAAAGGTTTATGAGACGGGTGGCGGGGTCCAGGCCGCTCGGACCCGATGGATGCCGCTTGCGGCTTTAATTATTATTCTCCTTCTCCTCCTAAGCATTTCGACGCCAAATTTGACCCCCTAAACACCCATGAAAAGTTGTGAAACTTGGCACACACGTCAAGCCCGGCGAAAATCGGATATTCTAAGGTCCGCATACTATTCAGTGCAAAATTGGCTCAACAGCGCCACCTACAGTCACCAAAAATCACCACATGAATGGGGAACAGGAAGTCTACTTCAACGTAGGAAGACGAAACTCGGCACACACGTGTACCACCCCGTGTTGACCAAAAAACTCAATGTAACACATGTTGCCATGGCAACGGGGTGCCCGCCATCTTGGCGTGTGCGGCCATTTTTTGGCCATTTTTTCCACTTTACACACATCGTATTTGAACGAACTAGTCTGAGGGGATTCGTGCGATTGACTCCAAACTTGATGGGAAGCTTCCTGACAAGTTGGGGACCAAACGCTCCTCAAATCTTTCTAATAGCAGAAAGCATGTTACCGTGGCAACAGACGGAAAAACGCCTTCTCGCCATGAAACACGGTTTGCTTATATCTCCATAGAAATAGATGGGATCTCCACCAAACTTCACAGTATTCATACGTGTGACACCCCAAGTACAGCAAAGAAGTCAATCAAACACCTGTTACCATGGCAACGGGTCGCCCGCCATCTTGGATTTCACTGCCATTTGAACGAACTAGTCTGAGGGGAATGGTCCAACCGACTCCAAACTCGGTGGGGACCTTCCTGACAAGTTGGGGACCAAACGCTCCTCAAATCTTTCTAATAGCAGAAAGCGTGTTACCGTGGCAACCGATGGAAAAAAACCTCGCCATTAAACACGGTTTGCTCATATCTCCACAGAAATAGATGGGATCTGCAACAAAGTTGACAGTATTCATACGTGTCACACCCCAAGTCCAGCAAAGAAGTCAATCAAACACCTGTTGCCATGGCAACGGGTCGCCCGCCATCTTGGATTTCACTCACATTTTCACAAACTAGTCTGAGGGGATTCGTGCGACTGACTCCAAACTTGGTGGGAAGCTTCCTGACAAGTTGGGGACCAAACGCTCCTCAAATCTTTCTAATAGGAAAAAGCGTGTAACCGTGGCAACCGACAGAAAAAGCCTTCTCGCCATGAAACGCGTTTTGCTTATATCTCCATAGGAATACAGAGGAACTGCACCAAACTTGACAGTATTCATACGTGTAACACCCCAAGTCCAGCAAAGAAGTCCATCAAACACCTGTTGCCATGGCAACGGGGTGCCCACCATCTTGGATTTCACTGCCATTTGAACTAACTAGTCTGAGGGGATTTGTGCCACTGACTCCAAACTTGGTGGGAAGCTTCCTGACAAGTTGGGGACCAAACACTCCTCAAATCTTTCTAATAGCAGAAAGCCTGTAACCGTGGCAACCCACGGAAAATGACCTTCTCACCATGAAACACGGTTTGCTCACATCTCCATAGAAATACATGGGATCTGCACCAAAATTCACAGTATTCATACGTGTGACACCCCAAGTGCAGCAAAGAAGTCAATCAAACACCTGTTGCCATGGGAACGGGGTGCCCGCCATCTTGGCGTGTGCGGCCATTTTTTTCCCATTTTTTGCACTTTACACACATCGTATTTGAACGAACTAGTCTGAGGGGATTCGTGCGACTGACTCCAAACTTGGTGGGAAGCTTCCTGACAAGTTGGGGACCAAACGCTCCTCAAATCTTTCTAATAGCAGGAAACGTGTTACCGTGGCAACCGACAGAAAAACGCCTTCTCGCCATGAAACACGGTTTGCTCATATCTCCATAGAAATACGTGGGATCCGCACCAAACTTGACAGTATTCATACTTGTGACAACCCAAGTCCAGCATTGATGTCAATACAACACCTGTTGCCATGGCAACGCACTGCCCGCCATCTTGGATTTCATTGCCATTTTAACGAACTAGTCTGAGGGGATTTGTGCGACTGACTCCAAACTTGGTGGGAAGCTTCCTGACAAGTTGGGGACCAAACGCTCCTCAAATCTTTCTAATAGGTAAAAGCGTGTTACCGTGGCAACCCACGGAAAAAGCCTTCTCGCCATGAAACACGGTTTGCTCAAATCTCCATAGAAATACGTGGGATCTGCACCAAACTTCACAGGATTCATACGTGTTACACCCCAAGTCCAGCAAAGAAGTCAATTGAACACCTGTTCCTATGGCAACGGAGTGGCCGCCATCTTGGATTTCACTGCCAGTTGAATGAACTAGTCTGAGGGGATTCGTGCGATTGACTCCAAACTTGCTGGGAAGCTTCCTTACAAGTTGGGGATCAAACGCTCCTCAAATCTTTCTAATAGGAAGAAGCGTGTAACCGTGGCAACCGACGGAAGAATGCCCTCGCCATGAAACACGGTTTGCTTATATCTCCATAGGAATATGTGGGATCTGCACCAAACTTGACAGGATTCATACTTGTGACACCCCATGTCCAGCATTGATGTCAATAGAACACCTGTTGCCATGGCAACGGACTGCCCGCCATCTTGGATTTCACTGTCATTTGAACGAACTAGTCTGAGTGGATTCGTGCGACTGACTCCAAACTTGGTGGGAACCTTCCTGACAAGTTGGGGACCAAATGCTCCTCAAATCTTTCTAATAGGAGAAAGCGTGTAACCGTGGCAACCGACGGAAAAAGCCTTCTCGCCATGAAACACGGTTTGCTCATATCTCCACAGGAATAAATGGGAACTGCACCAAACTTGGCAGGATTCATACACCTTGGGTCCTGAACGCGTTACACCACCTGTTGTCATGGCGACATCGGGTGGCGGGGTCCAGGCCGCTCGGACCCGATGGATGCCGCTTGCGGCTTTATTTTTCTTGCTTTTTAAGTTGAATTTTCTCTGTTTTCTTTAATGCCATCAACTACTAGTGTTATATGAAGGTTTTGTGTTTGAGGAAAAAATTAAAAAAATAAAAACGTTCTCTAACAAGGTTTTTCTGACACATGATAACAGGACGTCTTCAGATCTCTCCACCAGAGACTCAGAAGCTGCTGTATATTTAAACAGCAGTTCACTAATACTCACGTTCATGTTCCTTCTTGTTCATCATCTGCTGGATGTTAACTGCCAAAACTCAGGCAAGACAAATAATATATGCAAGGTCAAAAGAAACAATGCAATGATGGGGAAATAATTCAAAATGTTTAATTTAAAATCAAATGAAAACAAAATATCAAATGTTCAAACTGAAAAATGGGTCATCCTAAGGAAAAAAAACTGATCATTTTTAAAAGAATACCAGAAAAACATTTTTAAATAATTTTGGACAAAACAACAACAACAACAACAACAAAAAAAAAACAAACAACAAAACAACTAAACTAAGAAAAGAGAGAGAGGGGGAGAGAGTGTGTATGTTAAGTGTGTAAATTGTAGTGTTAAAACGCCTCTCAACTAATTATGGTGACTGGTCATAATGAAGTAAATATAAAAAGAGCACCCCAGAGAGGCAAACTCTCTCATAAGTAAACATCAACAGTTCGTGAAAGACAAATAATTCAATAATAAGGGTTCTCTGATAGTATGGGGTGGGTTCAGGGTTCTGTGATGGTATGGGGTGGGTTCAGGGTTCTGTGATGGTATGGGCTGGGTTCAGGGTTCTGTGATGGTATGGGCTAGGTTCAGGGTTCTGTGATGGTATGGGGTGGGTTCAGGGTTCTGTGATGGTATGGGGTGGGTTCAGGGTTCTCTGATAGTATGGGGTGGGTTCAGGGTTCTGTGATGGTATGGGCTGGGTTCAGGGTTCTGTGATGGTATGGGCTGGGTTCAGGATTCTCTGATAGTATGGGGTGGGTGTCAGGGTTCTGTGATGGTATGGGCTAGGTTCAGGGTTCTGTGATGGTATGGGCTAGGTTCAGGGTTCTGTGATGGTATGGGCTGGGTTCAGGGTTCTGTGATGGTATGGGGTGGGTTCAGGATTCTCTGATAGTATGGGGTGGGTGTCAGGGTTCTGTGATGGTATGGGGTGGGTTCAGGGTTCTATGATGGTATGGGGTGGGTTCAGGGTTCTGTGATGGTATGGGGTGGGTTCAGGGTTCGGTGATGGTATGGGGTGGGTTCAGGGTTCTGTGATGGTATGGGGTGGGCTCAGGGTTCTGTGATGGTATGGGGTGGGTTCAGGGTTCTGTGATGGGTATGGGGTGCGTTCAGGATTCTCTGATAGTATGGGGTGGGTTCAGGGTTCTGTGATGGTATCGGGTGCGTTCAGGATCCTCTGATGGTATGGGGTGGGTTCAGGGTTCTCTGATAGTATGGGGTGGGTTCAGGGTTCTCTGATAGTATGGGGTGGGTTCAGGGTTCTGTGATGGTATGGGGTGGGTCCAGGGTTCTCTGATAGTATGGGGTGGGTTCAGGGTTCTGTGATGGTATGGGGTGGGTTCAGGGTTCTGTGATGGTATGGGGTGGGTTCAGGATTCTCTGATAGTATGGGGTGGGTCCAGGGTTCTCTGATAGTATGGGGTGGGTTCAGGGTTCTCTCATAGTATGGGTCGACACAGTTCATCAATGGATCCACAAGTTAAAATGAAAATGTACAAAGATAAAATCCAGAGATGCTGCAGTGCTCTCTGGGAGATTTTTTTTTCTTTTTATGAAATCATGAAAACTTTGTCCTTGAAGCTAAAGAAGAGGACTATCTATAATCTTAAGACCACAGAGTTCTTTAAAATCTCACAGAAAAATCACCCATGTCCAAAGTGATTGTTGTCAGAGATTATTTGAAAAAGTGAGTTTAGAAGGAAGGAAACAAAATAAACAAATTTGTATCTGTAAAGAGCTTAGGTTGTGGATTAGCTGCATGATGAAATCAGGGACAGGCCACTCTGCAAATATAAGAAAAAAATGTTGTGTTATGATCACTGTTTATGAAGTGTTTAAGAGTTTTGCTGTTTCTGTGTTGTGTTTTAGGACTATCTGATAATAGGACTTGTCAGAAAGATTGTTTGTGCTTGTTGAGATGGTTTGAAATGATGTCTGCTGGACTGGAAGATGAAGTCCATTCTCACCACAACTCAATATCAGTCACACTGAGAAAAGAAATCAAAAAACAAAAAGGTTGCATTACATTTTCTTCTTATTAGACTCTGATTGAACATTACAGAAAGTGTTTGACCAATTACCTCAATATAGTCACTTCTGAAGGATTCTGTGATGTTTAATCCTGCAAAGCAGAAAGAGACAAATAAGGTGTTTACAGCTCTGTTTAACTGACTGTTTATAACAGAAGGAAAGACCACTCACTGTTTATCTTCTTTCTGCAGAGGAAGAACAGCAGGAAAATGGACATCACAGCAAACACAGTCAGACAAACGATCAGTGCAAAGCTGTGATCTGGATGGCCTGGATGACCTGGATGATCTGGATGGCCTGGATGACCTGGATGACAGACGACATGTCAAATAAATGCTCTCTGCTCACGCATCACTCAAAGTTTGACATTAAATTAAGCCAATCTAACAAAACTTGACTCATAAATGATGCAGATACATTTTAAGTGGAAAATGTAAACCAGAAAACTGATGAATTAGCAGCTCAAAATTCTCAAACTATTACTGTCAAACTTAAAGTAAGAGCTGAGGTGGTGATTTAAGTTTTTACAAATAAATAAGTTATTACTGACGGCTCTCTTGTAATGAATACAGGCATCAAAATGTCGTTTAGTTCTCCAGCTCATCATCTTATAAATGTTGTTATACATTCTTCCAGAGGCGTAGCACAAAATTCATACCTCTGTATAAACCATACAGATGGCCCCTCCATGCACATTTACTATCTCTCATGCATATTTTTCTCATGATATAAGACAAAGGTGCTAAATATTATTTTAGTTTAACCCAGTGGTGGGGCGCAGTCCTGCAGATTTAAGATGTTTCCCTGCTCTAATATAATGAGTCAATGTGCAGAACTGGACAAGCTGTTGGATCCATTTGATTTAAATCAGGTGTGTTGGAGCAGAAAACATCTAAAACCTGCAGGACTGAGCTGCTGGAGAACCAGAGTTCACCACCCCTTATTTAACCTCTATATTGATAAAGTGGCCTATTCCCTGCATTATAAAAGTCAAATGTCCAGACTTCACTTATCCTTATTTTTGTTTGCAGAAAAAAGATTCAAATGTTTTTAAGAATGGTTTTGAACAAACGTGCTTGTTTTCACCTTGTCTCACATCCTTAGTGACATCTCGACCTGGCGACGGACCTGCTGCTGTGTCTGAAACTGAAAGCCAGGTGGTTCATGATGTTAAACTTTACAAATGTTAATATATTACAGGAGTACTGAAAGGTTAAACATATGTTTGCAATGCAATAAACAGTCTGCTAGGTTTTGCCTGCAAAAGCATCCCAATCATGTTTTGTATTGTTCCTCCTGTCCTACTATCAACTTCTTCTACTCTGCATCTATAACTTGGAGGCTGGACACCATTATGATGGACAGTACTCACTGATAAATTTTTTATTTTCTAGTTAATGCATTGAATTAAATAATTAAGTAATAATCATAGGTCAGTCATTTTACATGCTCAAATTGTTTTTATATGCCATTAAATTTGTCTTAAATGCACCAACAGGAGATTAAATAATTAAATTCTGCCTAATTCATCATTTATTAATGCCTTGAAGTTGCATTGTGTAACTTTCTGATCTTAAAGATATGTGGTTTAGTGGGGGAGCACTGACCAGGAAAAGGGAGACACAAATGTGACATTTTTTTAGGTCTAGATTTTATGAAATATTGAACTGATTGTTCAAAAAGAAAAAACTTACATAACAAACAGCCAATGAACCATTTTTTTTCTTTTATGTTTACTTTGGGTGATGCTGCTGTAGGACTTTAAACTTTTTTAACTTTTATGTTTTTATCCAGATCATCAGTTTTATCATCATTCTGTTGATACAGCACAGTAAAACAGCCAAATTTCAGGCATAGTCGCGAATGGTGATTAATCATGATTAATTTGAAAGTTGTGATTAATTTGATTCATTTTTTTAAACATTTCACAGCCCTAAAAAATACACATGGACTTTTCTCATGTCCTTTTACTAATAGTGTTCTCTGTAATTTTACAATGTTTTACATAACATTTGTAAAACTTACATACACAGAATATATCTTCTTCACCTGTCGTCTGACTTACCTCCATGTTTGCTTTAAACTAATTGCGGCTACGCCACACGGCTCCCGTGTGTGTTAAAAATGCCAAAAGATAGCAACGATGCGTTCAAGGGGCCTTGAAAACGTGGGTGTAGAGGAGGTAAATAACTGATGTAATAATATTCAGACAAAGTGAATATCATTATATCATTATTTAAGACATTAATTAAACTTTAAAAAAAAAACAACACAAAAACTCATTTTCACTTCGAGGGCCCCTCTCCTTTAACTCCGCCCACCCCCACCCATCTCCGACTACCCTGCATTCATGCAAAATTCTAATCACAACCGTGAAGCTTGAACACACCACACCGGACATTGTCAAGGTGGGACCAGCGCCATCTTGTGGCCATTAAGAAAGTAAACTTGTACTCACCAGTTTTAACTCTGATTTCAAATGCATTACATGGGTTTGGTGCAGAAAAGACATTAACTCCACAACTGTAGAGTCCTGAATCGGACAGGGACAGATTTGAAATGGTGACATGAAACATTCCTTTCTTCTCATATTCAATCCCGAATCTGCCACTCTGAGCCGTGAATCCGCTGGTTTCAACCAGAACATCCTGCGTCTTGCATTTGTTTTTACAGAAAAACAAGTTGTAGAGTTCAGCCAAAGTAAAAGAGCACTTGACTCTGATGCTCCCCCCTTTAGCTTGGCTGTAAAGTGGAACTCCTGGACTGTTGAGGGCAGTGCTTCCATCACACATTTCTGTTAAAAAGAGGAATAAGGGAGATTAATAACACCAGATTACTGGACTCATAGCAACAACAGAATTATTGACAACACATACTTATTTATATTTTGTTTATATTATATAGTTGTGAGAGTAGATTAGAAAACACCATGAAAACTGGATCTTTTTCTTTTTTACTTTGTATTTCTTTCTTTTGAGAGATCAAAATAACATAACTATACAAATAAAACTGAAATAGCTTTAGTAATGTGAAAGAAAGATGTGAGAAGATTGTTAGCAATGAATGTAATGATGATCAGAAGATTACTACAGAGCATATTAGAGGAGTCTGTCTCATTTAAGCTTCAGATATTTATTTAACACCACAGTAAGGTCCTGAGAGCTCTCTGAGGACTTCTGGAGGAAGATTACTAATGCATATGAATCTGATAAGGGATACAAAAACATATAAAAAAAAACCTGTTTGAAATCAGCCTTTCCAACTGTCAAGAACCTTTAAACCACTTTGGGCAGGTCAGGCTGAGTTTAACCCAAAGAGTGGAACACAAGATAACAAAAGAAGTCTCAAAGAATCCAAACATGTCAAAGGACCTGCCGTCCTAAAGTGCATGTGTCTTCCATCAGAACGAGACTAAAAATTGATCTACGAGGTTTACAAGAAGGAAACATTGTCTGTCAACGGCAAAAAGAATCAGGACAAATCTGCAGTTTGCCGAAGGTCACAGCACAAAAATCTGGGGCCTCGTTCATAAAACTGTGCGAAGCAAAGCAAACTACAGGTGTCGTAGTTAGGGAAAAAAGAAAATGCGGTGCACTTCAACTTTCAGATTTATCAAAGCGTGTGCACGCAGGTCCTATGCCTGATTCCGTTTATTAATCAGAATCAACTCTTAACTGTGGTGCGGGTTGGTGTGGTTTACTATTCTGAAATATCTAGTTCTATCTATTAATTTTATTTTTTGTCAAACTGAAAATAAAGACCTTAATCAGTGTCTACATTTTGTTACTATAACATGTAAGAGAAAATATTTATCAGTTATTTAAACACAGGTTACGTTTTATAACGTAATGTCCACGTAGGCGCGTAGTAGGCTACGCAGGTGCAGAAAGCGCCAAGCAGACAAGCAACAAAAGATGGAAGAAGAAGTGTTGGGTGCTTGAGTCCAGGCGAAACAGACTGAACCCCGGGACAGTTGATGCTATTCTTTTTTTGCACAGTGCAGGCAAACGCCTAAATTAAAACGGTTACTTTGAGAGAAAAAAATATAGGCTAGATGGAGGTCGTTTTGGTTGCTCTGTGAGAGCAGATTTTGAAGCCTCCCGGTGCTGCGATCAGTTGCACACCGCTGAATAAGAGTAATAAGTTTGATTAAAAAATGTTTAATACAAGTGGCAAAATGTTTTATTACCTATTTTGTTTGTCCAAGCAGGGACCCTGGGGTTAAAGTTTTGCTGTTTTTTATTGTTTTTTTTTTTTGTTTTTATTTAAAACACTTTATTTAGTTGCCTATTTATGTTTATAGGCTTAACGTTCAAATGAAAATACATTTTGTGTTGCCAGTTTCCAACGCCAATTTAGGAGATCATATGCACCTTTCTAAGACTAAATAAAAGCATTCATCAATATCATAATATGTGTTTTAATGGGGCTGTTCGGGTCGGGTTAAAAAAAATAGAAGCGGAGGTGCGGGGCGGTTTGGTGCGGTCAAATTTTTTTAAAAGAGTGGGACCCGCGGGTCGGACAAAACCCGGACTCCCCGAATATCTCAGTCGGTAGGGCATCCGTTCCACATGCAGGAGATCGAAGTTCGAATCCCACAGGGGGAAATCGCTTTGGAGAAAAGCGTCTGTTAAATGGTCTGTACTTATATAATGCTTTTATCTAAAGCACTTTACATGTACATCACATTCACCCATTCACATATGGATGGCAGAAGCTGCCATGCAAGGTGCTCAACCACGACCCATCAGGAGCAATTTGGGGTTCGGTGTTTTGCTCAGGGACACCTCAACATGAGCTCTCCCGGCCGGGATCGAACCAGCAACCCTTGGGCTACAGGACAACCACTGTTCCCACTGAGCCATGCTGCCCCAAAATCACAGTGCTGATACCGGTAATTTAGTCACTTGTTTTAATTTATAAAATAAGTATGTGCAGATACATTTGTTCTTGGTAGCAGTTTATTTAGTGTAATAATATTTCTTTATTCTCTCCTCCCGTGGGCTCACCACCTGCAGGAGGGGCCATAGGGGTCGGGTGCATTGTGGGCTGTGCGGCTGCCAGAGGCGGGGACCCCTGGCGGTCTGATCCTTGGCTGCTTGGCTGTTGTTTGTGCTTATGCACCAGTTCAGAGTACCCACGCTTTTTGGAGTCCTTGGAGGGGATGTTGGAGAGCACTCCTTCTGGGGACTCCCTCGTTCTGCTGGGGGAATGCCCATGTGGGCAATGACAGCGATACCTGGAGGGACATGACTGGGAGGAATGGCCCCACTGATCTAAATCTGAGTGGTGTTTTGTTGTTGGACTTCTGTGCTCGTCATGGATTGTCCATAACGAACACCTTGTTCAGGCATAAGAGTGTCCACATGTGCACTTGGCACCAGGACACTCTATGCCGCAGTTTGATGGTCGACTTTATAGTCATATCGTTGGACTTGCAGCCGCATGTTTTGGAAACTCGGGTAAAGAGAGGGGCAGAGCTGTCAACTGATCACCACCTGGTGGTGAGTTGTCTCAGATGGTGGGGAAAGACCTGCCGCAGCTGTGGCAGCAAGGTCGTCGGGGCCTGTCGTTGACACCAGCAATAAGGGATGCCGTCAAGCTGAAGAAGGAATCCTATCAGGCCTTTTTGGCCTGTGGGACTCCGAAGGCAGCTGATGGGTATTGGTGGGCTAAGTGGAACGCAGCTTTGGCAGTTGCTAAGGTAAAAACTCGGCCATGGGAGGAGTTTTGAGAGGCCATGGAGAATGACTTCCGGACGGCTTCGAGGAGATTCTGGTCCACCATCCGGCGGCTCAGGAGGGGAAAGCAGTGCTCAATCAACATGAACAGTAGGGATGGGGGACTGCTGACCTCAACTTGGGAGGCTGTGGTGGGAATACTTCGAAGACCTTCTCAATCCCACCAACACGTCTTCTGTTGAGGAAGACCTGGGGACCCTGGTGTTGGCTCTCCCATCTCTGGGGCTGAGGTCGCTGCGGTGGTTAAAAAGCTCCTCAGTGGCTAGTTTTGTTTTCTTCACCAGATAAAAGTTTCTTGTACAAATGAACAAGTAAATAAATAAATGAATACATAAATGTATGAATAAATAAATAATTACACAAATACAATGGACTTTTATTATTTGGATTTAATTTTAGGCAATCATTTGAATATATTTATTTATCTATTTAATTAGTTACTTGTTTTATTATTCATTTATTATCATAGTATTTCTGGTCTTTCGTACATTTTGTATGGAAATACTTCTAAATGAATAATAATTCTTATCATCAGTTGAAAAGCCTTATGAGAACAATAGAAACTCACCATCTGTAACACTGAGTTCAAAATCTCGCTGTAAATCTGGAGAGGAAGCGTTGCCCACGCCGCACCTGTAGTGTCCGGAGTCAGATCTTTTCAGCTGTGAAATGCTTACATAAAAGATGCCGTTCTCATATCCAGTGCTGTATCTGCCACTCCGTGTGCTGCTGTTACTGACATCAGTCAGAAAGTTTTCACTGCTTCGCCCTTTCTTTAAGAAGAATTTGTTGCCTTGAGGTGGGTTGAAAGCGCAGCCAAAAAAGATGCTTTCTCCCTCCAGTTTTGTAAACTTCTGGTTGCTGCACAGCACTCCTGCAATGATTAAAAGAGAAAAACATAAACAAAATTATTTACTGCAGTCAACTATACAAAGAATTTTCTGGTCTTCACTTAAATTCAAGGAAGGAAAGAAATGTATAAAAACTTTTGGCTTGTGTTTGAACTCACAGAGGTCAGAACAAGTGGTGAGATGGGAGCTTTATTTCTATATTTAAACAACAGCCACATTAAATTTCCTGTTCTGATCATCATCAGTGTGTAATACACCTATATACAGGTGTATGTACACGATGCCAAAGAGGAAAGACATCAGCAATGACCTTCAAAATTCCCTTCCTGTTAAAAGGGAGTTTTTCCTTTTCACTGTCGCCTCTTGCATGCTGAGGCTGGGGATTGGATCGAAGTCAAGATTCAATGCAATTTGTTGGTTTTCCTTAACTAGGCTATTATCTATTATGAACTGACTCGAACTGATTTATCTGTAAAGTGCCCTGAAATGACATTGTTGTGAAGTGATGCTATACAAATAAAGCTAAATTGAACTGAATTAAATATTAAAGTTCATGACAGTCCAGTTAGAAAAAGACTGAACCAGTTTGGTTTATTTGAAAGTTTTGCAGTAGAAAGGCTCAAGACTTCTGGAACAATGTCCTTCAGACAGACCAGGCCACAGTGGAGGTGTTTGGTCAGAATGCAGAAAACCCTCAAACACAGCATATCAGTACTGCACTGATCTGATCTGGGCTTCTTCAGCTACAGAACCTTGACACCTTGCATTCATTAAGTGGATCATGAACTCCTCTGGATACCAATGTATTCTAGAGTCAGATGTGAGTCCATCTGTCCAACAGCTAAAGCTTGGTTAAAACTGTCTCATGCAGCAGGACAATGATCCGAAACACAGCAGCAGATCTACAACAGAATGGCTAAGAAAGAAAATAATCAAGCTGTTAGAATGATCCAGTTAAAGTTCAGATCTAAACCTGGTTTAAATTCTGTGGTGGGACTTTCAGAGAGCTGCAGGAACCAATGCTGCAAACCTCAATAATTAACAAGAACCTATAAGTGACTGAGGAACTGAAGACTTGAAAACAAAAAACTAACAGGAACAGGAGAACAATAGTTATAATAAGTAGTAGTAAAAGATAATCAAGTAAAAACCTGATTATTTGTTATCAAGATATGAACACGGAGCATAACAGACCTGATACGAATATAACAAAACACAGCATGAAACTGCAGTACAAAAACAAAACCCCAAAACATCAAAACCCACAAATTCTAACAGGACCATGTTATTCATTTTGCTTCCTGCTCTTGTTTCAGTTGCACTAGTCATCACTTTCCTCGGTCTATGTCCAGCTAAGTTGCTGTTCTTCAGTCCAGATCTTTCTCTCTGTGTTTCATTCATCACGTGCCAAAATAAAGTAGTTTCTGTCCTGTCCTGTGGATTTCTGCTGCTTGTTTTTAAATGTTCTTCATTTGCTTGTTTCTCGAGCATTGAATGTGTTTGTGTTCTCCTGACACTTCATGACAATCTGACAGTGCTCCTCCTGTTCCTCCTTGCACAAAGATGTAAATTTTGCATCTAAAAATAAAGTTATCATTAACTTTATTATTAATAATAACTTATTACTCTTAAGCCTTTTTTTAGAATACAGGCTGGTGGGTGATGCTTTGAGTTCTGTTTGTTTTATGTGTTTACAATCTGTGGTGGCTTTGCTAAGCTCTTTGTTTCATATTTCACATATAAATAAATGTTTCATCATTCAAATGAAAACACAAATATGAAAGCACATAAACAAAGACAATAAATAAATAAATAAATAAATAAATAAAATCCTAGTAAAAAAAATAGCTAAAAATAATTTTTTATCTTTGTCACAAAAACAATTTCATGTAAAAAATGCAAAAAAAAAATCCGTTCACACAGCCGTGTATGTGTGGGTAAAGCTGCGGTTAAAGTTTAGCTCTAACTTTATTTCAATAAAGTAAAATGGCTAAAGAAAAAATAAAAACACTTGTTGTGGAGCACAAGTGAGCAGCATGATTACAAAATACAAGCAGAGAAAAAGAGAATATTGATGATAGTGTGTTGGTTTCAGCTAACCGGTCCTCACCTGGCAGGAGGCACATGCAGAGAAGCTGGAAGATTTTCATCCTGAAACAGTCGGTGAACGGCTTCTTTCGCTTCACCTCCTCCTGTCTGTGTGTCTGATGAAGGAGGACGCACCAGCAACCACCATCTGGGAACCTGCTCAGTTTGGGGTAATTACTGTAGTCATGTGGGCTGGACTTGGCACAAAGCAAGTCCAACCCTGATCCTTGTGCTGTGTTTGGGGTTTGAGTTTAGGGAACACTGATGGCTTTGCAGTAGTTCACGTATCCATGTGGAGCAGCTGCTGTGATTTCACTGGTGCAAACCATGAAACCATGCTGCTTCTGGACAAGAAGAGACACTTAATATGCACATGAGGTAAATAAAACCTCTGATTAAATGTAACACATTTTATTTTTGTTTCTATTAAATAAATATTAGTATGTTACTCTTTAATGCCTCACAGCAAGAAGGTCACTGGTTCGAGCCTCAGCTGGGGGACGTTTGCACAGTGGCTGTTCTGTGTGGAGTTTTTCTCCCCGTGCATGAGTGGGTTCACTCTGGGTACTCCAGCTTCCTCCCACCCTCCAAAGACACGCACATTAGGTTAATTGATCACTAAATTCTCCCTAGGAGTGTGAGTGGTTGTTTGTCTCTCTGTGTTGGCCCTGCGATGGACTGGTAGACCTGTCCAGGTGTACCTGCCTCTCACCTGTTAATACTGGGTTAGGCTCCAGCATTCCCGCGACCCTTCATTGGACAAAGCGGCATAGATAATGGATGGATGGGTTACTCTTTAATATCTCATAATTTATTTAGGTTTTCTTTATTTGATTATAAGAAGAAAAAAGATTTTTTTACATTAGAATATTGGTATTAAACTCATTAAGCAGTTGAGCTCACAATGACATAACAGCTCCAATCAATTAATAATAATAATAATGATAATAATAATAATAATAATAATAATAATAATAATTAAAAAATAATAAATAAATAAAAAAAAAAATAATAATAATGATAATAATAATTAAAAAATAATAAATAAATAAAAAATAATAATAATAATAATGATAATAATAATAATAATAATTAAAAAATAATAAATAAATAAAAAATAATAACAATAATAATGATAATAATAATAATGCTTTATTACTTTTCCAAACATGTTACAAACTGCTACAAACAAACAAGACTTAAAAATGAAGTAAGACCATTTAAACCAAAAAACAGTACAAAGTAAAATGTAAAATATCATAAAATATTCCTGCAGAATTCCCGTCAGCGAATAAAAATCTAAATGAAGAATCAGTGCAGGCTCTGAGATGTTTAAATAAGGAGGTCAGCTGCTCTCTGATCTGCTTTCTTCTGGCGTCACACTGTACGTTTCAGAGGGTTGACCACAAACGTTTGTCAGGTCTGCTGCATTTCACTCATCTGGGTGGAAATGGCTCAATAACAAGTTAGAAAAAGATTTTGATGAGGATGAGAATAAATGCAGCACTTTCAGGCTCTGTGCTTGTGTATGAGCGTGGAGTAGGTCTGGTCCTGGTCCATGCTGGCTGGAGTGAGGCTCTGATAGATGGGGTCTTCACCTGGTGACTACAAAGAAAAAACATTGTGAGGCAATTCCAAAACTTTGTTCAAGTTTCAGAGTTACTCAATGTGCATGTGTTTAATTCTGCTTTTAAACAACAAAAAAACTCAACACAAGCTGTGCTCCTATTTTACCAAATGATGCCTGGTTTGGTTTAATTTCAGGTGTGAATATAATGGAAAAAGTAACTAAACCTTGTGTTGTAATCCCACAAGTTACATCATCTAGTGGTAAAAACAGGAAAGTACAAATTGGCCAAATTTTGAGTGTAATAAAGGGAAGCACAATGAGCTGAAAGAAAACCGCACTTTTCTTTTAAAATTCTAAATACAAACATCAACTAAATGCCTGTTGAAGAATCAGAGACCAAAAAAAAAAAAAAAAAAAAAAGAAGGAAAACTTTACCTTTTCTGTTAACGATCAATCTGTAGTTTACTTTTGCAAGAACTCACTGAAATTGATGACTGTTGCTTTGAAGCATTACTAGTGTTACAGCTGATGATCACATTGAGCCCCTTTCACCCACAAGTAACTCTACCTAAAGTTAAACTGGCTAGAACTGGTTAAATAATCCACTCGGCTGGAAAAGAAAAAAAAACACCCTCCGTTTTGTTTGATCTTAAAATGTTAATTCAACCTCAGATGAACAATAAGACCAGAATTGATTCATTCATGAGAAGCACCTGCTGCTACTGATACTAAAACCCCATGGAACAGTGCGGGGGGCATAGTTTTCACACAACGCTTATTTTAATTTAATTTAATTTAATTTAATTTAATTTAATTTAATTTAATTTAATTTAATTTAATTTAATACTGAATGTGTATTTTTTGTTGTTGTTGTTTTTGGAGGTTGGCTTTATCTCATTTAAAGACCAGATAAGGACCAGTTTGTTGATTAGTGAAATGCTGAAATGACAAACGATATACTTTATTTTTCTAAACTGTCTTCTCTGAGCAATTATAATGGTTTACAGTTTGGAAACATAAAGGCTCCTAGTGTGGACGAAATTCTGTTAAATGTTGTTTTATCTCTCTATAATCCGCTTCAAATAACAGTTTCAAATATAATAATGTTAATATAATAATTAAAGAAAAACTTTTTATCTTTTACTGAAATTACCTTCAAGTTTTGGCCATCCAAGTTCACACCTGCAAAATAAATCAAACAAATGTTTGTAAAGGATTATCTGAATCAGTATTAGACATGCAGATAAAGCTGGAAACTTTCTCACCGTCAAAGTTCTTCTTGGTCTTTCTTTTGCAGAGGAAAAGGGAAACCGCCACACAAAGCAAAACCACCACAGGAACAGATACAATCACAGGAAAAACATAACCTGGGCAAGAGAGGTGGGGCAGAGGCAGGAAAATAAAAAGAATTAAAGCTATCAGTGACATTCGTTGTTAGACCGTGGCACTGACTGTAGGAAAAATCTCCCTTTAATTTTTCTTTCATTGTTATTTAATTCCAAATGTGATCATTTTCTAACGTGTAGAATTACTTCCAAATGACATAATTTATTATTTTATCCATTTTGCTCAGCGTGAAACTGAACTGTTGTTTGAGACAGAACAAGACTGTATACGAGACATTTGGGTGTATTTGGGCAGTTTTGAACCTGCACATTATGAACTGTACCTTTAACTGTAACAGTAGTTGCTGTAGCTGGAGTGAATGTAGTTGGAGCTGTGAACAAAAAACATGTTAAAACCAGCCGGTGGTGCAACAGGTTGTATACAGAAAAACAAAGAACTTTCAAGAAAAGGCAACAAATTTACAACACACTTTAAGTTTTTCTCTTTATGTATAAAAGACTGCAAGGCTGACAGACTGACAGAGGATGTAGAAGCAAACATGTACAATAACAAATACCCTTCCTTCCTTAAATCTCTGAGTGCAGGTACATGGTCACCCCTAGCTTAGCTAAGTACAATAACATAACCCTTTTGTAACACATTGTTCAATCAACAACAGGAAACCCCTGAAAAGGAGCTTCAGAGAGCGAGGCCACACTGATGGAAGCCAGAAAAGAAAAAAAGAATAATTTGTCTTTTTTATCCTTTGATGTAGTAACAAGAGAAACATGTAAACATGTGATGAAATGAAGGATGTTCCCTTGGTAGTTATTACAGCCACCTCAGAGGAAGTGGTCTGCAGTGTTGAGCATGAACAAGTTTGCTTTTCTATACACGTTAAACTGAAACAAATGTATTTGCAAATAAAGATCTTGAATGTAAAGTCAAAATACATTTTTTTTTTTTTTTTTGTGTTTACTCCTCCAAGACTTTTTCTGCCTTAAAATGGCTCAATGTTAGTTCATAGTTTAGCCTAACTAGTTCATTCCACCCACTAAATAAACTGTAAAGGAGTGACAAATATTGGAAATGTATGCATCCAGCTGTGTGCATAAAATAATTTAATAGCAAAGTAGGTTGTTGAACTCTACAAGGAAACAAGGAGAGTTTAAAAGCCTGCCTCCCCCCCGCAGCATAGTTTTAATATGCTAAACGCAGTGAGGAATGCAGTGCATTTCACATTCAGTCGGAAAAGTACTGAAACTAGTGATGTGCAAGCCATGAACAAATCATTAAGTACTCTGGAATCACTTTTACTGACTCATGAATACTGATTCATTGTTTCCACTGATTCATTCAGTGACTTGCCCCATGTGTGCAACAACTGCTTTTCTAACTGTACTTGTATAAATATATCATATTAATTATACTACCATGTCCTTTTGGTTGACAGGTATGAAATATCCGCGGCAGGAAGGGAGAGTGCAGCACAACCGCAGTTTTTAGCCGGCTAGCAGCACGCCTTAGCTTTAGCCTGCCTACCTCTGTTAGCTAGTTAGCTACTGTTAGCTCGGTTAGCTCTTAGCTACTGGCAGTTCGGAGTTTGGTGGGTGTCAATCATCCAACCCCATGTTCGCAGTCCCCCTCTCAGCTCCACCTCTTTGCCCATTTTTGGATTTTCCGGGAATGATGACATGCGTGACGCTGCCAAGATGGCGACGGTGGGAACCACCCATTGAGCTTCAATTCAGCTCTTCAGAAACCTACAGGTGACATCACGGAGGCTCCGTCCATCTTTTATGTACATTCTATGGGGGAAATGCTCACAGCGTTTGTTTTTTACTCTGATACTTCCAAGTATTTTGTATTGTACTTAGTTTATCAACACATTTTATAAACTGGTTTATAGTTGGAAGCTTGCACTGTCAACAGAAGTTGGAGACTGTTGGTGCATCTCGCTGCTACAATAAATATTTGCTCTGAGAATTGTTGATCTTTAACTCTTTTTTTCACTCTGACATGGATTATTTTCTTGTTTGAAATCAGTGTTTGTAGCAGTATGAACCAGTTGGAACTGGGAGCAGGTGTGTGGACATGGATTTCTGCTCACTGTGGGTGACTAAGTGACTCGAATTACTCAAAAACCTGATTCGCTTTGGTAAGTGACTCATTTAAACTTGAGTTAGTAAAAAGAATGGAGTTTTCCGTCACTGCTTTAAACTTTTGATTGATTCTCCTTTTATACCCAATCAACGACACCCTCACCTGCAACTGGAATCAAGAATCTTCCTGAATACTTTCATAAACATGTTTGTTTTTTTGGCTTTGTTTACTTCTCTTCCAATTTTTTGTGGCTTTTAAAATGTGACTGTAGCATAAATGTCCAAATGACTAAACAAACTAAGCTTATCTGCATTTTTCAAATTATTCTGGTAGAAATCACAAATGAAGCCATAGTGACATAATGTTTTTGGGGAAAACTCACCAGCATTGACTGTGAGATTAATGTCATGGTGCAACTCTGTGAAAAAGTTGCTCAAACCACACTTGTACCATCCTGTGTCCAACTTAGTGAGCTGATTGATGGTCACGTACAGAACAGGGGAGGAATAAGTTCCTTCGTACTCGAGGCTGTATCTGCCGTTGTGAGCTTTCTCACCAGTTGTTTCGATGAGAATATTTTCTTTCTTACATTCTCCCTTACAGAAGAACCTCCTGCCTCCAGATAAACCGAAGTTGCATCGGACTGTGATGCTCTTTCCTTCAGTTTGTGCAAAAGAGAGAACATCTGCACTGACCGGCCCAAACAGCACTGTTAAAGAGAAACAGAAAAATCTTGAGGTCATTTGAATAAATGTTGCAGTTTAAATGTCGCTTTTTCAGTTCACAGACATTTAAATTAGAAGATGACTGCATTTCTTCCTGACCTACCGCCGCTCTTGCTCAGTATGGCTGTTTTACTTCTGCTTTTTTATCTTTAATGAAAGATTTGAGAAGTTTCTGGCTTATCTGGCTATCAAGTTGACACAGCATTTCTAAAATTAAGCTCCATTAAATGCTTTCTCAAAAAATTAAAATATTTGATTTAGGTGGAAATTATTTATTTTTTTCTTGCAGCTGGATTATGAACTTCTTCACTAATCACCTCAATAGCTTCTCCTCCACTCTTGTACTGTCTGTGCAAGTCAATTCATACCCCTATAACTAAGTTCACAGGCGACCAGCAAAGTCAACTCAAGACACTTTTAAAGATAACAGTTCAAACCAGTTGTGACTCGGTCCAGTTTATCAACCCATACATCCGTGGTCTTATAGGCAGATGTTACAAACTATTATCCAATTTCTGATTCTGTGTTCAAAATTAAAATGAAAAAATTACTTAATTTTGATTTGGTTTTATTTTACTCATCCGAGACAAGTTACGTAACCCAGAAGTTATCTTTGCTCCATGAATGCTGAGTAGATTACATGTCCATCGCTGTGCTGAAACAAATGGATTTTAATATTAAAAATGTACAGAATGTTCATTTAGAAAATGAACATTGTTAGACAGTACGTTTGTTTCCACTTGTAGCCCTAGATACTGAGTTCATTGTTGGCCAACAATAGATTCACATCTCAGATTCAGAAAAACGGAGTCTGAGATTTAAAGGCAAAATAAGTAGCACTGACACCTAGTGTTTCAAATCAGAACTGCAGTCGAGAGAGAAAAACACAGAGAGCGTTCTCCCCCCCTCGGGGAGTTTTGCGCAGGTTGCCGATGTGTGAGAGGACGGTTCTTTTATATACAGTCTATGAAGGACATGAAGAACATAGTGCCAGCAAACATTATGATGACGAGTGAAGATAATTCACACATAGGAAGTTGTTATGCTTTGCAATGCTAGCGCTAATTTCACGCGCTAATTTACTTTAGCATAAAATAGAGTGTAAACAAAAGCTACATTAATCAACAAATGCCACGCAGCGACTGTTTTTTCTTAGTCTCACTTAATAAATGAATTTGACAGTAATTTCATATGTTTATAAGGACAAACACACTTTTCACTTGATCCAAACATCATTACATTTGTTGTAAACTAACAGGCCACCAGTTTACTCCACTGATACATCCATGCAGTCACACAAATTCATTTAATGAGAGCCGAGAAATAAATTAGACTAAAATCTTTGTAAATCAAGATAAACATTTCAGTTAATTTAAGCAAAATTCTGGTGCTTACCTGTGGAGGAGAAACTTTGCCAGCTCAGACTTCTCCACCTTTCAAAAGATTCTCCAGTATTGATCCTCGTTTTATTCCGTTTTTGGTTGTTTGCTTTTTTTAGCAGGATGCCGAGGCTTTTTAGGTTTTTCTGAAACTATTTCTGGTCCCCTTCTTTTACCAGCTTCCATACCTGCACGCTGCCGCTCTTTTGCTGACATAAAATACCAAAAGCTGCCTTGTTGTTGTTTGGCAACCATGGGGAGTCGCATATCTTTGGATAAGGAACTAGGGAGTTGGAAAGAGCAACACGGTGCACCCAAGTTATTCCGGCACGGAACTCTTTTTTTGAAGAAGAAAATCTTGACAAAGATATTGTTGATGTAGGAGACAGACTGTTTATAGGAAAGCTTCCTTTTATCCCTCGCAGCAAATGAGAACATTTTAAATTATTTTTACAGATAAAAATCCTAATTTTTCAGACTTTAAAGCAGATGATTTGTGGTTTCATTAATCCAACTCAATATTCTTAATTCTTATTAATCTTCCGAATACTTTCAACCTCTGAAGAGTCCTTACCTGAAACAAAGCCGACAAACACAAAGTGGATGTTCATTTTGATGAGAGACATGACTGAACTGCATTTACCTCATTGATAAAGAAGTGTGATGACTAATTTACCATTTCCTTCCTCTTTCTTCTAAAAGCCTTGTTGGTGACTGTAAGCTCAAGAAAAAGAAAATATTCATTAAATGTTATGGACCATTGTCACTGAAGTAACATTGTTTGTTTACGCCACCACGTCGGGTGGCAGAAGGGAAGCTGGGATCTGCTCCCGCTACAGTGACTTTTAACTGTTTCTCATGAGGCATAGTGCTAGCGAACTTAACACTTTCCAAACAGCAATATTTAGAAAAAATGCGCACTTGTTGGTGCACAAAATCCCATTATTTTCCAAATTCCTGGTTAAAAGAAAAACATCCAACTGACAAATATTGTTACCTCCAACCTCATGACAGCACTGAAACAGCTCTGGTCAGGGGCGGACTTACCATTAGTCAAAACTAGGCTGTTGTCTAGGGCCCCAAGTTCCTGAGGGTTCTTTCTAAAAATCACTCATAGGTTTTACAAGTAATTTTGGCAGATGTTTTTAGTCCTTAATGTGTTAAGTTATGCATTCAAAACAATAGAAACTATGTAATATGGAAGTTATTAACTAACTACTCACTCTGTATTAAAATGATCCCTTGATGATCAGTGTTTTAGCTTTGTATTAATATTGCTTTAATGTGTGTTATTATTTACTGCTGTAGATGTTTAAGGTTGAGCTAATTTTAAATTAATTAATTTGCTGTTGGGCAGTTTAAGCAATTATCATATATTTGTAGCATCGCTAGTCTTTCCTGTGACATGCAGCCTGTTTTCAGCTTTATCATGATGCATTTTCCAGCTGGCCCAAGATGATTTTTTTAAAGAGTTTTGGCTTAAGGAGGCACCTCTCAAAGGAAGACTCAGTTTATCACAAATATTAGCATTAAATCATCATTTTTGGGGTATATGGTTTCCACTGAGCAGGAAGGATTTGAAATTTGTAACCAATAATGTAAATAATGTACAGTAGTGGATTAGTGGAATATTTGCTTCTAAGATACAGCGGAGCAGACAAAATTGAAGTTGCATTAAATCCTCACATTTCTATGTTAGCAGTTTCACCACTGGGTAAGAGCCTTATACTGTGTTTTGTGTGTTTGTTTTCAGAATGAGACAGGGATGGGCTGTGACAGTGAGAGTTTTGAAATTATCCAGCCAGACTTTGAGGATGCTGATGTGAGGATGCTGAGAGTCCAGCATCATCCACTCTGTTAGTCAGTGTTTTTCTTGAAGATGACCCAGCACTCTGGCCAAAACAGCTGTCTGATAGTGCACGCTGCTCAATAGTGCAGAGAGGACCACTTCAGTTGAAGGACAGAATCTTCCCAAGAAATGAAGACGGGCGCAGATTTACCAGCAGCAATTATTATATGCAAATGAAAAATGCAGAACAGATCAGCAGATCATGGCTTGTGTACAGTGAGAAGAAGGACTGTGTCATTTGTTTTTGCTGCCACCTTTTTGGAAACAGAGGAAGGAGCAATCAGCTGAGTAAAGATGGGTTTAATGACTGGAAAAATCTTTCAGCCCACCTAAGACAGCATGAAAAGTCAGCTGAGCACATTGCAAATATGGACGCTTGGCGCAGCCTATTACAGAAACTCCAGACACACACAGCTATAGATCAGGTGAACCAAAATCTTCTTTCTCTCGAAGTCAATCGCTGGAAAGAAGCTCTGACGAGATTAATTGTGATTGTTAACCATCTGGCAGAGCGTAATCTAGCATTTTGTGGCCACTCTGACAGGCTGTTTGAGACTGGAAATGGATATATTTATGGGCAAGTTCAACTCATGTCTCAGTTTGACCCATTTATGAGAGAGCATCTGAGGAGAAGTCAGGTCAAAGAGCTAAGTGACAATTACTTAAGTAAACACATTCAAAATGAACTCATCTCGCTTGCAGCAAAGTGCACAATCGATGTAATTGTGGAGAAAGTAAAAAAAAGCTAAATATTATGCTGTTATCATGGACTGCGCTCCCGACTCAGTCACAAGGAGCAGCTTTCAGTGGTGCTACGGATTGTGAATTGTGAAACTTCAAAAGGTATCTCCATTCATGAGCACTTTGTTGGTTTTCTTCAGGCGCTTGACACATCAGGAAGAGGCTTATGCAAGTCATTTTTAGGGCACCTAGAAACACTACGTTTGGACCTCTCCAACTGTCGTGGCCAGTCTTACGACAACGGCAGTAACATGCAGGGTAAAAAGAATGGAGTCCAAAAGAGTGTATTAGAACTAAACAGCAAGGCTTTGTGTGTTTCTTGTGGAAGTCACACTTTGAACCTTGTTGTTGGGGATGCTGCCAAGTCATCTGTGACATCCATCAGCTTCTTTGGTCTGCTGCAGCGACTCTACACTCGCTTCAGCTCCTCAGTTCACCGTTGTCCATTCTCACACAGCACGTCAAGAACTTCACACTGAAGGCATTGTCAACAACCAGGTGGGAGTCCAGGGTTGAAGCTATCAAAGCTCTTCGCTACCAGCTTCCTGGAATTGTGGACGCATTGACTGCGCTAAATGAATATGCCATGGAGAAAAGGGATGCAGAAGTTGTTTCAACAGCTGGAAGCATCTGCCAGGAGATGCAGAGATGGCCTTTTGTGGTAAGTACTGTTGTGTGGTACAATGTGTTGTTCCAGATAAATAAAGCCAGCAAGAACCTGCAGAGCCAGAAAGTTTCAATTGAGGCAGTCAGGAAAGAAATCGGGGCAGTGACAGAATTCCTTCAGGAATTTCAGGATGATGGGTCCAACACTGCCAAAACAGAGGCCAGGGAGAGAGGCTTGAGGTGGAGATGAGCTGGCCAGAGGTGCCAAAGAGATGAACAGCCCAACAGTTTGAGTATGAAGGAAGAGCAAACTCAGTCAAGAGACCTACAAAAGAGAATTTTCTTGCCTCTCATTGATACAGCTCTTATTACATTAAATGAGAGATTTTCACACATGGAAACCTTCTATGAGCTGTATGGATTTCTCTACTCCACTGACATCATGAGAAGCACTGAGAAGGAAGGGAAGCTAGATGAATGCTGCCACAGACTGGAGCAGAGAATGGATGATATTGATGCAGAGGACCTGAAACTTACGGTAAAGAGTGCAGTTAGATCCTTCCCCACACACATCTCATCACCTTCTGAGATGCTTGATTATATCTATAAGGAGAATTTCCTAGACCTATATCCAAATATGAGTATAGCTCTCAGACTTATGCTCACTCTCCCTGTGACAGTAGCTTCAGGTGAAAGAAGTTTCTCAAAGCTGAAGCTAATTAAAACATATCTGAGGTCAACAATGTCACAGGAGAGGCTGTCTGCGATCGCTGTTCTCTCCATCGAGCAAGAAGTCAGTAAGTCAGTGGATATGGATCTCCTCATTGCAAAATTTGCTGAGACCAAGGCTCGCAAAGACAAAAAGGAGAAAATACAAAGACTGAGAAAAAGGGACAAAAGAACACATGAGAGGAAGACAACAAGAAAAAAAGAAAAAAAAAAAGACAAGGACATAAAGGAGAGAAATAAAAAAACCACAAGAAAAAGGCAGAGAAAAGGGGAAAAAGAGGAATATGAGTAAAAGGGTAAGAAGAAGAAGAAGAAGACAAAGACAAAATAGAGAGAAATACAAAAACTTTTCATTCATAAAATAAATATGTACAGATATATCTGAGATTGGTACCAGTTTATTTAGTGTTAAATAATATTTCTTTCTAGTTCCTGGGTGCTCCAGTCCACGGTGCTACACCTGTGGTTGGAGAGGGTGAGGCCAGAGACTCCACCTAGCACCGCAGCAACCGGGGACACAATCACCGCTATTAACAATGTGGCCAAGGAGTTGCAGGAAATAAAGACCATCTGGACAGAAATTGGGACAACACTAAAAGAGGATGTGAAAAAAATAAATAAATAAAAATTAAATTATAAACAAATCCACCTCTTGCATAGAGGACCACCTCACGGTGTGATTGGTCCTCTATCCTCTTACTGCCGTCCTCTTGTTAAAAATCTGGGTGTGATAGTTGATCCTCTGTTTAAATTTCATAAGAGCATTAGTGCGGTGATCAAGGCCAGTTTCTTCCAGCTGAGGACTCTTACAAAGACAAAGCCTTTTCTGTGGCGGCACCCAGACTATGGAACATTCTTCCTCTGTTTGTCAGATCCTCTCAGTCCGGAGATCAATTTAAGTCCAGATTGAAATCGCATCTCTTTTCCCTGGCTTTCAATATGAGCTGAAATCGTTGGGTATACTTTGGCTTGTTACTTGGTACTTATTGGTACTGTTATTTTATGTTTTACAATCATCACAAAGCTGATTAATGTGGATCATAATGGATTTGAGTTAAATGGATTGTTTTTCTATTGGATGTTTAGCAGCCTTGACGACTTTTGTTGTGAATTGGTGTCATACCAATAAAACTGAATTGAATTCATCTGAATTCTTTTCTCATCAACTATTCAGGTTGAACACAGTTAATTAGAATTAATAACCATCTTCTTTAACTTCCAGAAGCTGCTCTCACCTTGTTTTCGTGGATCAGACTTTCTTATCGAGTCTGCCTGAAATGAACACGTCTACATGTTTAACACAAAGTTCTCACATTTGAAATGTTTCCTCAGGTTCTGTGATTGAGGCTGATCCTGTTTAGGTGTTCACAATTACACAAAACACAGTTTCCAACCACCAAGAGAATCTGGATTAATTGTTTTTATTTGGTCATCCATCTAAAACTATTACAATGATTTGAAGATAAAGAACAAAACATTCAAATCTAAACATCTGTTGTTTTTGACAAAGTGAAAGCATCACCAGAACATTTCTATTCACCTGTATGAGATATTACAGATACTTTTCATCACATGAAATGAATCAACCCCAAAACTATATCTATAACTTTACAGTTCACGCATAAAACCTAAATTAAAAAATGACATCACTTCCTGTTTTTGTGACATTTATAGAGGTATGAATTCTGATCTTAGATCATCATAAACTGTCATCTTTTTAGATAAAACAGTCTGAGGACATGTAAGAATATTCATAAATCTCTACAAACTGATTAATTTCACCAACAGGAACTCATCACCTGAATGCAGTGTTCAGTCAGCAGTGCTTACTCCTCCATTAATGTTTAAAAACTGCACATCTAACAGAGTCCTACCCCATCTAGACAGCACCTCAAAAAATATCAGCCTCCGTCCAGGAAGGGCTTCTACACAAACAATTCTTTACAACAACTATATTAATCTAGTTCTCAACTGAGATCAACAGAGAAACATCTTCCCTGTTAGATTCCGTCGTTCCCTGAAGTGGCGTCCTGCCTTCTTTCCTTGTGGAAGGTTTTTCCATCGGACTGTTTTCTCCAGCTCAGTTTGATGTCTCCACCCACTCCCTGAGCCATCAGGTTCTGTTTGAACTGAGACAAGAAACATGACTGAATTCCTGAACCAAATACAACAATAAATCCACCAACAGACAAAGACACGCATGTTAGGTTAACTGATCTCACACACACACACACACACACACACACACACACACACACACACACACACACACACACACACACACACACACACATACACACACACACAATCAGCCATGATGATGTATTTGTTTTGCCATGCAACAATTTAATGGATTACCACCAACAACTGGACCAGAATGTCAAGATTTAGCTTGACTAAAAAAAAAAATCATTAAATGTTTTTTTTCTAGTTTTGTTCTGAGCACAAATCAGAAAATTGATAAAAGTTCATGTTACAATTTCTCATTTAGGTTTAGGAAAAGAAAATATGAAGAACATTAGTGGATTTCTTTTATTAATTTATTTATTTTTTTATACCTCTGAAACACTTTAGGAATCAGAATTAGAGAAGAAAACTTTTTGAGTCACTTTGTCCAGATGTTTTATCAAGGTAACTGTAGGTCCAATCAACTGGTCGGTCATGTCTGAGGCCAACCAGGATCATGATTGTAGAGACAGTCTAAACCCTTAGTTCATGTGTTATTCCAGGACATGATGTACCTGAGTCAGCAATGCGTCCAGCATGGTAGGGTCATTTAGATCCACAGAGGGTCTCGTCAGCCTCAGTCTCACCACTTGTTTTGAAAAGGGTGCTTTAAAGATAAAAAAATAAATAATAATAATAAAGTGACTGATTGTTTGCACAGCCATCCTCTGCAGGTGAATGTGGCTGATATGAAACCTCTCAGTAATTCCTTCACTATATTTGGATGTTAGTTTATTTTTACATTACTTGGTGTTCATGGAAGTAAATAATTTTTACTTGTCATAGTCTCTTTGTTTTGTCTTTTTTTGTTTGTTTTTGTTTTGCCTTTTTGTTCTTTACTTTTAATCTTTGATTTATTTCTTGTTTTAATCTTTAGCATGGTGAATGCAGGTCTGTTGGTCAGTTCAGACTTAAGATCCAGGTTAAAAGGTTTCTACAAAACCTAGATGGATTGGACTGGTTCAGATACTGAGGGTGTCCAGATAAATGAATCTTCTTTAACATAATTTGTCTCTATAAGCAAGTAAACATCTCAACGTCACAGATATTTGTTTACATAAACATTAACATGGTAAATTTGTTACAACATTGTCTGAAATATGCCAAGTTTTCTGCTAACAGCTCTTTGGGAATCACCGTTCTGCTGCTAAAATCCTGTTTTCTGTCTGTCAAACTGTCTGATCTTTGCTGTTTTCGCTGATAAAAATAAAGAAATGGGAATAGAAAGCTCCAGAAAGCTGGAGAACTGTTGACACGAGCGGTTAAAGTGGGGGTCCAGGGTGGGCCAGTGCCATCCTGACAACAGGCTTGGACCCCATGCAGCCTCCCTGCTAAGGGGAAGAATCAGAGGCATTAATGTTTTTTAAATAATTTCACCTGATGTGAGATGTGGAACCAATGTGTGCCTGAATTTTATCAAACTTTTAAAATCCTTGGAGGCTGCCTTTGTTTTTTTTTTTTTGGATATTTTCTCACGAATCTGCCTCTACAACATAGAAGCCCCCCTCCCCCCACCCAATGCAATATATTTTAAAACAAAATCACCGATAAAGAAATGACGACTGGATCAGGACTCCTGCACAGTTCTTTTCATTTATGATTCTTAAAATATTCAATAGACCGAATATTTTATCATTAATTCTTGAAATAAACTTCCACCATTACTCAACTCTACAATAAATGTTCTTGTAAATGTTACCATGCTAACATGCTACCAAGTTAAATTAAGATGGTGGTGTTAGGTGATCAGCTGAACACAACCATGGTAGCTTTATATAATATTAGTTATTAGCATGGATTGTCTCTACTGTATCTATGGTACAGAAAATGAAAAATAAACAGTAAATAAATCGCGGCTTACCTTTGTAGCAAATAAATGTTCTTGTCTCGCTACAGTTAAAGATTTTCCATTTTCCAGAATCTGCAAAGTCTACCGCTACACAGTTATCATTCGCACGACCTGGATCATTGACTCCCCAGTAGCTAAATGAGAAGATACTCCCATCCACCCACTTCCACGGGTATCTGAAAAGACCGGTCCAGGCTGACTGTCCTTCGGGTATCATATTGCTTATTTCCTCATTCTCTGTTATGTTTCTCACACTGGCCAGGTCTGTGTAAGACTCTCTGCAGTGGCTCTGAGCGTCAGTCCACGACTTTTCAGTGTTGATGGGGAAAAATGACACGTCTGAGCCTGAAAATGAAGAAATATGTTGAATCATACATTAAAACTTGTACATTTCTTGTTGCACATCTGCTTCCAAAACTCTTACGTTGAACACTGATTGACAAATCATAGAAAATTGTTTAATGAATTGAAAAAGAAAGAAAAAAAATGATGAAACTGATTTAAGCTGCACACCTCAGCTGGGTGCATTCCACATTTATTCATTCTTCCATGATAACCAGGAGATTTTTCATTTACAAACACATTATTATCTTTAGACAAACAAAGACAGAGACAGGCAAAAATCATCATCCTGAACTGGTTTGTCCTCATTTTTTCTACTTTACTGAAAATCCTCACCATTGACTTTAGAGCAGACTGATATAAGGGGATTTTCACAAGATGCAGGGTTCCACTGGCCGGCGTTATTCATCGCTGCACACTGAACTTCGCTGTTGATGTAGTCCGGCACATCAGGTGCCCAGTTTGCAAACCCAGCCTCATTTTGTGTGTAGAAATCTTTGTCTGCCATGGACCAGGTCCAGTTTAGTGTGCCATTAGACAAACCGATCCAGGGTTTCTGAAACCAAGGAAGGGGTTTCTTTAGTCTCAGAAGTGATATGAAATATTTTATCTTGTCCAAAATTTAAACATTTCGAGCATTTCAAGACAATCTTTTGACGTATTTCTATTTATATTCTTCTTTATTGTTGAGTATACCTCTGAATCTCATAAATGCTGTGACTTCAACCATATTATCATTTGTGAAATTTTTGTGTTTATGTGGAGTCTTAAGGCCCATTTATGCCTGATATAGAAGACGGACATGCAGATGGACGGTTTTGTCTGTCTCCTGCGTTGGTTTTTTCTTCATCTTCCTGGAACAGGAAGAAAAAATAAAGCAGAAGAAGAATGAAGACGAGGACAACTGTAGAAATTTTGCAAGCTTTTGAAGAAAGGCTATGCAAGTGTTTAGGGTGTGTTAGGCGGTTGGAAACATCTTCATAACGGTGCATTACGGCTGACAACCGGTGTCTGAAACTGACGTCAGATCGCAGGAGTGAAGTCTGAACTCAGCACTGCCCCCTAGTGGAGGAACTGACTTAGCAACCATGGCAACAAAAAGACGTATGGAAGCATGACAGCGTTTGAAACGGGTGTCCCTTTTTATGTACATATGCAAGGCAGCATAAATGGGACTTTAGAGGGAATTTAAGACATATATTAAAATAAATATAAAAAATTGTTTTTTCTGTGCTTGATAACATGTATTTAGAAATCTGAAGGACCTTTTAGGTCAAATTTTGACAGAACACACTTATTTGGGGCCACTTAGTTGGAAAAATATTTCAAAAAGACATTCAGATGAACAGAGTACTGATTAATCACAGTACCACTGATGGGTTTCCTTGATTTGCAAAACTGGCAGTCCTGATGCTCTGCGTTCATTTGTTTAGAGGACAGAAAAAATAGTTGTAATTTAAGGTTTGTTGTGCAGATAAGAGGACTGCAAAGCCAGCTCTCCATCTACACAACACTAATATGCACTGCTGTGTGTCCATCATTCATTTTGGAGCGCCACACAATAAATCAAAAGTATTCATTCTCAGGTCCCAGGGAGAGTTACCTGGACAAACTTTAAGGATCTGTTACACACTAACGAGCAACTCTTGTGAGTAAAAAGTGCTGTGCTGCTCCTGTGGGGACAAACAAGGGGTAAGGGGTCAGGGAGCATCAACCACCATCCCCACGGTCCACCCCAGGGTCGACCATAACCCACTGGACTCAGGGGACATAAATGCATAAGCTAGACATTGTTGTTGTTAATAATAATAATAGTTGTATTATCATCAACTTTGACATATAATAGTAATCATCCTCATCAACAACCATTTTTAAATGTGAATGAAAATGTGAATAAAAAATAAATAAATAATGACAAAACTATTAGCATGTCCTTCTGAGTAACAATAACAGTGATACTATTAAAAATAGTACTACCACCACTACCAGTATTATCACAATAATTGTAGTAATAACTAAAAGATCATAATAATAATAATAATAATAATAAGAATTAAAGTAATATTAGTCACCATAACAAAGTAACAATACCTACAGAGAAAAGAAAAAAAGTATAAAAATATAAAAAAAAATATAAATAAATTGTAAATGAACGTATTTCTATCCAGGGTGATGTAATCTATGGGAAGGCTGGTCCATGACTGAGATGCAAAGGATTTTTTGAGAAGAATAGTTTTCTTGGCGATAGAGAAATAAGAAGCAGATTTCTATGTTTCATTGGCAGATTATTTCCAAGTAAACAGAGTGATGGTGATAGAGGGATTCTGCAGCTGAAAATAGTGGAAAGTTTCTGAATTCGGAAAACTTTCCACCAGACTGTCAGAGCTGAGTTGATGGTGGTAATTTTGGAGTAATTTTGTTTCTTAATTGAACTGGGTAAGAAGGGTAGGACAGTAAAGTATTACTTCATTGGTCCGGTGAGGTGAGGCGTGTTCTGAGGGACATGGTAAAAACCTTGCAATTTCAAACCGAGACATCACTTATTTTATTATTTCAATATGCTCTGCAACATGACAGGAATATGATGGGTAATATTAAATCTGCAACTCATGTAAACACCATAATCAGAATAATTTCTAAATTAGCATGATGCTGGATCAAACTACTTCTGTGCACGTTATCATTTCAGCCCACGTTGTCACTCCAACATGGAAAATGTGTCCCTTAGTATCTACTCATAATACAATCAGAAACAGAAGCAAAGAGGAACACAGAAAAGTGTGCTTACAAACATGATCATGTCACAGTAACATTGATGTTGTTGAATATGACGTTTTCACTGTTTTTCCTGTTAGCCATTAGTCCCAGAGAAAATCATAAAAACAATTCTGCAAGATGAAATTCTCTCCAGGCATTTAATTAATAATTTGATCATGAGACCAGAAATAAATTAAACCCTGAAACATAATGTGCCACACTGTGGATGTGAATAAAAACACTGATTTCCATAAACAAATGTATCTGATCTATTGGTGTCGGCTGCTTCCAGCCCCCCAGATGCCGACAAAATCCAGTGTGAAGACGTTTGCATTATTCATCAGGCAGCATTCCTATTGGCTGTAGGTAAACCAGTGTCGTCACCTTCGACCAGTCAGTACCTGGAGTCATTTATGATGCAAACTTTATGTAAAAACCACTGCTGGACAGAGACAATCTGGGATGTGTGGGAGGAGATATCCTTGACAACTTTCAGTGAATAAAATCCCAGATTTTTTATTTTTAATAAAATTGTGCTGCTAAAGGCTCATCTATGAGCTCAATATTCAGCTACAAAGATTTTGCAGTTGTAAATGAATGTTTGCACATAAATTCAGTTTGCATCTGTGAATCAAGCTTGTCACCCTGTCGAAACAATCTGCCTGAAAAATTCAAGTTTGCAAATGTGCAGAAAAAGATCTGCATGGTTGTAAAAGAGATTTGTGTTTGTGGGGAAAAAAGTTCTTTTGTGAAAACCATTTTCACAGATGCAAATCACAAAACTGCGTGCGAGACTCTGAAGTTGTGGCTGCGAATTTTGTCCATATCTTTACACTTCTATCTGATTGGATGGTGACAAATCAAACTACCCAATCAGAGAGCAGACAGCTCCCCGTCCTTTTGCACCACTGCAGGTATTTAAAGGGGAGTAGATCTATTTTAAAGATGGGTGATGGTGCGACCAGAGTGGTTTATTAGATGACATTGGGACCGACCGTTTCTGTGACAAAATGAATGTCATGAAGTTTGTAACATTATCAGACGAAATGAAATGATTCAGTTCAAGTGTGGAGCTTTAAAATGAATGTGATAAACTGTTGGCTGTCTTTTCTCTCTCTCTCTTTTTCCTTTTAGGAGCTTCCTCCCAGACGTCTCTGCCGATGTAGACATCCCTCATACATTTGTAGTGAATCTTATGTAGTAACTGGAACACACACGGAGACGTCGCTCAGAGCTCGTGCTGCATCCACTCTGCTGTTCTTTTTATTTAACTCTGACTGGGACACTCAAAGCATGCAACATGAGTGCAAAGATTGTTTATTAGTGACAGACATCACACTCGAACATAAACCGATATTATTCACTCCGAGACTCCAGCAGCAGGTGCTTCAGACTGTCTTTCTCTCTGCAAACCATCACTTTCTCCTCCATCTCTCTCTCGCTCTCCATGCGCCGCAGTAACTGTTAAAACGGCACTTGGATTTCGGGGTAGCCGCTGCCGTATTAGTAACAGACGTACTCACGCGTTTGTCTACGTTGAAACTCTACTCCCCTTTAAGAGCCTGCAGAGGCATGGGAAGTCGGGGAAGCTGTATGCTGTCTGATTGGATAATTTGATTTGTAGCCATCCAATCAGATAGAAGTAAAAAGATATGGACATAATTCACAAACCACAACTTCACACAATTTTGTGCTTTGCATCTGTTAACAGGGTACATTTGCAAACTTGAATTTTTCAGTCAGATTATTTTTACAGCTTGATTTACAGATGCAAACTTTAAAATTATGTGCATATGTCTTATGTTCATATTGAGCCCACACTCATCAAATTTTCTATATTAAATATTCATCTGAAAAGTAACTTGAAATAACTTATCTATATTTTATATCTGATTAAGAAGTACAACATCTCTGGAATGTGGAGTTGTAGAAAGAAGCATCAAATGAAAACTAACAGGTTAAAGCCAAGTAAATAAAATGTTTCCTTCCATATGAGGCCTTTATAATATTTACAAACGCTTTAAACATAAAGGAAACTAGAAAAGTAGTTTAATTCTGCTGTTTCTGCTGCTTACCTCATTCACTATTCCTTTCATGCCGTTCAGGATCTCCACATCCTCCATGCTGCTTACAGTAACCATGTCTGTGTATTTTTCTTTGCAGTAACTCCGAGCTTCAGTCCAGGTTTTCTCCTCATTAATGAAATAGTTCCGACCTTTAATGGCAGGGGAGGCAGCACACAGGGCTGCAGAGACATATCGATTAAACATCAAGATTAGTGTGATCATGTTCTACATTACATTTTTAAAAAACGAGTTGTTTTTGGCAGTTAAAGAAAAATAATTAAAATAAACATAAAATAACTTCTTAAAGCAAAGTTTGCATGTGTATCAACTACAGCAATGAAAGAAGAAAAATCCAGGCTTGCTGAAAGAAAGAAAAAGTTTATTCTCTCTTCATGAGGACGCCACATTACAGATAATTAAAACCATTAACCTGAAGCAGCGGCGATGAACAGAACCTTCTCCATCCTCGATCCTTCTCTGTTCTGCTCCTTCAGTCTGTGGCTGCAGATATTCTTCTTCTTACTCTCAACAACATGCAAAATTGGAAGCGATTTACATTATAGATGAAGAATGTTTATTCTGACACATACAGCCACTTCTATACAACTCAAAACAGGTTTTAAATGACAAATGACTGATTTGCCTCAAGGCCTCTGCACCTGGGAAGGTGACGTGTTCCTCAGAGCTGAGAATCAGCTGACTGGCTCCAGATATATTCACACACTGGCCAAATTGTAAGGGTGCAGCTGTTTTATCTAACAATCAAAGCATAAAGCTGTACAAAATCCTGGTCTCAGCTCTCAAATCTAGTCTTGTTAAGCATATTATCATCCTCATCGTCCGCTTCACCAGCTCCAACTGATCACCTGCTTGTTAACACAAATATCCAATCAGCCAATCACATGTCAGCAACTCAATACACTTAGTCACAAAGACATGGTCGTATCAAATCAATCAAATTTTATTAATGAGGCAATTGTCAAAAAAAAAAAAAAAAAAAAAAAAAAAGCACAAAGTGCTCTATTTAAAAACACACAACAATTTTTAAAACACACACCTGATCATAATCTTTCACACTTTTTTGCACATTTTTTTGTTTGTTTTGTTTTAACATCAACAGTCTCTGCAGCCCTGATGTTTTCTGGCAGGCGGCTCCACTGTCAAGGGCCGTAGTGGGTGAAGGAGGCCTCTCCAAAGGTTTTGGTTCTGACTGGAAGCGACTAAAAGGTTGGTACCAGAGGACCTTCGGGTCTGCAAGGGTTCATAATCCTAAAAGAGGTCTGATAAATAAGATGGCTTGAGACCATTTACATATTTATAAACAACTAAAAGAACCTCAAAAATCAATTCAATCAACAAAGTGCATCCCTTCAAAATTGTGTAGCAGATATATGGTTTATCTCCAAAGGTGTTTGTGTTCAAATATGAAATTATATGTTCTGACAAACTGTCAGCCTCAATTACAAAAATGCAAATCAAATAAATAAAATAATGTGCATCCTCAAAAATGAAGTGAAAATTCTACCAAAGGTTTACAGAATTGTGAATGCTTTGACTGCATCAGGCATCACAGAGATTTTTTCTGAAAATCTAATAGTTCAAGATAAAAAAAAAAAAAAAAACTTCAATGATTTCTACTTTCAACATTTAACCTCCCCACAGCGTGCAGCATTGCTTTTTGCATGTTAAAAACTTGATCCAACCACTGAGACGTCAAGCTTAGCATGCTGGCTAACATCGGACGTCCATATGTCTGTGGTAAAACTTACGTGTAGTCCGTTCTTGTTGCTCAAGCGGTGGATGCATGTGGCAATGATATTATTGAGGGCAGGGAGGGGCACATCCGTGAAGACTCGTCGGCTTAACTTTAGCACTGCTAGCTACTGCCACGGCTGCTTAATATTCTTTCCATTCTGCTTTGCTGCAATGACGATTTTTTAGGTAATATTAGATTTATTGTGTTAAAACTTGAAGCCTTTGTTCCTCCTCTCAGAATTCTCACTGAACAGGTTTTGCTAACAGCAATTCTGTTGTCATCTTCGAGACCAAGAAATAGGACCATTTTGGTGAAGACATGGTTGCTCATTGCTAGTCAGACATCCCTATTTACATACAAAGAGGTTTATAAATGGTCCTAACATACTGTGTGCATAGTAGGGTGAGGTCCTTTATCATATAAATCAGGAGGAGTAAATGTAACAGGCCATTGCTGGTGATTGTCTGCTCAGACTCCACCACTCTCTGCAGCGCTTTTCTGTCTCCTGCTGAGCAGCTGCTGATTCACACAGTGATACAGGAGGTGTGAACACTTTCCACAGCACCCTGATTAAAGGGTTTTAAATTTAATTGTTTCTACAATGCATCACGATGTGCACATAGACAATTCTGCATTGATGCAGCAACACAACATAATCGATTATATGTAATGTATATATTCTGCTGCTGCTTGCGTGTGTGGCGTGATGCCTCACAGCAAATCTTGCAGTGTTAAATCAACACAGAAAAAGTTAAATTAACTCTCTCCATAGTGTCATTTTAGAGTAAAATGAACTAAAAATTGAGTAAAAATTTAACACTGGCTAACACTGTGTGTGTAAATAAAACTTAACACTACATAACAAGTAACTCTGTATAGAGTAAAATGTGATTCTCAGCAGTGATGATAAAATCCTCTGCTGTCATGACAAATCAACTCTGTAATGATTTTAAACACTGTACTGAGTTACTGAAAGTTATGTCATAACCCGGCTCACGGCTGTAACAAAAGCACACCAAACAATCCAATAAGGCCAATCATGAATATTTATTAACGAAAGATTAACCAAAATTAAGGCAAAATAAGATAACCATGGAGTGTGGCTGTCTGCAGAATCAGAAGTGTAGGTGCGTGCATGGTTGTGTGAAAGAATATAATGAGTGCAGTGTTGTATGGTGTAGTACTAAACCAAAAGCAAAGCCAACGACAAGGTGCAGCGGGCGAAGGTGCGGCCTGGAAATGGAAAGTGCCCCTGAGCTGGCCGTAGGCGGATCTTTTATACGCGCAGTGTGTCGGGCCCTTGACGCACGCACGCACGCTCAGCCAGATACACTCCAGCTTCACCTACACACATACATAATTAAAGAACATGGCCACAAAGAAAAAGGGGCCGTGACAGTTAACACTGGTGACTCATTTAACACGGAGAAGTATAAATTTTACACACTGCTGTGTTGATGATTTGCTCTGTTGCTGTAAAAAACCAACTCAATAGAGTCAGATCTTAAGTCGTTAACACTGCTCATATGAATATGTAGTTTTATAATAATTTACACTTTTGTGGTGTGGAGTCATGGGAGGAGTGTGGAGAGGCCATGGAGAATGACTTCCATACGGCTTCTAGGAGATTCTGGTCCACCATCCGGCGGCTCAGGAGGGGAAAGCAGTGCTTCATCAACACTGTGTACAGTGGGGATAGGGGGCTGCTGACCTCGACTCTGGACATCAAGTCTGGGGACCCTGGTGTTGACTCTCCCATCTCTGGGGCTGAGGTTGCTGAGGTGGTTGAAAAGCTCCTCTGTGGCAGGGCCCCAGGGGTGGATGAGGTCTGCCCAGAGTTCCTTAAGTTCTGGATGCTGTAGGGCTGTCTTGGTTAACATGCCTCTGCAGCATTGCGTGGACATCGGGGACAGTTCCCCTGGACTGGCAGACTGGGGTGGTGGTCCCCCTCTTCAAAAAGGGGGACCGGAGGGTGTGCTCCAACTACAGGGGGATCACACTCCTCAGCCTCCCTGGTAAGGTCTATTCAGGGGTGCTGGAGAGGAGGGTCCGTCGGATAGTCGAACCTCAGATTGAGGAGGAGCAGTGTGGTTTTTGTTCCGGTCGTGGAACAGTGGACCAGCTCTACACTCTCTTCAGGGTTTTGGACGGGGCATGGGAGTTCGCAGAACCAGTCTACATGTGCTTGTGGCCTTGGAGAAGGCATTTGACCGTGTCCCCCGGGGACTCCTGTGGAGTGCCGGACCCCCTTGTACGAGCTGTCTGGTCCCTGTATCACCAGTGTCCGCATTGCCGGCAGTAAATCACAGTCGTTTCTGGTGAGGGTTGGACTCCGCCAAGGCTGCCCTTTGTCACAGATTCTGTTCATAACTTTTATGGACAGAATTTCTAGGCACAGCCAAGGTGTGCAGGGGTCGAGTTCGGTGGCCTCAGGATTGGGTCTCTGCTCTTTGCGGATGATGTGGTTCTGTTGGCTTCATCCGGCCATGATCTTCAGCTCTCACTGGAGCGATTCGCAGCCAAGTGTGAAGCGGCTGGGATGAGAATCAGCTCCTCCAAATCTGAGACCATGGTCCTTAGCCGGAAAAGGGTGGAGTGCCTTCTCTGGGTTGGCAATGAGGTCCTGCCCCAAGAGGAGGAGTTCACGTATCTCAGGGTCTTGTTCACGAGTGAGGGAAGGATGGAGCGGGATATCGACAGGTGGATTGGTGCGGCGTCTGGAGTGATGCGGACTATGCATCGGTCTGTCGTGGTGAAGGAGTTGAGCCAAAAGGCAAGGCTCTCAATTAACCCGCCGATCTACATTCCTACCCTCACCTATGGTCATGAGTGTAGTGACTGAAAGAACAAGATCGCAAATACAAGCGGCAGAAATGAGTTTTCTCCGGCTCTCCCTTAGAGATAGGGTGAACAGCTCAGCGATCCGGGAGGGGCTGAGAGTAGAGTCGCTGCTCCTCCACATCAAGAGGAGCCAGATGAGGTGGCTCGGGCATCTAGTCAGGATGCCTCCTGGACGCCTCTCTGGTGAGGTGTTTCGGGCACGTCCCACCGGAAAGAGGTCCTGGGGAAGACCCAGAACATGCTGGACGGACTATATCTCTCGGCTGACCTGGGAACGCTATGGGATCCCCCCAGATAAGATGGTGAATGTGGCCGGGGAGAGGGCAGTCTGGGTTTTCCTACTTAGGCAGCTGCCCCCGCGACCTGAGTCCGGATAAGCGGCAGAAGACGGATGGATGAACTGTCTATCTTCTTTTAAGCTAGGTCTTCACTCCTTCACGTTAGTGCTTTTGAATTTGGTGTTGAAATACAAAACCTATTCAAATATAGGAACATTCATGACATTACGAAGGTAAAAACCACTTCCTTGGGTACTGGGTAGTGGATCTTGACACATACAGTGACCTCTGACACTCATATGAAATTGTTGAAAAAATGTATAGTATGGGACCTTTAACCCTAGAAATTATCACCAACACTAGGGGGCATTCTATTCAATCTGTTGTTGTAATAATTCTGAAAGAGTCAATAAGTGTGGAAACTGCAATTTTAAGACTGAAATTTACTCTCACTTGGCAGAACCTAGGTTGAATCCATTTTTAAACCTTTACTTAGGAAAACTGTAAAACTAAGTAAACATACAGAAAATACATCATTATTTCACTGGAAATTTATTCACTGTCAGTGAAATCATAAAACATTTATAGACCATATTTAAAACATGGACAGAGCCTCAGTGATGTCACTCGTAGGTTCCTGAAGAGCTGAATTGAAGCTCATTAGGTGGTTCCCACCATTGCCATCTTGGCAGCGTCATGCGTGCAATCATTTCCAGAAAATCCAAAAATGGGCAAAGAGATGGAGCTGAGAGGGAGACTGAAGGTGGGGGTGGACGATTGACACCCATCAACACATCAAACTCCGAGCTGCCTGTAGCTAAGAGCTAACCGAGTTAACCCGGAGCTAATGGTAGCTAACCGGCTAACGGAGGTAGGTGGGTAAAAGCTAAGGCGTGGCTAAGAACCGTGGTTGTGCTACACTCTCCCTTCTTGCTGTGGATATTGGATACCTGTCAGTCAAAAGGACATGCCCCTAATTATGCTGAATTTCAAGATTTATAACATCTAAACGGATGAGTTATAGAAAAATTCAACCCCCCATCCCAGTTGTCATGAAGATAAACTTGACCTATAAATCCAAAAATGTTTTTTTGTACCAGGCTTTAAACATGTTTATTTCTGCTGTGAAGTTGGGCTTTTTAACATGGGAGTCTATGGAGATTGACTCTCCTTCCAAGCTGGGGCCCAATAGGTAACTAATTTCCTTTATCCCTGTTTTAATAGGTAACAAAAAGGCTGGTAATTATTAAGAAAAACAACATTTATTCAATACATATATATTATTCTATAAATTTATCAAATCTTGTGTTCATTCCTTATGAACACTGAAGCTAGCAGATCTTTGGCAGGAAAAAATATTTTTATTCAGTTATTTTATGACAAAACACAAACTTAATTTTTATGTTTCTAACAGAAACCTCGTTAGACAGAGAAAATTATTCAGTTGTTCTTATCAACGCCTCCAAATTTCAGCTCTGTGAGTGAAGCTAGATCACAAGGAGTGGCTGTTTTGCTTAAACGCTCCATCCAATGTAAGCAGATTTCTTGTAAAAATTTGCTTCATTTAAAGTTGTAGCTCTCCAGAGGAATCTCCCCTCTCGTGCGCTGTTCATTTACATGTACAAGCCAACTTATTTTGATGAATTTGCTGAACTGCTGTGAAATTTGTGTAGTCATTGTGGGTGATTTCAACATTCATGCTGATAACCCAGAAGACAGAGGAACCAAAGAATTGTGTTCTTGATAACTTCGGTCTAATTTCATTAGTATGAATGAAATGAATTTTATTAGTGTGTGTGAGAGACAAATTTCACTCGAAAAGGAGGTCATTTCAGTTGAAATGGAAATCACATAGAAAAAAAGGAGGGCAATTTCAAAACAAACTGAAAAACCCAACAACCTGCCTTTTAGATCCTATTCACACAGCGCTTTTAGAAACATTTTGTGGTTTCTTTGAGCGTGAGATTGTAAACATAACTTCTCTCTTCAGATGGGCGTTTCCCCTACTGCCTTTAATACGGGAGTGTTAGGCCCCTTCTGAAGAAGAGGAATTTACACAACATTTCAACAACATTCTTGATAATTACCGGCCTGTATCCAACCTACTGTTTCTTAGTAAAATTATAGAAAGAGTTGATTTTATTCAGTTAAATGAGTTGTTGAATAAAAACAATATCTCTGAGAAATATCAATCTAGTTTTAGGGCAAACCACAGTACCGAGACGGCCATTTTTAAGATTGTTAATGATCTCAGGTGTAACTTGGACTCTAAAAAACATTCTGTCCTGGTTCCACTGGATCTTAGTGCCACATTTGATACAGCTGATCAGAGGTCCCCAGCCCTGGTCCTCAAGGCCCACTATCCTGCAGGTCTTAGATGTCTCCCTGCTTAAACACACCTGATCCGAATTAATGGCTCATTAGCAAACTTGTGCAGAGCTTGTTAGAGAGCCCTTTAATGCAGGTGTGTTGCAGCATGGAGACATCATCTAAGACCTGCAGGATAGTCGGCCTTGAAGACCAGGGTTCGGGACCACTGCAGTAGATCACCAGATTTTATTGTACAGACTGGAAATTCTGTTTGGCCTCTCAGGTACTGTTTGATAAATAGTTTTACTCCTATCTCATAGATGGACAATTTTTCGTAAGTAAGGCAAGGCAAGTTTATTTGTATAGCACAATTCAACGAAAGTGATTCAAAATGCTTTAGAATAAATAAAATAAGAAGCATGATTTAAAATTAAAAACAAAAGAGAAAGAAGAAAAGACAGAACATTAGATAAAACAGTATTAAAACATGATCACGTTTACAAATTCAAGCTTAAAAGAAACAGCGCAGATTTGGACTTTTATGTATAATAAGTTTCTATATGTATATTATAACATGTATAATAAGTATGGATACATGCTCCTCAAGGACCCATAAAGTCAGTTGTGGGGTGTCCTTTTCGACTCTGAGCTGGATTTTATTCCACATATTAGAAAATGTCTTGAAAACAGGATTTTATCGTATTATAAACATCAGCAGAGTCCGAACATTCCTCTCTCTTGCCAGCACCAAGGTGCTGATGCATGCTTTTATTTGTAGTAGATTATATTATTGGAATGCTCTGCTTTCTGGTCTTCCCAAAAAAGAGTATTGTGTGTATTATAAATCTACAATTACTCCAGAACTCAGGATATGTTTTTGCTGCTGTTATTTACAGCAAATGACCACATTTATGTGTTATGACATGAAAAAAAAAAAAAACATTTGAAGAGCCAAAACTTTTTGTTTGCTGCTATAGATAGGCCAGAGCTACTTAAATATCAGTTTTTCATCACTGCATCCAGCACAAACTGATTATAATATAAACATAAAAATATGAACATATAGATTATCGGTATCGGCCATGAGAAGCAGAAAATGATCAGTTATCGGTTTTGGTTAAGATTTTTCATATTGTGCGTCACTAATTGTATATGTTCTCATTTTAAGATGAGCATGTTACAAAAATGTTAAATTATGATTGAACCTTGATAAAGCACTTGCCTGATGTAGCAATGATGCACAAAAGAACGTCACTCATTTGATCTGCAACAGCAGATCTGTAGCAGCTGAAATGACTGGCTTTCATTTCTTATGCAAAATGAACATGCAAATAACTTGTAATTGAAGCAGGTTATTAGAAGTGGAAGTGGTTATTAAACTGAGTGTATTTAGATTAAGTCAGAGCAAACCAGTTTGATTTGTTGTCAAACCAGTTAATAGTTCAAGGCTGTGCATCAGGTGGAACAATATGTAAAACTCAAGTCCTCCTGATTTGAAATCCAAATGAAAAACTTTGCTAAAGCTGATACTAGTGTGGCAGCTGGTCTCTCAGGTCCCAGGGCCCCCTGGGCTTCCTCTAATCTTAGTGGTGGCCTGGTCACATTTTTACAATCACTGATCGGTATTCATCCCTGATATTTTGCCCCCACATTTACTCACCTGCATGCTGAGACAGTCACTTTGTCATCCTGTGGGTTTAATCACAAACACCTACAGCTATGTTTACGCTTTTTGTGTGTTGCTGATGTTTCTGTTATAATTCATGATTTTTTTCTTACAGGTTGTCTGTGTTTTTATAGGTGCTGCTGATGATTGTCAGTGTTGTTTTCTTGTAGATGTTGCAGGTGTTTTTGTGTTTCCCTTACAGGTGTAGCAGCTGATTTTCTTTCTACTAAGATTGAACAGCTGATGCTGTTACTTTCTGTTTGGTGTATCCTTGTCCAAAGGTTCCTTTGGAAAACGACTTTGGAGGACGATTCTAGCTTTCTATTACACAGCCTGACTGTGGGCTGAACTTCCTGGGACATCTGGTCCTGGGAAGAAGAAGCTTGCAAAGGAAGCCACAAAGAAGTGAGTATTAAAATAGATCAAACCCGGAAGATTTCAAAGTGTTTAATCGCTCTAAATAAAGATTCAGCATCATTCGTATCTGACCAGTGGTGTCATTTGGATCTTTGAATATTTGGGGATTTTCAGTCCAGGCTCGAAATCTTTGGATTTTCATACAACAGCTGCATCAATTTGAAATGATTCAAGAGTAAAACAGTTATTAGAAGTTTTGTATTAGTGTTGGAACAGACTTAATGAACATTAAATCAAGACAACATGAGTCCAGCCTGAGTTCTCGCTCAACTTGCAGCAGAAGAAAACCAACAGAATAAAATTTAAATCATTAACATTTTGTTTATTTGTCTTTTTTAAAATATATAACAACACGTCTCATTTTCTGCTTATCTAATGTTGGTTTAAGTTGCTTTTGACTTTAGACAAACGATCTTGTTGTTGCTTATTTTCTTTCCTTTGGCGCCCCCTACAGTTGTGAGATAAATTTTCCATGATATAAAACCAGATCACTGACTGCCCCTGCTCACGGATATATGTGAATTTGTTGATATAAAGAGGCAACAAAACCAGAGCAACTATAAAAAAAAAAAAAAAAAAATGTGAAGCAGCATTGTACAATAAAGTTACAGGACCTAACAATGATATGAATGCTTATTTTATAATATATATATATATATATATATATATATATATATATATATATATATATATATATATATATATATATGAAATCAATACAAAATAATTTGTATGAACATATTCCAGTGTCGTGTTCTGCAAAATAACAGAAAATCTTCGGAAAAGCTGCAACTTTCCAGGACTTTGCTGTGAAACTTGCAAACACTGAGCAAACCTTTTTTACATGAGTGAGACTTATTTGTTCGTTAGTCTAAAATGGGACTGAAGTGGCAAACTGATCCATAAAGTTATACCTCTTTCAGTCTGATAAATAAAATCAGAGGGATGAACGCTGCTGCTTTAATGTTTTATTAGTTTTAGCTTTGATCGAGAAACTAAAGTAAAATGTTTGGAGTATATAAACATAATTCAGCAGTTTTAAGGAATCAACCACAGCTTTGGTCCCCTCTGATTTACAACCTACACAGAGCAGAGGGAGAAATGATCATGATTATATTCATTACAAAGATCCAGAGAATTGATCTGTTATTACTGACTGACAGCAGCAGCAAGCTAACTCTGAGTCTGTCTGAGCAGAAAAATCTAATCTGACCTTTATTCTGGTCCCGAGTCTGTTCATACAGTTGACCTCTTTTTCCTCATTTCCCCCGCTTGTCCATTTTCTTCAAGTTTGTAAGGACACACTACACACCATGCAGTTAGTTTTCAGCTAACTACTCTTTGGGAATCATCTTGTTGCTGCTAAAATCCCATTTTCTGTCTGTCAAACTGTCTTATCTCTGCTGTTTTTGTAGAGATTAAACTCTACTAAACTAATGGGAACAAAGGATGCATCTTTGTGACAGACTTTTAGTAACAAAGGGCCTAAAGTGTGAATCTCCAGAAGACTGGATTACTGTACTGCCCTTCTAACTGGACTTCCAAAGAAAACATTAAACATCTGCAGCTCATCCAGATACAGCTGCTAGAATTTTAACCAGGACCAGTGAGTGATCTCTCACCAATTTTTAAATTTTTACACTGGTTTCCAGTCAGCACAGAAACTCTACTGATAGCAAAGCACAGAACTCTCTATACACTGAATGCATCTTAGATATGTTCAGAGAATATAAACCTAGCAGGACTCTTCCAAGGAAAAGGATGCAGGTCAGCTAGTCCAGACCAGAGTTCAGACTAAACATGGACTAGCTGCATTTAGCTGTTATACTGCAAACAAACAACTGGAACAAGCTGCCAGTGGAAATTAAACTTTCACCAAACTTTCCCATTTAAATCCAGATTTTAAAAAATTATTTTCTCATGATGCATGAAATCTGCACTGCTGTTGGTTTTCAATCGTTTCCATTTAGTTTTATATTTTATACATATCATTAGGATTTTTGAATATCCTTTTATATTCTGTTGTGATTTCAATTGTTTTACTGTTTTGATTTCTCTTTATATCTTATTTCTATTATGTAAAATACACTGAATAGCTTCAAATTCTGATATGCGCTATATAAATAAACTTGCCTAAAGGGCCAGTGTGAAACTGCTTATTTGCTAAGTTGACTGCAACATGTGTTGACACAAAACCTGTTTATACCTTGAGTTAGGAGCCTTTTTAAATTAAAGTTTAGTTAAAATGGTCAGAACTGGACTGAAGGTGAGAGACAAATCTAAAGAAATGTCCAAAACTTCAGTGGACTGGATCAGGATTTTAGCTTAGTACTGCACCAACACTGACTTTTATTTTATTTTATTTTATTTTATTTTCCCCTAATGCCAGATTTAAAGAAATAAAGACGTCCTGGCGGCTGTGTTGGCAAATCGCAGCGACCAGCAGCGTCCAATGAAATGATGCGTTATAGCAACCGTCAGCACACCGGTTTGACGCATGCGCAGTTGGTCCACTTCCTGGTTCCTAGCAGCTACACAACAAAAGCAGAAACCCTTATGTTTTCTGGATTTTCTTAACTGTTATCGTATTCTTTAGTCCCGGTGTCCACCTGTCCTTCTGTCTGGCTCTCCGTTCTGCCTCCATGCGCGCTCCCGTCTGCGCGGCGCTGTTGGTTTGGCTGCTGCAGGATGCGGCGACTCATCACTTCACCGACGAGGAGATGGGTGCTGTCAGGTAACAGCACAAGTCTGAATACTAGTTTGTTTGTCTTGTTCTTTGAGCACAAGACCATCTTTCATCATTTAATTTTTGTGTTGTCTTTAATTTTTGTGATTATTTATTCATTTCTATATGTTCGAAATAAATCAAATAAAAAATTAGTCCTTTCTGAAATAAGTTAAAGTAAATTTGAAGTATTTTTCAATAATTATTATTTTTTATGCTTAAAACTTTTTATGTACTTACAACTATCATAAAAAATGGGGGGATGGGATGAAAATGTGAAAAAAGAAAGGTTCATTTTCATGTTTCAGACCTGCAACATTTTCCAGAAAAAGTTGGTTTAGTAAATCTGTTCCCTTTCTGTAGCGTTCCCATTTCTTTTCCCAAAACTTCCAAGACTTTATAACATTGAGGATACCAGAGATGAAGAGTTTCAGATGTTATTTGGTCTCATTCTTCCTGCAAGCACATCCTCTGGTTTCCAGTAGTACGGGGTTGTGGTAGTTTCAGGTCAGTACTGCAGGCCAGCGAGTCCAGTACCCCTACCTTCACCCTTTATTTTTTATGTTTTTTAGGGGAGGGGGTATGTTGCAGCCTGAAATGTAAAAATGTATGAATATTGAATTAAATGAAATGGCTGAGACTAAAGAAGCAATTTTTTTGGCTTCATTCAGCGTGAAGGAATTTAATCAAATTTTTTATCAGGTGTGTAAAAGTGTTTATATATTTTTTCCTGGTGACACTTTAACCTGCTTCATGTCTCAGACAGCGCATCAAATCCATGTTCTACCACGCCTACAACAGTTACCTAGACAACGCCTTTCCCTACGATGAGCTCCGCCCACTCACCTGTGATGGACAGGACACCTGGGGCAGGTGAGGTGACATCACAGCCATCATCATGGATGTTTTTAATCAATTTAACATTTTTTTTTTCTGAAATGGCTTGATTACAATTTCCCATTTTATTGCCGTTAATTTAAATTGGAAAATTTTGAACAGATTCTGTAAATCTGCTCTTTTTTTAAACCTCCATGTTTTGAGCTTTATAAAGGAGCAAACATAAACTCCCTTTTCCTGTTTTCTCTCCACAGTTTCTCTCTGACTCTGATCGACGCTCTCGACACTCTGCTGGTACGAGCTGAGGACAGGTTTTTAGATTTGAGGAAAACGTTTATTTTCACTGCAACGTTCAGATGTGATGAAGCTGAAGCAAAATGAAAATGTGATGCTCCTGTGAAGGTTGTCGGAAACCGAACGGAGTTCCAGCGCGTGGCATCGCTCCTCCTGGACACCGTGGACTTTGACATCGACGTCAACGCGTCTGTGTTTGAAACCAACATTAGAGGTAAAAACAGGTCTGTGTGTCTGATCCTGAGGGGATTTTTCTGGTCAGGGGTCATGTGTGTGTTTCTTTGTGTGTCTAGTGGTGGGAGGTCTGCTGTCAGCCCACCTGTTGTCGGGGAGGGCAGGGATGGAGCTGGAGCCTGGTTGGCCCTGTTCAGGACCGCTGCTGAGGATGGCCGAGGACGCCGCCAGGAAACTGCTGCCTGGTATGAAAACACACACACACCAGTGTTGTTTTCATCAGTTTTACACTTCAGAAAATTCTCAGAAATAAAGCCACAGTTATCAAAGTAAGGATGTTGTTGCTCTTTGCTTTTTTAGAGTAACTGATTCCACAGTTAGCACTTTATCTGTGTAATGCATCACCCTAAGTAGATCAGAAAGTATTTACTGTTGGCTGGGAAACCTTCTAAGTCTAAAACCGTTCCTTTTATATTTATAATTATTGATGAAAATAACCAAACAACAAGCTCACAATGTGTTGCTATATGTTGAACTTATAGATCTGCTATTTTCTTATGTGACATTTTTGTATGATGAAGTAGGGAATCAATTAATGAAAAAAAGTAAAATATAGAAACAGCAGGTAAGTAAAACAGGCAGCATTTCATCCCTGTTGATGGGAAAGTCCCGGTTAAAGCTATCAGTCTGGTAAAGGATCTGGTTGTTATGCAAAAGCATTAACCCTTTGATGCATAGTGTCCACTACAGTGGACACATATTTAAAGGCTGTTTTTAAATGTATGCATGGTTTATTATCAACTTCACTGGACATTAGCGAGTCACCAATACTCTGCCACGTATAAAGAATAAATACATTTGATATAATATATATACATACATTATAATTACCAAGTTTGCCTCAGTGATAAACAGGACAAGAAAATGATCCAAATGTTTTTATTGAAAATTTATATTATATTAATATGACAAGATATTATTTTATAAATATTTTCGTTGATAAAGTAGAAAAATTAATACACTGAGTAAAAGTTAAAATAAGATAAAAAAACAGAAAAACATCAGTGTGCATGTCTGTAGAAGTAAAATATTTTATTTAAAAAATGTGGTACTGTTCTGTAATAATTCATCCACCAGAGGGTTAAGGTTAACTTTATAAACTGTAATACTTGTTGTAACCTGTCAACCTTGATTCCACTTTTTAATACGTATTATTGACCTAAATAAATGAGTTAAAATACTAATACTTTTTTTTATTTGACTAAGATTACACGAAAGATTTTTTGAGTTTTTGTCGACTAAAAATGGACTAAAACTATCAAACTAGACACGACTAAAATGTGACTAAAACTAATAAACATTTTCGTCATGACAACTAAAACTAACACTAAAACTGAGACGCCTGCCAAAACAACACTGACACACACACACAAACAAAATCCAGAATTCTGGATCAGGGCAAGTTTTGGATTCAAGATAAAACATTTCACTACGAATCTTGGAAGCTGGAAGCTTTGAAGTGTGTGAGAGTGCATCCTGCTGCTGCAGCCTGGGTCAGGATGGGGGTCTCCGATGGTATTATCACGCTCTGGGTCCAGAGCCAGAAGCTGTCCCATACAGACCTGGACCTCTTTCTATTTTAACAGGCACAGCTTTTGTAGTTTGGTGGACGAGGAAACACAGATTACATGTGAGTCAGCTGCTCATTCGTCTTGCTAACATGATTGGCTGTAACTCGTTTTGCTGAAAGCACAACTGGTGCTAGCTTGCACTAATAACAGTGATAATAGTCAGTTGTCTCGCTAGGAAAAAGTAGAGAAGCTGAATAAAAGACGGGAAGACGCTGAGTTTCTGAAACTGTTTAGATCTCTGTAAAACTGGCTGAAACTGCTGAGTCATGATGTGAGACTGGAAATGAGAAATTCAAGCTGTTTCTCCATTTAAAAAAAATCTCTAGTTAAGCTCTGTATCTTGTTAAACCGATTCTTTTATTAGAAGCTCGAGAACAACAAACAAGAGAGGAGCTCTTCAAATTCAGAAAAGATTTATTCTAATTCTAATCACAGGTAAAGCAATGCAGCGCTGGGCTCAGAGGACCTTCATCCTGCTGAGCCCTGAACCCTGGATATGATCACATTTTATTTCTGAGGCCGGGAGACTGCCTCTTATAATGGGATGGCTTGGCACGCAACCCGTTGTAACTGGCCAGTATCATGGACGTGAGCAGGCCACCTGCTACTCACGCAGTAGATTGGGATGTGCTGTTGTGTGAATGTTGAATTGAGTCGTGTATCTAATGCAACAGACCTGGCTGAAATCTAACTGATAATTCTTTGCCACTTCTGAGTTTTAAACATTCATAGCAGAGCTAACACGGTTAAAAATATAACCAAGTATTACAATCTGAATATTTATTTTTATTTACTGAGAGAGGGAACATTCTACAGATCAGCAGTCAAATAAATATTCAGTTCTATGTTATGTATAAATAAATGTTTTTAATTGTGCTGAATTCATTTGATTAGACAGGTACTGATTACATGCAGGTGTTGATACAACCACATGTTTCCCTACCTGGACCCTTTAGCTGAATACCCTGCTGTGTACTGATGGATTTGGAGATGGTTGTTTCAGACCTGATCCCCTCTCCTCATCTTACGTTTGAACCTGTCTCTCCATTTTGGAGGAGGAATGCAGGACCATTGGAGAGGAATCTGGTTCTGGTCTCTGTGTCACGATAACACGTTTGGATGTTTCCAGCGTTCCAGACTCCCTCCGGGATGCCGTACGGCACGGTGAACCTGCTGCATGGCGTCAGTCCCACCGAGACGCCTGTAACCTGCACCGCCGGTGTGGGAACCTTCATCTTGGAATTTGCCACCCTGAGTCGACTGACTGGAGACCCGACGTTCGAGAACACTGCTCGCCGAGCCCTGAGGTCGCTGTGGAAGACCAGGTCCGACATCGGACTGGTAACTCCCTGCCTTCGGTTCTGTAAACATACCCCCCGCTGTCATGTACTTCCTGTTTGAGCTCTGTTTGCTCGTCTGCTCAGGTGGGGAACCACATCGACATCCTGTCCAAGAAGTGGGTGGCTCAGGATGCCGGCATCGGGGCCGGAGTGGACTCGTACTTCGAGTACCTGGTGAAGGGAGCGATCATGCTGCAGGACGAAGAGCTGCTCAGCATGTTCCAGGGTAAAGCTGCTGGCTCTGCTCATGTTCACGCAGCTGAAACAGAAACCAGCTTTACTGATGTGTGATATTTCCTCAGCGTATGATCGGGCCATTCAGAACTACACTCGCTTCGACGACTGGTACCTGTGGGTGCAGATGCATAAAGGAACCGTCTCCATGCCGGTTTTCCAGAGTCTGGAGGCCTTTTGGCCTGGCCTGCAGGTAAAACATCCAGACGGCTGCTGGCAGGTACACAAACCCTAAAAATCAAACCATGTTTTTTTTTTAGTCTCTGCTGGGGGACCTGGACAGCGCTGTGAGAACTTTCCAGAACTATTACTCGGTGTGGAGGCAGTTTGGTGGTCTACCAGAGTTTTACAGCATTCCTCAGGGTTACACTGTGGATAAGAGAGAAGGATACCCGCTGAGACCAGGTAGGACCGTCAACCCAGCGCTTTTAGGAGGACCCGGCTTTATTTCACCCCCGTTTTAGCTTTAAAATGTGTAACGGCTGCTGACTGGTTGATCAGACCTCACCTCGCTGTAATTCACACAAAATCCGGGGTAGCGGTGGGCGATGCATCCTGAGTCTTTAGACATGCGATGTTTGATTTGTTTGATAATAAAGTTTGATATCATGACAATAAAGTACAAATTGTCATAGCAAGGTTGAAGCTGGGGTGTCAAACATATGGCCTGGGAGAGTTATGTATCATGAATAATGTTACAGACCTTGATCTAAGGAGCTGTTTCTGAAAAGCATGAACCTCCTGGTTTGGATTTGAATAATTTCACCTTAATTTTAGCTGAAGTAGTTTGTAATGAGTTTGGTGACAGATTAGCTGCCAAACACATATCTCTTACCTTCCAGCTTCTGTGTGTGTGTGTGCGTGTGTTTCAGAGCTGATTGAGAGCGCCATGTACCTGTTCAGGGCAACAGGTGACCACACCTACCTGCAGCTGGGCCTTGACGCTCTGGAGTCCATAGAGAGGATCGCCAAGACGCCGTGCGGATACGCCAGCGTAAGTGTGACGGTCAGGTGGTTGGACTTGATGTTGCATGCCGATCTCCCATAAAACCATCTGAATGTGTCGCTGCTGCTCCTGCAGGTTAAAGACCTGAGAGACCACCAGCTGGACAACAGGATGGAGTCCTTCTTCCTCGCAGAAACCATCAAGTATCTTTACCTGCTTTTTGACCCTGCCCACTTCCTGCACGGAGGAGGGATGGAGGGGGACGGGTCCTGGGAGGAGGGCGGTGACGCGGGGCAGTGTGTTTTAGGTGCAGGAGCATTCATCTTCAACACGGAGGCTCATCCTCTGGACCCGGCGGCGCTCTACTGCTGCAGTCGTCATGCCCAGGACCGCCAGGAGCTCTGGGATATCCTGCTCAGCCTATCGCAGCCCAGAGCAAAAACCAGTGGCCAATCAAAACGTCCAGCCAAAGAGACTCAGGACTCTCCCCACGCCCAGTCAGACAGCATTGCTCTGAAGCCGGGAGAGAAGAGGACGCCCCCCCTGCTTTCCTGCCCTGTCCAGCCATTCAGTGCTCGACTCGCCATCCATGGACAAGTTTTCACCGACAACACCTGAGACCGAACGCCGCGGCTCACATGGGCTTCATTCAGGGACTGATTGGAGGCCGGGACGCAGCCCCTCAATGGATGAAGAGTCAGGACTTCTTTCACCATTATGGGAAAAAATGAAGTTAGAAAATGTTAAATATGTTTTGTTTTTGTTTTGTTTTTTATGCGCTCCTCAGAAAATTTTTAAGCCATGAAGAAGCTTTTTGTATGACTCCACACCTTCTCCTCATTCAGTGAATGTGGACCTGTGGACATGCTAATCTAGCCCAGCCCACATCTACCCCCATGACATGGGAAGCTATGAGAAGTTAGCTGAGGCTAGTAGAGGCCCTTACGCTAATTGAGATATTGCTAGCTGCTTGGATTCGACCCAGAAATGACTATGTGGTTGCTAGCTGCTAGCTGTTAGCTCCTAGCCTGTCTAGACTCATGCTTTAGCAGCGGCTCACTCACCGATCTTTGATACAAATGGTGACAACAGACATGGGGAGTCAAGTCTGGGACATGGACATGGATACACATTGACTTCAGACTTGACTTAGACCTGCAATTTGAAATTTGTGAACAATTTGTCTTTTATTCTTGATTACCTGTTTGATCTTATGTCTAAGGTTGTCACTTTTATTTAATTAAAAAATTCTAGCGTATTATAGCGTAGTGTATTAAACGCTACCATTAAAGGCAAAATAAGTAGCACCTAGTGTTTCAAATCAGAACTGCAGTCGAAAGAGAAAAACACGGAGAGCGTCCCCCCCTCGGAGAGTTTCACGTAGGTTGCTGGTTTTGTCCAGCCCCTCTACATTCATAAAAATACCATAAACTGAAGTATAAGTTTAGAAAAGCAGACCAGACAACAGATTACTCTTTACAAATAAAAGTGACTTGAGACTTGACTTGGAGTTGCAAAAAATAACATGAACATCTCTGTGAGCAAATTCAATCATTTTCCTTGAATATTTGTGATTTACACCCCTTGCTAACCTCCAGCTAACTTCTCGTAGCTTCTTAAGTCATCTGATTCTTGCAGCATGCACATTGGCTGCACAAACTCGGCAAGTAGTCGGGTTCACTTCCTCTGATCTGGTTACAGCTTTGGTGGCTGATGATGTGTCTTATAAGACATAAGAGACATTTTAAGGCGTAAAAGCTGACTTCTTTTGCCAAGGGGACTTTAAATCAGCCCTCAGGATGATTAAAAACTTTACTTGGAGTTACAATATCTCAGTTTTAAAGGTCCCATATTATGCAAAATTCACTTTTTAATGGTTTTGGAACAGTCATACTGGTCCCCCCGCATGTGTAGGAGACCCGTAAGTGTGAAACTCTTTCAGGCGCTCTCTCTCCCCCCTGCTCCACCTCTAGGGAAGTAAGCGCTGAAATGAGCTTGTTTAAAAGCGTGTACGTTATGACGTCATAAGGGACAATAACCACTCCCCACAGAGCGATGGACCCGTCTACCGGCTCTCAAAGCCCGCCCTCTAAAAATCACCTAGCGCCCAGTGTTTTTCCCTCTTCGGCAACCCTCGTTAGCGGACATGGCTAAGCGACAGAAGCACTGTTCTGTTTGTGGCTGCATAAATGAACACGAAAACGTTTTTTTACTTCCATCCACTGAACCCACGAGGACTGAGTGGATTAATTTTATTTTTGGAGGAAATGTACCCGGAAAACTTCCAAAGGTTTTGCATGTCTGTGGCCAGCATTTCAAAGAGGACTGTTTCCACAACATGGGGGCATGGAAAGCAGGCTTCGCCAACCGTTTGAAGCTGAAGCCAGGTTCAATACCAACTGTCCGTGACACAGCTGGAGAGGTAAGAGCTGGCAGTTATTTTATCGTTTCGGCCTTATTAGTCTGATAGCTTGAAAATATATTAACCTGTCAATCACCTCATGACAGGCGATGCGATGGGCGGAGCCAACAGCTGAGCTGCTCCACCAGGGTTCCGCCCACCATAAACGGCACATTTCTGAAGCTGCTAAAAAGAGGGAGGTGAAGAGAAGCCGCTGCACTCAAACTGAGGGTCGATTTGTCCATACCATGGCGGAAATATTTCATTTAGATATTAATGAATGGTCTCAGATTGGGAATAAAGTGTATAATATGGGACCTTTAAAGTCATGAGACTGATTTACCAATAACATGAAGGGGGTCAGGAACACTGAGCTGTAACTTAAAATTTTTATGTGTTTTTATTTATTAAACATGAGATTTTAAATGTGTTTTGACTCAGTTGTCCGATAACTGAAGATTTTTCCAGTAGAAGAGACCAGTAAGAAGAAAAAGCAATTAAACAGTGTTTGATCCTAAAAACCTCCAACCACATACTTTAACTGTGAGAGCAATTGAGGACAAATCGTTTCACTAAAACAACCAATGAAAACAACACAGATGTAAAAAAAAAAAATAATAATTCAAATGAAAATGCAAAAAAGGCATTTGGTCTGTGTAACATGAGAGGAGTCCTCACACAGCCAGAGCCAGCAAAGCTTAGCGAGGGCACGTTAAAAATAACAAACAGGAAACTAAACTTTAGGGAACAACAAACCCATGAACAGAACTTTTATAACTGATTAGATGAAAGTTAAATGATTTATGAACATTTTGACTGTAAGCCACTTGTTATGTGGTTGTAATTGTTTAAATTGGCCACTAGGTGGCAGCAATTGAACTCCACAGACTTTATTAATCAACGTCCTGCAAGCTGTAGCTCAAACCCTGGGTCAATAAAAACAAAACTACTGTCAATAAATATAATAATAAAGCATAGGTAGCTGCTGTAGATGATAAAAACAGGATCCATAAGTTGCTTAAAAGAGCTAGGGCTTTCAGAAGGTCTTTGTTCCTGCAGCTGTCAGCTGTACACCTGTAGGTTTTGTACTGAAACATTTTGTTTTGTTTATTTCTGTAAGATTTTTTTTATCATGTTGCACTATATAGTTTTTGTGTTTTTATTGTAAATATATGTTATGCTCTGTGGCAAAGAAATTTCCTCTAGGGATGAATAAAACTGTATTGTTAGTATTGTTGTTTGTACTTTGTCAGTAACTTAAGGTTTTATTCTTTTTTGCAGTCTATAAGTGGTTTCTCCACATCTCCAAAACCTAGTCGTGTTTTTCCCATATAATTACATATGATTCCATCTAAATGCGTCCAGTTCTGGGCTGTTTACTTCAGGATGATTGATGAAACCACTCAGCATCAGAACCATCAGAAAAAGATCATTTGATCAGAAATTATGACTGAAAGTATGAAATAACTCCAGAGAAGTCTTTGTTTTCCCCTCGGTTTACATGTTAAACGTAAACCAGCTGCAGAAGAATCAGACTCAACATGACAGCCTCTGGATGTCATCACAACTTTGTTTGTTTGGTTCCTCTCTTATCTTTAAATCTTTTTATTCAGTCTCATTACTCTCTGTTCTCCCTCTTTTGTGCTCCCCATTTTTTGCATCACCCCCTCCCCACCCTCTCTGGATGGGTGGGGTTCTTCACTTTTACTTGACCTTTTCATTGCTCCACCATTCCTCCTCATTCCCTTCCTGCCTTGATTCTCCTTTGTCTCTTAAAATATTTGTTCTTCATCATCTTTCCTCTTCTCCTTTTTCTTTCCTGTTTTTTTCCCTTCTCTTTCATTGTTTTGCTTCTCACACATTTTCCTCCAGTCTTTTCCCTTCATTTTCTCATTTACATTTCTCTTATTATTATATACTTGTTATTCTAACAATTTTCTCCTTCTCCGACCTCTGTCGTTTTTTCTCTTCACTCCATCTTTCCTCCTTTCAGGGTGTGTTTCTGGATCTGTCTGTGTTGATGACTCCATCATGACTCGCTGCTCAGTGTGTTCTTGAGTTTATTCCAAACAAGTCTTTAAAACAGGAGAAAATAACCACACCGCCCTCCTTCCATCCTGGTAGTACTTTGACATTTTGAGTGCTCTCATTCTAAAAATTGATTAACTAAGAATAACCAAATAAAACTAACTGCCTTCATATCTGATTTTAGCTGCTATGAGAAATGATACCATTTATTCCACATACAAGATGGATGCAGCCACCTGGTCTGAGATGTGAAGCCAATAAATTTGTATCTTAAGGTGCAATGCCACTGATGGCCACCGGGGGTTACCTTCAGAATATGCCAGACTGTAATTGAGCCAGTTGTACAGAGAGTTACTATTTTTAGCTTGCAGTCTGCAGCATGTGAATTATCACAAAACCTGCAGGATGTGAAAAGTACCCAGATGGTGTCCTGAAACAGGAAAGGTGGGAACGTTTTCCAGAATGCGTTAGACCAGTCTATATTGCATACAGTATCCCATAATGCAATGCTGTGGTCTCAAAACTGAAAAATATTATTAATGTATTTATTCATGTAATTATTGTCCTACAGCTGACTGACACATCTGATAACTTTATAGTTTTGTTTTTATATTTGACGCTGGTTACTCTTGTACATGTTCCTCCATCAGGGACGAAAATAGAACAGCTTTATCATAAATATGTTGTATCAACAATGCTAAGTCATTGTTTAGTTCCACGTTTCTAAATATAAAGCAGGCTAAAAAAGTTGCAGCACTCTATGAAACTAATAATTTGTAAGATCGGATATATATATATATATATACAGTATGTACTGCATACTGCGGTATAATTAATCAAATAATTACTCATGAGATCCCTCAATCACTTCTCATAAAGATTATGTCTGGACTGTATCTGTAGATCAGCCCAACTTGGGCACAGAATGGAAACGAAGTTACACAACATCACGTGTTACCGCTTGTGTTTCTTTGTTTTCTTCCATGCATGAGCTGCAGAAGAGGCGTGTCGAGTAGGGAAGTATGGCAGATAAAGTTATTCCTGCCAAACAAAGGGATTAAGTCTTTGTCGGATTTTTTTGGCTAAAGAAAAGTGATCAAGGTGTCATGGTGGAGGAAGGCTCATCAGCTTGTACAGCCTGACATAAAGAGGAGGAAACTGCAATGGACTGGCGACCTGTTCAGGTGTACCCTGCCTCTCGGCTAGTAGCCAAAGGCAGGATAACCACCAGCTTTGTATACTAAAATGTACTGCTTCAAACTTCTTTTGACGGATTGTTTGGCTGTTCAAACATGATCGACTTGGCATAAGGTTGATGTCTTTTTTATCATCAGTATGCAATGATGTAGAGTAAACTGTACTTAGTTCCAGATATCAGGTCTTGTTTCTTAATTTTTATTTCTCTTCTAAGGAGGAGGTCATGTATTCGGCAGCGTTGGCTTGTGTGTTAGCAGCATTACTCAAAAAATTATAGATGGATTTTGAATCCATTTTTAGGACAACTCAGAAATGGAATAAGAAACAAGTGATTCCATTTTGTGGGTGATCTGGATTACTGTTTGTATCCAGGAATTTTTTAAAGGATTCTTTACTATGGGGTGGCATGGATCATTTTGCCATTAGAGCTTCTAACTCAAATATAAAAAAAAAAAAAAATATTTATATATTATATCTTTATAATATATATAATATATATATTTATATATTTATATATAAAATATTTAAAAAAAAAAAAAAAAAGGCAATGGCTTGGTGGACATCTGCCCTTTCAGGGCTTCTAGTTTCCACTCTTCCAGTATTATTTCTGTGTCAAACAGCAGCTATTCTGCTAAAGGGGAGCTGAAATGTATAAGCTAGATGCCATTTGTTTTTAAATGGTCTGTCAAGCTTCAAAAAGAAATGTTGAAAATCATTTTTATAATGTAGTTTCTAGAAAGAAGCCTCCCATGTCCAGGTAGAGGTCCTGTAACCTGGAAAAATCCACATGTAGGGTTTCTTTATTCTTTACAGAGTGGAGGAGATTTAGTTGGAATGAGGCTTATTGGGTTTTTGTTGCTATAATAACCATGTTTCATTCACTTTGGTGCACACAACAAATTTGCCAAATAGTAAACCTAAAATTAGCGTACAGAGGTGACCAGTACAGTAACATTAGCCATCGTGCATTGCAGCCTGGAGTTAGCCGCTATGCAGCCAGTGGAGCGTGGTAATGCTAACTGTTGCTGTGATTGTTCTTCTCGTTGACACTGAGAACAATAACTCAACAATAATTAACCACTTCTTAAGAAGACTTTGTTACAGAAGGTTTTAGTTTTGTTATGCTTTTTTATTTGTTTATTTATTGCTTAATTAAATACATATATCTGACAGAGGGAACAAAGGAAGGAGAAGAGTCAAGAAAGACACATTAAACAAACAACAATAACTGTGTGTAAAAAGCAAAGCCCAAATAAGTTGCCACATCAAAACAGAATCTTAGCAGAAATTACCCTATGGCCTCTGTAAGAAAACAAAGCAGAGATCCATCAGGAGCACAAAAACACTAACAACAACAGCAAGTATACGGAAATAAAACTAGAGCTGCTAGTCATTAAACCCACAGGACAGCACAGCAAATGTATGACACAAGAGGGAGGCTCTACCCACAGGCACAAACCTCAAGTACCCAGGGACGATGACCTACCAGCCTCCCCTGCCCAAGCATGAGTCGAGTAAAGAAGTCAAGGTCCCACAAGCCTGACAATCATCCACCCCCCGGCAGAAACCCCCTGAGGGTCTCTATCTGTCTGTCTGAGAGTACTGAGACACCCCAGCCAGCCTGCCCATAGCAAAGCAACCTAGAGACCAAAATGTGCCCACAGGTGGGTGCAGCAGCCATCTTTATAACATCTAAGCTGCCATTTTTACCATTTTTCTACAGCCTCTTTGCACTTAATCCTGATTTTCAGACGTTCATCACGTCACTTTTTAAACATGGAAACTTTAAATCTGTCGTCCAGTATGACACCTCTCCACATTCAGTATTAACGTGGTGTTGCCTCAGCTGCTTTGCTTCCTGCAGGAGTGAAGTCAGTCAGATGGGATTTATTGCCTCTCCTTCGATTATAAAGATCCACTGAACTGACTTTTAATTTTATCTAAGGTGAATATTAACCAAGAGCTGTTACACCGGCTTAGTGATGATTTAAGGTCCAGATATTAGTGATCATTATGGCACTATCTCTAAAAGTAAGACAGTTCTGACTGTCTGATCAATGCCTTAGGATCCAACTTAGGTTTTATTTCAATTTTACTGTTTCCAAAAGACAGCTCATATTACCAGATAAATAGATGTTGATTACCTGCAGACGTCATATAATTTAGCTAAGCCAGGTCCAGGTGTGCAATCTAAGTGTCACATGATGTCATGATGTTTTCTTCTGAACGGTCCCTAAAGATAATCTGTTAAAAACTCACTATACCATCCTCTCACTTGTGAGTGTGATGCCCCAACAAGCCTGCCACGAAAGAACAAACTACCAAAAGCCAGACTAAAACCACAAAAATGAACTCTGGTCAAATAAGAGTCAACCTTAAAGTGTAACTATACCCTCTACTTTTTGCGTAACTCCACCCACTGCCGAATTTGAATTTGAATTTGTTTCTCTCTGTGCTGGCCCTGTGGCGGACTGGTGACCTGTACAGGGAGTACCCTCCCTCTCACCTGCTAAATGCTGGGTTAAGCTCCAAACAAATGGGTTTTATTATAAAACTGATTGATCAGGGAGCAGATGACAGAAAGCAGTGCAGCTTTCCTGGTTTACAGGCTCAAGAATTTTCTCTCTGTCATATCACTGAAATGAAAGTTCCAGCACACACACAGTAATCAGTAATCATGTCAGCTGTTTGTTGGTCTTCTTATAGTATACACTGGTCTGGTTCTTTATTATTCTGAGTAACTGATAAAGTGAAACAGAACAAAGTCAGAGGGTTTAGGACAGACAGATCAGATGAAGTCTCCAAGATGGAAAATTGGGCCCAGTGTGGCTCCACCCTCAGATTTTAAAATGTTCTTTCTGGATCTGAAACCAGACGTCAGTGTAAACACAAGTGTGACGTTGATTGCTCTTTGGTCTATATCGCACAGGTAAAGGTCTTTTAACATAATCAAATAATATTAAATAAATTTGATCTTTTATTTGGGTAAGACTTAAATTTTTTATTAACTGAGTGAAACAATTCCATTCCACAATCAAAATGTAGACCTGAGTCACCTGTTGGTATCATCTGCTTTTAAATAACATCAACATTCACTCAGTTAACCTCACTAGTAACCCTAAATGACCCCATCCCAGCCGTTTTGGATTGTGTAGCAGAAGCTGATGTCTGCGTTTCCATACCACTCCCAATCCAGGCTTTGACTCATTTCGTGAGACGTTGAGAATCTGCTGACGTCTTTGCAGTGAGATTATTTATTCCAAACCTTTTTCCAGACAGAATGAGCTGATGTTCTTCTGTTTGTCTTTGTCCATTAACTATGAAGTGTGAAGAAAGTGCAGAGTTTTACTGTTTCTCCTCCCAGCGTGTCCTCAGTGATGTTAGTGAGCATGTCCCCACATCCGGCTGAGTTATTGGTTTACAGTTCTCATTTCGGAGGCCTGACAAGACTGGCCTGATATCTCTGCAGGTGTGTCTGCAGGAGCTCCCATGATCCTCCACCACTGCAGCTCTGCAACATCTGCAGAAGAAAACCTCTGTCCAGATGTGCTCATAGAAATGTCATGGGTGTAACCAGTGCTGCCATTGTTTGTATAACATGTGCAACCAGTTACACCACTATGTAGAATGTCACATTGGTTTTAACAGAACGTATTTATGGAATAAACTTAATTTTAATCTAGATGTTCATAATATAAATCTTAAATAAGTCAAATAAAGAGCAAAATGTTGAATAAATTAACACAATTAAGTTCAATAAATGGAAATGAGGACATAAAAAATGGTGATGACAGGATTTCCCACAATGCTGTTCACTTCTATTAACAACAGATTCACTCTATGCAACTTTTACTTGGACTTTGGGACCTTAGTAAGAATTGAAATTACCCAGTACTCCTTCAAATTTTTTTTTTCTAAATTAAAAAAGGAAAAGGGAAAGTGGAAAAAGTAAATCCAACCTAACACCAGACAACCAGCTGCTACACCTGAACAGAAACACAACAGACTTGTTAAAGTGTTTCACTCGATGTAATATTGTTTTGCACTTCCTGGCCACCGTACATGGCTGTGTGCAGCTCAAGAGAAACTCCCAAAGTACAGGTTGATCCCAGAATCGCCCACCAGCTAACCGTCAGAGCGCTTTTAGCATGGTGGCAACATCGTGTCCTGCTACTGGGCAGCTTTGGAGCAAGTTGTTCTTCTGGCGGTGAATCTTTTAGGGTTACCTGAATGATGTGCTCTAGCTAAAACAAAGCATGTTTGTTTACATTTTGGAGTGTTCGACGGGTTTTGTAAAAAAAAGAACTGATGTGCACCAGCTGAAAAACAGTATAAAGACTGGTGAACATTTTGCAGTCAAGCATTTATTCAGATTTCTACCTCCAACATTTTGATATTTAAAGTCAGTCTACTGTTCAAAGTTGTTTTTCTTCACTTTTATTTTATGTTGCAGTTGAGTCTTTAAATGTCTCAGGGCTTTAATTGTGACCTGTTTGTTTACTGTTTTGTTTTGTTGTCTTTTACACGATATAATTTTATGTTAAAATAAACTCTTAAGTTCAGCTAGTGAATCTTTTGTTTTCTTCAGTTGACATATTATCAGGTTACTTTTCAAACTGGCAACATTCTTGAATAATTTATCATGATAAATAAATATTGATCAATATGGGGAAAATTATGGTCATAATAAAACCCAGAGTTTTCTTCAGCTCAGGTTAACATTCTCAGAGTTTTGACATAACCTGCTTTCTGGAACAGGCCCAAGCTGCTGTTATGCAAGGACCCCTCTTGGAGACAAGAGATAGTTTAACATGCTTTATTGAACATATACAAACAGAAGGCGTTGTTTTACTGCCCTTAGCGATGCAGGAGTAGACAAAAACCCAAAAACCACGGTTCCAGGAAGAGTCCAAGCTTGAGCAAATGAGGACCGACAAAGCGTGAACTTAATAGGACACAGGTGTGGGTAATAGAAGCCCGGGGAGTGATTGACTGGAACAGGTGTAGATGATCTGCCATCTGTAGAGTGCAAAGGGTGTAGACCTGACTGAATCTGGTGTGGATGTAACAGCTGCGGGGGAACGGTAAAACCTGCAGGACAGGTAGTGATCCAGCACTGCAGTGCAGCATATTGGTTCTCTCCACATTCAGGGATAAACTGCTATGAACTACAGTATTAGTATTTTAAATTTGTCTGATGGATTTTGGTTTACGTTTAAAACTCTTGGATAAGTTATGTAAAGAACATATATACTAATATATACAGGATCTACAAGTGTCAGTTAAGTTTAGTTAAGAGTCTGGAGGAGAGGGACAGCGCATGTGTCTGTTTCAGCTAAGGGTCAGCGCTGGTAGTAATGCTGGTAGACAAAGGCAGAGTATGCATTTTAAATTACTTGGTTATTATAAACAGACCAGATGGTAAGCGTGGCATGGCAGAGTTCTCATTACAACTAAAGCGACTTGAGACTTGACTTGGACTTGCAAAATAGGACTTGTGAACATCTCTGGTGTATAGACATAAAGATCCAGTTTACCTGTTAGAATGATGATTAATGAAGGATTTACAGTCAATGTTGGCATTGTCATGTGACTGCTCTCCAGTTATACTGTGCTTAAAGCTCATTATCCAGGTAGGTGGTCTGACATTTCTGCTAAAACTACGTCCACAACAACTTCCTGCTGCAAAGCAACAACTATTTTCTCTTTATCACTTACTTTAAAGAAGCTGGACTACGAATCATCATGTAGGGTGGAAATAAAAAGATTCTCTTCTCATTTATGTTGAATTCATCAAGTTTCTTCCACATCCTCATGTACTTACAGCAAACTCAGCTTCATTTAACTTCTACAAACTCAGATTGTTCCAACTTATTAAACTCACTCACTCAAAAAATGTTTTTAATAAAACCAACTAGTTAAATTTTACAGTGAGTCAAACACCAGTTCATGATTTCAGCAAAAGAGGCTCCAGGTTGCTATAGTTACCTGGAGAGGTAACTATACCATGTGCCCTTGACATCATGAAGGAGCAGACGCATTGTTGACAGGTCCAGGTGCTGATGATGATGATGATGATGATGATGATGATGATGAAGGTGGTGGTAAAGAGAGGTCTCCTCAAATGTTACATAATGTTGCATGTGTGAGAGATTTGGCTCAAGATCTCCAAATTAATCATAAACATGGACTGAAAGGGTCCACACCCAACAAACACACACACACACACACACACACACACACACACAGACCCATCTGTTAGCCATTATCAACCAGTCAATGACAACAGAACCACATGGGCTGGGCTCAGCACACACATTCACATACTATTCACATGATGTATGGATCTGTGTGTGTATATTTGTGTATCAATATTTGTGAGGACCGGTTTTAGGGGATCATGGTGGAGACCTCACTGTCCAACAATAAGATAGGATCATATCTGAAACAGGTGGCACTTTTCTACAGAACACCTCCGCGTTAGGACCACTGCCAGACGCTGTCTGAGACAGTCAGAGAGCAGCTGGGAGGTATGGAGGCTTTAACATCAGCCTGGTTTCACATCAGTACCAGTCTGTGACTGAAGGGGAATTCCAGAAGAATCTGCAACTTCTCTGCAGCATTATCTCATTTCTCCACATTTCACTCCATCTATTCTCGTCTTGTATATGTTTTTCCCTGCATTGCTGAAAGTCTCCTACCAGAAACACACTTTTAGTGGACATGCAAAGATTTCTCAGATATTGCATAAAGAAACATCCATGTAGAACAAAAGAAAATAAGGAGTAATCCTAACTGGTCTCCTCCTAGTTGGCCCCTTTCTCTGTGGATCTCGTCAGTCTGACACCATTTAGTGCAACACCTGCACCAGGGTCTCACATTACATTTGACTGGTGTTCATGCTGAAGCTCCTTCCCAGCCTGAACATGGAGTTGGATCCTCACAGTAAACTGTCCACAAGTCTGAACTGCACACAAGTACTTCACCAAAGAAAGTTCAAAAACAGATATATGCTTATGAAACACGAGCTTGGCCTGAAACACGTCTTATTCAGTGTTTAGATGCCACAGAGCAACAAACCGAAGGAAATTATAAGAAGTAAGCATTATTGTTTTTATCATTTTCCATAGTGATGGTGTGTAACAGTAACAACATAAGACTAAATTATTACAAAGTAAGCTTCTCTAAGCATCTATGGTTTATGTGCATTGACATTTGTATGACCTAAGAATGAACAGGTCCTTCTACATCTTCCTACAGTAGCTCACAAAGGACAAACTGTCTTTTTATGCTGCTGCAGAAGCTTGACTCTGGGAATCGGCTGTTAAGGACAATGAGTCTCATCCACCAACCTTTTTTACAACCAAATTTGTTCATAAATCCTACTTCTGAACATTTTCCAAAAATTGAGGCATTCATGAAAATCTTCGTATCTCGTGTTCTTAGCTAAGAACCCATTCAGGGGAGGGTAACGTAGGCAGGTTGCTCCTCTTGTCTTGACGTCAGGAAAAGGTTTTAGTGAAGAGATTTTACTGTAAAACACAGTCTGCAGGTGTTGCTGTCTTGACACTTGGCACTGATACTGCAGCTTCATATCGATGTGAGATGAGAAGCATTTGGTTCAGAGGATTCATGTAGATGCACATTCACACATAGACTGAGACACCTCTGCTGATCAGTCGTTTATTAAAGATTTAAAATATGTAACCGATGGGAAAATAAATGTTATTGACTGATTCTTTAAAGAGGTCAAACAAACTATCTAAAGGGGTTTTTTAGAATCTGTCTTACAGCCATTAAAAAGAACAAGTGAGATATGATTATTTGGGGGGGATCACCGGAAAAACATTGTTTAGATTGTATCTGTTTAAAACCACAAATCTAACCAAAACTGTGGGTTTTACTACCTAAATGCAACCAAACAGCAACCTAAAACTGAAAAGGATCATTTAAACTGTAATTGGGCAAATGAGTCTGAATAAAGTTCAGACTGCCACATCGGCTGGCAAGGCACATTTATTTTTATAGCACATCTCATGTACAAGACAGTTCAAAGTTCTTTGAGAAGAAAGCATTAAAAGCATTACAGATGGTGCAAAGAAAATATTAAAAAGTAGTAAAAGGCAGCAACAAATAGCAAAAATCACCATGAAATCACAATAAAATCTTAAGTTACATTAAAATGATTAAAAGCAAGATGAGTTAAAAAAGTTAACATGCAGATTTCATGTATAGGCGCATGAGAAAAGAAATGTTTTTAACCTGGATTTAAAAATGTCTACATTTGGTGAAAGTTTAATCTCCACTGGCAGTTTGTTCCACTTGTTTGCATCATAACAGCTAAATGCTGCTTCTCCCTGTTTAGTCTGGACTCTGGTCTGGACTCTGGTCTGGACTAGCTGAGCTGAGTCTTTGGATCTAAGAGCTCTGCTAGGTTTATATTCTCTGAACATATCACAGATGTATTCTGGGCCCAAATTGTTCTGGGATTTGTAAACGATCAGAAGGATTTAAAATCTATTCTGTGATTGGAAGCCAACGTAAAGATTTCAAAACTGGTGTTCAGATCTCTTAGTCCTGGTAAAACTGGGACTGTTACCCTCTCAGAAACCTCTTATATTAGTGACAGTATTTACCTGTGACATGTCAACATGGTAGTTATTGACACGACAGACCAGTTATTACCTGAAAATGTCAAGTATAAACGTTTGTCCACATGAATGAATTAGAATTAAATCATTAAATTAGAACTAATGAATTAACAGTCAGTGTCGTGTTTCAGAGGCTGTTGGCAGCAATGATCTGTCAGACCCTCCTGGATTTAATTTTGTTTTGGTTTGTTTTTTTTCCCTCTTTTTTTGTGGCTGCTGTGATTTAAAATGGCTGATTTTGTGGCAGCTCATGCTGTGTTTTGTTTTCTGTATTTTACAGCAGCTCTGGAAAGCTGTGGCGAATCGCGGCAAGCTGTGGCAGCTGCAGGAAGAGCTGCTGTAAGTTGTCGCTGCTACGATTTGAGCTGCTGTCTGTCGCCAGAGGAGGATCAGCAGGTAAAGAATAAAGTTCGGTGTTACTTTTACACCCCTCAGAAGCACAAATTCGCCCCTTTGCAGCAATATTTTGGCGAAGACCTGCCTTTTTTTCATCTGAAGGGGGGTGGCTGTGAGGTTTTTAAAATTTTCTTGTGACATAGAGGAACACCAAGTTTATCTCTGCGTAACGAAAAAAAAAACCTGGATTTACCCTGTGGGTAATACTATGTAGTAATACTATGTTGTTTACAGCTCAAAAACACTTCTTAAGGTGCACTACTCCTTTGAAGTCCAAAATGCAAATGAGGGAAAAACTATGTGTTTTCCTGCCGGTGCCTGCAAGACATATCTGAACATTCCCGGTGTCAACACCTTCCACCAGTCCTCCCCCTGCAGCACAAACCTGTGAAAACAACAGGGATGAATGTCTCTCCCTCTGACTGATTTGACTTTTCGTGCTTAGAGACTTTTGCATCAGCAACCTGAGTCATCCCATCACACTCGAGAGACTAAACTTGTTTTAGGCTCAGCTCCCCCTTCCAGCTGGAGCAGACTGCAGAATAGAAGAACAGATGGTTCAACTCCACCCTGCAGCTTTCACATATCTGGAAACTTACAGGATGCCATTCACTAAAACTCTGCGGTCTGTCTGGTCCTTTCACTTGTTCCCTGTAATGTTTACTCATTAGTATGGAATTGTGCTCTATTTTGAATAAAACCGGACAACTTCATTCGAGATCTACAAGCACATTAAAAGCTTAAACTCCTAAATCTAACTTATGTTTATAAAAACACAACACTGTTGATGAAGTTCATCTCTGAAAAGTTGTGTATTTCCTGTTATTTTAAGCTTCAGATGGGTTTCCATCTAAGTTTTTCATTTACATTTAAAAGAAAAAGTCAATTAAAATAATGGCAAAACTCTGTGAATCTGACCTTAAAATGAGTCACTAGCTGTTTCAGAACCAACAAACGATAAACTTACTGACTGACCAATGTCTTCCCAGATATGATATAATATCCCAGATATTCCCAGAAATGAAAGGAGTTCCTGATAATCAGCTGTCTATTTTCCTCTTGCATGTTCACCACAGCTGTTTTTTTTCTCATCCTGTTTGGTTTTCTGATAAGATAACTATTTCTTCTACTTAATTACAACCAAAAGCTATTAGATGGCGAGCAAATATTCTTTTAAATAGTCATTGTAATGTTATAGTCCTGATGTGCTGTGGGATCTCATTCCAGGCCTTAGTGAGCACATAAAAGAAAGCTCTCTGACCATAGCAGTTCCTAAAGGCCGGTAAAGGCAAACGTCCATTTGTAACAGATCTAGTCGAGCGTTCGGACCTTGAGCTGAGTTTTGGTACCAACGCAGTAAGTGCTGCTGAGATGTGTCCATTCAAGATTTGATAATACAATTTAATCCCATGGCTTATTGTACAGTTCTGCATTAGACAACGATAGTGCAGAGCAATGGTGAGTCCAGCCTGGAAGCCTGTTATGGATCTTGTGAGCTCTATTATAGAGTCTTGCTACTGGTTCAAGGATTTCATTTGTTGTAAGCGACCAAACAGGCAGACAATACAACAGAGTAGACATAATGATTGCATGAAGATATGTTTTAGAGACAGAGTGAGACAAATGTGGTCTTATTTTACTATAAATATAAAACTTTTGATTTAACTTTCTGGTTAGGGTTTGGACATGCTCACGGTAAGTGAGATGTGAGTCAAGAGAGACTCCCAAATACTTGTATGTGGAAACAACTGAGAGCTTGTGGTTGGAGAAGGTGATGGGATTGGATATGGATAACTGTCTCCTAGATGAGTAAAAGTACATGCATTCTGTTTCCTTAACATTAAGCGTTAAATGATCATCTTGCAGCCAGTCATGCAAATGCTGCATATCTGTGTTAAGTTTGTGATTAATTGTGTCAGTGTTTGGGCCAGACAGAAAAATAACAGTATCATCAGCATATAACAAGAATTGGAAAAACTAAGCACACGAGGAAGATCATTAATGTACAAAAGGAACAGTAAAGGAACTAAAATGCTTCCCTGTGGAACACCCATAGAACACCCTAGTGGCTGTGATGTTACTGAGCCAATTTTTTTTTTTTTTTTATCGGTTTAAGGCGGTAATCTATACTGTTTCATGTCAGACTTTCTCTAATCTTGGGTCTGTGACAATATCAAATTATTGCAAGATGCAGTGACGTAACACAATAAACAACCAATAGATGAGCTCTGACAAAAGCAGGAACAGGAATCCCGACAGTCAGAACACCAGCAGAAATGGATAAAAAAAAAAGAAGAAGTGGTGATGAAACGTCGTCTGTGGACCGTCCAGAAAGAGGAGCAGATGGTTATTAAGAAGTAAATGTCTGCTGTGGATCATTTGTGTTACAGTATATTGATCTAACAAATGAGAGAAAAAAAGAAAACTCATTCATCTCTCCAGATTCTGATGAGACGGTGTGACACCTGGTGGAAATGCAGAGCCACACTTAATAATAATGATGTGTAATTCCTTATTGATCCTGGAGGGAAACTCTCCCCTTGTTTGCTTTATTGTGGGCAGATCAGCCCTGTTCCATATCAACTGTCCAACATATCACAAAAAAATGCTAAAAGAATCTAGTTGCAGTCTTGTAAATAGTGATTCACAGTCTTTGTAAAATCTCAGTCTGAGACTTAAAACTCTAAACATTTGTCTTTAGGTGTGAGCAGGTGTGAGCTGGTAGTTTTCTGATAGTCTTCTAATGTAAACCCAGCATAAGCCTTTTGTCCATCCTCTGCATTCGTGTTGTGTATTACAGTCTGTTGTCAGAGAGCTTGTAAATGATAATCCTGGGGGGGGGGGGGGGGGGTGATTTACTCCCCCTCTGTTTTTGATGTCCGATTCCTCTGGTCATTCTTTTTTTTTATTCCCGCGAAGAATAAATTTTGTCTTCCCTTCTGTTCAGACAGCGTAGCCAAAATTCCAGCTTCTGGTTGAAGTAGTCAAAGTAAATTACACAACACACCCGACAGTAGATGCTGCAAGTTAAAAAACAATAGGCTACTGGGTCTTTTTAAAAGGGCAGGTGCTAGTCAGTTAGTTATTCGAAGAGAATAAGACAGTCCTTAAGACCCCTTAAAACAAAGTGGTAAGGGGGAAAAGTAAAAACTTTCCTCTAGGAAATGACATACCTCTACTTTATGTCATCAAAAGTTGTCACTATTTGCTATGTCAGGAAAAGCGACAGGTATCTATGAGAACCGAATGGCAACAAAATGATGACAACAAACAAAGATGCTGTATTGTTTTAAATGCCTTGGAGGCGGGCGTTTTTTTTGTGGTTGTCTCAATATGATGAAAAAAACGAAAGGAGACGTTCTGTTAAGTTGTGTTGTGTAATTTGATGTTGTGTTGTTATGTTATAATTAGGGGTGGAACTTTAACGTGTTAATTCCGAATAATTAATTAAATAAATTAACACATTAAATCGCAGTTTGCCTTCCAAACAACGTGGAACGTTTGTCAGTGCATGGTTTCTGGTACACAGATTAAACTGAGACACACGTCAGAGCTCGGCTAAATCAGTGTTGCTTATTTAGCTACTTTGGTGCTGTATTTAGCAAGTTTTCAGACCCATCTAGTGACTCTGTTTCAAAGAAACAACTATCCATATATCTAGTGACTTTTTCTGGTGTTATTGGAAACTGACATGAAAGCGCGTTTACTTCCGCCCCTCCCCGTCTATCAAGGAATCTTTATTATCCTGTGAGGGTAATTTGTTGTACAGCAAACAGTAAAACAGTCAGTCAGTACACAATCACACAAACAGCAATACACATCTAAAAGGACTGTGATATATAGATAAAAAATAAAATTAAAACAGAAAAATAGAGCAACTTATTCAGCTTATTCAACAGGGTGATGGCTGCAGGGACAAAAGAATATTTATGCCTATTAGTCTTGCTTCTTGGCAGGATGGACCTGCGCCCTGATGGAAGTAGCAGGAAATCATGAGACAAGGGATGACCTAGATCCGCAAGGACTGAACGGGCCTTGTTCAGGAATCTGGTGTGGTACAGGGCTGAGAGGTCATTCAGAGAGATCCCGGCAATATTCCCACACAGTCAGTCTGTTCTTGTTTATTGGGTAAAGGGAGCCATGCAGATGAAAGAAAAATGAAAAGGGATTCAATAAAAAAAAGAATAAAACATTTGCATAAAAGTACTGTCAACATTAAAACTACTACATCAGCGTTCACAGCTGCAGTCAGAGCAGGAGACGTTTACCTCTGCTCCACGACCGACTGGCTCGACTGGCTGATCCCACCCTAACTAACATCCTTTATCCTTTACATCCTTATTGGTGCTGAATATACACTTATGGATGTCCTGCCTTCCTTCTGTCACCATTTTTGCCAATGTATTTGGTGTCTGTCGGGAAGTTTTTCATACCTCTTTGTTTGAAGTGCGGTCCTGGGCTGTCTTTGTTTGGATGGTGGCGTGGTCTTCTTCCTTAGCTCTTCCCTTCATCCAAAAGAGAATCAAGATAGCCCTTTCCCTAAAGTAAACGTGCAAAACGGAGTGGGAAGGCCAAGGGGTAGATATGGGATTCAGTCTAAGACTCACATGATTCAGATTAATATTGTGTAACTTATGTATTGCGTAACTTTTTGGACTTAAAAACTGTTTCTGACTCGTTTGATGGAACAATGACATCTGTTATGTCCATTTCTGGACCCGTCGCTGTCCGGCAGCGTCACGAGGCTTACCACAGATCATATAGTATAACTACATCATATTAAATGTTCTGTGATTTCCGTTTGACTTTTAATGTGTTCTAGCCTTTTAATTTCTCTTTGTGTATCTTCTTTATGGTAGCCTGTCTTCATCTATTTCTTTTAATGCATTTTAATCTCTTAATTTCTTTTACAATATTTTGTAGTTTTTAGATATGTTAGCATATGTTGTTTCTCAAGTCTTTAATATTTTTTGGAGTGCAGATTTTATGGCTGTGTGTGAAACGTCTCTGTTTCAACAGTTAAATTTTATATATACAGTACACTGGCAACAGTGTGTTTTTAAATGTGCTTCATAAATAAAGTGCACTGGAGTGGATACAGCTTTTTCTTCCAGGATGCTGTGCGACGTTGTGGCCGAATTTCGTTTTACACACTGCGTCACACGGTAGCAAACGGATATAAACACACCGGCCATTTTCTACTCACTCTGTGGCTGATTCAGCAAAGAAATGCAAGAAGACATTATCGAACAAAGAGAGAAAAAATAGAGCAAAAGGGAAAGAGTAAGATATAAGACCAAAGTCAAGACTGTCTTAACTGGCTGGAGAGATCTCACAGTACAGGTAGGCGGCCGTCGATAAGGGGATCCCTGAGAATCTCTCTCAGTTCTGTAATGCGTCTTTAAGACTAAAACTGAATGACAGTTTCATCATTTTGATTAAAACCCAATAAAAATTTAACACTAACACAATGGACGGTGTTAAATTGTGTTAATTTAACACCGTCCAAAATAACCATCCATCACAAAATAATAAGCCTCTCAGGTTTTAGAGGTGTGGTGGTGGGCGTGGCTGCAGCTCAGCTGTGGGGAGGACAGGTGAGACTGTGGTTCAGGGATCAGCAGGTGAAGCAGACTGGCACAGCTGTAATGCATGTTCAATCAAGAACTCTTTATCTACAGCAGTGTGCTGAGGCCTCAGCGGAAGAAGAAGGCAAAGTGAAGAGAAGTCTTCGCTTTGCGACCAGCTAATAAATATTTGACTAAGCAGAACCGAGTCGCGTTTGCTGTGCCGGGTGAACCCTGACTGAGCGACTTTGCTACAGGAAGGTTTTGATAATCTAGTTGTACAATGAATGAACAGATCTCACAGCAGCTGTAATCCAAACACATCAGCAGTTTCTGCTCTGAGGTTACGACTCAATGTTCACTTTTGCTGATGAAGAGGATGATGGGGCAGGTGGATGTGTCAACAAGACCCTGGACTTGAACACAGGAGGTGGCTGTTCATTTCCTGTTTCAAAGAGATGGTCGTTACCTTGACTGGGACCATTATTCTTTAACTAGAACCCCAACCACCTCTTTATTACATGTCCTCTGACTTCTCAAACCCTGATCCTTCCCTGAACCTCATCAAACCTTCACCACGACACCGTAACATCGGAGATGAATCTCCTGCTGCTATGGTCGTATCAGCTGAACACTTATCAATGAATCATTCAACGCACACACACACCACGCGTGTGTGAGCAGCAGAGAGGTCAGGACACACATGTGCCGTGTCTCCCTGCAGACTGTCAACATGAGGTTGGTGTTATGTTGCAAGCGGTGACCCCACAGGATCCAGTTTCATACATTCAGCCCTCTGCTTCCTGCAGCACACACACACAGAAGAATGTGTTGTAGTGTACAGTGAAATGTGAGCCTGTGGGTACAGCTGGGTGTGTGTTATGATGTGATGTACTTGGCTGAGGGAATGAAAACACGGCTTCAGGGAAAGTTCGCACCATCAGCTGCAGACTGGATGCTGCTGGCTGAATCTTTCCACCATTCAGAGGACGTTTCGTTCATTTCCTGAAGAGTTACTCGAAACTTTCCTTTAATTAATGATTGCCGGAGGCAGTTTGATCACCTCCCTCAGACGTGACACAGCATCAAGGCGTTGCTGGGCCCCAGCTCACCGTCCTCAGGGCCTTTTTCTGCTTGGTGGAACTTGTTACTTACAGATGTGGCAGATGAGACCCCTCCCTCGATGTGAAGTTGTTCTTTCTCCCCACAGATGTCAGATTCTCATGTGGTTTTGCTTCTGATGCCATTCTTTGAAGGTTGCCTGGCAACAGCAACAACAACAATAAGAGTAACACCCTTGTGAAAAAGCATCGTATAGCACGGAGGCTGCCCAGCTTGTGTCACCTCTTCATGGCCATCTACCAGCTAAATGAGGGAGTTTCTGTCAGCAGCAGTGGGTCTTTCACTCAGTTTCAAAAGGAAAATAATCATCATAATGATAAAAAACACCATTAACAGAAAAATGACGCAAGCAGAAGTGATGCATGTCTGACGGTGTTTGAATCATGTAAGTTCAGCACATGATGCTGATGTTACAGCATATGATGGTGTTTCTTAACTGAAATCACCGGAATCACTCAGCATCAAACCATCACCAGCTCTGTTTGCCTGCTACACATTGTGTTTATTACATAATAAACACCAGTATCAGAGCACTCTGACAGACTGAAACGTATATAAGGATGATAGCATTAAAGTAAAAGTTGGTAATATATAAAATGTTCTGATCATTTACGGACATAAGCAACCAGTGTTTGTTCCATGAGAACATCTGTGGATATATTCCATGGTTACAGACAGCTGATCTAAGGAAAACAAAACCCAGGTGTCTGAGCACTGAAATCGCTAATGACTGTCACATGCAGTTTGAACAGCGCTTTGAAAGTTTTAGTATAATTTTTCAACCCGTTCTTCACATTACTCTGGAGACCACCTCCTCGGTTCTGGGTCAAAACAGCAACCCTGGGGTTTTCCCAGATCTGGCAACGTGACATCTGTTTCGACACATTACCAGATTTCTGTAAAAGTTCATGACACTTTCTGCAACAATATGTACAACCCCAATTCCCAAAAAGCTGTAGCACTCTTTAAAAAGTAAATAGAAAACAGGATTCAGTGATTTCATGTAAAATACACACACACACACACACACACACACACACACACACACACACACACACACACACACACATATATATATATATATATATATATATATATATTAACTCATTTTGAATCTGAAAGCAGCAACACATTTGTAAAGAGTTGGAACAGGAGCAACAAATGTGCTGAAAAAGTCATTGGTACAAATAGAAAAACAACTGGAGGAGCATTTAACAGCTAATTATGCTAATTGGTAACAGGTCAGTAACATGACTGGGTATAAAAAGAAGCATTTGAGAGAGTCTCTTAACTGGAAAGATGGACAGAGGCAGACTGGGGAAAAAAATAAGCCCTGGCATTTTGACCCAGACTGGCCTGCATACATCATGCATTCAACTAATCTTTGTGCTCTTTAAATGTGAATATTATACCTCCTTAAAAGAATTAAAATTATGTTGTGAGTTAGTAGGAATCAGAGAGCAGACATATTAAATACTTCCAAAAAGTGTAATGTAACGGAGAATGGGATGTAAGGACCCAACTGAAGGACGAAGAGGCGGGAGGCGGACAGGTGCAGGAACAAGGTTTAATGATCACACAGGTTTAACGCTTACACAGACGAAACGGGAAACACAACAAATGATCTGACAAAGGAAAACTGAAATCCAGGGGTAAAAATACACTGAGGAGCTAAAAGGAAGCAGGTGAAGCGAATCAAACCAGGTGTGCTGACTAACAGGAAGCAAGAAGCAAAACAGAAGGGGAAAAATTACTAAATAAACATCTATACTCCAGTACAGTGATAAATATATCGTGTCTGTGTCTGCTGCTCTTCTGGAGATGTTATCTCAACCAGGTTCAATTCTAACTTAAATGGAGATCTTTTTTCAATCTTAATGATGCAGTCAGGTGCAGAATTATTGGATTTTCTGGTAAAGAAGCAAACAGCTGTATCAGTGTTTGACATCTGGACTAATGTGTAGGCTAAATAATATAAATAGAAATCTTTTTTATAGCTGCAAATTTTCCATGAACACCTACACAGAAGCAGCCTGTAATGAATTTTGACCCAAAAGTATCTGAGTATCAGCCCCCAGCCAATAACAGATAAATAAAATCTGAAATCTGCTGACTCACTCTTAATGTTGATGAACGATGGTTAAAAATCATCTTCTCACTTTCAACAAGATGATTTAGTTCAGGAAAACATAAAAGAACTAAATTTAAGATCTGCTGTTTAACCCGTGAACACAACCAGTTCACCAGCTATTCTGTCATAAATGTAATAAAAATCATTTTTACTTCATTAATTCTAATTGGGAAATCTGGCTCTGCATTTGACTCATCTCTAGATGCACTAGAGAGAAGAAAGCTGCCATGAACCTACCATGTTGGGAGAGGTTAAGGGCCTTGCTCAAGTGGTTCACCTCTGTTGGCATGGCAGGGACCCAAACCCGGGTTCTCCAGACCCACTGGACCCACCTCTGTAACCACTTCGCTACCACTCCCAAAATCCCAAATCTTCCTTAACCGTAAGAAAGTAGTTTCATTACTTTGATTCAAACAAAGGTAGACTAAAGAATCCAAAGTAGGCTGTAGCTCCAGCCCACCTTTCTAAACAGCCAATGAGAACGTGGCATGGTAAAAAACCGAACCATGTCCTGTTAACATCATTAACATGACACTAGAATCTGTGTTGATCTTCACACAGTTTTTTTTTTACCTGCTTATTGAACAGATGTCAGCGCCAGCTGCACAGTGTGGTTTATAGTAAACTCTGAAAAGATGTTGAGGCCTCTGTGTAGCTGTCTTTAGTGTCCAACCCCTGAGACCTGAGTTTATTTCCCAGCCAATGTAATGCTTTCTGGTTATTATTGTTTTTATGCCCAGTTTTTGTTTCTTTTGGTTTAGGCACCTGAACTACCTGGTTAAAAATGCACCTTCCCATAAATCAGACTGACAGAATGATTTCCTCTCTGAGAAAAGAAAATATATAGGACAGGGAGTGAACATCAAAAACAAGTGAGACTCATAAGAAGTGATTTAATAAGCGGAGGATCTTTACATCAGACAGGAAACAAATGTTGAGTCACAAACTGTATCAGGATCAGCTGTTCAGTGACTCAGTGCTTCCTCACATTTCATCACATATTTTATTGTTAGTAAGAGAGGCAGATGACAAGGAAATTTAACTCTTATCTTCTCACAGTTTGGTTGGGATTTCTTTTAAAGACATCACAAGAAAGCTGGTGTAAAAGCTATTCCTGCTTACAATCTGTTCTCATCTTAAAGTTGGACTGTCCATGTTCTGCCTTTACACAAACTCTACTTCAGACTTCGAGGCCTCTGGACTTGTTTTGTCTGGCACATGTTGGCAGCAGACTGCCCGCCTTATTATTTAGTGTGAAAGTATTTTATAACATGTAAGTTTTGTTTCACAATGACTGAACATTTTACAAGTTGAGGTTCTTATTAATAACATACATCTCTGTTTCTGTTGTAAACCCTGATTTTGTTTCTTTTCTTTTGTTTTTTTGTTTTTTTTTTTGAGTATGTGAGCATGTACTCCCAGATCCCAGGACGATCAATATCGAATGTGCCTCATTATTTATTTTGGCAAACAGCATTAATATAAAACATGTTTTGTGAAAGGTAATATTTAGGGAATAATTGTGCACAAATGTCTCAGATTTCACACCATTTTCTTGATCTTATTCTGTGCCGTTGGCGCTGGCATTTCCCGTTTCTCCAGATTTTGTGTGTACACCAGGGTCAGAGTTGGCGTAGAGGTGGGGACGTTCTCTCACCAAGTTTGGTTTTTATAAATCCCAAAAGATGACTATAACTGGCGTACGCCGTTTTTTGTACATATGCCAGCTTGATAAATGAGGCCCTAGAACTGGTCCAGCTTCTCCTTTAATCTGAGGCATCTCTGAACATTTTGCATATCTAAACTCTTCCTAAACTGTTATTCTGTTTACTATAATGAAAACTAGCTAACCAGGAAAATTTGCTCCAACAAATTTCAAGCGAGTCACTATCAGCACGTGATTAATAAACAAATTCAACCTTCAGCAGACATTCTGTTCATTTCGCACTTTGTTTAACTTCAGCCTTGAGTGGTAAAACATCATCTGTGGAAAGTGACTTCATCTGGTGAAAGTTGGGCAGATCAGTTTCTCCGTTCTGCCAGACTGAAGAGACATCTCTGTCTCCTACACGTCTGTGAACGCACCACAGTGTGGTTGCTACAGTCTCGGCCCCCATATAGCATATATTACTGTTCAGTCTTCATTTTGAACCCAAGTACACTGACACAGAAAACAATGATGAACAAATCACTTAAAATAGGCTCAATCCAATGGTTCAGGTTGGTCTGATGGTTCAGGTTGGCCTGATGGTTCAGGTCGGTCTGATGGTTCAAGTTGGCCTGATGGTTCAGGTCGGTCTGATGGTTCAGGTTGGCCTGATGGTTCAGGTTGGCCTGATGGTTCAGGTCGGTCTGATGGTTCAGGTTGGTCTGATGGTTCAAGTTGGTCTGATGGTTCAGGTTGGCCTGATGGTTCAGGTTGGTCTGATGGTTCAGGTCGGTCTGATGGTTCAGGTTGGTCTGATGGGTCAGGTTGGCCTGATGGTTCAGGTCGGTCTGATGGTTCAAGTTGGCCTGATGGTTCAGGTCGGTCTGATGGTTCAGGTTGGCCTGATGGTTCAGGTTGGTCTGATGGTTCAGGTTGGCCTGATGGTTCAGGTTGGTCTGATGGTTCAGGTTGGTCTGATGGTTCAGGTTGGCCTGATGGTTCAAGTTGGCCTGATGGTTCAGGTCGGTCTGATGGTTCAGGTTGGCCTGATGGTTCAGGTCGGTCTGATGGTTCAGGTTGGTCTGATGGTTCAAGTTGGTCTGATGGTTCAGGTTGGCCTGATGGTTCAGGTTGGTCTGATGGTTCAGGTTGGTCTGATGGTTCAGGTTGGTCTGATGGTTCAGGTTGGCCTGATGGTTCAGGTCGGTCTGATGGTTCAGGTCGGTCTGATGGTTCAGGTTGGTCTGATGGTTCAGGTTGGCCTGATGGTTCAGGTCGGTCTGATGGTTCAGGTCGGTCTGATGGTTCAGGTTGGTCTGATGGTTCAGGTCGGTCTGATGGTTCAGGGTTGGTCTGATGATTCTGAAGAAGTTGTGTCCATCCACAGAATTTCTCCCATTAGGTTCTCCTTTCTTAAGCTGTTGTTTCCTTTTGACTATAAACTGAAACCAAAACCAGTTCAGTGCAGCGTCGCTTCTGTAGATCCTCAGTTCAAGGTGAAAAGAAAATCTAGCATCTGTCTTGTCTTCAGAACAGGCCCTGATTCATCATCGTGCCAGAATACACTGCACAAATAAAACAATGGTGACTTCTGTAGGACAGTAAGGTAGTAAACACAGATTTCTAGTGTTATTAGGAGTTTTCACATGTCAGTAACAAATTTTAATTATCAACATATTGAGGACAACAAGTGCTGAAAGTTTAAATGAGAAATGGACCAAGGTGAATTATTAAGTGCCAGTCAGAAGAAAAGAGTTTCTGGTTCTGTTTAGACAGAAAACAAAGGAGAAGAGATGGAGGCGAGGTCTAAGAGGAGGCAAACATGGAGAATAAAGGCCGTCAGAGGATTGGGGAGTTTGTTATCGTACCAGTCGGTGCAGAGTGTGGTATGAGAGTGTGTGTGTGTGTGTGTGTGTGTGTGTGTGTGTGTGTGTGTGTGTGTGTGTGTGGGTGTGTGTGTGTGGTTGTGTATCTGTTTTTGTGGTGATTTTTTAAAAAATAGATATGGTACGTTCCTGCTGAACAGACTCTGCTCAGGGTCCAAACTTTGTAGTTAAAGTTCAGGCTGGATTGCTGGTTAAGTTTAGTGAGCGGAGTCCTCAGAAAGACAGAAGTTTGTGTGAGTGTGTTTGTGGGAGGATCCTCGCTTGCTTAAAGCAGGCTCAGAAACAGAGAGATCAGCAGAGCTGAGAGGCACTGAGGAGCGATCACACACATTTTTACTGACTCTCAAACACACACTCAAACACAAGTGGTTTATTGTACACACACATGTAAACATAGACCAGTCCATCACACACATACACACACTTTGGGCTAACCACTTCAGGATCCATCCCTCAGGACTTCATTTCCCATCATGCAACGGAGGAGCCTCTCGGAGCTCCAGGGAGGCTCGACCCCACGGACTACCCAGGATGGAGCCTCCTCATGGAGGTCCAACCTGAGGATGGAATCCTTTGGTTTCTGGCCGAAGAGAGAGGCTCCTCTCTGGGTGTGGATGCTACTGGGGGCCCTGCTGGTTCCTGGAGCTTGGAGCTCCCTGAGTGAAGAAAATGAGGAGCTGCTGGTGGAGCTTCATAACCGCTACAGAGGACTGGTTTCTCCCAGTGCCTCGGCCATGATGCCTCTGGTAAGATACCTGCAGAGCAGTTACATCATCTCCATCTGACATGAACACACAGAGAGAAGAGTGATGCCAACAGAAGCAACGTTGTCCTGCAAATACAGCTGCAAAGATACAGGCAGGGGAACACTCAGACTTTTAACTTTGACTTATTTAATCATTACATTGTCTTTTTGTGGAATAATTGCTGATAAAAAAAATGCTTTCTTTTTAATTAACAACCCTTTTGCACCTACTTCTACTCATCCTTTGACCTACTTTATCTTAACCTGTGATGATGAAATCTGATTTGCTGACACAAAGATTTGTATGTGTCCTTAATTTTCTCCCAAAAAATTAAAATACAAGTGAATTTCTTTTCCTGATTCTTTCAAATGCCAAAAAGAGGATCATGCAAAGACAATCCTGACAGTCCTCATTCCTTCACCTCAGACTCTGATGTAATGACTTGAAGTGGTTTTGATCAGCAGTTCTCCAGCTTTCTGAAAGTCTTTCAAAGTTTTTCTCCGACCTTTTCTGCTTTCCACCTCATTTTCAGACAATTTAACTCTGACCTGGCAGTCATTCAGGCAGAAAAAAGGCTCCTAACTCAAGGAATGAACCTGTGATGTGTCGACACATAACAGACAACTTAGCAAAGAAGCTGTTTAAACTGGATCTTTAGGCTCTTTATCAGCAGCCTGTCATGAAGACACATCATTTGTTTCCTTTTTTTTTTAGTTTAATCTGTGAAAACAGGAAAGATTTTACAGATAGAAAAATAGAGTGACCCAACGCCCTCTTTACCCGGACATCTCTTTTTGAGAGCTAAAAAGTGCATTTAGCCGGAACTTAAAACCCGTCCTAGATTTTACTCTATCTCAGCCTCAAATATGTTACATTGGATTTGCGTTGCAATTTGTTTCCCCACACTCGCTTATTATTAGATTCTCTTACAGCCGGTGTCATGTTTCAAGATGTGACAGGAGATGGAGGGAGAGGATGCAGATAGTGCAGAGAAGACAGACTAACTGTGAGTTTGTGCAAATCTGCAGAGAAAGTTTGGGTGACTCTTCCTCCTCATAGTCTCGGATGGGCGTCACACTTGTAGAGAATGTGAAGCTCATCAACTTCTTTCCCAAGAGAGGGTTCAACACCCACATTTTTGCTCAAACACCTTAATCAGACAAAGCAAAGATGAGGTCCATGTTTTGGACCGATGGCTTTGACGACCCATGTTTATGTCTTGGTCATAATGCATGAAGCTCAGTGCAAAGCAGAGTGCTGAAAGATCACATTGGTTCTGCATAAAGACAGAGGTTTCATTTGCGTGTGTGTGTTTGCAAATCCATCTATATACCTGGACAAACACTGAACAGAAAGACCTAGTCAAAACTTGTCCTCTTAGATATATTAAAACACCACACTGAAAGTGCCCTGAATGCCACAGCACTGCATTCAGTCCCCCATCCTCCACCAACCCACCCACCTGTCTTTAGGCAAGGCAAGGCAGTTTATAGTTTGTATAGCACATTTCATGTACAGGACAATTCAAAGTGCTTTACATAAAACAAAGGCATTACAGATATTTAGAAATAGTAAAAGGCATCAACACATAATCACAAAAAAATAATAAATTAGATTAAAATGATTAAAAGCAAGATAAGATAAAAAAAAAAAGTTAACATGCAGATTTCATGCATAGGCGCATGAGAAAAGAAATGTTTTTAACCTGGATCTAAAAATGTCTACATTTGGGGAAAGTTTCATCTCCACTGGCAGTTTGTTCCACTTGTTTGCAGCATAACAGCTAAATGCTGCTTCTCCATGTTTAGTCTGGACTCTGGCCTGGACTAGTTGACCAGAGTCTTTGGATCTAAGAGCTCTGCTAGGTTTATATTCTCTGAACATATCACAGATGTATTCTGGGCCTAAACCATTCTGGGATTTGTAAACAATCAGAAGGGTTTTAAAATCTATTCTGTGACTGACTGGAAGCCAGTGTAAAGATTTCAAAACTGGTGTGATGTGTTCAGATCTCTTAGTCGTGGTTAAAACTCTAGCAGCAGCGTTTTGGATGAGCTGCAGATGTTTAATGCTCTTTTTAGGAAGTCCTGTTAAAAGACCATTACAGTAATCCAGCCTACTGGAAATGAATGCATGAATGAGTTTCTCTTGGTCTTTCTGGGAGACTAAACTTTTAATTCTGTTGATATTTCTGAGCTGGTAAAAAGCTTCTTAGTGACAGCTTTGATATGGCTGCTGAAAGTCAGGTCTGAGTCTATCAACACTCCCAGGTTACCAACTTGGTCAGTGATTTTAAGAGCCCGAGTCTCCAGGTGTTTACCAATGCTGACCCTCTTCTCTTTGCTACCAAACAGAATAATCTCAGTTTTGTCTTCATTTAATTGTAGAAAATTCTCCTTCATCCAGGTGTTTATTTGCTCCAGACACTGACACAATAAGTCTATTGGACTGCAGTCATCTGGTGACAGAGACACATAAAGTTGTGTATCATCTGCATAACTTTGACAATTAATGCTAAAGTTCTGTAATATTTGACCCAAAGGGAGCATATACAAGTTGAACAGAAGAGGTCCAAGGACTGACCCCTGGGGGACTCCACAAGTCATGGCCACTCGCTCAGATTCATAGCTGCTGATCGTAACTAAATAACTCCGGCCTTTTAAATAGGACCTGAACCAGTTAAGGACCGCTCCAGAAAGTCCAACCCAGTTTTCCAGCCTGTGCAACAGGATTCTTTGATCTACAGTTTCAAACGCAGCACTGAGATCCAACAGAACCAGGACTGATACTTGACCAGAATCAGTATTCAACCTAATGTCATTTAACACTTTGACCAGAGCTGTTTCAGGGCTGTGATGAGGTCGGAAGCCGGACTGAAATTTATCAAGATTTCCACTTTCATTTAAAAAGTCATGAAGCTGGTGAAATACAACTTTCTCAATAATCTTGGAAATAAAAGAGAGGTTAGAGACAGATCTATAGTTGTTCATTATAGAGGCATCTAGAGGCCTTTTCTTTAGGAGGCTTAATAGCAGCTATCTTTAGTGACTTGGGAAAAATGCCTGATGCCAGTGAGCTGTTAACTATCAGTAGGAGATCACTTTCTACTGAGCTAAAAACTGTTTTTAAAAAGTTGGATGGTATCATGTCCAGAGTGCATGTTGTTGATTTCAAATGCCAAACTGTTTCTTGTAGGATTTTTAAATCAACTATATTAAATCGTGACATAACAGAATTATTTCTAGGTTTTAGACACAGACTACTTTTCATGTTTGACTGTTTGGAATTAATATTTTGCCTGATCGTTTTGGTTTTTTTTTTTTTGGCTAAAAAAGTTGGCAAATTGGTTGCATTTCTCAGTGGAAAGGAGCTCTGGGCTTATCTGTATATGAGGATTTGTAAGTTTTTCAATCATAGCAAACAGAGTGCGAGAATTGTTGACATTCCTGTTAATCATTCCAGATAAATGCAGCTCTCTGGCCTTGCACAGCTCATTGTTATAGTTTCGCAGGCTTTGTTTGTACAGCTCAGAGTGAATTTGAAGTTTATTTTTCTGCCATTTCCGCTCAGTTTTTCTGCATTCTCTTTTTAGGCTGGTAACCACAGTGGTGTTTCTCCATGGTGTTTTCTGTTTGATCAAAGTGCTCTTGATTCTTATCGGTGCAACAGCATCCATTACATTCAAGACTTTCAGATTGAAATGATCCAGGAGTCCATCAACTGACTCTGCACTGGTTGTTGGTAACATAGCTATGGCCTCCACAAACTTAGCACTTGTTCTTTCATTAATGTACCTCTTCCTAACCGAGGAGCAGGTTGGTTGGACATTCTGAGTGATCAGTAAATCAAACAAAATACAAAAATGGTCAGACAAGGCCAAGTCAGTGACCACAACAGAAGAAATATCAATAGCCTTTGAAATATCAACTCCCTTCATCCAGTCTACTCTTAGTTTGTCAAAACCAACAGTCTTCAGTGAGTCGTATCTAAATAAGACTGAGTTTATGATGTTGCTGTGTATACTGACAATAGACAAATTTATGGAAATATTGGATTTTTCTCAGAAACCCTGAAACATCATTCAGTTGTGCTGGTGAATCAATTCGCTTTAAACATGTTTTCCTTCATCAGGAGGGTAATTCTGCTTTTGAACTGAGTAATGTGTTAAACTGTGAATGTGTGCATTCTGGGGAAGTGACTAACACAAATGACATTTCGTCAGACGTCTGCTGCAGATTTATGGTCAGTTTCGTTATGTGGACGGTGGAGTGACGGTGCTTTGAGGTGTCACCTCAGCATGAAGGTCCTGGGATGGAAACAGTCTTATGGTAGCTGGTGATTGTTTAACTAATGTAAATGACACCTTTAGGTTTAGGTAGCAGTTAATTTTATGCTTGCATTAAACTGTTTTTTATACAAACACACAGACACGCAGAGATGCAGCTGGATTGGTGATCCCTGTTCTAAAATCATGGGTGTAAAATATAATAATATTAAATAATATTAATAAAACTTTATTTATATAGCTCTAAACAAAGTCCAAACAATGCACCAGATAAAATCAAAAATCAAGTAAAACAACCAGATTTAACTCTTCTGTGAATTGAACAATTAAATTGTCAGTTAGAAGAAAAGTTAAACTGGAGAAAGAAGAAAAGCCTGTCCGATGATACGATATGAGTTCATGGTGTGCATCAATACCTTTATTACAAGGTCAATAAAACTCATAAACATAAATGCTTAAAAGAAATTTTATAATAAAATATATTTATGAGTAAATTAAATAAAAATAAGATCACATTTCTTGGATTGAATATAATATTCAATTGGTTTAATCTAATAATAATGTAATGAATATAATAAAACATAATGAGCAAGAACCTGCGTTAAACCAATATACCAGTTAAATATAGAGACATGGTCACTAACACTAGCAGGCCACCATAATCATGTGACAGAAGACTGAAAATAAAGTGCATGTTTTGCACTTTTGCCCAAGTCTGAACTCCTCCGCTCCACTTTAACAAGCTGCTCCAGGTGCAGTGATCAATAACTCCATACATGAGCTCAGAACTTCCAACTTACTCCAATAACTTCACCCAGCAGAAAACAACAGCCTCTGTGTGTGGATCATCAGCTCAGAGAAGGAAAAACTTCCCAGCAAAGAAACTGGAGCAGATGAACAGAAGAGTGATCCTCTTTCAAGACAGGCAGGCAAGAAATACATGAAGAACAGATTAAAATAAATACAGGAGATGAAACGACTGCATTATAAGATAAACAACCAGGAGGACAAGCAGCAACTCATAACATCTGAACCTCCTCCACCTAAACCTCCCGGACCACCCAGCAGAGACTCTGATAGAGCTGCTGACAGCGAGGTTCATCCTGACCTACAGTAACCCTCAGACCGGACAGACTCGTGTCTGTACTGCTGCTGAGCTTCACCGAGCTAACTGAGTTTCACTGGCAGCAACAATCATCATTCATTGTGTCTGTTGTGTTGTCTGATAATACACGCGAGTCTGGCTGTTCTCTTGCATGGTGCTTTATTCTTTTTTACTCTATCGAACCCCTAATGTCCGGGTCCTACACATGGATGTATTATGGAACTGGATAACGGACTGAAAAATGGCGGCACGCCGATTTTTCCCAGTGGCCACTCGTGGTACTGCAACAAAAAATCCCATGGGGCCCAAAAAGCATTTTTCCCATAGGCCACAATGGTAAAAGACACGGCTGTAAAACTGTTGACAGGACGTCTTCAGCTTTAAACACAGCTAATTACTAATCTTTCTATTCAATATTTTTAATTCATGGACATTTAATCCGTCAATTATTTTTCAAAAGGCCATAAAAGCCACAGAAAAGTCTCTATTTGTCCGGTGACGTCACGGCTGTGCACATGCACTGCCGAAGCATGCGCAGTAGTGTCACCTCCCATCATGCCGAATGAAGCATGATGGGAGGTGACACTACTGCGCATGCTTCGGCAGTGTCACCTCCCATCATGCCGAATGAAGCATGATGGGAGGTGACACTACTGCGCATGCTCTATGGGCCCAATATGCGGAAGTATATTTGCCTCTTTTTGCAGCTTCGCGATGAGGGGATTTGAGTGTGTCTCAAACCGCGCACTTACATGAGTGCACTGTAAGGTAGTGCGTAGTGCGCACTAAGCACTACCTTCTGTAGTGCACACTATCGTGGGTAAGTCCTGATCCAAATTGAGCACTAACGTTTTGCACTTACTGGTAGTGACGTACCAGCTTAGCAGCGCCGCTCGGTTAATATACCTTTTTTTTTTCTTCCAAAATCCAAAATCACGTCAACATACGTGTTTGCATGTCATACTTTTATGCTAAAACAGTTTTTAAATAAGCAAAGATATCTTAACTGAATTAAAGTACGTTACATTATACATTTGTTTTTATTGGTGTTTACACTGATACGTTCACGTCTGCAACAGGAAACCGATTATACTAGAAACCATCAATTAAAATATGAAATGCAGTAATGAAGACGCTAAAACAGGGATGCAGAAAACATTTTATTTAAAATTTTAATTAAATCATTTCTCTCTTGCCGCCTCCTCTTCTCCACAGCAGCGTCCTAGCCCGCAGGTGGTAAATGCCTCAGTGCCACTGCTGGCTCAGTAGTTTGATGCCACAGTGACCTACGGTGAACACAGAATGGAAGTTTATATAAAAGCAAACATTATTATGTACTTTATGGGTACTTTGTACATCACTTTAGATAAGAGTCTGCAATCAGCTACGGCTTCGTCAGCGGTACCATGGAAACGGGCCGGTTCTCTAACCAGCGGTGTTTCCTAATCAGTTTTCAGATCAAAGACCATTTCGTTTACGCCAGAGACCCCGCAGTGCTTAATTTGGAGGTTCAGCAATCATGAATAAACATACGGAACCTATAGCATTAATCATTTTTAACACTTATAGCCCATCTAGATCCGCGAAATCGGCTATAAAACTGCTAACATTTACGTTGCTAACTCTACTGCAGCCTCCAACAAATGATCAGATCCATAACTGTCATCAGGGATAGAAGAGATAAGAAGCATGCTGCAGTTTATATTAGAATTATGATCAAATATCTTCATACTTACAACAGTTGAAAATACCCTCCGCCTGCATCGGTACCGCTGAGTCGGTGGCTGCCAGCTCTGAAAAACTGGTTGAAAGTCCCTCCCCTTCCGCTACGTCAGCAAGATGGCGTCCGTTTAGTGCGTGTAGTGTCCATCGTTTCGCACTAGATTTTTGGCCGCGTTTAGGGCAGCATCCGGGTACTTTCAGTGCACTGAGTTTTTACTGAAATTTCTGTGTCAGCGCACTAAGCACTTAAATGTAGTGTTCGAAGTATAGAAGTGCGCGATTTGGGACACACCCTTTGTCTTCTTCAACAATGTTCAAGCCTTCATGGCTGATGGCGTGTTTCATCCCAGCTTGGGTCCAACAGAAAAAGCCGACATTCGGCGTGTTGTTGACAACTTTTTAATGAAAGGTTTGTACCTTAAGCTAACAGTTAGCTGCAAACAGGTTATGCACTTGTTATAATGCACTGCAAAAAGAGGCAAAAAAAGTTGTTCACCATAAGCTAAAAAGCGTCTACCACACAGATTTGACTAGACGGTGTTGCCGTATTTCAGCGTCCACGATGGCTGCCGCGATGCGCATGCGCAGTCGACAAAAATACGAATCTGGCAGAAATACAGATCTGGCAGCCACACCATAATACATCTGTGGCATCCATGGTCCTACATCCTATGTCTGGACACGTCGCACAACTGACGTCATTAAATAAAGCCATAACACCACAGTGTCAGGATGAGCTGAAATCGCCACACTTCAGCACGTCATGCGGATGCTGGGAGGGAGGAACCGTGGGGTTAATCCAGGCTGAAATTCCTCCTGTTGTCTGGTTATTCATAACTTTACCCTTTTAATGCAGTCATTTTACAGAATGTTTAATATAAAAATACTTAAATCAGCCGACCACACTAAGCTGTGATGTAGGTCTAAAACTGCAGATGGTGGATAAATATTTTACAAAAAAATCAAATGCAATCTGATCACTATGATACATTAAACTCTACACTCATCATCCACCTCATCAGGTCCACCTTTTGGTACGGTGCTGGACCCCTTTTTCCTCCAGAACTGCCTTAATTCTTGGTGTGATAGATTGAACATGGTGGCGGAAACCTTCCTCAGAGGTTTTCTCCATATTAACATGACAGCATCACACAGTTGCTGCAGGTTTGTCGGCTGCATCCATGATGAGAATCTCCCGTTCCACCACATCCCAAAGCTGCTCTACTGGACTGAGATCTGGTGGCTGTGGAGGCCATTGGATAGACAGGTGTACCTGATAAAGTGGACAGAGAGACTATATCTTATTAGTATGTTAATATATATGACTTTATTATATATGTTCATAACTAATATTGAAAGGAAAAATGGAAAAAGTGAAACATGATGTTGCTGCAGGCTGCTCACCCCACTGTCTTCATGTTCTTCCAAACCACTCAGTCAGTATAACTGGATAAAAATCACCCACCATCACTTTCAGTACTGCAGCTGCAAGGAATTTAAATTTATCATAACCTGTGCGTGTACATGTACATCAAACTGTCTTAAAAAGGAAATATACACACCCCTTTATGACTTGTGACACAGCTGTCATTGAATGTGTTTTTACTGTACAGATATGACAGAATGCTGCAGTGAGGACCCTTCATTAAACTGCTGCAGGACTTTATTCCTTCAGAGAACCAATCATAAGCAGCACAGTGCCGTTTTAGTGTGTGTTTTTAAAAGTATGTCAGCTATCAACACCATTGTTGTGCCTAATGTGGAGTATCCTCCTGGCCTGGCCCGTGTTCTCTGTAAACTTGCTCCGAGTGTAAAAAATCTTTTCTTTCCATTCTAAATGAAGCTCCACCTTGGAATCAGAGTCCAGCTCTTCTACCAGTAGAGGTGATGGATTTTCATGGTTCTTTAAGCTCTCCAACTCCTCATACAGCACACAGTACAGAACAGTACGTAGTCAGCTAACCACCACAGTTCTGAAAGCTAACAAACTGAAGAGTACTGAACATTTAAACATACATCAGAATAGACTAAACACAAACATTTCTTCAGGCATCAGTCCATCAGAACAAAAACAAACACACAAGTTCATCTAGGACTGATTGTTGTTCTAGATGGAATAAGTGATGATTTAAAGGGGAAGAAAAGGAAAACAATTTACACAGACTCTTCTCCTCTGTTGTTCCCTGGTGGTGGAACAATCTACCAAACTCTATCTGAGCCGCAGTTTAAGAGTAAGCTAAAGACTCAGTTGTTTAAGGAGCATTTCCACACTTAGCTTAACTGTTTTACGCAACAGAATGAGTTTGAAAGTTTTGTCCAGCTCTGTCCAGTTGATATTGTGTGATGATATCGTGATCTTGTATTTAAACAAAATGACTTAAAAAAAAAAAAAAATTATATGCACTGCCTCTAGCACTACATGACAGCACCTGGGTCCAACTAGACTCAAAGCAGTCTGACTATCACTTAATGATGACGTCCCATCTTGTTTGAATTCTTGCTTGTGTTGTTCTTACTCTCAAATGTAAGTCACTTTGGATAAAAGCATCTGCTAAATGACTGTAGAATAGAATAGAATAGAATAGAACAGAACATGTGTTCATGTGTGTCGAATTGTCACTTTTTATATTAATCAGCTTTTCAATTTAAGGCTTAAAATTCACATTTAACCTGCGCAGGGTCGACATAAGATCCTACAGCACAGAAGATCTCTGCAAACACCAGGAAGCAGCAATGCTAACACGTAGCATAGCAGCATGACAGGGAGAAACTCAACTAAAAGGCTCTACCAAGCACTGGCATCCAAACCAAAAATAGTTTAAACCCCAAGCAGTTAAGTGGGAAGGAATTATTTTTCCTTCCATAGACTATCTTGGGCTTCACCTCTTTCTGGATCCTGGTGTTTCTCAGGTGAATGTGGGGCTATCCCTGGATTCTCCTGACTGACCATTGATAGATGTGTCCATCATCATCATCAGCTGATGGCTTCCTGAGATATTTACCTGTGTAACACCTCTATTAAAACACCTGGGAAAATTTTCAGGTTCACCTTTTACCTTCTACAGTAGCTCAGTTAATTATCAGGCATTACTTTACTCATTCCCAGATGAACTGGGCTGCTGTCTGGTTGTCATTGAAAGTATGGGCTGTTTTTAGGAGGAGATAATCATTTACATTTACATAACTTGATTCCGACACTTCTCTAGTATTTTCACATGCCTCAGCTTTCTCTTGACATTAGGATTATACAAACAGCCCTCGTAGTTGTGTAGAAATACTTCATTTAATTTAGTTAAGTAATTTCAGGCAGGAAGCAAAAAAGCAGGCATTGTGATGACGAGGTTAAATAAGAGCAGATCTGTGATGAAGTCCTGATCCAGTCTTCAGCTCTTCATATTTCACACCCCAGCAGCCAGACGTTTTTGTAATCTTTAAAGTCGTCTTGAGCAACAGTTTTTCAGCTTTCTGAGTTTTTCTTTGGGCATTTTCTGCTTTTTCTCTCATGTTCAGTCTAGTTCTGGTACCTGACCATTTTCATTTTCATGTAGCTCTGACCTGTGGATCATTCAGGCAGAAAAAGGCTCCTAACTTAAAGGATGAAGTTTATAACAGAAAACTTTGCAAAGTAGCCGTTTTAGTCATCCTCTTGTTGAGGATCTTATCGACTTGTTAACTCAACAAGTTAACTTGTTAACAGGTGTTTGAGAAAACCCACCCACAACATTTCTGCTCAGAGGTAACACCGTGCTGCCTTCACTGTCTGCGCTTGGTTTAGATTACTTCCAGCTGTGTCTCCTCCACTCTGGTTCCAGTTCAACTCTGTTAATTTAAGGAAGTAAATCTGTTGTTTGAGCTTACTTAACTTTTTCTAGAAGGTTCTGAGTGTCCGAGTGAGGAATGAGGTCCAGATCAAGGGTTGTAATGAAGAAATCAGGAAGGAGAAAAAGGAAGTCTGTCTGGCCTGAGTCCATAACAAAACTGATCCTGATTTCTTAATACTATCCTTTCTTGTATTTCTTTTCTCTTATTTCTTCATTCTTGTTGAATGTTGCTAGAACACATCTGTGGAGCTGCTTGCTGCTGTTGTTGTGTTGTAATTATCCTTGTTTGCATCTGGATTTTGTGTCCCGTGTTTTAATGATCAAACCGCTTCTGTATAAGCTTCATTTTGTCTTTTACTTTTAAATATTTTCCATACAGTATCTGGGGCGGTGGTTTGTGGCTGATTAAGCTGTTGCTTCTAACCTGCGACGATGTGAATCTCAGTTGAGCTGCAGATCAAAACTATGTTGGTTTTGTGTTTGGGAGCTGGAGGTAGGTCGGAGTACAAGAAGAAACATGTCCAACCCTCTGTTTTTAAACATGTTGAGAGGAGTGATAAACCAGGAGATCTGGATCTGGATCAAGTTTCAAGTTTTTCTGTCAAGACCAGATAAAATACTTTTTGCCACACATTTCAGCAGAATCTTCCTCTTATTGTTCCTGCTGCTTTATTTCTGCTCAGCAGAATTTAAAAGACAAAATTCTGTGAAACATTTTTGGTCTAATTTGCACTAAAACTGCTTCAACCTGTTTAACGAAGCTGAACTGTGACTCTGCAGCAGCTCGGGACCCAGTTAGAAATTTGTTGTTGGCCCTGTTGACCACTTTACATGAAAAACCAAATAACCCATAATTTGTTATTTGGGATTTGTGTCAGTTTTCTGTGCAATGCCTGAATTTTCTCTTATGAAATGTAAACATGTATTCGTTGCCTGTGATGATCAGGTCAAGATGTTGTATTTTGATTTAATCTGAATCAAATAATTCAGATGAAATCAGGTGTGGAGAAGCTTTACTTTGCTTCAGGATGTGTGGCGTGCAAAAGCAGCTAATTACTCCACAGCATGTTAGACAAACACTGATCACAGCTGATTTATTCTAACTGACTGCTCTGAAGGAACTTTAGTAGTTTTTATACTTGTTAGTTGGAGCAAAAGTCATGTTGGCTGCACCACCTTTGTGCGCCTGAACTAAGTATTATACTCATTTTGATTCTTTTACGATTTTTTTACACATCCAACAAAGTTAAGCACAAATTAGTTTACACAGTTTGCAAATCATGTATTACACACACACAATAATACTGAGCCAATTTTCACTCCATTTCAACCCATATTTTATTCCCAATAGAACATAAACAACATATCAGATATTGAAACAGATGTTTTACCATTTCATTGAAAATATGAGCTCATTTTGCTCTGATGGGGGCAAAACTGTAAAAAGTTGGAACAGGTGCAACAAAAAGCTGGAAAAGTAATTATTACAAATCAGAAACAACTGGAGGAGCATTTGTAAACTAATCAGGTTAACTGGCATGAAGGGGAATAAAAAGAGCACCTTAGAGTGGCAGAGTCTCTCAGAAGTAATGGCTAACAGACAGAAGTTTAACAATCTGTTAAAAATGGGTGTCTACAAATTAAAAAACAAAAAATCTACACTGAGAAATAAAACCTCAGAAAATAAAACAAATTTTCACATGTACATTTTGTCTATTGTTCAATGTAAATAATTAGTTTAACCTAAATTTTTTAACCTCATGTAATCTCAATATTTAGTTTTCTTTTAAATAAAAAAAATCTGAATCTCTCTGATTCAGTTTCATGAAAAGTCAACTTTTAAAGATTCAAGTTGTTCTGATTTATCCAAAAGTGAGTTTGTATTCACACATACTCACATTCTTCGGGCAGAGGTAACCAGTGGTTACAGAGGTGGGCTTTGGTGTGGAGAACTGGGGTTTGAGCAGTGTTGGGGTAGTTACTCTAAAAAAGTAATTAGTTACTAATTACTCATTACTTCTGTAAATTGTTATGAAATTACTTTACTCGTTACTGCATTTGAAAAGTACTACTTATTACCTTACTTTACCATTTCTTAATTCATCGTGTAGACATGGACAAATATCTTAGCCGAATCATCGTCGCCTGTCTGCAGAGTGTTTACTGTATATTGTAAACAAAATGGCTTTAAAACCACAAGAACAACGTCCCTGTCTGTGGGAAGAAATGACCACACTTGTCTCATAATCATTTTATCTAGTATTTTTCTAAACCTGGTCGATTCAGTAGTCAACAGGGGGAGCATGTCTCCTACAATGAACCTGCAACTAGCTTGTTCATTTCTGTCTTACCAGCTGCTGCGCTCCAGGAAATGTTGAAAAAAGCTTCGCTTGTTTAGGTGGGTCGGCTGCTTGTTAAGGCGGGTCGGCTGCTTGTTTAGGCAGGTTGGCTGCTTATGGACTCCTTCCTCTGACCGGTGAGCAGGATCTTTCACCACAAGTTTGGACTGAAACTGGACTGAACAGAAAATAATGCAAATATCGCCACTGACCAAAAGCCCCTGAGTGTGTCTCAAACCGCCCACTTACATGAGTGCACTGGAAGGTAGTGTGTAGTGTGAAGGTAGTGTGTAGTGCACAGTAAGCACTACCTTCTGTAGTGCACACTGTCGTGGGTAAGTGCTGATCCAAAGAGCACTAACGTTTTGCACTAACCTGTAGTGACGTACCAGCTTTTGACGGTGGTTCTTCTGCTGCCTTAATTTACAGAATGAATTTCAAACTCTTGATTTTACTTTCCTGTGTTTACTTTTTACTTAACCCCACCTTTAAACTTTGTCGCATCCAATGCAGGATCCTCCTCGGGCTGCACATGAATTAAAACGTATGCTTCTTTATTTTAAGGTCTATGACACTCCTACATGCTGCCTAATAGCAGCGCCGCTCCGTTAATATACGTTTTTAGGACAATCCGTCCAAGTTCTTCCAAAATCTAAATCCAAAATCACGTTAACATATGTGTTTGGATGTCATCATACTTTATGCTATTAAATGGTTTTTAAAGGGCCTCATATGTGAAACAAAGAACAGTGGCTTCCACTGTATTAATCTATCTCAGTAGATAACAATAGAAACCATCAGGACACGTTCATGTGTCTTTGCATGTCTCCCCCATACCTGTTAGTATAAAGTGCAATTTAAGACGCTTATCTAACGTGATGTACAATCAGCTACGGCTTAGTCAGCTTTACCATGGAAACGGGCTGGTTCTCTAAACTAACGGTGTTTCCAGATCAGTTTTCAGATCAAAGACCATTTCGTTTACGCCAGAGACACCACAGTGCTTAATCTGGAGGTTCAACAATCATGAATAAACATACGGAACCTATAGCATTAATAATTTTTAACACTTATAGCCCATCTAGATCCGCGAAATCGGCTCTAAAACTGCTAACATTTACGTTGCTAACTCTACTGCAGCCTCCAACAAATGATCAGATCCATAACTGTCATCAGGGATAGAAGAGATAAGAAGCATGCTGCAGTTTATATTAGAATTTTGATCAAATAACTTCATACTTACAACAGTAGAAAATAGCCTCTGCCTGCATCGGTACCGCTGAGTCGGGGGCTGCCATTATTCAGCTCTGGAAAACATGCTGAAAGTCCCTTCTCTTCCGCTATGTCAGCAAGATGGCGTCCGTTTAGGGAGCGTAGTGTCCATCATTTCGCACTACATTTTTGGCCGAGTTTAGGGCAGTATCCGGGTACTTTCAGTGCACTGAGTTTTTACTGAAATTTCTGTGTCAGCACACTAAGCACTTAAATGTAATATAGAAGTGTGCGGATTGGGACGCACAACCAGTCTCCAGCTCCATTTTTCATTTTCCTTGGTTGGTGCATCAGCTATGTCACACAAACCGAGCTCTATGGCAGTGTGCCCAGGCAAGCACAAACACAGGCAGCAGCATCACTTAAAACAGATCAGAACTTTACACATAGGCAAACATGGCTCGAGTAACGCAGAAAAACACGTTACTGTAGTCCAGTAAAGTAATTTCATTACCAATGTTCTAAGTGTAACGAATTACTTTACTTCGTTACCCCAAAAAAGTAATTCTGTTTCTGTTTCATGTTTTTTTGTAACGCGTCACACCGTGTCTTCAATCCAGAAACAATGCCGTCTCCTCTGGACCAGAGCTCATTTAAAATGGTCTGAGGCAGCTAAGCAGTAAGCAGGTGAGAGGAGGGTTAGCAAGCAACCACAATTTTGATGAGTAAAACCTGAAAGCAGGAGCATATTTTACCACCCTATGAGCTTTAATTTAGTTCCAACATATTGTCAACTAACAAAAAGGACCCTAACCACCTGAAGTGATTTCCAAACTTTAACCAAAACATCACTGAAAATGCTGACATGATTTGACACATATTTTTTTGAGCCCAAACAAAGATTCACAACATACTTTTTCCTACGTATTTTTGTAAAATTGGTGGCAAACTCTCCTTTTGACTTCACGAGGAACCCTGAAGTAACCTTGATCAGTTTCGTAAGTTAAACGTTTAGAACAACCAAAATTAAGACAGATGTGAGGAATTTTCCAGAAATCTAGAGCACGTTCATCACATTATCTGGTCCCAAATAAGTTCACAACCACTTAATGTAAGGCAGAGACAGACATAACGTTAATACAAGCAATACGAAGCTGAGATCTGATGCGCTTTTTGTCATTTTAATGTAGAACAGTAGGTGTCACTGTTAGTCAGTTTCCCTGAGCAACACAGCGGTCACAAATGACAACACATAGTTTAAATTAATGTCATTTTCCCTTTGGGAATCCTTTCATTAAGACCGCATTGACTCCTCCTGTAATGAACGACCCCACTTTAAACTCATATTTTGCTACCATTATTTGCAGCATTGTTTATTACATCTTATTTGGCAGCAGCTGCAGCTTCCACAGGGAGAGAAATTGAACATAACGCATGGCACACATCCACTTTAATAATCCGCCCTTCACATTTTTCATGACTCAAACACAGTATCAATTAACTCTGTGCATTAACACAAACATAGTTTGGGGTAGATTTTTTTTTAGATTAGAAGGCACCAGCATCAATCCAGGAAGAGATGAGTGTCTCCTGTTCCAGGCTATAATAAGAGCATCAGAGAAGGAACACCGAAGAAAACCAGTGAAGGTTCAACAATGAGGACTAAGCACGAGAAAGAGGGAGAGCTGCGAGATGAAGACAGAGACACTGTTTAGATAAGGAGAAATGAAAATGTGGTAATGAGTGAATAACTGCCATGAGAAATATGTGTGTTCATGGGATTTATATGAGTGTGTAAGCAGATCTGGAGAGGTCTCAGCCTGCCTCAGAGGTATGGAGGCCCCACTGGGTCAGACTTTTAGCTGGAGTAGAGACAGAGAGAAGAATGAAAGGAAAGACAAATAACAGAAGCAGTGAGATAAAATGAGAGAAGGGACAAGGCATTAAATATGGATAAAAAGAGAAAAAGCCTATACTAACCTGGCAAAAGAGGAGGGGAGGGAGAAAAAAACAGAAAGGAGGTCAGTTTTAAATTCAACATTAAGTTAGGAAAGATTGGATGGAGAGAACCGGAGGAGGACGAGGAGCTGAGCTGAACTGAGAGGAAATTAGATTTGATTAATTCAAGTTTTTGTTGGCAAGAAGAAGCATCTATAAAATGCTGCTGGAATGGTTACAGATATCCAAAGTGGTCAGAAAGTCAGACAAAGACAAGCTGGTCTGACCAGCTCATACAAAAATTCACAACAGGAGAAACCACTTTGAACAATTTAAACATAAATACTAACCAGTCAGAAACCTGTGGGACAAAACCAGCTCAGATCAAACTGGTCTGGTGGTTCTTTAGAACTGGTCAGACTGAAACAAACAAATAATGTAATCGCAAGGCAGAGCTTGAAACAGAAACAAGAGCCAGGCCTGCTGAGAAACAACATAAATTCCCTCTGCAGGAGACCCTCTAATGAAATACCAACATATGTACTGTGGCCTGATTATGGGTTAAGTTCCCATACTCAGCACAAACCTGGAAGACAGGGTTTCTGTAAGCAGCTGGAGAGAAGTTACAGTTCATCATAAATCCATTTCCATCAGGGACAAACAGCAAAGAGATGAATCTTATCAGCCTGAGGCCAGAATCACTGATGAAAACCAGAAATCAGATCTCCAGGAGCCAATCATGTACATTTTGGGTTATATTATACAATATGTAACCATAAAAACAACAACAGCTCTGAAAAGTCAGAATAGAAAATATTGACTCAATAACAAGGTTTTCATTCAAACATATCACCTGAGCTACTAGGGTAAGATTAGGGTTAAACATCCAGATCATTATATAATCTGTTGCCCCCTTGTATTCAGGCTGTTGTGTCATTATATTTCATATAAAGTAGGTGCTATGCAAATAAACTTGACCTAATTTACTATTTACGGTGGCCCCTAAAGTGTCACAGCAATACAAAAGCCGCAACACTCCACAATTAGCCATAATACTCCATAATTAGCCACAACACTCCACAATTAGCCATAATACTCCATAATTAGCCACAACACTCCACAATTAGCCACAACACACCACAATTAGCCATAACTCTCTACAATTAGCCATAGCACTTCACAATTAGCCACAACACACCACAATTAGCCATAACGCTCTACAATTAGCCACAACACTCCACAATTAGCCACAGCACACCACAATTAGCCATAACGCTCTACAATTAGCCACAACAGTCCACAATTAGCCACAACACACCACAATTAGCCATAACGCTCTACAATTAGCCACAACAGTCCACAATTAGCCATAACACACCACAATTAGCCATAACGCTCTACAATTAGCCACAACAGTCCACAATTAGCCATAACACACCACAATTAGCCATAACGCTCTACAATTAGCCACAACAGTCCACAAGTTAGCCACTAACACACCACAATTAGCCATAACGCTCTACAATTAGCCACAACAGTCCACAATTAGCCATAACACTCTACAATTAGCCATAACAGCTCCTACAATTAGCCACAACACACCACAATTAGCCATAACGCTCTACAATTAGCCACAACACAGTCCACAATTAGCCACAACACACCACAATTAGCCATAATACGCTCTACAATTAGCCACAACACTCCACAAGTTAGCCACAACACTCCACAATTAGCCACTAATACTACCATAATTAGCCACAACACTCCACAATTAGCCGCAACACTCCCCAATTAGCCACAACACACCACAATTAGCCACAACGCTCTACAATTAGCCACAACACTCCACAGTTAGCCACAACACACCACAATTAGCCATAATACTCCATAATTAGCCACAACACTCCACAATTAGCCACAACACTCCCCAATTAGCCACAACACACCACAATTAGCCATAATACTCCACAATTAGCCATAATACTCCACAATTAGCTGCAACACTCCACAATTAGCCACAACACTCCACAATTAGCTGCAACACTCCACAATTAGACATAACGCTCTACAATTAGCCACAACACTCCACAATTAGCCACAACACTCCACAATTAGCCATAGCACTTCACAATTAGCCATAACACTCCACAATTAGCCATAACACTCCACAATTAGCTGCAACACTCCACAGTTAGCCACAACACTCCACAATTAGCTGCAACACTCCACAATTAGCCACAACACTCCACAATTAGCCACAACACTCCACAATTAGCTGCAACACTCCACAATTAGCCACAACACTCCACAATTAGCCATAATACTCCACAATTAGCTGCAACACTCCACAATTAGACATAACGCTCTACAATTAGCCGCAACACTCCACAATTAGCCATAACACTCCACAATTAGCCATAACACTCCACAATTAGCCACAAAACTCCCCAATTAGCCGCAACACTCCACACTTAGCCATAATCCTCCACAATTAGCTGCAACACTCCATAATTAGCCATAATACTCCACAATTAGCCAAAACACTACACAATAAGCCGCAACACTACACAATTAGCTGCAACACTACACAATTAGCTGCAACACTACACAATTAGTTGCAACACCACACAATTAGCTGCAACACTACACAATAAGCTGCAACACGGATACAAATGCTGCAACGGAAATTACAACACCTTTTTTCTTTTTACACCACACGTAAAGGAAGAAAAGCAAGATATTTTTGAGAAAAAAAAAACTCTAGAAGTGAGTAAAAAGCTAATGGTAAATGTTTACTAATTTTGGAATGCGCTAAATGTTGTTAATTGTAATGTGTAAAAAAGAGTTATTGCCTGTTAGCGGTAGTAACTTCCATCGCCGTTCACTTCCTTTGTCGTAACTTTCGCTGTCACCCACTTCAAACCTCGTTGCAGAAACCCTCATTGCTAGTGATGGCGCCCCAATCCAGTTTTCCATTTCACTCTCTCCAGAAAAAACTCATAAACAAGATCCTGAGACACTTGCTCTTCTCTCTTGTTCTTCTCAAAGACATCTTTATTATTTTACACACTGCAGCTTTAAATGCTGGCTAATGGAAGTGGCATAACTCAACAATCAGTTCCTGCAGGTCACAAGCAGGCTGCTGTTAGCATGGCTTGTTAGTTTAGACAGAAACTCAATCAGCTGTTTACAGAGCAGAGAACCTCCATTTCAGTTGACAGCGTGTGTGCGCGAGTGTGTATGCATACACGATGACCTGATAGTTGTAACACATACCAGATGTTGAGAGAACCCGGAGAGAGAAGAATGTGAAGGAGAGCCTTGTCGTTGTGTGTGTGTGTCATCACTGAACAAATAAACACTGAGATAAATGCACCCACACACATAAACACAGCAACACACTCGGTCGGGATATTGAATTCCAGGTCCTATTGTTCATGCTTCGGCTTCCTTGGCAACAGTGACTCAAACCACGAGACAGGGACATCAGGGTGGGTTTCAGATGTGGATCTGCTGGCTCATCAGGCATCACACGCATCAGCAGCAGCCTGTGCATCATCTCTGGCCCTTTACCACAAATATTACACATTCATGACACCCGAACTTTTAAATTAGATTTACTTCAGGTCACAATATGCTGCCATTTCTTCAGTCATTCTCTGGACTGTGTAGCTTGTTCAGCAGCCTATAGGCTAGAAGAAAGAGAAAATCAAAGTTATTATAAGTATGAACAGCAAATTCAGTGTACACCTTCTATACACCGTTTGTTCTGTTATTTAAGTAGCTGCAAGTTTTACAAGATGTGCAGGTGCAAACTCCTTCCTCCTGTGCATATGGGCTGGGTGTCGGTGTGTTCAGTTTGAACTTGGAAAAAAAGAATTTCCCTGTAGGTAAGCTCAACTAGAACACCCCTAACAGGAGAAGTCAGATTTCTAATTTAGGAAGTGGGAGGGACCTCACTACACTCTAAATTAAAACCCAGGGTTAATATTCACTTTGGAGGGCGTAAACATAAACTTACAGCCTCTGTTGTGACTGATGAATTAGTGATTGAAGAGATTTGAAGTAAACAAGAAGCATCAATTCCCATCAGAAAGAGATTAATCTTCAGTTGCTGCTGTTGCTTAGGTTGAGGGCGGGGCCTTAGTTTGATAGACGCACCATGCGGCCAATCACATAGTAGGATGACGCTCCAAAGATAACATAGTGGTACAGACCGGATTCACAAAGTGACAAAGAAAGTCAGGTAAACAGATTTAAAGGCCAACAGAACAGAAAATGGGAAGAAATTAGTAAAAACAGAAAAAACGAGAAGTGTTTGCAGAAAAAAAAGCATATTTAATTCCAGATATGTGGTCTTGTTTCTTTATGTCCACTGTTCCAGCATTATTTCCGTTATGTGTCAAACAGCAGCTATTCTGTTAAAGGGCAGCTGGAAGTCAAAGCTAGCTAGATGTTTTTCCTGAGTTTCTAAATTCTCTACTCTGGTTGACAAGAAATGTTAACAATCATTTTTAAAACGTGGTTCCCAGAAAGAAGCCCCCCAAGTCAGGTGGAGGTCCTGTAGCTTTTCACATCTGTTTTCTTTGAAAGAAATCCAGAGTTAATATGTGGGAGGTATTTAATGTATATACAGCAGAGGGGATTTAGTTAGAATGAGAGTTCTTGGGTACTTCACTTTGTTTCTATATTATTTTATTTTGACATTAAAAGATGGAAACGTGATTTTTTTAATGGCAGCAAGGACCACCATGTAAACATGGCCAGTGTTTGACACGGATGTACCTATTTATGTTCTTATGGGAGCATAACTGAAGCTTTAGTTATTTAGTCCTGAAATATGCAGTACCTACTCCCACCAGTAGTGGCGCTAGTTTGGGGAAAATAACAGAAACATGAGGCTGACTCATGTATATTTGTCATGTTAAAAATTAAGCTATGGTTGTGTTAAGATACTAAAGTCAACAACAAAATAAAAAACAGCAACATTTTTCAAACAAAAATATTTAATGTATACAGCAAAAAACTATCATTTCACAAATACCTTAACAGGACATAAAGAAAAGGACAACATTACAAAAGCCAAGAGCGTCCAAACTAGTTGTTAGCTCGCTCATTAGCCCAAGATAATAATGGAACTATTTACGTCATTATCATAAAAAAAAATATTTTTCTTTGTTAGAGTTCAGGGAAGAACCAGGAAGTGAACAGAACAAAACACACAGGCTGTGGCAACTCGGCTGAAGTTACTATTGGATGAATGATGGAACATTCTTCATCTTCTTCATCTTCTTTCATCTATTTACTGGACACTTGCACATTGTACAATATATTGTAGCTCAAAGCTGTTTCTTTCCTTTTTCTAGTGAAACTAACGGTGCGTTCCAGTTGTCTTGGAATTCTGAGTGGCCGAGAATATATGACGTCATTACCAAGTAGTTGGTAAATGGACGCCTCCAAAACAGCCAATTTGTGAGCATCTTCAAAGCCGAATGAAACTAGAAAACCACAAACCCACTGTAAAAACCTCCCAGTGAGAACAGTGTTGGTGATAATGATTAATAAACCACACATATTGACATGATTTTTCACAAACAAGCCCACCGTATTAATGTAATTTTTTTTTAAAATCAACTTACTGCTGTTCATGCTAGAAATACAACGGACACAAAATATATATAAATTTTAATAAAAAGAACAATGGACTACAAGTGATACCGAAGGGCAGCCATCTTTAAATCTGGGTCCTCTGAAACTTGTGAGTTGACCTCTTGGAAAAACTAAATCACGTCATCATTATCCAAGGATAACTGGAACGCACCATAACCTCCAGCTGCTTCTGTATTCTGTTTTCATCTTAACTTTGGCTTGAATGTTGCTGCCATTTTGTGGTCAGGAGCAGATATAGAGTAACCAAAATATTACTACTCTAACAACTTGTACTATGTTTACATATCTAAAGCAATCAAGTAAATTAATTACTATATGAATCCTTAAAGATATCACACAGGCCTCAATTTTAGATTCAGACCAGCTGACTGCTAACCACTCTTTTTTTTTTTCTTTTTTTTTACCTCATGTTGACAATCTTGTCATCTGAAACAAACATAGCTTGTTTTTTGTGCTAATTGGCCAGATTTTTAATATAATAAAAAATGAACATGTTATGTTGTTATGAAACATTATGTTGTTTGTGATCTCTAACATAACTCCATAAAAAATCAGATAATTGCTGGCATGGTCGCTCTTGGCTTCCGTACAATACAATCCCAGAAACCCCAGCAGAACACATCAAAGACACTGGCCAGTCTTTTCTGAAAAGTTGCTGTATTTTGCACTTCAAGGCTTCTGTGCAAGTCTTAGAGAAAGATCCCCACCAACAGTGTTTAAAAAGTTCTGGTTTCCTAACTGTATTTGTGGCTTTAGTCATGTTGTGTATAAGAGGAACCTGCCAACAGAAACAGACCTACAGTAATGAAAATTAGACCAGCACATGAAGAGCAACCCTTTCACACAAAGGTCACTCACTTTTTCTGAAAGTATTTTCTGAAAATACTGAAATCCTGCTTGCGTGTTGGAGTCTGTGGATTGTTGTTTCCAGTCATTTGGAGGTTTAGAAAGTCAAACTCTTTGACTGTAATGAGGATTTTTCTCTGATAAATTGTTGGTTATCTGGAAAACAGAATAACAGACACAAGCATTCCACTCTTTATGTTTATTATATATTTTTCCTGTCCCAGTGTCGTTGAGCTAAATGAAAATGAACATTTCAGCAGATCACTTACTGAAGAGGAAATAGTTGTGTAGTTAAAGTTTATGATGGGAAGGAAATTCGAACATGGTGAGGGGGTTGTTCTGTGGTCAGGGTGAAAGTTCAGGCCAGAGATGAGTGGGTGACCAGGTCCCATAACAGCTAATAGTCTCTGGGTTTATCTGTTTGTGGAGGAAACAGAAGAGATGACTGTGAGGTCACAGCAGCTTGAAGTCCTGACTCAGTCCCCGTCAGTAAACATTTAACACAACCAGTTTTTTACACAATTTCTGGATATCAAATATGAGGTCATGTAAAATTATAAGATTATAAATTAGTGGTTCTGAAATTTACTTCACCAGACCTGTAATGAGATAAAATTAACCAACGTTAGCATGACAGAAAACATAAAATTATCCTGGTGAAGTCAAAAAGCAACTCTGTTGCAGACTGTGCAAAGAGGTCCCTGAAACTGTAAGATCCTGGCAGGAAAAGAATACATGGAACGCCATAACTAAGTTACCGGCATAATGTACAGAAACATCTGTGCAAAATATGTACTGGAGACCCCTAGGTCGCAATGAGAAACACCTCCAAAGGTGGTGGAGAATGAGAGGGCTAAGATCCTGTGGGACTTCCAGACCGACAAAATGGTGGTGGTCAACCAACTGGACATTGTGGTCATGGATAAGCAGCAAAGGAAAGCCGTAGTGATAAATGTAGCCATCCCCAACAATGGAAATATCAGGAAAAAGGAACATGCTGGAAAAGTGGCTCCAACAGATACTTGGAGAACCATCTTCCCAAAGCTGCTCTACTGGACTGAAATTTGGTGACTGTGACCATCGTCATGTTCTATAAAGCAGGTGGAGATGATCTGAGCTTTGTGACATGGTGCATTATCCTGCTGGATATAGCATGAGAAGATGCTACACTGTGGTCATGAAGGGATGGACATGGTCAGCAACAATACTCAGGTAGGCTGTGCTGGTTAAACCAGGCCACGTTGGTACAAAGGGACCCAGAGTGGACGTGGGGTCAATGGCCACACCATTACACCAGCAGCAGCCTGAAGTGTTGATCCAAGGCAGGATGGATCCATGTTTTCATGATGTTTCCACCAGATTCTGATCCTAGCATCTGAATGTGGAGCTGAAATGGAAACTCATCAGACCAGTAACGTTTCTCCATCTTCTATTGTCCAGTGTTGGTGAGTGTGTGTGAATTGTAGCCTCAGTTTCCTGTTCTTAGTGGACAGGAGGCACCTGGTGTGTCTTCTGCTGCTGTAGCCCATCTGCTTCAAGGCTGGACGTGTTGTGTGTTCAGAGATGCTGTTCTGCAGACTTTGGTGGGAACCAGTGCTTGTTGGACTTCCTGTTGCCTTTCTGTCATTGCCAACCAGTCTGCCCGTTCTCCTCTGACACCAAGCAGACATCCTGGTCCAGACAACTGCTGCTCACTGGATATTTTCTCTTGTTCAGACCATTCTCTGGAAACCCTGGAGATGGTTATGTGTGAAAATCCCAGTAAATATTCAGACCAACAACCATCCCACATTCAAAGTCGCTTAAATCCTCTTTTTTCCTCTTTCTGATGCTCAGTTTGAACTTCAGCAAGTCGTCTCCACTATGTCTACAGGATTAAATGAACTGCCGATTAACTGAAGTGCTGCCATGTGATTGGCTGATTAGATGTTGTGTTAACAAGCAGTTAGCTGAACAGCAGGGCCTGATAAAATGGATGGTGAGTGTATAGGGGCTTATATAGTATAATATTTGTACAAGTCTTTCCTCAGAGTTTTACAGGCGGAGCAATCATTGTGGTTCTGGTAACACAGTATCTGTGAAGTGTTTTCCATGAGAGTTACAGGCCATAAAACTATAATTATTCCAAAACAACCACACATTAAAATAATAATTTTAATTAAAGCTGCAAGCAGCGATGAAGGCCCTCGCACCTCTGGCGCCGCTCTGGCCTATTGCACCGCCCCCTCGGCCTGCAACCTCCCTCCCCAAGCAAGCTCGCTCTGGCTGGCAGCCGTACGCTCAGTCGTCCCCATGTTTCTGCCTCTTGTGGTCATTGTCTCTCTCTGACCATCATCTCATACATCAATGGGCCTAATAATGACATCAGAAGTGGTCATGACCTTGTTCTGACCAATAGTGTGAAACAAATCCAAACAAAATCATGCTTTTAAGATCTGCAGATATCAACATGGCCAGTAGGTGGAGCTATAGTGTTTGATCTTGTACTAACATGTTGAGGTTCGGACTTTAATGACAACTGCCAAGTATCACGTCATTGGGTCAACCGAGTCCAGAGTTATAGCCACTTCCTGTTTGATGGCGAGGGACAGAAACCTCACAGGCAGCCATTTTATTCATGATGGTGTAAGCAGTTTGTTATATTGTGAGTCGTGTGTTCATCAAGGATAATATTGATGAGTTTGAGTAGGTGTGTAGGGTTTTCAATGGGAAAAAAGGGGTACTTCCTGTTTCCAGGGGGCGGGGCTATGGCGTTGAAAACATCAGGACATGAAGAGGCTTTTTGGTTTGTACTGGCATGTTATATAAATATGCCACATTTCATGAATGTCAGTCAAAGCAGTGGTTGGAGCTGACAGAATAAATAATTATAGGGGGCGCTATAGAGCCACATAACCAGCATATGTCTATTTAAATCAGTTCCAGGCCTGACCACTGTCCTTCCTGCCGAGTTTGGTGGAGATCGGGAGTACTATGGGTCAGTTGCAAATACTTCCTGTTTCATGGCGATGAACGCCATTCGCCATGGTTTTGCTTGAGGAAGGAACTTGAGGATTGTTTTCGGTAGTATCAGGAAAGAGTTTGACCTGATCTGAAGCACTTTTGAGTGTGTGGAGTTCATTCCTGAGGAGAGGGACCCCAGTGTCTGAAAAAGACACTTCCTGTTGAAAGTGGGCGGGGCTTAGACCAAGACCAGAAGTAGTTCAATGTATCTGTTCAGGAACAGACCCTGAGTAATTACTGTGAGTGTGATGGTGATTGGAAGAAAATTGAGGGATTTATACTGATTAATGATGTCATGGCGTTTTATCCAAGTTTGTCATGACGCCACCGTCTGGCCATGCAGCGTTGAGCAATGTCCATGTGACAACATCTGGACATGTAGATGTGGTCAGCATGGAAATGACATCAAACGGGGCCATTTTGGTCAAGATAGGTTGTTTTATATGTAAGTTATGTCAGTTTCGTCTCTCATGGCGAGATATCAAAGTTTGAGGCCACGCCCCCGCCATGCCCTTTCTCCTTTGAGAAAGTTTTGCATAACTTTTGATCACACATGCCTCTGGAAGCTTCAGAGTGATTTTGAGGTAAATACGATAAAGTCTGTAGGAGGAGTTCGTTCAAATGCAATGGCAAGAAACAGGTAAAAATGACCCTAAAAATGACACGTTTTACAAAATGGCCGACTTCCTGTTGAAATTAGCCTATAGGTCTAATGGACAGTTTTGTGCATCCTGGCATAGTAAATCAATCTTGTTAATTTCATGCATGTCGGTCCACGTAGGGGGCGGGGCTGGTTGATCGAAATATTGTAGGGGGCGCTATAGAGCCACTATGTCACTATTCCAGCATATGTGAATTTGGCTCAGTTCCACGTCTGAATACAATCCTTCCTGCCGAGTTTGGTGGAGATCGATGGTACACCGGGTGAGTTACAAGTGCTTCCTGTTTGATGGCGTCGGACCAAGATTCGCCATGGTTACGTTTGGCGAAGGAACTTGAGATTTTTGTTGTAGTATCATGAAAGGGTTTGACCTGTTGTGAAGCACTTTCAAGTGTCTGGGGTTCATGCCTGAGGAGAAGGACCACGACAACTGCAAAAAAGCACTTCCTGTTGAAAGTGGGCGGGGCTTAGGGCTAGACCGGAAGTGGTCATATGGGTGGGTTCGGGACCGGACCATGACTAAGCCCTGTGAGTTTGATGGTGATTGGGTGAAAAATGAGGGAGTTATAGTGATTGATGATGTCATGGCGTCTTATCGAAGTTCGCCATGGCGCCACGGTCTGGCCTTGCAGCGTAGAGCTACAGTCTTCACCGGATATCATCCCCAACTTGTTTACAGGTGTCTGACCCGGTTTGACCCCGGTTGTGTCCAAAAGGCCAGAGCAGTGGGTCTTCGAGTAAAAAACATGACTTCCTGTTGCCAGGGGGCGTGGCCTATGCATAATCCAATAATGACCATGTACATGTCTTGAGGATGGGACTAGTGTCCTACGTGGCCATTTTGGTTCAGAAATGTTGTTTTCCGTGGGAGTTATTTCGATTTCGTCTTTCATGGCGAGACATCAAACTTTGAGGCCACGCCCCCTGTACGCCCTTACTCCTTTGAGAGAGTTTTGCATAACTTTTGATCACACATGCCTTCTGAACATCCTGAGCCATTTTGGTGTCAATACGATAATATCTCTAGGAGGAGTTCGTTCAAATGCGAGGTCAGTAAAACGCCAAAATGGCGACTTGGACCCAAAATGGCCGACTTCCTGTTTTTTTTAGAGCACTACTCCAAGAGAATTTTTTGTTTGCCCGAGCACTTGGAACAAGTGTACTGATTTTCATGAAGATTGACGACATGCAGTGGCGGGGCACCATAAATAGGTGGCGCTCTTGTTCAATTTTGCCTGAATAGTCCCGAGCACCCCAAAATATCAAATTTTTCACATTCCAATGGGGGGGTACGCAAAATTTGGTGAGTTTTGGGGTATGTTGAGACCCCCAAAAATGCAATTCATTTGACGGAAGAAAAAGAATAATAATTAAAGCTGCAAGCAGCGTTGGAGGCCCTCGCACCTCTGGCGCCGCTTCGGCCTATTGCACCGCCCCATCACCCCGCAACCTCCCTCCAGCAGCACAGCCGCTATCGCCCACAGCCATATACCCATTCCTCCAGAGTTTATCTCCATCAAGAGGTGATTTTCCTCATGAGAGGATCAGCTTGCACCTCAGCCTTTCCAGTGATGACATCTGAAGCATTCATGACCTTGTTTCTTACAAACTGTGTTGAATTCCCACAAACTGGAGCATGATTTTATCAAGAGGAAAATTCCACGTGGCCACTAGGTGGTGGTAAAGTTGTTTTAATGTAGGACCATGTTCAGGTTGGAACTCTAATGAGAACAGGGAAATATCAGCTCAATTGGTCAACTGACAGCAGGGTTAGTGCCACTTCCTGTATAATGGTGAATGATTTAAACCATCACAGAAAGCCATTTTAATCATGATGCTGTAAGAAGTCAGTCATATTTTCAACCATGAGTTCATGAAGGATGATATTAATGAGTTAGAATTAGTTATACAGAGGATAAACCTCTTGGGTTTTTGGACGGGGCACTTTTTTGAATCTTGAATCTTCCAGCTGTTGAATCTGTGAGATGTGAGCTTTCAGTAGAGGAGTCGTTTCTTCGTTTTCATGCCGTGGGGAGACATCATTTGTGTTTACATATGTTTCGGTCTTTGTGCAGCTGCTCTAAATTGTTTCTTGTCTTAACTGTTTTTGGCGGTGATAGAAATGGTTTTACTGAGGTGGTAGCTGAGATTCTGGACTTTTCTGGATCAGAAAACTGCTGCTAAACCTGTTTATGTGTTTAGTGCAGGGGTCTGCAACTTTTCCAATCCAAAGAGCCATTTTTCCCTCAGACAGCTAAATAAAACTCCTTTAGAGATGCAAATGTTACCAGACTTTTCAAAAAGGAAACTTAATATATATTTTAATGAAGAGCCACCATAGGATGTTTGTTATTATTGAAGAACCACATTTTTATTTTCATTTTAAAGTTTTAAGATAAACATAAAACCTTTATAAAAAGAGGATAAACAGAGTTTCTTATAAGGAATGTAGATATTTGTGGAAAATGCTGTAAAAGGAAAAAAAACTCCCTGGTTTCCAACCTAATGACAAGAAAGATGGATTTAAAAAAAATGTTTTAGCCACGTATTTAGAGGCATTGTGGAAGGTCCAGAGTCGCAGGTTAAACACCCCTGATGTGTGTTAGTAAACCAAAATTTACTGCATTTTCTTTATATAGCTGTAGGCCTTCTTTTAAAGGAAAGAGACATTTTCCACGTAATGATGCGATTAACGGTTTCACTGTTTAGGTTTCATGTCTTTGATTTATGCTTGTTTATTGAAAGAAAGTAGAGTCCAATTAGTATATGATGTATGTGTTGATGTACAAAGTTTAATCTTGTAGTACTCAGAATAATTGAGATTTGGTGATTGTAGTGAATAGTAATTCAGTGCAAAGTACAAGGATTGGTATTAGCTGATCCTACAATGTAGTTATTATTAGGAGTGAGTTGAGGATGTGCAATATTTGGATTAATAACAGTGGTTTGTAAAAGAATGGATGACTCTGTTTTTGTTATAACTGTTAATCACTTTTCTAACTTTTCTAACCATTTAAATGTTTTTCTCTTTTTATAGATGCCGCGTGTTAAGTCTCAGGGTCGTTCGGATGCTGCCAGACAACGGATGTCTGATCGGCTCACGTCTCGAGCAGATCACGTACAACCTGCGGTGTGTGGACGTATGTAGCTTTTTTGTTTTTGTTGTCCTTTTTTGTCATATATGTGAATGATGAAGCATACATTTCTAATTGATGTATTGAATAATTAAATCATAATAATGATGGGAAATAATGGTATAATATTATAGTATTATGATATAAAATCAAAGGAAATCAATTGATAGTAAAAAATAAAAAGAAACGAAATAAAAAGAAGAATGTTTTGCCAATTATATTTATTTTAGCAAGGTTCCTAAGTGTTTTCTTTGTATTTACAGGACGTGGTACAGGTTTTCGCCACAAAGTCCGCAGATGGCCCCTGAGTGTCTATACTGGCTGTAGGCACAAAGTGGTCATCCCTGAGACATCTCCAGACAAGAAGGTATATTAAATGTCTAAATGTAGTTCTGAGAGTACCTTTTGATGTTGATCCTAAGAAGCTATTTATTTTGTTGTGTGTGTGTACTGATTTTTTTTTTTTTTTTTATTGTTTACCAGTTTGTCTTAGTTGTGGGAGACTCACATCTGAGAGCTGTGGCGGACGGAATAGTGAAGATGCCAGGAGACAAGCTGTCTTTTGGCATCATGGCTACTCCCGGTGCCGATGCTGATCAGCTTTGTACGGAGGTTTCACATGCCGTGATTCCCCTGGTCCCAGACGCAGTCTGTCTTTTGGCACCTAGCAACAACCTTACATCCAGCCGAACCATTGGTGAAGCAGGACAGGCTTTTAGCCGATATTTGGGGACAGTCTGCGATCGGTGGTCGAAGGTATTACACATTTATTTGAAGGTGGTGACATTTTGAAGGTTGCTTTAGCAATTACTAAATTATTATTTCTTCTTTCTAAAGGTCTTTGTCGTGGACTTCGTCCCGAGATTAACAGTATCCGCCGACTACCAGAAACTGATGCGTCAGGAATTTCACCGTCGGTCAAAAGATCAGGGTAAGTTCAGGAGAAATGATTTATTGATGGATTTTACAAATGTAGTGTGAAGGATTATATTTCAAAGGTATCGTTTGGAATAAGGAAATTGTTACATGTACTCATTCTTTTTCTCATATATGATGTTAATGTCTTTTAGGTGTCCAGTACTTCCACATGGCTGACCATTTTCCTCTCCACCGTTTGGACTTGTGGGCATATGATGGTGTACGTAAATATTATTACCTTGATGGGACACTTGTAAAAATACTAACATCTCATGTTTGACACATTGTGTAACTTGCATAAATAATTTCATTTTCACTGTTTTTCTAGGTCCACCTAAGTGATGATGTCGGGATGCCGATCCTTGTGCAGTTGCTGTGGAGTGCCGCCTCCCAGCAACTGGAGACACCAGCACCTTCGCCACCGGTGCAACGCCAGGTGTCTCCTAAGCCATCGGTGCCTCCTAAGCCATCGGTGCCAAGGATTCCCAGAGTGGTTGTGAAGGGGGAGGTACCAGCACCACGTCCCCCACCCCCTTCCAAGTGGACGCTGGTGGAGTCGGGCAGGAAGGTAATAGGCTGAATATTTATCATGGTTTTATGTATGAATTGTAATTCGAAGTAATTATTTTATTAATCTGTATTCTTCTTTATGTGACATTATAGAGGAACCATTCGGGAGAAGCTAGGCATGCCCCAGCTTCACCCAAGAGGAGGCTGGTTCCTCACCAGGTTTGTATTTATATTATTGTTATATGTTTATATAACACATGATAATGTTTTTTAGAGTTGGTCTAGATTAATGTTTTTTTTTTTTTTTTTTTTTTGGAGTGGGGTGTAGGTACGAGTTATTACAAACAAATTGTCTGAAACTATGTTTGTGTATTTATTTTGCAGGTGGATGGTAGTCCGGTGACCTTGAGGGAGTGTTTCATCCCACTCAATCCTGTCCGATTCTCCGCATGTATTCTGGCTGCCGTGGATAAAGTTTTTCCATCGGATCTTGAAGACGTTCCTACAGGCAAACGGGTAATTGTCTTGGAGATTTTTCTTTTTTAATTTAATTTAATATTGTAGATAATTTCTCAAGGAGATATTGCACTGATACTTAAACCTTTGTAACCTTTGTTCTATCTTTTGCTTTAGGCCTTGCCTGAGGAACCTTGTCGCAGATCTGCTGTCATCAAGCAGAAGCGGGTTAGGCAGCAGGTATGTAATGTCTAATGTATAACATTTGTGGTACAACACATGGTGGAAGCAGCAGTGATGCCAAAGTGTCTTTTGTTAATATACGTTTTTTTGTTTATATTTACAGAGGTCACCTACAACACGTGCTCCGGTGTCTGTTGGTGTCGAGTCAGACGCAGCGGTGGAAAAGGTTAGAGCAAATCTGTCTAGAGTAATCCCTGATTTTATTTTATGTATTTTGCTTTTTGTTTATGAAGAACATAGTTCTTTTCCCCCAAAGTAGGTGTTAGTGAACATAAATGATGCAAGTGTCCATGTTTTCATTCTTTTCATTTTTACGATGAAATCTATGTATATTTTCCTGTGGCTTTGTGGAAATGCTATGTTGGTATGTAATGTTTTTGTTGTTAAATTTTTGTCTTTTAAAGGTTGAGGCAGCATCTAGCCAGGTGTCGGCCAGCTGTGTTGATGCTACACCGTGCCCAGTGTGTACCTGTGACGTGCCAGGACCCACCTGTTCAGAGGTTCCAGTGGCTGTCCAGGCGCCAGAGGATGGTGGCTTGCAGCGCACACAAGAAGCCACCAAAGGTAGGAGTGACACTAACATTTGTGTGTGCACTACCGAAATGCCTGTCCCTCTAATTTCAGGAAAGAGTATTAAAACTGTGTCTGATAGCACTCAGGTACTCATTTCGTGTAGTGTTGTAGCTGCAATTAAACACAAAATGTCTCCTGTGTGCACTTGGCGAGCATCAGATGTGGATCAGGTCAGTGTGGAAGGGAAGAAGTTACTGGCATGTCTGTGTAGGGAAAAACAGAAAAGTGGCAGAAACAAGGAGCTATGCAAGTTGGTTGAGCGACATAATGTATTTGGTAGGAGGTGGAAGGTAAAGATGGCGTACCCAGTTCGTGGGAATTGTGATGTGTCTGAAGAGGACTTTGAGATGGAGGCTAAGCTCCAGGAGTATTTGCTTGCGGACGGAATGTGTTTTTTGGAGCTTGATGGTGCTACACGTCTGATTATCCATCACAATGATTATTTTGCAGTTGTAGATTGTGGAATATGTAATAATCAGGGTTTGGCAGCAGGAACTGGAACATCAGTTGTCGTTTTTAACACATCTTTTAATGACCTGATGTTACATATTAGGAACTTAGAGAAGTCTCAGAATGCACAGGGGTATGGTGTTAGACGCATTCATGTAGAAGAAAGTAATGTGGATGGACACAGAGACGTGGCATTTGCTGGTAGAGAAGGTTCAGGTGAGTGTGAGGTTGGAAGTTCCCCTAGTTATGTTAGATCGCTCAGGGGAAACTTTCATCAGGGCGATTCTAGATTTCTTTATGGTGGTGTGCAGTGTGTAGCAATAAGCTTGTTAGCCTTAGCTACACATAAATTGCACAGTGTGTTTACATGGCAGTCTGAGACTTTGGATAAAGTTTTAGTATTAGGAGATGAGCTGTACAGGGATTTGCGGGAGAGTGATCAAATCAGTGCTGGACAGGAAAGACTTTGTATTTTGGATTTGCCTAACAACAGAGTTGTTGATGGACAAAACTTAGATTTTCTGTATGGTGATTTTGTTTCGGGAGAAATTGGTGTGGTTACTGGAGAATTTATTGATGCAGGTGTGCACACTACTCTCCGTGATGGATTGGAAAAGATTTGCACAAAATATGAAACTTGCTTTTTAACACTGAGTGACAGTACTTGTGCCATCATTAATCAAGATGGGCAGTACGCAGTAGTTGATTCTCATGCGCGCAGTGCAGATGGGATGATCGATGTGACAGGTAAAAGTGTAGTTGTCTATTTCAGTAGTCTTGGTGAAGTTTACAACCACATACAAAGATTTGCTGATGGTATCACAGTGACACATAAGCTTTTTGAGATTAGTGGAGTAAATGTAATTTGCAGAGTAGCTCAGAGTGAAAGTCAGCATGTGTCTTTGGGTGATGTTGCTGATGGGCAGTTGGTGAGTGAGTTTAGTTCAAGTTTAGATGATCCTAATGAGCAGGCAAGGTCAAGTTTTGACAGCCATATAGATAAGAAGAGAAGGACATCCTTGAGAAATTCAACATCAAAGAAGACAAGGTGCAGTGAAGCTGACCAAGTCCATTCTGATGTTGAATTTGTCTGTGATATAGGTAGTAGATGTTTAGAGTTCAATCCGATGTCAAATGAGGTTGCAGATGCTTTGTGTAGACAGTTGAATATTGAATCACAGAAGGTTGCAGCAGCATCCTTAGCATGGGGGTTTTTAGGTCCACCTTGTCTGACTGAGAAAATAGTTCCAGATGGGTCGTGTTTCTTTCGTGCCATTAGTTTGACTATTTCTGGGACTCAGAAAAATCATAAGAAAGTTAGAACAGCTGTTGTGAAGCAGTTAAAAAACAATCCTGCGAGATATACGAAAATGTTAAGAAGGGAGTATAGCTCAGTTTTAGAATACCTTAAGAGGTCCAGGATGCGTTATATTGATGCTTGGGCCACAGAGGTAGAGATTCAAGCAGCTGCAGATTGTTTAGGCGTTAATATCTTTACCTTTTATAATGGTCGCTGGCTTGAATATAGCTGTAAGGACCAGCTGTTGTCAAATCAGGGAATATATATAACCAATATCAATGGTAATCATTATGAGACTGTTGTCTGTGTAAAATTACCTCAAACAGACTTCTGTTATGAATGTTGCAAGACACCTGTTTCAGAAGGGTACAATTTTAGAAAACAAAAAGGCAAGGATTCAAGTGTTGCCATGGACAGTAAAAAAGGTGGCCAGTTATTTGAGGTACAGGACATAGATAGCCTTACTAAAGAGAAGGTAGATGTTAGACCTGATATTTGTAAATGTATAAATTCATCATCAAAGTATTTAAAAAGTAAATGGACATTAAAACAAAGATCCAAATATCAATATCAAATGCATTATAAAGAGACAGTAAAAGTTTATAGCAGAGAGAAGTATAGAGAAAATATGTTACTTAGAGAGAAAAAGAAGGTTGAGAGTAAAAGGAAATATAACAAAGATGTGTCTCATAAAAACAAGAAAATACAGCAGATTAAACTTAAATATAAACAAGACCTTTTACATAGGGAGGGGAAGAAACAGCAGATTAAACTTAAATATAAACAAGACCTTTTACATAGAGAGGGGAAGAAACAGCAGATTAAACTTAAATATAAACAAGACCTTTTACATAGGGAGGAGAAGAAACAGCAGAGTAAACTTAAATATAAACAAGACCTTTTACATAGGGAGGGGAAGAAACAGCAGAGTAAACTTAAATATAAACAAGACCTTTTACATAGGGAGGAGAAGAAACAGCAGATTAAACTTAAATATAAACAAGACCTTTTACATAGAGAGGGGAAGAAACAGCAGATTAAACTTAAATATACACAAGACCTTTTACATAGAGAGGGGAAGAAACAGCAGAGTAAACTTAAATATAAACAAGACCTTTTACATAGGGAGGGGAAGAAACAGCAGAGTAAACTTAAATATAAGCAGGATTCATCCCTTAAGGGAAAAATTAATGAACATTGTAAAAATAAATATAAAACCAGTGAAATGTACAGGAATGCTAAAAAAGTAATTTCTAAAAAGAAATATCATTCTATTGCTAATCATAAAAAACAAGTAAAAGATTTAGTAAATCTGAAAAGGCAACAAAATAAAGAGAAGTTGCATGAATCTGATTTTGTAATTAAGCAATTTCTGGCTAAGGTTAAAAACGGGCCTAATTATGTTTGCTGTTGTTGCAATAGGTTGCTTTTCAAACATCAGGTGTTGAATTGTAAACCAGATTATTATTTCAAAAAGAACAAACTGATAGGTGAAGTAGCACAGAAGTGTATCAGTGATGAGTATTTACACAAATGTAGCCAGGACTGCATAGCTCCATGTCCATTGTTAGAAACAGCACAGGGTAAATTGTGGATTTGCTACACTTGTCATTACAAGATTAGTAAGGGGGAAATGCCGCCTGAATGTTCTGCTAACAATTTACATCTTCATTCCATTCCTCCAGAATTGGCATGTTTGAATAGTTTGGAACAGCATTTAATAGCTTTGCATATACCATTTATGAAAATGCTAGCATTACCTAAAGGTGGACAGAATGGTGTTCATGGGCCAGTTACATGTGTCCCAGCATCAATTTGTGAAACAATCAACCTGTTGCCACGTACAAATATGGAGGGCTCATTGTTGGCTGTAAAACTTAAACGTAAATTAAGTTATAAAGGACATTACGAATATCAGTTTGTTGACAGTATGCACATAATGGAAGCCCTTAAATATCTAAAAAGGACTAATATGTATTACAAAGATGTAGAGTTTAATGAAAACTGGATAAATGAGTTTTGTAGAGAAGATGAAGGAAGTAGTAAAGCTGAAACTGCAGAAACATGTGATGATGGAGAAGAGGAGTTATTGCATGATAGGCAGCAACACTGCATGTTTCAAGACACTTGTCTAATGCCAGTTGATATTGGTCAGGAAGCCCTTGACCAATACTATGATAAGATATTAAATGTAGCACCGGGTGAAGGAAATAATCCTGTGAAGTTACTTTCAGATCATTCAAATGAAGCAAAGTGCTTTCCAGTATTATTTCCTTTAGGATCTAACACATATCATGAAATTCGTCCATATCGATTGACATTGTCTCGGTATTTTAATAACAGACTTTTACATGCTGATGGCAGGTTTGCTCAGAATGTAGATTATATATTTTTTGCACAGTACATGTCTGAATTAGAGCAGGTAGTATCAAACGTATCAATTGCACTGCGAAAAGGCCAAAACTGTAGATCTCAAAAGTTAAGTGACTTGTTGAAAAATGAGGACTCTTTAAAGCAAATGTTAGAGGTTGATGATGGGTATCGTTTTCTTCGACCCATTCGAGGTACACCAGCTTTCTGGCAGTCAGCGCAGCGGGACCTTTTAGCTTGTGTACGTCAGCTTGGTGTGCCTACTTGGTTTTGCTCTTTCTCATCTGCTGACATGCGTTGGACTAATCTTCTTAATAGTATTTTGAAACAGGAAGGTCGGTCACAGACGGTAGAGCAGCTAGAGTGGGCAGATAGATGTGAGCTGTTGCGTAAAAATCCTGTCACTGCAGCACGTATGTTTGACTTTCGTTGGCATTGTTTCTTAAGAGAGGTTCTCATGTCAAAGTCACATCCTATTGGTGAAATAATTGACTATTATTATCGTGTAGAATTCCAGCAACGTGGCTCCCCGCATGTACATGTTTTATTTTGGGTAAAAAATGCTCCAATTATTGATAAAAATACAGATGAAGAGGTTATTGCCTTTATTGATAAATATGTTACATGTGAACTACCACCAGAGGATGATCCATTGTTTGAGGTAGTTACGTCTGTGCAGCAGCATTCAAAGCGTCATTCAAAAACATGTAAAAAGAAAAAAACTGTGTGTAGATTTAACTTCCCCAGGCCAGCGTCATGCAAAACTTTCATTTGCCGTGGTAAAAATATTCAAGATGAGACAAAGATTTGCAAATGTCATCTTAATACATCAGATGAGTCTTCAAAGTGTGTATGTGCAGAAAAGGATAAAAATAAAAAAGACCAAATGACAATGGAGGTAGCAAGTAAAATATTAGCTGAAATCAAGAAGGCAATTGCAGATGAAGAGTGTAATTATGGCAGCATTGAGCAGTTATTTAAAAGCTTGGGAATCAGTCAAAAAATGTTTGAGGCTGCATATAATCGCTGTGCTCGTAATACACATGTTGTGTTGAAAAGGCAACTGGATGAGGTTTGGATTAATCAATATAACAAACCGCTGCTGAAAGCTTGGAATGCGAATATTGATATCCAGTACTGTGTTGATGCATACGCGTGTGTAGTCTATATCATCTCATACATGTCAAAAAGTGAAAGGGAAATGGGACTGTTGTTGGGAAATGCTCAAAGAGAAGCATCTAGAGACGGTAATGTTAGTGCTAAAGAGGCATTGAAAAGACTAGGAAGTGTGTATCTTCACAACAGAGATGTTAGTGCTCAGGAGGCAGTGTACAGGTTAACTAATATGCATTTAAAGGAATGTTCAAGGAAGGTGGTGTTTGTACAGAACAGTGACAATGAAATTAAAATGAGTTTGCCTCTCAGTGTTTTGAGACAGAAGGCATCATCACAGGAACTTACAACAGAAGACATGTGGATGACTAGTTTAGTCGACCGGTACAAGAGTAGACCCAATTATGATCCATTTAATAACATGTGTTTGGCCACATTTGCATCAGAATATCGCATTTTAAGTAAAAATGAGAAAAGCTCTATAGCTGTACAGTTACAAAATGGTCTTGGTTTGATAACTAAAAGAACACGCACACAACCAGCAGTTATTCGTTATGTCCGCTTTTCAAAGACTAAAGAGTCTGAAAAGTACTATCGTAGTATGATGCAGTTGTTTATGCCTTATCGTTTAGACAGTGAACTAAAATCTTCTAACTCCATCACATATGAACAGTTTTATCAAAATGGCTTTATTACATTTAATGATGGGTCTAGACATTCAGTAAAATCAGTTGTAGATGAAAACAAAAGAGCATTTGAAACAGAAGCAGATGATTTGGATCATATTAAAAATGACATAGATACAAATGGAGTACTGGAAGATGTGTGGTGTGAGCTGTGTCCTGAGCAGGAATTGGAGCGTCTTGAATGTTTAGAAGAAAGGAAAGAAACAGAAAAAACTGTAGAAGATTCAGAGGTAAACATTCCAGATTTGTCGGTGGCAAATGAAAAGGTTATTCATCTAGAGAAAAAAAACAATGTTTTGAACAGAAATGATGGCTTAGCTTTAATTCGATCTTTAAATGAAAAACAGCTGTCCATTTTTTATCACATCAGACAGTGGTGCTTAGACAAGATAAATGGTAAAAATCCTGAACCTTTACATTTATTTATTACAGGTGGTGCAGGTACAGGGAAAAGCCATTTGATAAAAGCAATCCAATATGAATCCATGAGGCTTTTATCACAGACATGCCGTCATCCTGACAGTATTTGTGTTTTGTTAACAGCTCCTACAGGTATAGCAGCATACAATTTGCAAAGTACTACAATCCACACAACATTTAGTATAGGAAAGGATGTACGTTTACCATACACTCCCTTAGGTGAAGAAAAACTAAATTCTTTACGTGTCTTATACAGTGATCTGCAGCTTTTAATAATTGATGAAATATCAATGGTAGATCACAACTTGTTATCATATATTCATGGTCGACTAAGACAAATAAAACAAACTGGTGACTTTTCACCATTTGGAAATATCAGTATTATAGCAGTAGGAGACTTTTTCCAGTTGCCACCAGTAAGAGGAAAACCATTATATATAGATGACGTGCGTAGTAACTTGTGGTCTAATTTATTTAAGGTGGCAGAATTAACACAAATCGTCAGGCAGCAAGATGAGGTGTTTTCCAGTTTATTAAATAGGATCAGAACTCATTCTAAGGGAACAGCAATGTCAAAAAGTGATGTGGACATTTTAAAATCACGTGAAACCGGTGAGGTCAGCTCAGCCTTGCATATATTTGCAACAAATCACGAAGTAAATGAGCACAATATTAAACAACTGATGGAGAGTTGCCCAGAAAATTATTCTATCAATGCACAAGATTTCATTAATGATAAAAAAACTGGTAACTTAAAGTTGTTAGATGGTCATCATGCTAAAGCAACAAATACATGTTTGTCTGACGTTTTGAACATAGGGGAAGGTGCACGTGTGATGCTATGTAAAAACATAGATGTTGCTGACGGTCTTGTTAATGGCGTTTGCGGTACCGTTACACGTATAATAACATCAGGAAAAAGTCCCTTTCCAAAGAAAATCTTTGTTAAATTTGATGATAAACATGTAGGTGCACAAAGGAGAAAACGCTTCAAAAGTACTTTGTTAGATTTAGCTGATTCTACTGGTATTGAGGCAGAGGAGGAGAGGGCAACCAATAAGGGTGGATTGCGTCGTCAGTTTCCATTAAAACTAGCTTGGGCCTGTACTGTACATAAGGTTCAAGGCATCACCGTAGATAAAGCAGTCGTATCTCTCAGTAAAATATTTTCAGCTGGACAAGCTTATGTGGCATTAAGTCGTGTAAGGAGTTTATCAGGATTGATTATACAGGATTTAGATGTCAAACGTATATATTGTAGAGATAATGTTAAAGAGAGCATTGAAAATATGATTCCATTTTTGGGAGAATATATACCAACACCCAAGTTGAATAAAGGCACATTTAGTGTGTTTATGATGAACGTACAAAGCTTAGCACCACATATATTGGACATAACATCATGTACGCAGCATTTACAGCTTAACTGCATTGCTGTTACTGAAACGTGGCTGCCTGCTACTGGGTCAGTGGAAATGGTGAAGATTGCTGATTATAGTTTTCACAACTGTCCACGAAGTTCATCTTACAGCAGCAGTCATCCAGCATTAAGGACATTGCAAGGCCAACAACATGGTGGAGTTGGCATGTATTGCAGAGATGGTGTAACATATAACATTTTACATGTACCACATGTCAGTCTGGAATGTTTAGTGTACAACTTCGTAAATCATAACATTGTGTTGGCAGTTGTTTATCGACCACCATCTTATCCTGTAGCGTTATTTAAGCAACATATCAGTAAATTACTTGATGAGCTTGAACCACTAAGCAATACAGTTGCTGTGATGGGAGATTTTAATGATGACATTATGAAGTCATCTGCCATCTCCCACTTTATGACAGAAAGAGGATATACACAGTTAGTGCAAGAACCGACAACAGAAAGCGGGACACTGATTGACCATGTTTACATAAAAACATCATTTTATGAAGTAGAGGCAACAGTCATACCAGTTTATTTTAGTGACCATGAGGCAGTAATTTGTACTTTCAAGTAGATTATATCAAACATCAGTCATCCAATTAAGTTTATTTATTTTATTATTTTTGAGGTTAATTTGTACATTGCAGAATTTGTGCTGTTGAATTTGTACATGCTTTGCTTGTGAAGACTGCTTTTAAAAAATTAAACAATGCCATATAATTGAAATTGGGGGTGTATTGTTTACTTATCCAGCCATAATAAAATAATGTGAATGCAAAGTAAAATATAAGAAACATGAAAATTATTAAATAAAGATTGTGCAAAGGTTTCGTTTCCTGCATTAAGCCAGCATAAACAAATATAGTTACTAAATTTTAGCATGTATAGCTCTATGATTATTTAAAACATCACAATACATTGAAGTACACATCAAAGTTAAATGCCAAAACAAAATATGCTGTTCTTGATGCAGGTTTTGCTTTACCTTGTCATAACATGCCAAAAAGCAAAAGGCACTGGTATGGTACTCTCAGAAATGAGATGGGGTTCAATTCCCTGCGGTGCCCTGCTCTAAGCATGTAACACTGACAATCATGTAACATTAAATCAACTGAAAAATGACAAAGGATAAATGTAAGATTTTTTTAAAAGTGCGTTACATTACACAACTTCGATTTCACAATGTTGATGTCTAAATAATTCAGTAAAAATCAGAAATCAAAAAAAAAAAACTTATAGGAGAAAACTACGTCACACATCTCTACTTAGTATGGATAAAATGGGTTTGAAATGCAAGAGAAATAAAATGTTTTTGTTGATCACAATGGCAAGTCTTAATCATCACTTTATGAAACATTTTACAAGCACCTTGATCATTATGAAGAGTATGTATATGATCTGTCTAAAAGATGAGCAAAATAAAGGACCAATATAAGTTTAGCGCTGCATCATCTTTATTTAGCAAAATATAAAGGTGTTAGTATCATCCTGAACATGTTACTTCCTATTGATAAAGTTCTCAGGAAAGAAAAGTATATCAATACTGTACTCGGTAACAAATATTTCCTGTATTAACTGAAAAGCACTCCTTCACTTACAAAGTAAATTCAGTGGGATTACACGTCCAAAATCTACAGAAATTAAGAGGCTCTTCTGCAGATGTCAGGCTGGAGCTAAGCTAAAGGCTGGAATGTGGCAGTATAAGCCCTTTGTATCATCAATAATCATGGGGAATGCTAATTCTCTACCTAAGAAGTGTGAGGAACTGAAGACTTTGATGAGGTGGGACAGAGCTTACCGGGAGTGTTGCTTGTACATCCTAACAGAGACTTGGCTGACAGATAGCATCACAGACTAAACTGTTGGCATATCTGGCTACACTCTCGTCAGGGCAGACAGAGTTGTGGAAATGTGTGGGAAAACGAAGGGTGGTGGCCTTGCCATGCTGATGAACAATAAGAGGTCCCACTCCGGACATATCACAGTAAAAAAATAAGAGCTGCCATCGCATTGTGGAGCTATTAGTGGTAAATCTTAGACCTGACTATCTTCCACGGGAATTCTCCCACGTAGTTGCCATTCTTATTTACATCCCAAAACAAGCTGACCCAGCAACAGTGTGTAATGTCATCCAGGAATCTGTCGCTAGATTTCAATCAATACATTGTGAGGCTTTGAGAATACTATCAGGGAACTTTAACCATGTTGATATGAGCTCTCATCTTGGAGGTTGTACACAATATGAGAATTGTCCTACAAGACATAACACTTTTGATCTTTGTTATGCAAACTTAAAATACACCTACATTGTGGTGGCTTTGCCTCCAAACATCAAATCTTATCCCAATTTGCTCAAGCTTTCTTACAAGCCATGTGTGATGACACTGCCCACCATCAGTACATCATTTAGGCAGTGGACCCCAGAGATGAACAACATGCTGAGGGGCTGCTTTGAATCTACTGATTGGAATATACTCGTGGGCTCAGGGGTAGTGATGGTATAATAAAGCCCTGTGAATATGTTGAATCTTTCTAGGTACGTTTATCGTTAAAAGCATCATTACTCAAGGCCCTATTTATTAATAGCTCATTTGGTATTACTGACATCTGCCAGTTATTTGATGTCCAGCAGTGATGGAACTGGGTTCCGGGTTCCACCCTCTGCCGGCTTTCACGGACACAGTGCAGTGGGCCGAGGTTCTCTCACCAGATGAAAGAAAAACTGTGGTCGAAGGCTTGCGTTTTCTGGGAGCTTTATTGTGGTGAGCGCTCCTTAGGAAGTGGTGAGGTGATCCAGCGCTGGTGATATTTACAATGATATTTACAATATTTACAGTTTGACGAGGATGTCGTCCAATACTCATTCACTCTCACTAGTTTCCGCAATCCATCTAATCCACCACCCTTGGCATCATTCTCATCCTTCCTCCAACAATCTTCATCCCTTCATTTATATAACCAAAAAAATCCCTTCAGCCCCCCCTCTTTAAAGGGTGCTTCTGGCAAAAAGGGGTGTGTCTGGCAGGACAACCAATCACATCACATCTCTACTCATGACATTCAGCTGAACACAATCTACTCATCAGGTAAGTAATCACATCAATTACATCATCCCCAAAAACTCACAGGTAAGTGAACAGGTAAAATACAAAACAAATAGAAACAATAACCATTCCCCTCCAAACAGGTAGGTATGTTTGTGTGTGTGCCGTAGGTGATTGGAACTACCACTATGGTGACAGCTGACCCTGTCACATTATCCCCCCCCTCCAGAAGGTTCACCATGTGGGGGGAAACCTTGACAAAAAGTCGGCCACGACATTTGTGTTGCCGGATCGGTGACGAATGGTAAATCTAAACGGTTGCAGAGATAAATACCACCGGGTCAGCCTGTGATTCTGGTCCCGCATGGCATTTATCCAGGTGAGTGCTTTGTGATCTGTCTCGAGATCAAACTCTCTACCTAGGAGGTAATATTTTAGGCTCTCCAAGGCCCATTTGATGGCTAATCCCTCTTTTTCTATTGTTGCATAGCGAGTTTCTCGTGGACAGAGTTTGCGACTGAGATAAAGAATGGGGTGTTCCTCACCTTCTTCTCCCTGGGACAAGACGGCTCCGATTCCTATGCCTGATGCGTCCACCTGGACAAGGAATCGCTTTGTGAAGTCGGGACTTCGGAGTACTGGGGATGAACAGAGACGTTCTTTCAATGCCCTAAATGACTTTTCACAGTCTTCAGTCCATTTCAGGGGGTTTCTCTGGGTTTTGGCCGTGAGGGCAGTTAAAGGGGCCGCGATGCTGGCGAAGTGAGGAACGAACCTTCGGTACCATCCGGCAAGTCCGAGGAATGATCTCACTTCCTTCTTGGTTTTTGGCTGGGGACAGTTCCGGATAGCCTCCACCTTATTGATCTGCGGACGAACTTCCCCTCCTCCAATGCAGTATCCCAGGTATTGGACCTCTGTCTTGGCCCAAACGCACTTCTCCACATTCAAAGTCAGTCCTGCTCTTTGGATGGCTCCTAAGACTTTGGTGAGGTCTCGGAGATGGTCAGTCCAGGTCTGACTGTAGATCACTACATCGTCCAGATAGGCCGCACTGCAGTTGTCACACTCCCTCAATACTTGGTCCATGAGTCGTTGGAAGGTAGCTGGGGCTCCATGTAGTCCAAAGGGCATTACTTTGAACTGGTACAGCCCGGTGGGTGTTCGGAAAGCAGTGTAGGGTCGGCATGATGGTTCCAACGGCACTTGCCAATACCCCTTGCAAAGGTCCAAGGTGGTGATGTAGACGGCTGAACCAAGACGATCCAGTAGTTCATCGATGCGTGGCATCGGGTAGGCATCAAAGGCAGACACAGCGTTGAGTTTTCTGAAATCTATGCAAGGTCGAAGGGCTCCTGTCTTCTTGGTGAGGAGGACCAATGGACTACACCATTCTGAAGTGGATGACTCAATGATGTCTAACTCCAGCATGGTGGAGATTTCTTGCTTCAGCTTGCAGACGAGCTGTTGTGGAATCCGGTACGGACGTTGTCTGATGGGGATCAATGTCTTTAATCGGATGTGGTGTTGGATAAGGGCTGTACGTCCCGGCGTGGCACGAAACAGACCCGGAACCATGCTGAAGACCTGTTGAAGATCTGCAGCTCTTTGTGAAGACAGATGCTGTATGTCCGGTATGTCGGCACATGTAGAGGGTTCCCCTCCTGGATCTTCTCGCTGTTTCTCCAAGGCAACCAAACTGACTGAGGCTGCAGACGTTTGGTCCGTCTTCCATTCTTTCAGGAGGTTTATGTGATAAACCTGGTGAGTCTTCTTCTTTTCCGGGTGGTGAACCTCATAGGTTACAGGTCCCATCTTCCTGGTCACAGTATAGGGTCCTTGCCATTTAGCCAACAGCTTGCAGGTAGACGATGGCAATAACAATAGAACCTTCTGTCCAGGCTGTAGCTCTCGGTGTCGGGCTCTCTGGTCGTACCATGTCTTCTGGGCACGTTTGGCCTCCTGTAGGTGGTGTTCTGCCTCATCTTGATACTGGGCCAGTCGTTCTCTCATTTCCAATATGAAATGGATGATGCTTCGTTCTGATGGGGTCTGATTTCCCGATGGCTCCTCCCACTTCTGGCGGAGAAGGTCCAACGGTCCTTGAACATCCCATCCATAGAGGAGTTCAAAGGGTGCGAAGCCTGTAGACATCTGTGGCACCTCTCGGTAGGCAAAAAGTAGGAAGGGCAGCCACCGATGCCAATCTCTTCCTGTATCGCTGACAAACTTTTGTAGCATGCGCTTCAGGGTCTGGTTGAAGCGCTCCACGAGTCCATCTGTTTGTGGATGATAGGGAGTAGTCTTTATGGGTTTAATGCCTAGTTGAGCATGAAACTGCTTCATTAAGCGAGACGTGAAGTTGGTTCCCTGATCAGTGATGATTTCATCAGGTATTCCAAGTCTGGAGAAGAGTTCGACTAACGCGTTAACTACTGCTGTGGTGGTAATTGTTCGTAGTGGGAATGCTTCTGGATACCGTGTAGCATAATCACATATGACAAGGATATACTGGTGCCCTTGGCTACTCTTAACGAGCGGACCAATAATGTCCATGGCGATGCGACGGAAAGGCGTTGTAATGGTTGGAAGTGGGGATAATGCAGCGCGATCTGAAACGCGTACTGGGCTGGTTTTCTGGCATATGGGACACCTAGCCACATAACTTTGCACATCCTTATACATGTCTGGCCAATAGAAACGTGCGCTAACCCTTAAGTACGTCTTGTGACGACCGAGATGACCTGCCCAAGGTATGGTATGTGCGATGTGCATGACTGTGGTGCGACAGGATTCAGGCACTATCAGTCTTTTCAGGTTTTCAGTTTGCAGGTACAATCTTTCATTTTCTAAGACCACTCTTTCACTTCCATAAGTTACAACATTAGTCTTTAGTTTTTCCCATAATGGTTTCAATGATCTATCATGCTTTTGCAATTCAATTATGTCATCAGGCATTTTCCATACATCATTCACTGATAACTCAGAACCAGACCGGTCCAAACTCCCCATTTTCTTCGCTTCACGGCGTTGTTGCCGTGTCTTTTTCACTCGGCGCTTGCCTTCTTCAAACAGACTATCGTGGAAGTCAGGAAGAGGGAACAAACCGAGTTTTTCCTGGGCTCTGGTTGTAACCGGGCCTGATACGTTCTCACCCATGTCTACATTTAGTTTGCATGTCTTAGCATTAGCTGGTAGATCAATAGAATGTAGAAGTTCAAACAACAGAGGCATGTCTCGACCCACAATAACATCCACTGGTAACTTTTCTACGACACCCACATTCATAATGTACGGCTGATCATCTATACATAACGTGATTTCAGTACGTGGGTAAGTATGATTATCTCCGTGTACACACATGATGTTCAGCATGTTGTCATATTCCAAACCCGCTAATGACACCAAATGTCTGCTAACCAGGGAAGTAAAACTCCCACTGTCCAACATTGCTGTAGCAGTTTGACCATTTACGAGCACCTGTTTACATGTTCGCGGTGGTCGCACTTCTTGTCCATGCTGTGCTTCCTCCCGCGGCACATAACAAGCCCCAGACATTTTGGATTTCCTTAATGGGCAGTCTGCTGCTTTATGGCCGGATTGTTGGCAATAATAACATAAAAGTGTCTTACCGGTCGAAGTTGCCCTGATACCTGAAGTCTGGCGATAACGGGGTACTTCCTGCTCTGTCCAACGTGACGTCGGTGCACGGTTCTGCAGCGGTGTCTCGGTGTGTTGTTGTGCTCCCCGCGTTGATCTGTTGCACACACCTTTCCTCGCGTTAACGTACTGAGACGCTAACGTAGCGGCTTGTAATCCAGACTCGGGGTCGTGTTCCCGCACCCAGGTGCGTACATCCTGTGGCAAAACCCGTAACAGCTGCTCGGTGATAATCCGTTCTCCGATCTGCTCCTTGGTGCTCTGTTCCGGCTGGATCCAGCGCCGGTACAAACCACGTAGCCGATGATAAGTCTCAATCGGGGATTCACCCGTGGGGACAGAAGACTGGCGGAAGTTCTGCCGGTAGGATTCCGCAGAAACATCGAACTTGGCCAAGAGCGCACTCTTAAGGTCCTGATAAGAGTGAGCTTTTTCCTCGTCCATCGTGCTGTAAGCGTCCAGCGCTTTACCGGATAATAATGGCACGAGGCGACACGCCCACTCGCTGTCCGGCCATTTCCAGGTCCGTGCAATCCGCTCAAATCTTAACAGATAATTTTCGATGTCCTCTCCTGACTGGTAAGGCGGCAGTTTTGGCTGTGCAGCATACACCCGTTCCACAGCTGGTTGCTCCGCTCTGATTTCCGGCCTTTCCCTCTCTGGTTGTCGACGCGGTGCTGGCGTCGGGAGAATCAGGTGACCGCTGGGACTGCTGGCTGTCACTGTGCTGCTGCCAGGTGTTGATGTTATCACTGTTGTTGGGTGTCTCGCCGGGGTTTGAGCAGGGGGCTGGAGCGACACCTTTATTCCACGTAGCTCTTGTAGCATACTCTCCTCTCTTTTCTGCTGTGACGTCAGGAAGCTCCTCAGCAGCGTCTCCAGATCACTGCGTCCTCTCCCAGACGGTCCCGGATCGGCTGACGGTACAGGTGCATCCTCCTCGGAGGCGGCCTCCGTGTCCCATTCCGTCTCGTCCTCCTCCTCCTGGATGGCGGCGGTTGCTTGTGAGCGGAGGCCCCGTCGTCGGGTCGGCTTCGGGCGGCCTCGCGATGCCATGGTCTGGTTTGTTGATGTTGCAGATGGATCGATGCTTTCCGTATCCCACCACTGCCACCATTTGTGATGGAACTGGGTTCCGGGTTCCACCCTGTGCCGGCTTTCACGGACACAGTGCAGTGGGCCGAGGTTCTCTCACCAGATGAAAGAAAAACTGTGGTCGAAGGCTTGCGTTTTCTGGGAGCTTTATTGTGGTGAGCGCTCCTTAGGAAGTGGTGAGGTGATCCAGCGCTGGTGATATTTACAATGATATTTACAATATTTACAGTTTGACGAGGATGTCGTCCAATACTCATTCACTCTCACTAGTTTCCGCAATCCATCTAATCCACCACCCTTGGCATCATTCTCATCCTTCCTCCAACAATCTTCATCCCTTCATTTATATAACCAAAAAAATCCCTTCAGCCCCCCCTCTTTAAAGGGTGCTTCTGGCAAAAAGGGGTGTGTCTGGCAGGACAACCAATCACATCACATCTCTACTCATGACATTCAGCTGAACACAATCTACTCATCAGGTAAGTAATCACATCAATTACATCATCCCCAAAAACTCACAGGTAAGTGAACAGGTAAAATACAAAACAAATAGAAACAATAACCATTCCCCTCCAAACAGGTAGGTATGTTTGTGTGTGTGCCGTAGGTGATTGGAACTACCACTATGGTGACAGCTGACCCTGTCACAGAATACTATCAGGGAACTTTAACCATGTTGATATGAGCTCTCATCTTGGAGGTTGTACACAATATGAGAATTGTCCTACAAGACATAACACTTTTGATCTTTGTTATGCAAACTTAAAATACACCTACATTGTGGTGGCTTTGCCTCCAAACATCAAATCTTATCCCAATTTGCTCAAGCTTTCTTACAAGCCATGTGTGATGACACTGCCCACCATCAGTACATCATTTAGGCAGTGGACCCCAGAGATGAACAACATGCTGAGGGGCTGCTTTGAATCTACTGATTGGAATATACTCGTGGGCTCAGGGGTAGTGATGGTATAATAAAGCCCTGTGAATATGTTGAATCTTTCTAGGTACGTTTATCGTTAAAAGCATCATTACTCAAGGCCCTATTTATTAATAGCTCATTTGGTATTACTGACATCTGCCAGTTATTTGATGTCCAGCAGTCTCCCTGTCAATATGTAAACTACATATTGGTGGAAATGTAAACACAATGATGCAATTGTAATGAAAGTCTATAAAAATATTAAAATATATGAATCCAGTAATATCTATCTATCTATCTATCTATCTATCTATCTATCTATCTATCTATCTATCTTATCTTACATCATTGGAATGTATTACAAATATATTCCAAAACTGCTGATGTCTTTAGTTTCCATCATTGCTGCATGTGTTGTATCACCTCATTGTAACCTGGAATTATGTTGAGCATTTCTTGCAGTTTCAACGGCTTTTTCAGCAGCCTGAATCACACAAGACACTCACATGGATCAGGGAAAACGGGGTCTCATATGTCTTTGGTGACCTGATGTTCAGGAAAATAATACGGACTTCGCTCCAGGCTTCATTTGGACACGCCTCCTTTACTCGATGCAAGCTTTGGGGCTTTTGTGTCAGACATAACATCACTACTCAGAGGATGGCAGCAGGGACATTGATGAGGTTGTGGACTGTGTCATAGTTTATATTAACCTCTGCACGGATGTCATGCCCCTGAGAACTGTCTGCTGCTTTCCAAAGAAAAAGCCATAGATCAAAAACAACAATAAGCATATTTGAACTTAAAAAAAACAGGAGTTTAACACTGGTGATAGAAACAGGACAAGGATCATACAACATAACCTGAAGAAAACTTTGAGACAGGCCAGGAGGGATTACAAATTATGTCTCAAGAGGAAATTGCAGAAAAATAACACGCAAGAAGTATGGAAGGGTAGGAGAACCATTACTGGCTATAAGAAAAAAGGATGTGTTGCACCTACTAATGTGGATATGGCAGATGAGTTCATTTCATGAGTTCATTGCATTTGCCCACATACACCCACTCTGTAGCTGTTCTACTTCCTCCTGCTCTGATCTACCACGCAGCTCTTCCACCACTGCTCCACCCGGTGGATGCTCCACCTCTGCTTCTGTGTTCTCCTGCTCCGCTCCATCTGGCATCTGCTCCACCTCTGCTTTTATGGCCTCCTCCTGCACTGCTCCACCTGGTGGCTGTTCCACCTCTGCTGATGTGATCTCCTCCATCTCTACTCCACTCAGTGGCTGAACAGACCATAAAGAGGCAAATTCCCATGGCCTCTGGGTGGCGCTATACACATTTTTCATGTAGAACCATGTTCAGGTTGGAACTCTAATGAGAACAGGAAAATATCAGCTCAATTGGTGAACTGACAGTAGGGTTTAGAGCCACTTCCTGTTTCATGTAGTATAACTGTCACAGGAAGCCATTTTAGTCATGATGCTGCAAGAAGGTAGTCAACTTTTCAGCCATGAGTTCATAAAGGACAACATTAATGAGTTTGAATTGGTTTCACAGAAGATAAAAGGTTAAAATGGTGGGACTTCCTGTTCCCAGGGGGCGGGGCTATGGCGTTGACAACATCAGAACATGATGAGGCTTTTTTGTTTGTCCTGCCGTATTATATAAATATGCCACATTTCATGAATGTCAGTCAAAGCAGTGGTTGGAGCTGATAGATTAAATATTTATAGGGGGCGCAATGGAGCCATATTACCAGCATTTGTCTATTTGAATCAGTTCCAGGCCTGACCACTGTCTTCCCTGCCAAGTTTAGTGGAGATCGGGAGTACATTGTATCAGTTACAAGTACTTCCTGTTTCATGGCGGTGGACGCCATTCGCCATGGTTTTGCTTGACAAAGGAACTTGAGGTTTTTTTTCTGTAGTATCATGAAAGGGTTTGACCTGATCTGAAGCACTTTTGAGTGTGTGAGGTTAATCCCTGATGAGAGGGACCCCGGTGTCTGAAAAAGGCACTTCCTGTTTCAAGTGGGCGGGGCTTAGGCCAAGACCAGAAGTAGTTCTATGTATCTGTTCAGGAGCAGACCCTGATTAATCACTGTAAGTGTGATGGTGATTGGATGAAAATTGAGGGATTTATACTGATTAATGATGTCATGGCGTCTTATCCAATCTTGTCATGGCGCCACGGTCTCGCCATGCAGCGTTGAGCAATGTCCAGATGACAACATCTGGACATGTAGATGTGGTCGGCATGGAACTGAAGTGAAACATGTGCAGTTTGGTACAGAATGAGTGTTGTATTTCAGAAATAATGGATTCCGTGCTTGATGGCGAAACATCAAAACTTGATGAGGCGCCGCCGCTGAACGCCACCTCCTATTAGAAAATTTTCAATAACTTTTGACCACACATGCCTCTGGAGTGTTCAGACTGAGTTTGAGGTAAATACGATAAAATCTGTAGGAGGAGTTCGTTCAAATGCAAGGCAAAGAAACATGCAAAAATGACCCCAAAAATGACACTTTTTCAAAATGGCCGACTTCCTGTTGAAGTTATCATATAGGTCCAAGAGGCTTTTTTGTACATCCTTCCAAGTTCTATCAATATACTGGATTTCAGCCATATCGGTCAATGTAGTGGGCAGTTATGATCAATTAAATATTTGTAGGGGGCGCTATAGAGCCATATTGCAATTTTTCCAGCATATGTCAATGTGGCTGAGTTCCTGGCCAGACCGCGGTCCTTCCTACCAGGTTTGGTGGAGATCAAGGTTACAATGGGTCAGTTACAAGTACTTCCTGTTTGATGGCGTCGGACCACTATTCGCCATGGTTACGTTTGGCGAAGGAACTTGAGATTTTTATTGTGGTATCATGAAAGGGTTTGACCTGTTGTGAAGCACTTTCAAGTGTGTAAGTTTCATTCCTGAGGAGATGGACCCCGGCGTCTGAAAAAAAGCACTTCCTGTTGGAAGTGGGCGGGGCTTAGGGCTAGACCGGAATTGTTGAAATGGATCTGTTCAGGGCCAGACCCTGATTAATCCCTGCAAGTCTGATGGGGATTGGATCAGAATTGAGGGATTTATAGTGATTTATGATGTCATGGCGTCTTATCGAAGTTCGCCATGGCGCCACGGTCTCGCCCTGCAGCGTAGAGCAACAGTTTTCACTGGATATCATCACCAACTTGTTTTCTGCTGTCTGACCCAGTTTGGACCTGGTTGTGTCCAAAACGTCAGATAAGTGGGTCTCCGAGTAAAAACCATGACGTCCCATTGCCAGGGGGCGTGGCCAATTCATAACCAAATATTGACATGTAGCTGTTTTCAGGATGGGACTGGCATCATACATGGCCATTTTGGTTCAGATATATTGTTTTATGTGGAAGTTATATCACTTTCGTTCTTCACGGCGAGACATCAAACTTTGAGGCCCCACCCCCTCCATGCCCTTTCTCCTATTAGAAAACTTTCAATAACTTTTAAAGACACATGCCTTCTGGACATCCTGAGCTATTTTGGTAGCGGTACGATGAAATCTCTAGGAGGAGATAGATTTTGAAAATGTCAGTAAAACGCCAAAATGGCGACTTTGACCCAAAATGGCCGACTTCCTGTTGGTTTTAGGCTGTTGCTCCAAGAGGATTTTTTGTTCGCCCGAACATTTAGAATATATGTAGCGATTTTCATAAAGATTGATGACGTGCAGTGGCGGGGCATAATAAATAGGTGGCGCTCTCATTCAATTTTGCCCGAACAGTCCCGAACACCCCAAAATATCAAATTTTTCGCATTCCTTTGGGGGGGTACACAAAAATAGGCGCGTTTTCGTGCATGTTCAGGTCCCCAAAAATGCCTCCAATGTTTAAGAAGAAGAAGAAGAAGAAGAAGAAGAAGAAGAATAAGGAAGAAACGGAGCAATTACAATAGGCCTTCGCACCGCCTTCGGTGCTCGGGCCTAATTAAAGCTGCAAGCAGCGATGAAGGCCCTCGCACCTCTGGCGCCGCTCTGGCCTATTGCACCGCCCCCTCGGCCTGCAACCTCCCTCCCCAAGCAAGCTCGCTCTGGCTGGCAGCCGTACGCTCAGTCGTCCCCATGTTTCTGCCTCGTGTGGTCATTGTCTCTCTCTGACCATCATCTCATACATCAATGGGCCTAATAATGACATCAGAAGTGGTCATGACCTTGTTCTGACCAATAGTGTGAAACAAATCCAAACACAATCATGCTTTTAAGATCTGCAGATATCAACATGGCCAGTAGGTGGAGCTATAGTGTTTGATCTTGTACTAACATGTTGAGGTTCGGACTTTAATGACAACTGCCAAGTATCACGTCATTGGGTCAACCGAGTCCAGAGTTATAGCCACTTCCTGTTTGATGGCGAGGGACAGAAACCTCACAGGCAGCCATTTTATTCATGATGGTGTAAGCAGTTTGTTATATTGTGAGTCATGTGTTCATCAAGGATAATATTGATGAGTTTGAGTAGGTGTGTAGGGTTTTCAATGGGATAAAAGAGGTACTTCCTGTTTCCAGGGGGCGGGGCTATGGCGTTGAAAACATCAGGACATGAAGAGGCTTTTTGGTTTGTACTGGCATGTTATATAAATATGCCACATTTCATGAATGTCAGTCAAAGCAGTGGTTGGAGGTGATAGAATAAATAATTATAGGGGGCGCTATAGAGCCACATAACCAGCATATGTCTATTTAAATCAGTTCCAGGCCTGACCACTGTCCTTCCTGCCGAGTTTGGTGGAGATCGGGAGTACTATGGGTCAGTTGCAAATACTTCCTGTTTCATGGCGATGAACGCCATTCGCCATGGTTTTGCTTGAGGAAGGAACTTGAGGATTGTTTTCGGTAGTATCACGAAAGAGTTTGACCTGATCTGAAGCACTTTTGAGTGTGTGGAGTTCATTCCTGAGGAGAGGGACCCCAGTGTCTGAAAAAGACACTTCCTGTTGAAAGTGGGCGGGGCTTAGACCAAGACCAGAAGTAGTTCAATGTATCTGTTCAGGAACAGACCCTGAGTAATTACTGTGAGTGTGATGGTGATTGGATGAAAATAGAGGGATTTATACTGATTAATGATGTCATGGCGTTTTATCCAAGTTTGTCATGACGCCACCGTCTGGCCATGCAGCGTTGAGCAATGTCCAGGTGACAACATCTGGACATGTAGATGTGGTCAGCATGGAAATGACATCAAACGGGGCCATTTTGGTCAAGATAGGTTGTTTTATATGTAAGTTATGTCAGTTTCGTCTCTCATGGCGAGATATCAAAGTTTGAGGCCACGCCCCCGCCATGCCCTTTCTCCTTTGAGAAAGTTTTGCATAACTTTTGATCACACATGCCTCTGGAAGCTTCAGAGTGATTTTGAGGTAAATACGATATAATCTGTAGGAGGAGTTCGTTCAAATGCAATGGCAAGAAACAGGCCAAAATGACCCTGAAAATGACACGTTTTACAAAATGGCCGACTTCCTGTTGAAATTAGCAAAAGGTGTAATGGACAGTTTTGTGCATCCTGGCATAGTAAATCAATGTGGTGAATTTCATGCATGTCGGTCCACGTAGGGGGCGAGGCTGGTTGATCAAAATATTGTAGGGGGCGCTATAGAGCCACTATGTCACTATTCCAGCATATGTCAATTTGGCTCAGTTCCACGTCTGAATACGATCCTTCCTGCCGAGTTTGGTGGAGATCGATGATACACCGGGTGAGTTACAAGTACTTCCTGTTTGATGGCGTCGGACCAAGATTCGCCATGGTTACGTTTGGCGAAGGAACTTGAGATTTTTATTGTAGTATCATGAAAGGGTTTGACCTGTTGTGAAGCACTTTCAAGTGTCTGGGGTTCATGCCTGAGGAGAAGGACCACGACAACTGCAAAAAAGCACTTCCTGTTGAAAGTGGGCGGGGCTTAGGGCTAGACCGGAAGTGGTCATATGGGTGTGTTCGGGACCGGACCATGACTAAGCCCTGTGAGTTTGATGGTGATTGGGTGAAAAATGAGGGAGTTATAGTGATTGATGATGTCATGGCGTCTTATCGAAGTTCGCCATGGCGCCACGGTCTTGCTTTGCAGTGTAGAGCAACAGTCTTCACCGGATATCATCCCCAACTTGTTTTCAGGTGTCTGATGCAGTTTGACCCCGGTTGTGTTCAAAACGTCAGAGAAGTGGGTCTTCGAGTAAAAAACATGACTTCCTGTTGCCAGGGGGCGTGGCCTATTCATAATCCCATAATGACCACATAGATGTGTTGAGGATGGGACTAGTATCATACGAGGCCATTTTGGGTCAGAAAAGTTGTTTTATGTGGGAGTTATATCAATTTCGTCTTTCATGGCGAGACATCAAACTTTGAGGCCACGCCCCCTGTACGCCGTTACTCCTTTGAGAGAGTTTTGCATAACTTTTGATCACACATGGCTTCTGAACATCCTCAGCCATTTTGGTGTCAATACGATAATATCTCTAGGAGGAGTTCGTTCAAATGCGAGGTCAGTAAAACGCCAAAATGGCGACTTTGACCCAAAATGGCCGCCTTCCTGTTTTTTTTAGAGCAGTTCTCCAAGAGGATTTTTTGTTCGCCTGAGCATTTAGAACATGTGTAGTGAGTTTCATAAAGATTGATGACGTGCAGTGGCGGGGCACCATAAATAGGTGGCGCTCTTGTTCAATTTTGCCCGAACAGTCCCGAGCACCCCAAAATATGAAATTTTTCACATTCCTTTGGGGGGGTACGCAAAATTTGGTGAGTTTTGGGGTATGTTGAGACCCCCAAAAATGCAATTCATTTGACGGAAGAATAATAAGAATAATTAAAGCTGCAAGCAGCGATGAAGGCCCTCGCACCTCTGGCGCCGCTCTGGCCTATTGCACCGCCCCCTCGGCCTGCAACCTCCCTCCCCAAGCAAGCTCGCTCTGGCTGGCAGCCGTACGCTCAGTCGTCCCCATGTTTCTGCCTCGTGTGGTCATTGTCTCTCTCTGACCATCATCTCATACATCAATGGGCCTAATAATGACATCAGAAGTGGTCATGACCTTGTTCTGACCAATAGTGTGAAACAAATCCAAACACAATCATGCTTTTAAGATCTGCAGATATCAACATGGCCAGTAGGTGGAGCTATAGTGTTTGATCTTGTACTAACATGTTGAGGTTCGGACTTTAATGACAACTGCCAAGTATCACGTCATTGGGTCAACCGAGTCCAGAGTTATAGCCACTTCCTGTTTGATGGCGAGGGACAGAAACCTCACAGGCAGCCATTTTATTCATGATGGTGTAAGCAGTTTGTTATATTGTGAGTCATGTGTTCATCAAGGATAATATTGATGAGTTTGAGTAGGTGTGTAGGGTTTTCAATGGGATAATAGGGGTACTTCCTGTTTCCAGGGGGCGGGGCTATGGCGTTGAAAACATCAGGACATGAAGAGGCTTTTTGGTTTGTACTGGCATGTTATATAAATATGCCACATTTCATGAATGTCAGTCAAAGCAGTGGTTGGAGCTGATAGAATAAATAATTATAGGGGGCGCTATAGAGCCACATAACCAGCATATGTCTATTTAAATCAGTTCCAGGCCTGACCACTGTCCTTCCTGCCGAGTTTGGTGGAGACCGGGAGTACTATGGGTCAGTTGCAAATACTTCCTGTTTCATGGCGATGAACGCCATTCGCCATGGTTTTGCTTGAGGAAGGAACTTGAGGATTGTTTTCGGTAGTATCACGAAAGAGTTTGACCTGATCTGAAGCACTTTTGAGTGTGTGGAGTTCATTCCTGAGGAGAGGGACCCCAGTGTCTGAAAAAGACACTTCCTGTTGAAAGTGGGCGGGGCTTAGACCAAGACCAGAAGTAGTTCAATGTATCTGTTCAGGAACAGACCCTGAGTAATTACTGTGAGTGTGATGGTGATTGGATGAAAATTGAGGGATTTATACTGATTAATGATGTCATGGCGTTTTATCCAAGTTTGTCATTACGCCACCGTCTGGCCATGCAGCGTTGAGCAATGTCCAGGTGACAACATCTGGACATGTAGATGTGGTCAGCATGGAAATGACATCAAACGGGGCCATTTTGGTCAAGATAGGTTGTTTTATATGTAAGTTATGTCAGTTTCGTCTCTCATGGCGAGATATCAAAGTTTGAGGCCACGCCCCCGCCATGCCCTTTCTCCTTTGAGAAAGTTTTGCATAACTTTTGATCACACATGCCTCTGGAAGCTTCAGAGTGATTTTGAGGTAAATACGATATAATCTGTAGGAGGAGTTCGTTCAAATGCAATGGCAAGAAACAGGCCAAAATGACCCTGAAAATGACACGTTTTACAAAATGGCCGACTTCCTGTTGAAATTAGCATAATAGGTGTAATGGACAGTTTTGTGCATCCTGGCATAGTAAATCAATGTGGTGAATTTCATGCATGTCGGTCCACGTAGGGGGCGAGGCTGGTTGATCAAAATATTGTAGGGGGCGCTATAGAGCCACTATGTCACTATTCCAGCATATGTCAATTTGGCTCAGTTCCACGTCTGAATACGATCCTTCCTGCCGAGTTTGGTGGAGATCGATGGTACACCGGGTGAGTTACAAGTACTTCCTGTTTGATGGCGTCGGACCAAGATTCGCCATGGTTACGTTTGGCGAAGGAACTTGAGATTTTTATTGTAGTATCATGAAAGGGTTTGACCTGTTGTGAAGCACTTTCAAGTGTCTGGGGTTCATGCCTGAGGAGAAGGACCACGACAACTGCAAAAAAGCACTTCCTGTTGAAAGTGGGCGGGGCTTAGGGCTAGACCGGAAGTGGTCATATGGGTGTGTTCGGGACCGGACCATGACTAAGCCCTGTGAGTTTGATGGTGATTGGGTGAAAAATGAGGGAGTTATAGTGATTGATGATGTCATGGCGTCTTATCGAAGTTCGCCATGGCGCCACGGTCTTGCTTTGCAGCGTAGAGCAACAGTCTTCACCGGATATCATCCCCAACTTGTTTTCAGGTGTCTGATGCAGTTTGACCCCGGTTGTGTTCAAAACGTCAGAGAAGTGGGTCTTCGAGTAAAAAACATGACTTCCTGTCGCCAGGGGGCGTGGCCTATTCATAATCCAATAATGACCACGTAGATGTGTTGAGGATGGGACTAGTATCATACGAGGCCATTTTGGGTCAGAAAAGTTGTTTTATGTGGGAGTTATATCAATTTCGTCTTTCATGGCGAGACATCAAACTTTGAGGCCACGCCCCCTGTACGCCGTTACTCCTTTGAGAAAGTTTTGCATAACTTTTGATCACACATGCCTTCTGAACATCCTGAGCCATTTTGGTGTCAATACGATAATATCTCTAGGAGGAGTTCGTTCAAATGCGAGGTCAGTAAAACGCCAAAATGGTGACTTTGACCCAAAATGGCTCACTTCCTGTTTTTTTGAGAACAGTTCTCCAAGAGGATTTTTTGTTCTGCCGAGCATTTCGAACAAGTGTAGCAAATTTCATGAAGATTGACGACATGCAGTGGCGGGGCACCATAAATAGGTGGCGCTCTCGTTCAGTTTTGCCCGAACAGTCCCGAGCACCCCAAAATATGAAATTTTTCACATTCCTTTGGGGGGGTACGCAAAATTTGGTGAGTTTTGGGGTATGTTGAGACCCCCAAAAATGCAATTCATTTGACGGGAGAATAATAAGAATAATAATAAACGCTTGCATTTCAATAGGCCTTCGCACCGCCTTCGGTGCTCGGGCCTAATTAAAGCTGCAAGCAGCGATGAAGGCCCTCGCACCTCTGGCGCCGCTCTGGCCTATTGCACCGCCCCCTCGGCCTGCAACCTCCCTCCCCAAGCAAGCTCGCTCTGGCTGGCAGCCGTACGCTCAGTCGTCCCCATGTTTCTGCCTCGTGTGGTCATTGTCTCTCTCTGACCATCATCTCATACATCAATGGGCCTAATAATGACATCAGAAGTGGTCATGACCTTGTTCTGACCAATAGTGTGAAACAAATCCAAACACAATCATGCTTTTAAGATCTGCAGATATCAACATGGCCAGTAGGTGGAGCTATAGTGTTTGATCTTGTACTAACATGTTGAGGTTCGGACTTTAATGACAACTGCCAAGTATCACGTCATTGGGTCAACCGAGTCCAGAGTTATAGCCACTTCCTGTTTGATGGCGAGGGACAGAAACCTCACAGGCAGCCATTTTATTCATGATGGTGTAAGCAGTTTGTTATATTGTGAGTCATGTGTTCATCAAGGATAATATTGATGAGTTTGAGTAGGTGTGTAGGGTTTTCAATGGGATAAAAGGGGTACTTCCTGTTTCCAGGGGGCGGGGCTATGGCGTTGAAAACATCAGGACATGAAGAGGCTTTTTGGTTTGTACTGGCATGTTATATAAATATGCCACATTTCATGAATGTCAGTCAAAGCAGTGGTTGGAGCTGATAGAATAAATAATTATAGGGGGCGCTATAGAGCCACATAACCAGCATATGTCTATTTAAATCAGTTCCAGGCCTGACCACTGTCCTTCCTGCCGAGTTTGGTGGAGATCGGGAGTACTATGGGTCAGTTGCAAATACTTCCTGTTTCATGGCGATGAACGCCATTCGCCATGGTTTTGCTTGAGGAAGGAACTTGAGGATTGTTTTCGGTAGTATCACGAAAGAGTTTGACCTGATCTGAAGCACTTTTGAGTGTGTGGAGTTCATTCCTGAGGAGAGGGACCCCAGTGTCTGAAAAAGACACTTCCTGTTGAAAGTGGGCGGGGCTTAGACCAAGACCAGAAGTAGTTCAATGTATCTGTTCAGGAACAGACCCTGAGTAATTACTGTGAGTGTGATGGTGATTGGATGAAAATTGAGGGATTTATACTGATTAATGATGTCATGGCGTTTTATCCAAGTTTGTCATGACGCCACCGTCTGGCCATGCAGCGTTGAGCAATGTCCAGGTGACAACATCTGGACATGTAGATGTGGTCAGCATGGAAATGACATCAAACGGGGCCATTTTGGTCAAGATAGGTTGTTTTATATGTAAGTTATGTCAGTTTCGTCTCTCATGGCGAGATATCAAAGTTTGAGGCCACGCCCCCGCCATGCCCTTTCTCCTTTGAGAAAGTTTTGCATAACTTTTGATCACACATGCCTCTGGAAGCTTCAGAGTGATTTTGAGGTAAATACGATATAATCTGTAGGAGGAGTTCGTTCAAATGCAATGGCAAGAAACAGGCCAAAATGACCCTGAAAATGACACGTTTTACAAAATGGCCGACTTCCTGTTGAAATTAGCAAAAAGGTGTAATGGACAGTTTTGTGCATCCTGGCATAGTAAATCAATGTGGTGAATTTCATGCATGTCGGTCCACGTAGGGGGCGAGGCTGGTTGATCAAAATATTGTAGGGGGCGCTATAGAGCCACTATGTCACTATTCCAGCATATGTCAATTTGGCTCAGTTCCACGTCTGAATACGATCCTTCCTGCCGAGTTTGGTGGAGATCGATGATACACCGGGTGAGTTACAAGTACTTCCTGTTTGATGGCGTCGGACCAAGATTCGCCATGGTTACGTTTGGCGAAGGAACTTGAGATTTTTATTGTAGTATCATGAAAGGGTTTGACCTGTTGTGAAGCACTTTCAAGTGTCTGGGGTTCATGCCTGAGGAGAAGGACCACGACAACTGCAAAAAAGCACTTCCTGTTGAAAGTGGGCGGGGCTTAGGGCTAGACCGGAAGTGGTCATATGGGTGTGTTCGGGACCGGACCATGACTAAGCCCTGTGAGTTTGATGGTGATTGGGTGAAAAATGAGGGAGTTATAGTGATTGATGATGTCATGGCGTCTTATCGAAGTTCGCCATGGCGCCACGGTCTTGCTTTGCAGCGTAGAGCAACAGTCTTCACCGGATATCATCCCCAACTTGTTTTCAGGTGTCTGATGCAGTTTGACCCCGGTTGTGTTCAAAACGTCAGAGAAGTGGGTCTTCGAGTAAAAAACATGACTTCCTGTTGCCAGGGGGCGTGGCCTATTCATAATCCAATAATGACCACATAGATGTGTTGAGGATGGGACTAGTATCATACGAGGCCATTTTGGGTCAGAAAAGTTGTTTTATGTGGGAGTTATATCAATTTCGTCTTTCATGGCGAGACATCAAACTTTGAGGCCACGCCCCCTGTACGCCGTTACTCCTTTGAGAGAGTTTTGCATAACTTTTGATCACACATGCCTTCTGAACATCCTCAGCCATTTTGGTGTCAATACGATAATATCTCTAGGAGGAGTTCGTTCAAATGCGAGGTCAGTAAAACGCCAAAATGGCGACTTTGACCCAAAATGGCCGCCTTCCTGTTTTTTTTAGAGCAGTTCTCCAAGAGGATTTTTTGTTCGCCTGAGCATTTAGAACATGTGTAGTGAGTTTCATAAAGATTGATGACGTGCAGTGGCGGGGCACCATAAATAGGTGGCGCTCTTGTTCAATTTTGCCCGAACAGTCCCGAGCACCCCAAAATATGAAATTTTTCACATTCCTTTGGGGGGGTACGCAAAATTTGGTGAGTTTTGGGGTATGTTGAGACCCCCAAAAATGCAATTCATTTGACGGAGAAATAATAAGAATAATTAAAGCTGCAAGCAGCGATGAAGGCCCTCGCACCTCTGGCGCCGCTCCGGCCTATTGCACCGCCCCACCAGCCGGCAACCTCCCTCCCCAAGCAAGCTCGCTCTGGCTGGCAGCCGTACGCTCACTCGTCCCCATGCTTTCTGCCTTGGGTGGTCAATGTATCCCTCTGAGGATCACCTGGTACTTCAATCGTCCCAGTAATGATATCAGAAGTGTTCATGAGCATGTTCTCACCAATTGTGTGAAACAAATACAAAAAAAAGCATGGTTTTAAGATCTGCAGATATCAACATGGCCAGTAGGTGGCGCTATAGTGTTTGATCATGTATTAACATGTTGAGGTTGGGACTTTATTGACAACTGCCAAATATCACGTCCTTTGGTCAACCGAGTCCAGAGTTATAGCCACTTCCTGCTTGATGGCGAGGTACCGAAACCTCACAGGCAGTCATTTTAATCATGATGGTGTAAGGAGATCGTGATATTTTCAATGATGAGGTCTCCAAGAATGATATTGATGAGTTTGAGTACGATTTTAAAGCTGTCAATGGTAAAACATGTGGTACTTCCTGTTTCCAGGGGGCGGGGCTATGGCGTTAACAACATCTGGACGTGTAGATGTGGTCAGCATGGAAATGACATCATACGTAGCCATTTTGGTCAAGATAGGTTGTTTTATATGTAAGTTATATCAGTTTCGTCTCTCATGGCGAGATATCAAAGTTTGAGGCCACGCCCCCGCCATGCCCTTTCTCCTTTGAGAAAGTTTTGCATAACTTTTGATAACACATGCCTCTGGAAACTTCAGTGTGATTTTGAGGTAAATATGATAAAATCTGTAGGAGGAGTTCGTTCAAATGCAATGGCAATAAATAGGCAAAAATGACCCTAAAAATGACACTCTTTTCAAAATGGCCGACTTCCTGTTGAAATCAGCCTAAAGGTATAATGGACAGTTTTGCACAGTCTGGCATGGTCAATCAATGTGGTGACTTTCATGCATGTCGGTCCACGTAGGGGGCGATGCTGGTTGATTAAAATATTGTAGGGGGCGCTAGAGAGCTGTATGACAAGAATTGAAATATTTGTCAATTTGGCTCAGTTCCACGTCTGACTACGATCCTTTCTACGGAGTTTGGTGGAGATCGATGGTACACCGGGTGAGTTACAAGTACTTCCTGTGTGGTGGCGTCGGACCAATATTCGCCATGGTTACGTTTGGCGAAGGAACTTGAGATTTTTATTGCTGTATCATGAAAGGGTTTGACCTGTTGTGAAGCACTTTCAAGTGTCTGGGGTTCATGCCTGAGGAGAAGGACCCCGGCATCTGAAAAAAAGCACTTCCTGTCGAAAGTGGGCGGGGCTTAGGGCTAGACCGGAAGTGGTCATATGGGTCTGTTCGGGATCGGACCATGATTAAACCATATGAGTTTGATGGTGATTGGGTGAAAAATGAGGGAGTTATACTGATTTATGATGTCATGGCGTCTTATCGAAGTTCGCCATGGCGCCACGGTCTTGCTTTGCAGCTTAGAGCAACAGTCTTCACCGGATATCATCCCCAACTTGTTTTCAGGTGTCTGATGCAGTTTGACCCCGGTTGTGTTCAAAACGTCAGAGAAGTGGGTCTTCGAGTAAAAAACATGACTTCCTGTCGCCAGGGGGCGTGGCCTATTCATAATTCAATAATGACCACGTAGATGTGTTGAGGATGGGACTAGTATCATACGAGGCCATTTTGGGTCAGAAAAGTTGTTTTATGTGGGAGTTATATCAATTTCGTCTTTCATGGCGAGACATCAAACTTTGAGGCCACGCCCCCTGTACGCCCTTACTCCTTTGAGAAAGTTTTGGATAACTTTTGATCACACATGCCTTCTGAACATCCTGAGCCATTTTGGTGTCAATACGATAATATCTCTAGGAGGAGTTCGTTCAAATGCGAGGTCAGTAAAACGCCAAAATGGCGACTTTGACCCAAAATGGCCGACTTCCTGTTTTATTTAGACCTATACTATAATTTCTTTTTTTGTTCCCCCCACCATGTGGAACATGTGTGCAAAGTTTCATAGAGATTGCTAACTTGCAATGGAGGGGCATCACAAATAGGTGGCGCTCTGGTTCAGTTTTGCCTGAACAGTCCCGAGCAGCCCAAATTATTAAATTTTTCGCATTCCAATGGGGGGGTAGGCAAAATTTGGTGAGTTTTCGAGCATGTTCAGGCCCCCAAAAATGCGATTCATTGTGCGAAATAAAAATAATAATAAACGCTTGCATTACAATAGGCCTTCGCACCGCCTTCGGTGCTCGGGCCTAATTAAAGCTGCAAGCAGCGATGAAGGCCCTCGCACCTCTGGCGCCGCTCTGGCCTATTGCACCGCCCCCTCGGCCTGCAACCTCCCCTCCCCAAGCAAGCTCGCTCTGGCTGGCAGCCGTACGCTCAGTCGTCCCCATGTTTCTGCCTCGTGTGGTCATTGTCTCTCTCTGACCATCATCTCATACATCAATGGGCCTAATAATGACATCAGAAGTGGTCATGACCTTGTTCTGACCAATAGTGTGAAACAAATCCAAACAAAATCATGCTTTTAAGATCTGCAGATATCAACATGGCCAGTAGGTGGAGCTATAGTGTTTGATCTTGTACTAACATGTTGAGGTTCGGACTTTAATGACAACTGCCAAGTATCACGTCATTGGGTCAACCGAGTCCAGAGTTATAGCCACTTCCTGTTTGATGGCGAGGGACAGAAACCTCACAGGCAGCCATTTTATTCATGATGGTGTAAGCAGTTTGTTATATTGTGAGTCATGTGTTCATCAAGGATAATATTGATGAGTTTGAGTAGGTGTGTAGGGTTTTCAATGGGATAAAAGGGGTACTTCCTGTTTCCAGGGGGCGGGGCTATGGCGTTGAAAACATCAGGACATGAAGAGGCTTTTTGGTTTGTACTGGCATGTTATATAAATATGCCACATTTCATGAATGTCAGTCAAAGCAGTGGTTGGAGCTGATAGAATAAATAATTATAGGGGGCGCTATAGAGCCACATAACCAGCATATGTCTATTTAAATCAGTTCCAGGCCTGACCACTGTCCTTCCTGCCGAGTTTGGTGGAGATCGGGAGTACTATGGGTCAGTTGCAAATACTTCCTGTTTCATGGCGATGAACGCCATTCGCCATGGTTTTGCTTGAGGAAGGAACTTGAGGATTGTTTTCGGTAGTATCACGAAAGAGTTTGACCTGATCTGAAGCACTTTTGAGTGTGTGGAGTTCATTCCTGAGGAGAGGGACCCCAGTGTCTGAAAAAGACACTTCCTGTTGAAAGTGGGCGGGGCTTAGACCAAGACCAGAAGTAGTTCAATGTATCTGTTCAGGAACAGACCCTGAGTAATTACTGTGAGTGTGATGGTGATTGGATGAAAATTGAGGGATTTATACTGATTAATGATGTCATGGCGTTTTATCCAAGTTTGTCATGACGCCACCGTCTGGCCATGCAGCGTTGAGCAATGTCCAGGTGACAACATCTGGACATGTAGATGTGGTCAGCATGGAAATGACATCAAACGGGGCCATTTTGGTCAAGATAGGTTGTTTTATATGTAAGTTATGTCAGTTTCGTCTCTCATGGCGAGATATCAAAGTTTGAGGCCACGCCCCCGCCATGCCCTTTCTCCTTTGAGAAAGTTTTGCATAACTTTTGATCACACATGCCTCTGGAAGCTTCAGAGTGATTTTGAGGTAAATACGATAAAGTCTGTAGGAGGAGTTCGTTCAAATGCAATGGCAAGAAACAGGCCAAAATGACCCTGAAAATGACACGTTTTACAAAATGGCCGACTTCCTGTTGAAATTAGCCTATAGGTCTAATGGACAGTTTTGTGCATCCTGGCATAGTAAATCAATGTGGTGAATTTCATGCATGTCGGTCCACGTAGGGGGCGGGCTGGTTGATCAAAATATTGTAGGGGGCGCTATAGAGCCACTATGTCACTATTCCAGCATATGTCAATTTGGCTCAGTTCCACGTCTGAATACGATCCTTCCTGCCGAGTTTGGTGGAGATCGATGGTACACCGGGTGAGTTACAAGTACTTCCTGTTTGATGGCGTCGGACCAATATTCGCCATGGTTACGTTTGGCGAAGGAACTTGAGATTTTTATTGTGGTATCATGAAAGGGTTTGACCTGTTGTGAAGCACTTTCAAGTGTCTGGGGTTCATGCCTGAGGAGAAGGACCACGACAACTGCAAAAAAGCACTTCCTGTTGAAAGTGGGCGGGGCTTAGGGCTAGACCGGAAGTGGTCATATGGGTGTGTTCGGGACCGGACCATGACTAAGCCCTGTGAGTTTGATGGTGATTGGGTGAAAAATGAGGGAGTTATAGTGATTGATGATGTCATGGCGTCTTATCGAAGTTCGCCATGGCGCCACGGTCTGGCCTTGCAGCGTAGAGCAACAGTCTTCACCGGATATCATCCCCAACTTGTTTTCAGGTGTCTGATGCAGTTTGACCCCGGTTGTGTTCAAAACGGCCAGAGCAGTGGGTCTTCGAGTAAAAAACATGACTTCCTGTCGCCAGGGGGCGTGGCCTATTCATAATCCAATAATGACCACGTAGATGTCTTGAGGATGGGACTAGTATCATACGTGGCCATTTTGGTTCAGAAATGTTGTTTTATGTGGGAGTTATATCAATTTCGTCTTTCATGGCGAGACATCAAACTTTGAGGCCACGCCCCCTGTACGCCGTTACTCCTTTGAGAGAGTTTTGCATAACTTTTGATCACACATGCCTTCTGAACATCCTCAGCCATTTTGGTGTCAATACGATAATATCTCTAGGAGGAGTTCGTTCAAATGCGACGTCAGTAAAACGCCAAAATGGCGACTTTGACCCAAAATGGCTGACTTCCTGTTTTTTTTAGGACAGTGCTCCAAGAGGATTTTTTGTTCGCCCCACCATTTAGAACAAGTGTACCGATTTTCATGAAGATTGATGACATGCAGTGGCGGGGCATCATAAATAGGTGGCGCTCTCGTTCAATTTTGCCCGAACAGTCCCGAGCACCCCACCATATGTAAATTTACGCATTCCTTTGGGGGGGTAGGCAAAATTTGGTGAGTTTTCGAGCATGGGCAGTACCCCAAAAATGTGTTTGAGTTTTGAGAAGAATAATAAGAATAAGAAGAAGAAGAAGAAAAAACGCTTGCATTACAATAGGCCTTCGCACCGCCTTCGGTGCTCGGGCCTAATAATAAACGCTTGCATTTCAATAGGCCTTCGCACCGCCTTCGGTGCTCGGGCCTAATTAAAGCCGCAAGCGGCATCCATCGGGTCCGAGCGGCCTGGACCCTGCCACCCGTCTCATACACCTTTTCCTAGCATGGTAGGTAACCTGGTCACATGGTAGGTAAAATGGCAAAACAGCCAGCTGAAAATCTGAAATGTTGATATACTTAGTTAGCATTTTTTGCTTGCATGCTAATTCTGCTAGCTAACATGCTATGTTGCCATGACAACAGGTGTTGTAATGCGTTAGGGACCCAACAAGTATGAATACTGTCAAGTTTGGTGCAGATCCCATCTATTTCTGTGGAAATATGAGCAAACCATGTTTTATGGCGAGAAGGCTTTTTCCGTCGGTTGCCACGGTTACACGCTTTCTCCTATTAGAAAGATTTGAATAGCGTTTGGTCCCCAACTTGTCATGAACGTTCCCACCAAGTTTGGAGTCGGTCGCCCGAATCCCCTCAGACTAGTTCGTTCAAATGGCAGTGAAATCCAAGATGGCGGGTACACCGTTGCCATGGCAACAGGTCTTCGATTGACTTCTTTGCTGCACTTGGGGTGGGACACGTATGAATGCTGTGAAGTTTGGTGAAGATCCCGTGTATTTCTATGGAGATATGAGCCAACCGTGTTTCATGGCGAGGAGGCTTTTTCGGTCTGTTGCCATGGTTACAGGCTTTTTCCTATTAGAAAGATTTGAATAGCGTTTGTTCCCCAACTTGTCAGGAAGGTTCCCACCAAGTTTGAAGTCAGTCGCACGAATCCCCTCAGACTAGTTCGTTAAAATGGCAGTGAAATCCAAGATGGCGGGCACCCCGTTGCCATGGCAACAGGTGTTCTATTGACTTCTTTGCTGGACTTGGGGTGTCACAAGTATGAATCCTATCAAGTTTGGTGCAGATCCCACGTATTTCTATGGAGATATGAGCAAACCGTGTTTCATGGCGAGGGCATTTTTCCATCGGTTGCCACGGTTACACGCTTTTTCCCATTAGAAAGATTTGAGGAGCGTTTGGTCCCCAACTTGTCAGGAAGCTTCCCACCAAGTCTGAAGTGAGTCGCACGAATCCCCTCAGACAAGTTCGTTAAAATGGCAGTGAAATCCAAGATGGCGGGCACCCCGTTGCCATGGCAACAGGTGTTCTATTGACTTCTTTGCTGGACTTGGGGTGTCACAAGTATGAATCCTATCAAGTTTGGTGCAGATCCCACGTATTTCTATGGAGATATGAGCAAACCGTGTTTCATGGCGAGAAGGTCATTTTCCGTCAGTTGCCACGGTAACACGTTTCCTGCTATTAGAAAGATTTGAACAATTTTTGGTCCCCAACTTGTCAGGAAGCTTCCCACCAAGTTTGGAGTCAATCGCACGAATCCCCTTAGACTAGTTCGTTAAAATGGCAGTGAAATCCAAGATGGCGGGCACCCCGTTGCCATGGCAACAGGTGTTCTATTGACTTCTTTGCTGGACTTGGGGTGTCACAAGTATGAATCCTATCAAGTTTGGTGCAGATCCCACGTATTTCTATGGAGATATGAGCAAACCGTGTTTCATGGCGAGAAGGTCATTTTCCATCGGTTGCCACGGTTACACGTTTCCTGCTATTAGAAAGATTTGAACAATTTTTGGTCCCCAACTTGTCAGGAAGCTTCCCACCAAGTTTGGAGTCAATCGCACGAATCCCCTCAGACTAGTTCGTTCAAATACGATGTGTGTAAAGTGCAAAAAATGGCAAAAAAATGGCCGCACACGCCAAGATGGCGGGCACCCTGTTGCCATGGCGACAGGTGTTACTTTGAGTTTTTTTGTCAACTCGGGGTGGTGCACGTGTGTGCCGAGTTTCGTCTTCCTACGTTGAAGTAGACTTCCGGGGCCCCATTCATGTGGTGATTTTTGGTGAGTCTAGGTGGCGCTGTTGAGCCAATTTTGCATTGAAGTGTATGCGGACCTTATAATATCCGAGTTACGCCGGACGTGACGTCTGTGCCAAGTTTCACAACTTTTCATGGTTGTTTAGGGGGTCAAATTTGGGGTCAAAGCGCTTAGGAGAACGAGAATAATAAACATAGCAGAAACAATAGGGCCCCGCCATACTTTGTATGGCTCGGACCCTAATAAACGCTTGCATTACAATAGGCCTTCGCACCGCCTTCGGTGCTCGGGCCTAATTAAAAGCAGGTTTTGTGAAGAGTGAATCAGAAAAAAACAGATGTTATTCATTCATAAGCAATACTGTAAATATGAGTTTAGTTCTTACTGTGTGAAAACCTTCCCAAAAAAGTACAGAACCAGAAGTTTCTACCCTGGGACTCTGTTAAGAAAATGAGTTGATTCATGACAGAAATCACGAAAGAAAAATTACTTTCTTTGAGGCTTTTTCTCATTTCTGGTCTTAATCACATGCTGCTCGCACACCAGCGTTTTCATCCTCCTTCCAGAACAGAACTGAATCAGCTTTCAGGTCACAGCTCAGTCACTGGACTCAAATACTTTACAGAACCAGTTAACTGAAAGTCATTATGAAGTTCAGTTAGAATCATCAAACTAGTGGTTCCAAGTTGAATGGGGCAAACACAAAAACACATGAAATTGATGGTTACAGCATATTTACCACCCATCATCAGAACAGGAAAGGGACAGTATGTCTGTGCTGAAGGCAGCTGCAGTAAATCAGTGCTGGTAACAACTACCCGACTGCAGCAGCATCTGTATCAGCTAGAGGCCGCTCATCACCAGATGGTGCTAAAAACGTAGCTGATGTTCAGAGAGTTGATGTGCAGAGTTGAAAACTTAGCATGAAAGCAGAGAAGTTCATCGTCCCAGAGATAACATGTGAAAAACTTCATTAACTCAGACTGGATCTGGTTAAATTTGCATTTAAAAGATGTGAGATTTTGTGTATCTTCTAAATCAAGATGCCAATACAAAGTATATACAGCAACACAGTGATTCTCAAGTTTTTTTTTTTTTTACAAGTACCACCTCAGAAAATACCAGGCTCTGTATGTACCACCTTTATGACTGACATTGAATTAAAGTAAGAGAGACCTAGCCTTATTTTTTATCAGGCACACTTGAAACAGAGGCAGGTTAGCTTTGAAATCTAATTTAATATTGAGTGGTAGCAGCTATCATTATAGAAGGAGTTTATCACCATACTTATTTTATTTTAAATTTGCATTGTGATTTTTTTTTTCCTATGGAGAATGCATTAATATAGTTACCAGTTGTACTGATAAAGTTATATTTAGAATCAGACCACAAGTGTATGGTATATGAGCAATATAATGAGTGAAGTTACTGGCGAAACACAAATTATGCAGCCCTCTGATGCCCTTTAATGTTAAATCACATTTTCTCTAGTCCATTATTATCTTTTTTCCATGAAGTCATGACTCATAGGAACCAAAATAAAAACCAGGGACACTTTTCTCAGATGTCCAAACATGTCATCTTTAACAGAGTTGTATTTTAAACATAAAATGGTCACGTTCTAGTATTTTCTGACAAAGTAAAACTAAGAGTGACAGGACATCATGACAATTGCTGAAGACGGAGAGTAATCTTCATCATTTAACTATTCCCTCCTCTCTGCTTCACATTGATCCTCCTAAATGTGTCTCAACATGCAGCTGATGGAGTGATGAACACTTGTTCTGGACTCTTATATTTTGTACGCTTACATCGTTTCTGAAGTTACCTAATGGCTTTCAAGCTGTTAGCTAGTGCTATGCTAGGTTGGCAAACCACAGTGATGTTGCTAACATGAACAGACGGAGTAACTTAAGTTACTTTTGCAATGCAATACAACTATAACGTAACATGACCGACGTAAACAAAGCACCGGTCACTATCATGACACATGGCAAACAGAGTTAAACTGAAACTGGAGACATGTAACTTTGCCTGAGAGGCAGAAAATCAGTTGGATAGTAATAGATGCCTCAGCTACGTAACAGCATGACACCATCGCAGCGCCTTTCTTAAAGTATAACCAAAACACGACACAACAAAGGAGGAGAATGGCGTCATCCAAGAGTTTGTATTCTTTCTTCTTGGTGTTGCTTCGTAACGACATTTTAAACTGAGATTTAATCAACAAAAAGAAAATATGTTGTTATAAACAAGGAGCCGTTCCGACACTGTTTTAATGCCAGGTCGCACGCAAAGTGACTTTTTTTCTCAACTAATCAACAGATTGCCGTGTGTCAAACTATACAATTTTGGGTTTGGTTGTTGGTTTGGTACCCAAACAGAAGGCTCCAAACAAAGATGGACAGGTCGCATATTAGGGTACCCTTCCCAGTTTGGCAAAAAAATAAACAAAAAAATACCATCCCCACCAGCCCCAACCCAACGTGCACCCAACAGTGGAAACGGGCCTTTGATGTAGGTATGTGTTTGTGTGCACAGGGTTGTGGGGACAGGGGGTGGGATAGGAGTGAGGGGTGTAATGCCCTGGTCCTTTTGGTGCCTGACTTGGGCATCAGGGTGGGTGCTGGCTCACAATGGGGAGGTTGTCTAGTGGGACCTGGTCCTCCTGATCATTGTGAGGTCCTCTGCCTTGGGTGGGTGGGTTGCTTTTGGGCTCTGGTGGCCCTGCGATCTGCTCTCTGTCTGCCAGTTACTGTGTCGTGTGGGTTTAATAACCAACAGCAACAGTTGATGTTTCTGTTGTTGTGATTAATGATTTTTTTTTTTTTTTTTTTTACAGTTTGTCGTTTTATTGGTGCTTCTGATGATTGTCAGTTTTGTTTTCTTAAAGATTTTGCAGGTGTTTTTTTTCATACGGGTGTAGCAGCTTTTATTTTCTGCTAAGATTGAACAGCTGATGCTCTTACCTTTATATCTGGTGAATACTCATTTTTCTGTTTTTCTTTTTTCCTCTCTCTCTCTTTACACTCTTTTTCTCTCTCATTTATTTTCTTTTGTTTACTCCATTCTTGCCAGGTTCAGCATAACTATGTAAAATCAGCAACAGACAAATTGAATAGCAAAGAATATTGCTTAAATTATCAAGAGGGGCCTTATATCCACAATGCTTTTCTTGGCAAAGCAAATTTGTTCAGCACAACACAGCAGCCAGACCATTATTCTGCTGCTACCATGCTGAGCAGGGCAAGGTAAAACAAAAATAAATAAAATATATATATATATATATATATATATATATATATAGTACCACTAGAGCAGGGGTAACCAACGCTGGACCTCGAGGGCCCCAATCCAGCGGGTTTTCCAGATTTCCATGCTCCAACACACCTGACTTAAACTAACGAGTCATTGTGGAGATCCTTATAGGCTGTTGGATCCATTTAATTTGAGTCAGGTGTGCTGGAGCAGGGAAATCTGGAAAACCCGCCAGATTGGGGCCCTCGAGGACCAACGTTGGCTACCCCTGCACTAGAGGAAACACAAGTACCACCAGTGGTATGTGCACCACTGAGAACTGTGGCAGTTATACATAAATTACAATGAGAAATTAGATTAATTGGATAATAACAGAAAGCATAGAGCTTGTTCTGTGTGTCCAATACAGGTTGACTTAACTCTAGTTTTTGGCTGTTGGAAAATCACAAAATGATTCCTGTTCCTTCTGCACAATTCTGAATCACAAAGGTCTGAACTTAGGCCCACTTCAAATTTAACACACTATCAATATTTTCTCTCTTTAGCAACTGATCCAGCTGGTTGCAGAGTTGCAGTCTTAAAAGTCCCATAAGACCTCATTTCCATGATATCATGGCTGGAACACACCCCTGTGTAGTGTTTCTCAACAGCTCACGTAAACATTTGATTACCTGTTTTAGTGTTCCACTACTACATGGTAGCAGTGTTGAATACATAGAGCAACTCGAACTGTAGGGTCCTCTTGGTCAGATTGTAAAACGGAGTACTTTAAGTCTGGCCACAGTCACTTTTACAGGTGATGATTTCATGCTCATGCTCATGCTCATGAGAAAGACATTTTTGGGAGGTTTTTTCCTTGTTTGTTATAAAATCAGTTGTTGCCTTTTTGGCTGCAATTAACTTTCAGCCAATCAGCATTAAATCAATGTTTTACTCAGTTAAATTCACCTTTATTTGTCCAGCAATAATCCATGACAAAGTCATCTCAAGGCAATTTTAAACAATCCAATTCATTGTAGGTCAGTTATAATCCAATTAAAGCAAATCTATTATACCACATTAGTCTAATGTATAGTAACTGAGTTCATGGTTTCCTAAATACAGACAATGGAGGGGCAAGAAATGCTCAACACTTAGAACTAAAGAATAATGGGCTCAACACACGGGAGGCAAAATCGCTCCTTCTCCATTCATTTCCTATGGAACCTGCGTGATGAGGTGAAAATCGCTGCCCTTCTCCAGCCAAGCGACAGGCGACATTCGTGCATGTGAAATGTTGCGCTCGTTCAGGTAGACGTGCACACGGGGCTTGCGACGCAACACAAGAAAATAGAAAAATGTTAAATTTTTGTTGCTGTCACCTGGCACTACAACCAATCAGCGAGGGGCTTCATGGACTGACCAATGAGAGCAGGCTAGACAGCGCAGTGTGCAAACACTTTGAACATGGAAGAATGGATCGTTTTAGCTGTTTCTGACTTTCCCAGACTTTACGATAGGCTACTTCACACAAAAATTATAGACATGTAAATAAAACGGCAGCTGTGTGGCGCCAGAGTGAATTTGTCTGAATGTAGGTTCTGGATTTATCTGGATCAGCCTTGAGGTCCGTCAAACGATGCTATTCACGATGCTGTTTCCTATACTCGGATGAACCGAGGGTTGTTTCTCTTTAATACAGTAAACAGCAAGATTTCTGTCAATTCATGCAAAATCTTCTGACTCTGCATCCGTCATCATGGACTGGTTTGAAAATGTCAAAATCCCCACCAATATCATAACCGCACTGCTGCCGTCGCTGCCATTTGTCGCACCCTGTGTGTTCGGTTTCACGAAGGTTGCGATGAGTTTCGTCTGTCACTGTTGTTCGTCACCTCTCGTGTGTCTTGCCCATAAACTTTTCTAGCTGTTTCTTCTAACATCATCATAGAGACAAAGGCATAAGGGTGGCAGAAACATACTGTACAAGGCTTCCAACCCAGTTTGAGATCAAAATATACGTTTTTCCACTTCCTGGTTGAGTTTCCACAGTCAAGCTACGTGATTAGGGGTCAAGAGTCAAGTTGATGCTATAATACATTTTTTGTCACTTCCTAGAGGATTTTTGATAGCTTAAATGCTGTTTTCTCTAACAATCACTAGAGGCTGTCTATAGGCCTGTCAGTTATCAGTTGATCAGACTTTTGTCCTATTTAATGTGCCATAATCTGCTAAATAGAGTCTATTATATACTGAAGTTTGACATTATCTCATACTGATGAACGAAGAGGCAGCAGACAGGCAGAGTCAGGGTGGATCAGGTGACACAGCAGAGGTCAAAATTTCTGAGCCTTCATGAAGGCCTCACACCAGGTGACCATATTTTTCTATAAAAGACACTTGTTGTTTACAGAAATGGGACTCAACTCTGAAGGTGATTGCAGAGGCTTATGCCGCTAAATGTATCTGGAACCACAACCCAGACCTGAGAGATGTTGGAGAGAATCTGTTTGTTGGCAACGGGCCGCTGGACCTCGCAGAGGCTCTGGAGAAATGGTTCCTGGGTGAGTCATCTTACGCACCTTCCTTACTTTGAACAGCAAACAGGAAGGTTTGCCAGAAAAGGGGTTAAAAAGAAAAGGAAGGTATATTTTTGTTTAAAAAAATCCATTTGAAAGCAGAACTTTTAATAAAACTGGAATACATCTGTTGTGCAGTATTGATACCACAGCTGATGTCATGTATCTTCTCTGCTGTGTGCAGAAAACCTGGACTACAGCTACCAAAACAACACCTGTGATGAAGATAAGATGTGTGGACACTACACACAGGTCAGATACAAACACGCAGCATTCACACACACATATGCATGTGTGTGTGTGTGTGTGTGGATCACATCATCTCAGTTTAATCTGTGTGTGTGTGTGTGTTACAGATGGTGTGGGCAGACACACACAGAGTTGGCTGTGCCATCCATCACTGTAACACCATGGACGGACTGGACTGGGAGAGAACCAACTTCCTCGTCTGTAACTACTACCCAGCGTCAGTAATACCACACTATCAAACTGCAGCAAGTCCTCCCCCTTGTGGACAAATATATATGTACACACACACACACACACACACACACACACACACACACACACACACATATAGATAGATAGATAGATAGATAGATAGATAGATAGATAGATAGACAGACAGACAGACAGACAGACAGACAGACACACACACACACACACACACACACACACACACACACACAGATAGATAGATAGATAGATAGATAGATAGATAGACAGACAGACAGACAGACAGACAGACAGACAGATAGATAGATAGACACACACACACACACAGACAGATAGATAGATAGATAGATAGATAGATAGATAGATAGATAGATAGATAGATAGATAGATAGACAGACAGACACACACACACACACACACATACACACACACACACATAGATAGATAGATAGATAGATAGATAGACAGACAGACAGACAGACAGACAGACAGACACACACACACACACACACACACACACACACACACAGACAGACAGACAGACAGACAGATAGACACACACACACACACAGATAGATAGATAGATAGATAGACAGACAGACAGACAGACAGATAGATAGATAGATAGATAGATAGATAGATAGATAGATAGATAGATAGATAGATAGATAGATAGATAGACAGATAGACAGACTGACAGACACACACACACACACACACACACACAGACAGACACACACACACACACACACACACACACACACACAGATAGATAGATAGATAGATAGATAGATAGATAGATAGATAGACAGACAGACAGACACACACACAGATAGATAGATAGATAGATAGATAGATAGATAGATAGATAGATAGATAGATAGATAGATAGACAGATAGACAGACTGACAGACACACACACACACACACACACACACACACACACACACACACACACACACAGACAGACACACACACACACACACACACACAGATAGATAGATAGATAGATAGATAGATAGATAGATAGATAGATAGATAGATAGATAGATAGATAGATAGATAGATAGATAGATAGATAGATAGATTATTTATCTTGTCTAAGCTTGGCTGTGTTGTGGCTCTGAAATTTAACGTGACATTTGTATGTTTTATGTGAATTTTTGTCTACATGTGTTCAGGGGTAACTTTGAGAACGAGCAGCCGTATGTAGAAGGTGACTGGTGCTCCCAGTGTCCTGAAAACCTCCAGAAATGTGAAAACAACCTCTGCGGTAAGTCACGTCTTGTCATTGTGATCCATCCACATCTTTAGCTCGCAGGTGTGTCGATGTGTTAACTTTTTATCTAAATCCAAATAGCTCCACAGTCATCAAAAAGAAAGTAATCCTCATGTTTTTATACATCAGGATATGACAAAATAATCATCAGGTCCTTATCAAGCTTTACGTCAGTCCTGTAAACAGTTTTATTTATTTAACATAAATGAAGCCAAATGTTAAAACCTGTATTCTTCTCATGATCCAGCCGCTTGTAGAAGCTCCTCCAGCAGCAGGAAGGTGCAGTAATGGTTTTTATAGATGATGTTAACAGCGTTTCTCATGGTTGTGGTGGAATTCTGCTCCACTCTTCTTCCCAACGTTGCTTCAGTCATTGAGCTTTGCAGCATTGGTTCCTTCAGCTCTAGAAGGTCCCACCACAGCATTTAAACCAGGATGAGGTCTGGACTTTGGATCATGTCAACACCTTGATTCTTTTCTTTTTCAGCCTTTCTGGTGTAGATCTGCTGTTTGGGATCTGTTGTCTGTTGCATGAGACAGTTCCAGCCAGGCTTTAGCTGCAGACAGATGAACATCACAGCAAAACTCAGTCGTGCTGTCATTCTGTGTGTGTCCTTGCATCAAATCATGAACTGGTTTCTGTTTTTATTAATGTAGTCAGTGAAAACACAGAAAATAATTCCCTTTCATTTTTGTGTCTTGTCAACTGATAAATTAAAAATGTCCCTTTTTGTTGCATTTTTAAAAACTTTCTAAATGTTTTGGAAATCAGAATAGTTTTTTTTTAAAGTCCATTAATCAAGCGCTAAGAAGATTTTTTTAATTAGCATCTTTGTACAATTTATATTAATATCAATAAAATATTAATGGGAGTTTATAAACTAAAAGGTATATTCAGTTGAATTGATTGTAACTAACCCAGGTCACCTACATACCAGGATTAATGACACCTTCTGGCTCACACCAAATAGCATCACCTGTCAATCATTTAAAACACAGTGGATTCATGACAAAGCAAAGCAGAGATGCTGCTGAAAACAAAGAGTCAAAAGCTAAAAAAAAAGTTGTTTTTTCATTCTGTCAGTATGGAAATGTTTTTATAGGAATTATGTTTGTTTATTGTTATTTATATTTATTTATTTATTATTTTTGATGAATATGTGAATTGGGAGAATATGTTTTATTGGGATTTACGTCCACAATCTGCAACCCACCCAGGTTATAATGTTTCTAATGTGGGAAGAAACTAATAACAGCAGCATGAAGCAGGCACGTTTTTGGAAACATCTTACTACAAACTCACATGTTTTTAGGAGTTTTTTTTAGAAAGTGATTTGCTAAATTCAGGTCAACACAAAGACACAATGCCAAAAGCCTTCTCCACATCATCAACAGCCCTGGAATCTTCTTCTGTGGTGTCTTTTTTCGTAGCTAAGAGCAGAAAAACCTTCAGCAGCTGTGAAACCTCCTCCTCCTGCTGCTGCTGATGTCCTCCATGACGATGACGGACAAAAATTCAAATGTTAGCCTGAGGACACAGTTTGCAGCAGGTCAGATTAAATGGAAACAAACCTTATTGTACAGGTTGTGTGAAAAAAGCTGAATCACAAATATGAGTGGAAATCCACAACTTGCTGCTTTTTTTACACGCGTTGCTAGAGACAATATTTACCATCACGTCCTATTATGGAAAAGTCTGGAGGGAAAACAACAGGAGAGGACATCGTCAACATTTTTAACAAACTTTTCCATGAAAATGTTTGACATGAATTTAATCATGGACTATTCAGACTCAACATGTTCCAACCAAAATGGCTTTGTATTGGTGAGGGGGTACTTGGCTGACAAATTATACCACATTACTGAAAAGAGTCTGAGAACCACTGCTTTAAATTAGGTCTAGCTTCCCTGAAGTCCTTGCTGGATGATGTAAGAAAGCTATAAAAAATTATTTTCTTCTTTGTGTTATAGTTCCCGACACTGAAGATGAAGAAGTGACAGATGAACTTTCCTCACAGCCTCCAGAAATCCTTCCTACTAAATGGACCGACTCCCCAGACCAGCTGGCCACCACTGCCAATATTTTCAGTATCCTATCCACCCTCGTTACAAGAGACTTTGAGGGCACCCCACCTCCAGAAACCACTGCTGAGGCTGCGGACTCCCTTAGAACCCCTTCAGCAACACCGGAACAAGAAGAGGAGGCTGAAGAAAACAATGAGAACCAGGAGAAGGAGAAGAAGAGAGAAGAAAGTACAAAGAGGAAGGATGAGATATGGGTGGGATTAGAGCCCAAACGAATACCTATACCATCTGCTGGGTCAATACTCACACCTTCAGTCCTGTTAGCCTCTCTGACTGGAATCCTGACGCTGTGAGGAGAAAGAGGAGAGGTGAAAGAAGAGGAGAACAGAGGAGACAATGACTTCTCCTCACCTCTGCTGTCTTACATCGACTGCACACTGTTAACCCACCCGGCAGTAACAAACATCTCTTCTGTAGAAAAAAATAGGTCAAATAATGATTCTCTCTCATTAGTAAACAGCAGCTGTTTTCACATCTGCATGGAGTCTAGGCTGAGGTCTGGCTGAAATAATGTCAGCATAACCTGCTTCAGTCCACCTGGAACACTACCTGACATAGAGCTAAAAGCACCGTTTTCACAGGAAACAAGTTCACATTGTGTGTTGAGGATTTTTAAGTACTAACTAGAAAAATGGGACAAAACTAATGTGTTATTCCTAAATTTAAACCTTTTCTAAAGCAACCTTTCAATTATCATCTTGATCTCTTTGAGTATTAAGATCAGTTTGTGGAGCTATATCAGAATGTGGTTAGCATTAGCCTAGCATAAAGACTGGAAACACAAATTTCAGAGACATAACTACATTTATGATCACTCATTTCTAATATTTGTAGCTGACAAGTTCCCAATAAACCTGCCAGCTGCACGGTTCTGATGCAGATCTTGTTTTGTGTAATGGAACAACTACATTCTTGGAAAAACAACGTAAGAATTGGAATACACAAGAAGCACTCTCAGCTTCAGCTGTGTCTTCACATGCTAACACCCTCAAAGGCTGAAAAGGTCACATCGGTTATTTGTTGGCGCCCTCTGACAACAGCAATCCATCTGCATCCTGTCTCTTGTCTGAGATCTCTCCAGTAAATGTCAGTCTGATCTTGATTCTCTTCTCATCTCTTGCTTTCACACTTTCTCTATCTTCGATAATGTCCTCTTGGGTTTCTTTGCTGAGTCGGCCATAGCGGTGGCATATGATGTGAGGCAGTAAAGCAGAACACTGCTGTCACATGATGCTCCAGGCTGGAAGAAAAATAGTGAAACGTGGTTTCTCTGCTTCAGGATGCTGCAGGGCAGCAATGGCTGGTTATGTTCTGTTGCTTTAAGAAAACACTGTGTTACTTTCTGACTATAAAATATGTGTTTCTCACTCATTTGGTGACACAGTGACATTTATTATGTACATTCCTGGAGAGGTTGTTCCCTGCAGCATCCCGAAGCTGAGAAACCACACTTTTAGCTTCAGGAGGCTGTGTCACCTTACAGCTGAGTTCTATGTACCGTGTCACACTGGATATAAACACACTGGCCATTTAGAACACACACCATGATTCATTAAAGAAATGTGAAAATGGATTAACCGTCTATGGGAGGCGCGTCGCTGAGAAAATCTGCCAGGGGTCAGTAGTGTGCCTTTAAAGCTGGCTCACGCTCTGAATCACTGCATCTCACTGCGTCTTTTTCTTCCACAGTGACACAGATTGGGGCAGAAAGTCAATCAGCTGATGGAACAGACATCAGTTTGATTTTTGTTAAATGATTTTCTCAGCATGTAGTTGACCATTCAGCCATGTTTGGATAGAAATGAAGCAATAAACATCAGAGGAATAGCCTAGCTTTTCCCCACCTCCAGTCTTTGTGCTAAGCTAGGCTTGTATTGTATCATATCATACTTACAACTATTTAAACATGTCTCACCTACTTCAGCTCAAATTAAAGCACACTGTGATCAAAATAACTGCCCATTTTAACCAAGTGTGTTTAAATGGATCATTTCAGAGATGCTGCCACAGTCTGACTACATTTAGTGAAATTCTTTTTAAAGACTAATTAATCTATTTTACCAGGTGGAAAGTTCATCAGGGGATTGAAAGGTGTTATGGTGGGGGTGTGCACACTATTGTCAGCGAGAGGATTCTTAGTTCAGCTCATGTTCTTCTCCAGTACTTTCTGTGTAATTATGATTTTCACTTTCATGGGTGAAGGTTTTGTAACTTCGACAGAAAGCGACACCTGGAAAAAACTGTCATCTGACTTCAGGATTTTTCATGTTTTCACTGCTGACCGAGTGGAAACAGCAGAATAATTCAGCATCTCAGATCTTATGTTGGACTTTTGTGTCTGCAGGGTGAGGATGGTCGCAGTTCTTTCTCCAGTAAAATTATTCTGATATACATGATCATCAAATGTGGGAAAACTGCTAAATGGGCACCATTTTTATTGTGATTTTTGTGTTTAAAACATTTGAAATGTAGGAGAAATATTTGCTGAAGAATCTTTGTTGTGTTTGAACTGACGACCCTACTCTTCTTTCTATTGTACACGTTATTATATGTGAGACTGGACCTACAACTGGACATCATCTCATCATTTACTCATCTCTGCTACACCATCAACTGGAAATGACCACAATTATCTTGGATAACTTTTAGCAAAGATGATGTAAATGTCTGTAATATAAGATTAATAAAGACATAAACTTCTTTTGTGTTTCTTGGAAAGAGAGATTTGTGAGCATGTGTTTGCAGATGAAGAAAAAAGTTGTTTTCATTTATAGAAACAAACTAAAAGACTTTTTTTTTTTAAAAAAAACTAAAGCTTTTCTAAAGTCATTTTGATTGATGTGAAAATATTTCACTGTTAATTGATGACATATTTGCTGCACTGTTGTGAGTGTTTATGAAGAAAGACAGGAAAGGAAGGAGGAAGAAGAGAAGAAAGAGTGTTGGAAGAGATGGAAATGGAGAAGCAAGAAAGACTTGGAGGGAAGATGTTAAAATATTTATTGCTAATTGCTCTTGGAGCTGCCAGGCTGTTTCTGGTGCTACATTTACTGACTGTGTGTTTGTGTGAGAGCGTTTTCAAGTGTGTGTGTTGCCTGTAGCTCCTCCATAAACCTTCACGTTTTCTGTATTTTCTATTCATGCTAATGCACTGGTGTTTCACAGGCGGAGATAGAGGGATGTCCAGAGTGGTGCTAGCCACCTCTGAAATCTGATTGGACACCACAGGTGCCACTTCAGGTGATTGACAGGTCACTGTACCGAAGTCAATTTTAAATGGTTTTTTAATTCATTGTCCTGTATATTGACATCTGACAACACATTTCTAGAATAGATTTTGTCCCTGTGCAAGTACAACTACTAATGTTATGTAATGCTATTAACATGATGTTAGCATGAAGCTACGTACCAGTGCTAATCTAGTTTTATGCTAGCATCAGATCAGTTTTAAGCTAATTTAGGGAAACCATGTCATGTTTAGTTTTCAGAGAGTGTTTTTAGGGTAGGATGACCAAATTTGAGTTGATAAAAAAGAGGACATTAGGTGTGTGTGTGTGTGTGTGTGTGTGTGTGTGTGTGTGGATATCACAAATGTGTACACATTAAATGCTACTGCAGTATGATGAAGAGGCCTACTTCACACTGATCTTTTGACATTTTTACTGAATTTAGATTATCTAGGCTACATTTACTATTTATTTATTTATCTATTTTCAGGGCTAAAAATACTCCGGCATTCAGTCCACTTCCAGTCTGGTCAAGAAAACTTCTGATCAAGTGTGTTTCTGTGCTGTCCCTGTCCCTTTATAAATCAGTAACTTAATAAATATTTATTAACACAAACAAACACAAAAATGGAAAAAGAAACTATTCCTTTATGCAGAACTGATATGTTTCCAGCCCCCTGCTTTGCACATTAAGCCTGGTACACACATAACGATTTTTGGGCTGTTTTTGTACGGCTTTGCCTCTTCCCGACCTCGGACAGCAAACACCCGATCATCGTGAGATTTCCCCGTCCAATTATCATGTGGTCTGTGGTGTGTTATGAGCCGATTTGTCCCGATAATCCATTTCGAAACGGTTCGTAGCCGACAAGTGGGAATATTGAACATGTTCAATATATCAGAGCCGATTTCTGAGGAACGCCGACGACTCGTGCATTCTGACTGCGTGGATGGTGACGTGGTATCAGAGAGCGAGCTGGCTGGGGAACAAGGAAGTAAATAAAGTCCGTGTTCACGCCGCCTCCAGTCTGTTATTTGTTTCAGGTCTGGCTTTTTCTCTTAACAATAGTCCCAAGACCACCATCATTCCCTCGTCCTATATATCCTCTTCCATGCTGTGTGTTGTGTTTTCTGGTTGTTACCATGTTTCTTCTTCGTTTGTCCGGCTCAGAGGACCAGATTGTAGATGAGTTGCGGGACAGCATCGTTATGTGTGCGTTGTTCTGTGATTAGATTATCAGCGCACACATTATGATCGAAACTGTTTAATGTCTGATTTTTTAATCTTCACATGTGAGGTCTTAAACCAATGAAAAATCTCATAAGATTAAAAAATTGTTATGTATGTACCAGGCTTTATGCACTGAGCGTCTCATTAATCACTCCAAAGATAAACATGGGAATTTTTTCTGTAGATCTAAAACTCTTGAACAGCTTCTTCCCCAGGACATCAAGACCATCAGTCCAAAACATGAACCTGGTCTTCAGTTCACCTTATTAATGTGTCAAACTGCAGAGAAAGTGAGGGATTTGAAACCGCTCATGAGTGCAAAACCCATCCGAGACTATATGAGAAGGGAGACTCTGTGGGCACAATATAAAGTCATAAATATTATGCAGCTGTAAATAAACGTTTGCAAATAATTTCAGTTTGCATTTGTAAATTAAGTTTGTCATCCTGCAAAAACAACAACAAAAAAACAAATATATATATATATATATATATATATATATATATATATATATATATATATATATATATATAAATTTGCCCAAAAAAATTCAAGTTTGTGAATGTGCAGAACAGGATTTGCTTCCTGTCCTTCACACTACTGCAGGCTTTTTAAACGGGGAGTAGATACATTTTAATCCCAAGGATCAGAAAGGGAACAAAAAAGCAGAAGAAGAATGAACGGCTGTGTCACAATACAGGTCTACACTCTTCGGAGTGCACAGCCTACGTAGGCTACAGAATGTCCTACGTAGTCTGTGCTGTTTGTAAAATGACAGCCTACCTAGCCGACGAGAATTTCCCACAGAAGCAACATAAGAAGTTGAATCTCGTGAACCTCTGAAATGACTAGGTTTGCATATCATAGGACACTTTAGTGAACGTTAACACAAACTGAGTAATAACGTTAAAAAATCAAATTAAAAAAAGGCTTTCTGAAGTTATGTTCCTAGAAAGTCCCTTACAAATCCACAAATATCAAATATTACAGAATTTTAATGCCACAGTTTAACAAACATGTTTTTTATGTACTTGATTTTATCACATAACTACTAAAGTGAGGTAAACAAAAACTCTTCAGAGTTTTGTTGACCGTTTGCAGTCATCTTGTGTGCAAGGAATTCTGGGAGAAAAGAGGCTGCAAAGGATGCCACCAGTAACCTTCGCTACAGGCCAAATGAAGTGGGGGTTTGTAGGGTGGAGTCAGAGGTCAGTGTATGTAGCTGATAGTGATGGGATGTTTGGCTCTTTTCAGAGAGCTGGATCTTTTGCCTCGACTCCCAAAAAAGAACCGGCTCTTTTTGCTCCCGAATTGCTCTTCATTTAGCCTCTTTTATAGCCCCATAATTTACCTTAACTTCTTAAAATTTAATGGTTTGTGTTTTAACAAACCAGTTTGTGTTCATCATTTTTACGAGAAGCCTTATATTTGCCTTCTTTTGTGCATTTATTCTGATACAAAACCACAAACTTGTTTAATATTTCAACGAAACTCTTTAATTGCACAAATGAACAAAATACAGCGAACAAATCCACAAAACAGAACAAGAACCAAACTCAAGAAAGCAGCATTAATGTCCTCAGTGCAGGTTGGCATTCAGAAAAATAAGATGCCTCATCTTGGATGGCTGATCCGGTTTCTCCTCTCTGTGAGTAGCATTTGATGATCTACATCTATAGACTGACTGCATTTTGACTAGAAGCTACACGCATGATCTCTCAGGTCCTGGTTTAGGTCTTTGCTGGATGTGTTCCTATTTCTTCCGGACGTCACTTGCAGATCCTGTTAGTTTGCTTTAGATGCATCAGAATATCAGCATTATTAACTGAACAGTGGGAACAGAATAGAATGAAGCAGTCTAATAAATCAGGTGCATCTACAAAACTGCATAGCTGAATGAAAACATGTCAGACATGAAAAACAGACCAATGTTTTTCTTTTTTTCTTAATTAAAGCACACAGTTTTATTTCAAATAAATGAATCAGATTCCTCTCAGCGGCTGCCTCTGGCTATATACACCACTGGGCGCTCTCCGGTGCACCATCCTGGAGGACATCTTTTGTAGGTCAACGAGGTGGTGCTGACACCTTTCTAACATATCCGTGAGTCTTGTTGCCCTCCATTCAGGTGGATATGCTTTCCACACGTCTTTGTCTTCAGTGTCCGTCTCCTCGTCGCTCATCATGCATGCAGGCGTCCGTTCCAGGTATCTGTACTCCTCATTGGTTAAGATGAGCAAGCAGCAGATCGGCGTGAATTGAAAAGCTTTAACAGAAAACATTAGATATTACTCTCAATGGAGAATGACATTTATAGGTCAATGAGAACACTTTAAATGTATACATTAAAAAATGAACATAATAAAACATTTTTACTGCCAGAAACTTCATCTTTATGCACAGTTCATACAACACATTTCAGTTGTTGTATTCAGAGATAAAACTGTAATGTAATGTGATACAAAAGCAAATCACAAATCCGATGCATTCTAAAGGATCTTAAAAATAAACAAATCTATAAGTGATTCAACTCACTCTATGTCTTCGGTTGTTGAGAGCTTTGGCCCTCCGATCCTCTTCCACTTTGTCTTCTGACAACTTAGATTCCCTCCTGATGTTCTCAAAGTATCTGTTGCTCCTACAAACACAAAAAGTGACACATTAATATGTGAAAGATCTTTTCAACAAATTGTCTTTCTTTGGAGAGAAAAGCATTATTTTTAGAAGTAACCTTAAACAAGTTTTAGAGTCATAACTTACTTCTGATCAAAGAGGTGTCACATTCCTCTTCATCTGCAATTGTCCACAACATTGAATTTGTGCCACCGGAGTTGTGCTCAGACGTGAATCTGCAGATTACATCACAGAAAACACAACAAAGCAACATGAAACATGACAAATACTAAATCTACTCTGAAAATTCGTTAGTGAATATGTAAAATCAAAGTGCCATTATTTTTTTTTTTATCTGAGTCAATTTAAGATGGACTAAAGCATCATTAGTCTCTGATCTGATGAATATATAACTACTGAAGGTGATGCTGCATAGAAAATACATATCTTGTAATCAACTTACAGACTACTAAATGGTATTAGATGTCTTACCTCTCATTTCCTCTGTATTTGTGCCCATCCTCCAGACTCCTGTGGATCCTTTTTACCTCACGCTAAAACAGCCAATATCACAAACAGATAAAATTTAGATCATGTGAGAAAAATATTTTGACAAACTTTTGAAACACCACATTACAGCGGCTTGTACAGCTGTTTTTTGCTTGTGCCTGTGTTTGCAGACATATTTTGACTAAGGCAGTGACTCCATAAAGTTTAACATACAGCCTTACCATTTTTTCTAAAATAGGGACAATGTGTGGATATTTATCACAGTGGTTCTGCATGTTCAAAGCCTCCAGGTGGTGGTGGTGGTGGTGGTGGATCCTAGGTTGTAACAGTAGTAACAGTGTATGAAGATGCACGTTAGATCTGTTTTACTCAAATCTATGAAAACAACAATAAAGGCTTAGTGAATAACTTACAGATGGGTTGTAGGAATCTGCTGCAGAGTCGCTGATGTTACTGCTCCTGCAGCCAATCTGTTCTCCACAGCTTCAGTCAGTTCAACCAGTTTCTCCATCACCTTGCCAACTTTCAGGTGTGCACTGCACAGTGCCCTGAAACATTTACAAGTGTGTTTTCCTACATGTCAGTTTTTGATTGTAAACATTGGAACATCATTGCAGAAATCAAAGCATATGAATCCCATGTTTCTAAGTCACTGAAGGGAACAAGGATTGTTTCTATAGATTTTTTTTTGCATATTAATATACACTTATAATGTAATTATGAATGACTTTAGCAAAGCTAATTTCCATCTTTAGTCCCTTATTGTTTAAACCACTTCAGAAAAACATTTTCTTTGCATGAACATTAATTTCACTCCTGTCAACAAAAGACAAAAAGGACAAGATGGTGTTGATCAAACAATTAAGAGAACTTAGGAAAGCACGTCATCCCATGTGGTGTATTGTGGGACGTAGCCGTCATACTTGCATTCTGTACTGTAATAATTCTGTACTACCTGTAAGCTATATATTTATACACACACACTTAGATACATACTGCTCATTGCACAACATACAGAAAACATTTTACCAAGTAACAGTTTTCTCTACCAAGCATAGTTGTACTGAGCTGCTTAAAATAGTGTTTTTGGTGTGTACATATCCAACCACCTCAGGGTGTACAGGCATTCTGGTCTCCTCGCGATCCCCATCATGCTGACAGTTCTAGAAACTTTCTGTAAAAAGAGTAAGAAGATCAATAAATAAATCTACACCTCATTACAGTGGTTAATAATTCTAAAATAAGTTGCTTCTGTGTGGTTGTGGACACATTTTATCTAAGGGAACTTCAGACTGATAACTCACCAGTGAACATGCAATATTTTCCCATATAAGCAACAACAATAACAAGAAGGTTTAGTAAACAGCTTACAGATTGAATGTAGGAAAATGCTGTGAAGTGTGTGGTTCCACAGCTCCTCTGTTACTGCTACCACCACCAGTTGACCTCCAGTTCTCCAGCTTCAGTCACGTCCAGTTTCGCCATCATCTTGTCCATGTCTTGGTGTACACTGCACAATGCCCTGAAACATGTTCAGATATGTGGTGCAACATTTTAGGTATTGATTGTGAAAATTAGAACCAAGGCCTTACAGAAACCAAAGCATGTAAATCCTATTTCTCCACTGACCTGTAGCCTTAGCATGGGATCGGGAACGTTTGTTTCTACTATTGATTTTGAGTTTATTTTTCTTAAAAAGGCACAATGTATATTAATATACATTTATAATGTAAATATGCAGGATTTAAACAAAGCTTAATTCCATCATTAGTCTCTTCTAGTTACAAACGCAGGTCTCAGTCTGTGATCGTGTTAGTTTTTGTTGTTTGGTGTTTTAAAATGACAATGGCTATCAAAATACTGAGTAAAATCTACATTCTGTGCCATTTTTATCTACATTATAATAAAAAATATGGATGTATTGATGTACAACAAATTAGGCTTCACTACTTTATATAGGGACACCTTTTAAACCAGAGAATTATAATATAAATATCTATTGTGTTACACAGGAAAAAAAACAAAAGAAAAAAAAAAAAAAAAAAAAAAAGAAGCCACCCAAATTTACTCCCGGTTTTACCTTTACTTTTGACAGTAATTTTGTCCACCCATTATGTTTTTAACTTACTTTAATCCCAATAAGCACTCGATTGTCTGTCAGTGGTTATTGAACAATTAAGAAACAGTTTTAACTGATTCAACCATAAAATAAATATTAAAACACACACAAAAAAAATGTACAAACGTTTTATATTTAATCCCGTTTAAATGAAACAACCGTTCACTTGTATTCATTTAATGAGGAGCTTACTTGCCAGGACAAAGATGGCGATCACGTGGACGTGTCGCAACAATGGCCGATGGTCGATGAATGAACCCATAAAAGCTAGCGAAACATCTTAGTTTCAAATAAAGTTACTGCAGTTTCACTGACATGGGTATAACAGTAAGTTTGTCTGTGAAGCTAAACTTAAGTAACTCACTATCTATAACAACTTAAACAATTTAAAGGCCTAAAAAAATGAGTATCAACTTACTTCCACATAATGTCCGATGTGACTGAGCGGCAGGCTCTGCTACTAGCTCCAGCTGGGCGCCAAATGTGAGAATTAAAGTATTAATCGTCCGTTGGCATCGACACTTATCTCCGTGTCCTCTGGGTCTGGGCGAAGAAGAGTCGTTTGCTTTGTCCGAAGGATACTTTTACAATTTATTGACGTGAACTGTAATTGAAAACACGACAATAAAGAGAAGCGCAGCGCAGAACTACATTGGCGCTGATCGATGACGTCATACGATGTGCGACAGTTGAGCAGGATCTCACAGGAGAGTGAGCGGCGACCTGCTGTTAGTAGTTGCTCAGGGAAATTTCACATTCATAAAAGGAAAAGGGCTGACAGCAAGCCGAACTTCACAGTTTCTACAAGATCTTTTTCAATACAGCTCCAACCTCAGTTGTCTTGAGAACTCAAAAGCCTTAAAAACTAAGTTTACTTTGGGAAAATTCTTATTTCATTGAGATGACTCTTTCCTCACTTTACTTTAACTGATGGTTAAATGTATATGCATATACACACCTGGATTTTTCATATATGTTTATGTATATCTCCTAGATTTAATTTACTTACTGGTCTCATTGAATATCACTTAATACTTGATCCCCTTGCTATACAGTTTATGTTCTGTATATTTTATTTTCAATTGTTTAAGCAGGAGATTATTATCTTCTAACAAACAAAGCTGATTACTTGGTTGTTGAGTGGATACTTATTTTTATTCAGCATCTCAGCGAAATAAACTGTTTCAGAATAAGAATGTGTCTTTATTGCCAAACAAGTTTGCACAAAAAATGAATTTGTTTTGGGGTGATGGTGTAAAAACAATGAATTATAAAAAAAATAAATAAACAGAACATAAACAACACTATGGGTTACACGCAGAGAACAAACTTCCCAGCTAGGACTAATAACTTAACATACCTCCACTGAAAAGAATCTTTGGCCGTTGTGATACCAAGACTAAGGTTAAGTTTTCAAGAATTAGGGAGGAAACTAAGCATTGTTGTTCCACTGTCATCACTGAGATGCATTTAAGGTCAAGGATATGTTTAGTCTAAAACAGTATTAATAACTTAAAGATTACATTTTTTGCCATTTTTTAAATGATTTTGGAATAAGATTTGTTGTTTCTCCAAAAATATGTAACAAACCATATTTTCAATTTTTCTTAACTGTCCACCATTAATATTCTACACAAAGTTGATGATGACAGTTTTTTTTTTTTTTTTTTTTTTTTTAACTTGTCCTGTCCATCATAGCAGCAAAATGATAATCTGGTTGATGTATCATCCTGAACAAATTAGCTCTGCCAAGGGGAGGCTTATAGGTAAGGGTCCTCTTCATAATCTGATTAATTTATTTATTTACTTTGAATCGCGGAATCTATGTAATCTTGCTGGACCTGACCGGAGGGACAGAAAAAGAAGGAAGACAGCAAAGAGAAGCAAAAAGGAAAGAAGAAAGGAGACAAAAACATCACAGACAGAATCAACGACCCTCAATCCACAACATCACCAGACAACAAACTGTTACACTTGTACATAAACACACCAGAAAATCTCCTCAAACTTTTACAAAAATAAACCAAAAAATAAATAAATAATAAAAAACAAAAACAGAATTGCTAGTCATCAAGACTTCTTAAATGATAACCAAATCAAAAAGACATATCATGAATGTAGCATAACAGTGACCAGGTACTAGCTCACAGGAGAAATAAAAAAGAAAAAGAATTATCTCTTAGTAAATAAACCCACTGGACAACTCAGTGACTGTCAGCATGTTGATGATTGAAGTCGACTTCATGGCTACTTCAAGTCATTTTCTTATTTTTACTCAGCAACTCTGACTAATAAACTATTTCAAAATCAGAATAGGTCTTTATTGCCAAGTAAGTTTGCACATACAATGAATTTGTCTTGGGATTAGCAAAAACAATAAAAGTGAAAAAAGAACACACACACACACACACAAACAAAACAGAACACAAACAGTTTTTACAGGACATAAGCCCCCTATTTCTACCCTAGTGCTGGAATATGGCTCCAAGTATAAGTAGGCTCTTGAAGACATTTTGTCTCCCTCTCTCCAGGACAAAGAGGTGTTGGTGGGGGTGGGAGGACCTTTAGAGGTGAGCAGCTTCAAAGAGGCCACATCTCCTGTACTGCTGGGGGAGGGTGAGTGGCTGGTTTGCTGGGACTGTTGTGGAATGTTGGTTCCAGCACATTGTCCTTAAAAGCAGTAGTAAACCCAGTGTTGTTGGCAAACCTGAACAAATCACAACAGTCCACAGCTCCACTGGTTCACTTCTTAGATGTCCTCAAGATTCAAAGTGTTTATTGGCATTTGCCCAGAAAGGAAACAAGTTTCCCCGAACAATGAAATTCTTACTTTGCCGTCTGCACTGAATGCCATACTAGATAGAAGATAAACATAAAGATAGAAAATTTACTTAGTTTTTTTTTATCATATGTACATAAATGTGCAGTGTGCTACATAAACTGTTGTGAGGTAGACATGTGCAAAAGATTAGCAAAAAAGAAAAAAAGGGAATTTATGTCATTAGCATTTTCTATGCAGGGGTGGGAAAAGTACTGAAAAATTGTAATTAAGCTAAAGTATCTTTACTTTGCTTAAATTCTACTCATGTAAAAGTTATAGTACACGCCAAAGATCGACTCAAGTAAAAGTAAAAAGTACTAAATTTGATCGAGTAAAAGTTACATAGTTACTTTAAATTACTTGATGTAAACAAAAGAAGAGTGATAAATCCAATCCAACACTGTTTTTAATAAACTTTTAAAACTCTACAGTAAAAGAGAGAAAATAAAACCAAATCAAAGTATCCATGATGCTGAAAATGTTGAGCAATTCCTTAATAACAAAACTGTGCTCTTTTTTCTTTATATCACAAACATAAATAGTCAGTTGTCTAAATTAACAAACAGTGACTGGCGATATAAGAAAATAAATAAAGTGCCACGCCCCACAGAATATTTTGCCAAGTGAATACTACAACATTAGATTGTAAAGCGCTTGCTCAGCTTGAGCAGGGGAGGATTTTCAAAGTTTGTAGCACCAATCTGCGCTCTCTTCACTCTGAACAACAAAGGCTGGAAGCTGTGGCCGGAAGGCCGGTGTTGAGTTTCAGAGACAGTTTGTTTTTACTTTTGGAAAAGAGTTCAGAAGATCCATACGTTCTAGATGCAGTAATTTGAGTAAATATGTTACTTTGTTACTTTCCACCTCTGTTTTTATGTAGTAAAACATGCTTCTTCTTGGGACCTTCTCATGGAGAGTTATATTATGGAGCTTTGGGACCACATGGGAACGCCAAGATTTTTTTTTTTTATTTTATTTTATTTTATTTTTCGGTGTGAAACAAGTTCGTAATTGACATCTAAATCAACATGTTGATATTCAGAAATAATACAATAACACAAGCAAAGAAATCAGTATTAGCACCCCCTGGTGGGTCCATGATGCCATAACATCGCTGTGGAAAATACCAGGATGAGAAACACGTAGGTCACCTGCCTGCGCACAGTGAGACGGGGCGTGCCTGTGTCTGAATTGCCACAGAGCAGGCATCCCCAACTTGGGACCTCTTGAGCCAGTGTCCTGCAGGTTTTCAGTATGTCCATACTGCAGCATACCTGACTCAAATAATGGGTCGTTAAGAGGCTGGTGCAGACCTGGTTTATTATTGTACACAAGACCGTTATAAGCAACACGGTGCGTCACCTGCCTGCACGCAGTGAGACGGTGCGTGCATGTGTCTGAGTGGCAATAGAGTGTGCGCGCTGCTTTCAGTTAATAATATGTTGTCTCCTGACAATAAAAATGAAAATTATAAAGGCTATATGCACCACTGGGACTGGGAGAAATAATTTGCCGACACAAAGACGTGGTCCTGTCTACTTAAAGAGTGCAACGTCAACAAGTGTCCTCCAAGCTTCATCAAATCTCTCCAATGAAGTCAAACTTAATCCCATGTAGTAAATTAGGACTTTCTCTGGAAATAATAAAACCACACTGAAAACCTGCAGGACACTGGCTCAAGAGGTCCCAAGTTGGGGATGCCTGCTCTGTGGCAATTCAGACACACACACACACACACACACACACACACACCGTCTCACTGCGTGCAGGCAGGTGACCTACGTGTTTCTCATAACTGTCCCACATTTCTGTACAACAATAAACCAGAGTAGAACAATTAATCATTGTCAAAAAGAACTGAAAAGTTTCTGCTTGATGAGTATATTTTCCATGAAATGTATTTTGCTCCAATAAAGATCGTAACAACATCTGCATACAGTACAGGCTATGTTCTTATAATAAACTTATCACGTTATAACGTGATGTTTCACGTTATTACAATAAACTTATCACGTTATAACGTGATACGTTTCACGTTATTACAATAAAGTATCACGTTATAACGTGATACGTTTCACGTTATTACAATAAAGTATCACGTAATAACGTGATACGTTTTACATTTTTACAATAAACATATTACGTTATAACGTGATAAGGTCCGATTTTTTTTAATTTGGGTGACAGCACCACGCTTCCGTACTTAGTAAATGAGTCGTTCAAACAAAATGTAATTTAAAGGGGTAAAAATGGACGAGGGTCACCAGAGAGGGCAAAATTCAGTTGTGTACGAGTTGGGTTATGAGATTTGTTATGTATTTTAAAATGTATACCTAATGCCCGACGACGTATCCAGGCGGAGGCGTTCGCGTTGACATTGGACACCTTGAAGGGAATTATCCCACTTATACCATGGTCACATACAAAATAAATTAAATAATAATATTAAATAAATTATTTATGTGTTATTGTCGTTTTTTTTACCGTTAAAATCCTAAGTTTTTCACAAGAAGCAGATGAGTGGACTATTTAATATCGCGCGTTCTGACGCGTTGCCAAGACAACCGGCTCTGACACGGAACCTGCAGCTTGGTCGGCCGCAGTTGGGGACACAAACATAACATTTCAGAGGGCAGGTGCAGCTCTTACAGCTTGTGTGTGTCCAGAGGATGATGCGACAACTGCTTTCATAGCGACGCCCCGTCACAGACGTGATGTGGCGTGTCTCGGCTCTATCACAGAACCTGCAGCCCGGTCGGCCGCAGCTTTTGTATTAGACCTGATCAGTGGAGAGAAGGGAGATGATTGCTTAACTATGTTACGTGACACAAACATTTCAGAGAGCGGGTGAAGCTCTTACAGCTTGTGTGTGTCCAGAGGATGATGCGTCATTTTGTTTCAAACAGTCAAAGTCCACAGATAGTTTCCTAAATCGTTAAAAATGCCTGCAGGCTGCTTTCATAGCGACGCCCCGTCACAGACGTGATCTGGCGTGTCTCGGCTCTATCACAGAACCTGCAGCTCGGTTGGCCGCAGCTTTTGTATTAGACCTGATCAGTGGAGAGAAGGGAAGAAGATTGCTGCCCTGCACCTGCTTTCATAGCAATGCCTCACAGACATGATCTGGCGCGTCTGCAGCCCGGCGTCTGAGTTTCTGTTGCCATGGTTATAGTGAATAATAAATAAATAATTCAAACAAACTGTAATTTAAAGGGGTAAAAATGAACGAGGGTCATCAGAGAGGGCAAAATTAAGTTGTATATGAGGTGGGTAATGGGATTTGTTCCAGACGTATGTATGGAGGATATCTTATAGGATCTGTCACAGAAACGAATGCGGAGAATATGACGTAGGATCTGCGAGAGACGTGTATACGGAGAATGCCATACACTAGGATTTCTTAAAGTTGTGTATATGGAGGGTATCCAATGCTAGGATCTATCACAGATGTGTTTCCGCGGCATATCCCATACTAGGATTTATTATAGATGTGTATACGGAGGGTATCCTATAATAGGATCTGTTACACACCAGTCTTCCCGTATATACCCGGAAACAGTCCGGAAGTGCCGCGGATACGGAGACTTGTATCCTCTTGGATCTCTCCGGATCTTAGGTGTTTTTGTCCAGTGATGGCTTTTTAGTCCTGACTCTTCTTCTTTTGTCCTTCATGTGTTCAGTTTCAGTCACCAAGATGCCTTGATGCTGCTGAAATCCCATTTTCTGTTAAATTGTCTGATCTTTGCTGTTTTTACAGATGAAATTAGAGAATTGGGAACAAATGATGTGTCTTTGTGACAGGCTGCTGGTTAAGGTCAAGGTTATCTTTACTGTCCCTCTTCTGGAAATTCAAGTGGTTGTTACATTTGGTGTTACAGAAAGAAAGAACACTAACCCTAATCATAAAAAAGAATAGAGAATATGAATGTGACTAAAAACAAAAAGAAAAAAAAAAACAGATATACAGATAAAAGTAAAATAGTATGTGCTGGGAATTGATCATATTAGTAACAAAGAGCCTAAAGATCCAGTTTAAAACAGTTTTTTATTTTGCTAACTTTGGTTTATCCCTTGAGTTAGGAGCATTTGTTCAGCCTGAATGATTCATGGGTCGGTTAAGTGGCTTTTAAAAAAAGAAAGAAAGAAAAAAAAAGCTTATTACTTGAAAATGGTCAGTGTAGTGACTGTGAACCACCAAAAATCAATTAGAGGCAGAGTAAAAAAGAAAAGTAACCTGACTGAGAGGAACTTTATCATCAGGCAAAGGTTGCCAATCACCTTGGACCCCACCTACCAAGGGGCACTGAATGCTTAACAAAAAGTAATGCTCAAAGTCTCCAACTAAGCAAAGAGCAAGAAGGTCCAGTAAAAAGATTCTGTATCAGATCGTGCTGGAAAAACAGGGTCTGCATTGATACTAGAACTAGATCCCTATTAATTAACAATAAAGTACATTTTTATATTATCTTAAAAATATATCAAATGAAATTAAATAATAAATAAAAATTATTTTATTAAAAGTTGTTTTGTGTTTTATATAGTTAGACATCACTGCTGACTGAAGACTTTGAAAGATAAGTGGAAACTAGGTCTTAGATTAACAATGGTAGAAAAATGGTGAAAAACTGGGAGATTTGAGGGCCAATAATTGCCTTGGGCTTCAAAAGAATTAAATACACCTCTGCAATCACATAAAGTAGTTTTTCCTCCACTGGTTACAGGTGTCTGTGTTTGCTTCTACTCCCTCTACTGGACGGAACTAAGTACTGCATGTCCACATATGGTGACAGCTGTCATCCACCGGCCCCGCCTCCTCCCGCGGGCTACAGCCGGGGAAAGCTTCAGGAATCAGGATGAAGTCAGTGGTATGTGGTCCCACAAACCCCAACAGGACTGTCCGTTTCCTACACTATGATCGATGTACCTTCGAACTTGAAATAACACAAGCTGACATGGATTAACAGAAGAGGGGAGAGTCCGCTTCGTGTCCAGGGTGAGTTGTCCAAACATGGGAGGTTAAAGTGAGTCCGTGGGGAGCAGCAGTACTGTGAGGAAGAGTGGAAACAAACTTGTTAGCTCCTCTGCTAACTTTGCAAGATAGCTAATTAGCCGTTAGCCTCGCAGCCACATCAGTGAGCCAAAATTAAAATTAGGCTGTAATTTGGAAGGTGGATCAATAAACTTTATTTTATTAACCAAAAACCCCCCAACTGACACAGTTTTAAACATTCAAACTTCCGGATTGACCGCAAACTAACCTTCGTTATCGCTGACTGAACACACTTTAAACAAAGTTGTTAGTTTTTATGTTAAAGTTGAACTGCTGAGTCAATTCCGTTATTCTTCATCTTTAAAACTCTTTCAGACAAACTGTGTGTTCCTGTTTTTACGCTGTTTATTTAAAGTTATTTGTGTCGTACTTTGGGGTGTTAATGAGCTCATCAGATCATAATGCTACGTTCAGGGACACCACGCAAATTCTTATCGTTATCCATCTTGCTTAATCAATTTAGCACAAAATGTTATTTTAATGTGAGGTAACGTTTGTACTAAAATGCATAACAAAGCACAGAAGCTAAAATAATAATAACCCAAAGCAAAAATGTAAAAGTTATAAAATGTAGGAAAAACATCACAACACTCAACTTAAGCAGAGAAATGTTAGTAAAGTGTCAAACAGCTGCAGGCTGGTCATAGTTGTTTTGTTTATGACTGATTTAATAAAAGTTGGACTGCAAGTCATTGTTTTCTCCCCTGAACAGTATTTCCAAATAATCCCAACAACCCCCTCCTTTCTGTGCAGCTTGTGTTCAGAAGTGACTGATGCTGCTCCTGAAGTGTGTTTTCATCTGTTGGAAATGCTGAATCTGAGTGAGGGACCCTGAGGAAGTGCAGCGAAGGGCCGAAGCCAGGCCATGTGTGGTTTTCCTTGCTGCAGGCTGACTTAGCAGGTCTCTGCATTATTAATGTGACATGATTTCCATTCACTGAAGCTGCCAGTTAAGAAACTGAAGCCAGCACAACCTTCTGTGTCTGCTCAGCTCAGATGGTACCGCATAGTTTTTTAGTGACCCTGATTCTGAAAATAAATGGTCTAATTTTCACCCTGAACATAACTGAATCTTCAATAACTGACAAAAACACAAGGGAGTTTTGAATATTTTCCCTCATGTCATCAACCCATAAAACTCCAAGCAATTTTATTTATTTATTTGCTATCTTTGCTCCACCCACTTTTCTGTTTTATTTTGTTTGTTTGTTTTTTTTTTTTTTTTTTTATGTAAAACTGCATGTAGAAGCTCAGCCCTTTTAATCCCAGTCAACATGCAGACATGATGTTTTTAGGACAGCCTCCGCTGTCAGATTCTGAGGTTAAAATGATGTAAAATGAATGTATAAATAGATATAGCAGCATAAAGGCCGACCAGAAGAAGAAAGCAGAATTTATTACTAACAGAACTTTGTAGAAACAACACACAGATCAACAGTGACCAAACCTTTTCTCATCTGCAAATCATTCTCTAAAGTCTTGACTTTCAGGAGAAAAAATATTGGCTTTGAAACAAACACACAACAAAAACTATTTCCATATTTACATATCCTCATTTCCAGTTATTTCTGCTACTGTTTACGTGCTATCCTCAAAAAACCAACTCCATCTCAGCTGCTTTTTGGCACCACTGTGCATCTGAAACGTCTTCTTGACTTTATTCCAGCCATAGAGGAGCATTATTTTTCTTCTTTTCAGACACACATAGAACTTTCTGCTCACTTGTTGATCTTTGGCTGCTGCTGATTGGACATCACCATCAATTTAAGCTCTCTAATTGGTGGAAAGTTTGACAGGAAGAGGCTTCATCATAATTTTCATGTCAAAATTGAGGTCTTTTAGCAACATATTGGTGCTCATGATGGTTTTTATAATAAAAATGTGATAAATAATGGTGTTATCATGGATCGGTCTTTGTGGATTTACCAGATAGTCTCTGAATAAATGGTTTACTGGATCATAAACCTCCTGGATGGGATATAAAAGCCTGGGAAACTTCCATGGATCACCAAAAGATTAATTTAATCATCACAAATTACCACACATAGTTACACACTGCTGCTCCTGGGAAATAGTTGATGATATAAGTGATAGCGCTCGGGGGTGCTAGAGATCTAGTGGAGTTTTAAGTGTTATAGCCAGTAGACAGGATGCACACGCAGATAGTGTGAGTAAGAAAGCTAAGCATAAACTAGTAAAGTTTTATGTCAAGTCTTAAAAACAGACAAGGTTTCAACACTTGGTACCTAGACTAGGAACTGGATCCACAGGAACTGAGCCAGATAGTTGGTGATTCTGCCTCCCATTCTAGACCTGGAATTTCTGGAGACCACAAGCAAGCCTTCATTTTTCTTGGAATGAAAACCTGTTGGCTTAGATTAAACAAAAAGATCATTAATGTGGGATAGAGCTATGCCACTTAGGGTTTTGACAGTAAAGAAAAGGATCATGAATTGTTTTAATTTCACTGTAGACCAATACAGACAAGGTAAAGGCTGTAACACACTCCATGAGAACAGATTCTAGTTTGTTTTCTCAAGTGGGAAGAACAAGAACAAATTTGTTCTGGACAGGATATTTCATTCTTATGAAGAGACCTTGTCTACGGGTATTTAACAGCTTCAACTCTGGGGAAATACGATATTTGTCGGTACTCTCACTGCAGCTTTCTGGGCAAACTAAAAAGTTATATTGACACAAAGAAAATCTATCCTTGGTTTTAATTCTGCTAACGTTTTGCTGGAGGAAGAAGGCCTAGAAACCCGTTTAAAGAAGAATTCTGACTGAAAGTAACTCCAAGGTTCTTCACAGGAAGTCATCCTAATGCCATCCAGTCATGACTCGTTAAGGTTTTGAGGGCCAAAAGTAATTACCTCAGTTTTGCTTGTATTCATAAGTGGGAAACTGACTCATCCAAACCTCAATGTTTTAAAGACAAGGTTGAGACTTAACAGATTGGTTTAATAGAAAAAAAGAGCAGGGTGTCATCAGCATACCAGTGAATATGTTTGTGTAATTCCTGATGATTTTTCCTACAGGAAAATTTTAGGGTGAATTTAGACCTAATAGTCCACTAGACTCGGTATGATTGAGGACTCAGTTGGGGGTTGCAATACTTTTCCAGTTGGAGTTTGCTTTCACACGACACTTACCCCAACGAACTGGACCTTTTAAATAACATGAAGTACAGTCTCTGCCAGAGGTGGCGCTGCATCAGTAATTACTGAAGGAGAACACAAACAGCAAAGAAGAAAACTGGCTCATCTATTTGTAAATGCAGGACAACTTCTGTTTCTACCACATTACAGGAAAGCAAGGAGCTGCATCAGATCCCAGCGGTCTTAGAACTCTGACCATGTTCTTCCATGTCTGACCACAAGACATTTCTCCCAGCTTTCGTCCTGCACACACACATTCAGTTTTGTTTACCCACAATGCTCTTTGCGTTGTAGTCTACTTCCTGTGTAAGAAAATTCAAGAAATCTTTTCATGCAAAATGAATTTGCCTCCTAGATAAGAACTGGAAACCATTAATAACACTTTGTTGGGTAAATGTAATTTAATTAGGACTTTATAAAGACTGTAATAAACTATAATAATTACATTTTCCTGTTTCTTCAGTCCCTCCCTCTCCCGCTCCACAGCAGTGGTCAGGTGGCATCATGGCATCTCGGCTTCTGGACCGTCTGAAGCGCTCGCTGTTTAAAGATGGTCAGGGGGTGGAAGCGGAGCTGGAAGCAGGAAGCGGGCTGGAAGAAGAGGTGCTTAATGAGGACCGGTGGGAGGCGGAGCTGGAGGAGGAAGAGGAGTGTGTCACCGACCGGCTCGGAGGGACTCTGTGCTTCGACAGTGGAGACGGTGGGCTGGAGGACGGAGCTGATGGCGAGGGGTCAGGGCTGGACAGCGACTCCGACTTCCTGGGAGAGTCGATGGAGGAGGGGCTCAGCAGCACAGGTGATGTTATGCTCCAATTCAAGGGGTTTCTGGTTCTAGGACTGAGCAAAAGGCCTGGTCCAACCGTTTTTTGTTTTTATATTATGATAGATTATTTAACACAAATTCCTGGTTTTTACTGTACAATCAGAAAAATCAAATCCTGCAACAAAGTAGAAGAGTACGAAAGTCAGATGGAAGGAGAGAAAGATGGGAGAAAATGGGTAAAGATTATTCTATTCTATTCTATTCTATTCTACAGTCATTTAGCAGACGCTTTTATCCAAAGCGACTTACATTTGAGAGTAAGAACAACACAAGCATGAATTCAAACAAGATGGGACGTCATAATTAAGTGATAGTCAGACTGCTTTTGAGTCCAGTTGGACCCAGGTGCTGTCGTGTAGTGCTAGTGCAGTGCATGTAATTAATTTTTTTTTTTTTTTTTTTTTTTTTTTTTTTTTAGTCATTTTATTTAAATACAAGATTACGATTTCCATCCATCCATCCATTATCTTGACCGCTTATTCCATTTCGGGTCGCGGGTGAGCTGGAGCCTATCCCAGCATTTTAACAGGTGAGAGGCAGGGTACACCCTGGACAGGTCACCAGTCTGTCGCAGGGCCAACACAGATAGAGACAAACAACCATTCACACACACACTCACTCCTACGGAGAATTTAGAGTGTCCAATTAACCTAACATGCATGTCTTTGGACGGTGGGAGGAAGCCGGAGAACCCGGAGAGAACCCACGCATACACGGGGAGAACATGCAAACTCCACACAGAAAAGCCACCACCCTCAAGGTTCGAACCTCCCCCCAGCCGAGATTCGAACCGGCGACCTTCTTGCTGTGAGGCTGCGGTGCTAACCACCACACCACCGTGCAGCCCCAAGATTACGATTTCATCACACAATATCAACTTGGGCATAAGTGCACACAGCTTCTTCAGTACTTGGTTGAGCCAAAAAGCTGGACAAATCTTTCTAACTCATTTAGTTAAGCTAAATGTGGAAATGCTCCTTAAACAACTGAGTCTTTAGCTTGGTCTTAAAAGTGGATAAGGACTCTGCGGATCGGACGAAGTTTGGTAGATCATTCCACCACCGGGGAACAACAGAGGAGAAGAGTCTAGCTACTGATTTTGCGCCACGTTGTGGTGGGAGCACTAGGCGTCTTTCACTGGTAGAGCGTAACTTTCGAGAGGGAGTGTAGCTCTGGATTAAGGAGTGAAGGTAGACCGGAGCCGTTTCAGTTATTGTTTTGTAAGCCAGAAGCAGAGCTTTGAATTTGATACGTGCTGCAACTGGAAGCCAGGGGAGAGCGATTAGCAGCGGAGTGACATGAGCTCTTTTGGGCTGGTTGAAGACCAGACGTGCTGCTGCATTCTGGATCATCTGCAGAGGTTTAACTGAGCATGCAGGCAGGCCAAGCCAGTAAGGAGTTGCAATAGTCAATGCGTGAAATGACCAGAGCCTGGACCAGGAGCTGGGTCGTGTGTTCAGTCAGGTAGGGTCTGATCCTCCTGATGTTGTAGAGAGCAAATCGGCAAGACCGGGAAACCGAGGCAACATGGTCCTTAAAGGTCAGCTGGTTGTCTACCATGACACCAAGATTCCTGGTAGAAGATGTAGGCACTAGTGTGATTGAGTCAAGCTGCACACTTATCTGTGGCGGTAAAGAAGGACTGACTGGAAAGACAATAAGCTCAGTCTTGGACAGATTTAGCTGAAGGTGGCGATCCTTCATCCATGTGGAGATATCAGCAAGGCATGCTCATATTCGCATTGAGACGGTTGTGTCATCAGGTGGGAAAGAAAGGAAAAGCTGAGTGTCATCTGCATAGCAGTGGTAGGAGAAACCATGAGAGCTAATGACTGCACCGAGTGAGGAGGTGTATAGTGAAAAGAGAAGAGGGCCGAGCACCGAGCCCTGAGGCACCCCTGTTGTCAACCCATGTGATCTGGACACGCCCCCTCGCCAAGATACTTTGAATGATCTCCCTGTGAGGTAGGATGTAAACCACGAGAGGACAGATCCTGAGATGCCAAGCTCCAAGAGTTTGGAGAACAGTATATGATGGTTGACCGTGTCAAAGGCAGCCGACAGGTCCAGCAGTATAAGGACTGAGGATTGACCAGTGGATCTGGCAAGCCGTAGGGAATCAGTAACTGACAGGAGAGCAGTTTCAGTAGAGTGACCTTGCCTATAGCCAGATTGATATGGATCTAACAGGTTGTTGTCCTGGAGGAACTGTGAGACCTGACTGAAGACGGCACGCTCTAGTAATTTAGACATGAATGGAAGCAGTGAGACCGGCCGGTAGTTTTCAACCTGGGCTGGGTTGAGTGTGGGTTTCTTCAGCAGCGGGGTAACCCAAACTTGCTTGAAGGCAGAAGGAAAGACACCGGATTTAAGAGAGGAGTTGATAATATGAGTTACTGCAGATTTGACTGTAGGTAAAATGCTCTGCAGGATGTCAGAGGGAACAGGATCAAGAGGACAGGTCGTGGGTTTTGAGTTGACTAGAAGTTTAGAGACTTCGTCCTCATTTAGAGAGCGGAAAGAGCAGAGTGAGGCACCAGTAGCTGGTTTGGCAAGGCTGAGTTGGTCAGGCTAAGTGAATTGGTTACTGATGGTAGCAACCTTTTCAGTGAAGTAGGAAGCAAACATTTCTGCAGTCAGCACAGTGGGAGGCTGAGCAGGTGGTGGAGATAGAAGAGAGTTAAACGCCATGAACAGTTGTCGTGTGTTGGGAGCATTGCGGATCTTGTTCTGATAAAAGGCTATCTTGGCCGCCTTTAGGCTGGATGTGAAAGTTTCAAGTTTTTGCTGGTACTCAGACAAGTCAGTGTGCTCTTTTGATTTGCGCCACTTTCTTTCTGCAGCCCTGAGTCCAGCTCTGTGCTCCCTTAGAGCCTCTGTGAGCCATGGACTGGGAGGGTTTTGTCTGGCTGGTTTTGACACCAGAGGACAGAGTTTGTCCAGAGAGGAGGCGAGAGAGGAGCAGAGTGTTTCTGTAGCCTCATTAACAGACAGTAAGGAGAAGTCTGAGTGGGAAGGGAGGGTAGAGTAAACCTCATCAGACAGCTGTGTAGGTCTGAGGGATCTCAAGTTACTACGGTAGGACACCATTTTTGGAGCCGCTTGATTGACATGAGGAAGGAAGACAGAGAATTTAACCAGGAAGTGGTCTGAGAGATGCAGCGGGGTGACGGACAGGTCGGCTGTGGAGCAGTTTCTGGTCAGCACCAAGTCAAGAGTATTGCCAGCTTTGTGTGTTGGAGGAGTCTGTACCAGTTTGAGATTGAAAGAGTAGATGAGAGCCAGAAAGTCAGTCGCTGTGGTTTGCCAATGTGAATGTTCATGTCTCCCATGACAATTAGTGGTGTGCCAACATCAGGAATGTCAGAGAGAATCATGTCCATTTCAGAGACAAACTCAGCTATACTGCCACCCGGAGGGCGGTAAATGACCAGAATGTATGCAGTGATGGGTGTAGAGACCTTTACTGCGTGATACTCAAGTGATGAGCAGGTAGCCATAGGATGGACAGAAGTTAAGTTCCACTTTTTAGAAATAAGAATACCCGTTCCACCTCCTCGTCCAGCTGAGTGAGGTGTTTGGGTAAATTCTGCATTGACAGAAAGGGCAGCTGGTGTAGCTGTGTTTTCTGGACGGATCCAGGTCTCAGTCAGGGCTAGGACCTGAATGTCTGAGAGATTTATCAATGAACTGATAAATTCTGTTTTGTTCACTGCAGACTGACAGTTCCAGAGACCAAAGGTAACAGAGGGTGTGGCAGAAAAGATTAGCAGCGTAGGAATACATGCAGAGACCAGATGTACCTGTTTATTTACTTGTGACTTAATCTGTTTAGCTGCTGCGTCTGTCAAAAGGTTTTTCTCTGCAGAGATGAAGCTGTGTCTCACCTTCTGTTGTACTACCCATAAATGTTACACGCTGTGTAAAATGTAAATAAAAACAGAATAAAAATATTTTATTCCCAGTAGAACAAAACTATCAGATGTTGAAAAAGAGACATTTTACCATTTCATGGAAAATATGAGCTCATTGTGAATCTGATGGCAGAAACACATCTGTAAGACGTTTTACTGATCTGAGTTACAACGAGGGTATGCTACACACACACACACACACACACACACAAACACACACACACACACACATATGGGGGGGTTAGGATGAGTTGAGGTGGCCAGCCGTGAGGACAAAGGTGAATTTCCCCTTCTGTGTCCTGCAGCCTGGGCAGTGCAGTCCTGAGGGGAGCCTCTAAATGCAGGGTGGCGAGCGAGTGAGGGGTCCTGCATGAGCCTACTGGCCAGCCTGAGAGTTTGCTGTTTATAGATGGAGGAGAAAGTCATTTATCTTAGAGCTAGGGTTGGGCAATATGGGAAAAGAATTATCACAATATATTTTATCATATTGTCCAGTCTCAATTTTTATCATGATTCTTTTTTATACTGCCAGTTTTAAAGCATCTGTACTGAAAACTAAAGAAACTAGAGATTGGTTCCATATTTCACTGACATACAAAGTAAATAAAGCAAATTAAATAAGATCGCTATCAGAATCTGCATACGTAAGAAGGGTCAAGTGGTTTTTGCTGGCTTCCGTTCATCGCTGTGAGGAAGCTGATGCATCTCCAAATGAAAGTTTTCTTTTAAGAACAGCTCAAACTCGCAAATTTCAAATATCATCAGTAGTAGTGCAACTGTGTGTCTGAACAGCCGATGATGGATATTCTAAATGTAAGGCTTGAAAACTGTCAGAATACCATAAATAAGGAGGATAAAGTGTTTTTTGTGAATTTGGTTCACCACTGTGACAGTACATGCCCAAAATCAGCTTCTCTCACAGAGATGATGCAACTTTATTTTTAAAATTGCCTCAGTAATAACTTTCCATCCCTGTGTGAGATTTTTCTGCTTCTGCTTTTCTGCTACTACTGCATACACCACACACACAGTTTATACACGAGGCTCCTGATCATGTGACCTTTTACTCTCTTGTTTGTCCAGATGCTAGTCCGGTGGGCGTGTCCCCGATCGGCCCATCTCCATCCTCCCTGCTGACTCGGCAGCTTCAGGACAGCTGGAGGAGTCTGCTAGGACTCGGGCCAGGACGTTCGGTCCCTTCCTTCAGTCGGCAGATGGACACTTTGCTCTTCGAGGTGACGGATGCCAGCGTGGTGCAGGACGGCTCTTCAAAATACGTGGTTAGTTTATCTCGGACAGAACATTCCTGCTGCATCCTGTCTCAGTTCTGCAGGTCTGATCCCGTCACGTGGTGAAGATTCAGCCTGTTGTTGCCTCCGTGTCTCTGCAGCTCTACACCATCCACGTGGTTCAGTCCGGCGGCAGCGACAAGACTCCAGCCATCATTACTCGACGTTACTCCGACTTCCAGCGCCTCCACGCCACACTGCGGCGTAACTATGGAGACCAGATGGAGCGCGTTTGTTTCCCACGTACGTAGAGACCGCGTGATGGTATCATTACTTGATTTTTGGCTCTGTGGTCATCTTCTGGTTTTAACCTGTGTAGGCAAAAAGCTGCGGAGAAATTTCACGGCGGAGACCATCGCTAAGCGTAGCCGGGCGTTTGAACAGTACCTGTCTCACCTGTGTTTCCTGTCCTCCCTCCGGGGGACGCCGTGCGTCCGACACTTCTTCTACCTGAGCGACCTGCAGACTGGACAGCTGCTCATCAGGTAATTGATGTCAACCTCAGAGGATCAGACAGAAACACCCAGGACAGCTCCAGGGTCTGCGCCGCTGTTGTAGGTTCAGTCAAGCTAACATAAAATTATGGGATATGTCCATAAAAGAGTGTAACTCCCTTTTCTGTAGGGATGTCTGAGCAGATGTTTTGATACTGAGCAGAGTTCAGGCTTCTGGTCCAGGTTTTATGATACTGTTGGAAGTGAAGGCAGTTAAATTCTACAGCTTCTGGAAGAAAACTGGAACAAAAGGAAACTCTTGGAGCTGCAGGTGGGAGATGTGAATCATCTAAAAATTACATCAGGATTAAATTTATGTAGATTTCTGTCATAATCATGTGACCGTTTCAGCTTATCCATCCCCAGATCCAGCTGTAAGTCCCTCAGCACACTCCAGTCCCCTCGGTGTTGGTATAAGCTTGTGGATAACCCTCAAGAAGGGTAAAAATAAAATAAATAATGACTAGCACACCGATTTCTCATTTATGCTCAATACACATGCAGAAAGAGCCTCCATTCCAACTTCTACAGCAGCGTGGACTTCACACTACCAACCAGTGAAATGACAACTATAATCATAACAAAAATGTACGCCACACTCTTTAGTGTGTATTACCGTCATGTTTGGTGCAGGAAGCAGTGGTAAAGGGAGAGGAGTGTTGGAAGTGACCAGAAGCCACCAAAAGCAGAATAAAGTGCTGCCACCAGGTGGACAGGAGGACTAACGTACCCTGGACTCAGACCTGTGATGTCCTGTCTGTCCTCTAGTGGACAGGAACTGGTTTTTGGAGTGGAGAAAATATTTTATGTGGCATCTTATGGTGATAATTGATTGGTTTGTAAAAACAAAAAAAACACCTGGTACATTGCTGCATTTTTATGTAGTTTTTTTATAACTTTGTTTTTGCTAAATTTGTAAACTAAGATAAAAATTTAAGCATGTTTGTGGTTTTAATACAAAGAACATCAAACTTATTCCTACTAGGACTTTTTGTGTGAATTTGGGTGCAGTGTGGCAACACAGTTAGTCAGAATGAAAGAAATAACTATAAAATCACATGTCAGGTAAGTTAACTGCACATAATTCAGGTGCACAACCCAAAATTTTTAAATATTAATGTTAAATTTAGTCATAAAATCTTGTAAGAAAATCTTATAAAGACTATAACACATATAAAAGTGTTTTTTTACTTTAAGTTTATTTTGGTTTTTAATTAGAACTTGGCAACAATTAAAATATTTAATCTGGATTAAAAACGTTGCTACGCACAAAATTCAATGATCATTCAAAACTGGTTTATTGCAAACTTTTATATTAAAATAGCTCTGTGAACAAAATGCAATAAGTTTTTGTTTTAAAAGTATTTGTAAAAACAGGTGAGCTGCTTTTTAACAAAGTTTTCTGTTTACAAGATTCAAGATCTTTATTGTCATTATGCAAGCATAACAAAGTTTTGAGGAGTCTCTGCTTAACCACACATAAATAAGAAAATAGAAATATTATAGGCACACATAGAGAAGTTAAAAATAAAAATATAAAATATATAAAAGACACTTCTATATTGATATGTTTACAGAAAATGAGAGAAATCCCAGCAGACAGTAATATTTACAGGGTGGATAAAGTGTGGAAGGTGTGTGTGTGTGAGTCTGAGAAGGTGTGAGTCTTTAATGTGTGTGGCTGTGGAGGGTGTAAGCGATGGACTACAGGGGCCTTTGCTTTCACAGCTCTGGGGAAGAAGCTGTCTCTGAGTCTCTGTGGTGGTTTTAATGTTCCTGTCCAGCTTTCGGGTGGGTGGGCTGGGCTGCAACGCGTCTGGCCCTCTTCTGGACTCGGGCGGTGTAGATGTGGTAGACGGCTGCCCACAATCTCCTAAGCTGGCCTCACCACCCGGGCTAAGTTCCTCAGTAGAAGTTCACCAGCAGCTGAGAAGCCGTTGTTGGGCCTGCTTCACCAGATGTGATATATTAACAGTTAAAATATTTCCTGTAAATCTCAAATTAAATATTAATGTAATAAAGTAAAAAATAAATGAAGGATGAAGATTTCAGGATATTATTTAAAGTTAGGTCAGCAGGATTAATTTATTTCTTCTTTCTCAAAGCTCTTTTCTTCTTTCCTGCTGGAACAAACAAACTGGATTATAATTTCAGGTCTTAATGTGAGGATTAAAACCTCAAACTAAATATTCAGTTAATCTGCAACATTCTCTCTTAAACGTCCCGTTACGATGTGTGATCAGCAACCAGGCGATGACGTTTGGTCTGTACTAAAGTTATTTTACCACTTTGTAAAACTTAATATCTTAAAAAAACTAGATTGCTAATTCTGTGAAATGAGCGCCGTTTTTGTGGCGTCCGCCCGTTACGCAGCGTGGAGACGTGGACAGACACCTCTTCATGTGGTGCTAATAAAAACATGGCGGTCGTCTCCAGCTGGTACCCGCCCTCCCCTCCTGTGACCTGCGGTTTCTGTGTAGTCAGTCAGTGAGGAACAGACTTTGTAAAGAATTTTTAAAAACTGCATTAACACGTGATGAAATCATTGTTGGCTTAGTTAATTAACGTGTTGCAGTGATAATAACACGTCAGTGTGCCCAGAAAGAGTCTCCAGCATGTTACAGTAAAGCATGTTTATCTTTGCCTGCATTACTAGACATTAATATCTGACTGTAAACCAGGACGGATCAGCCAGGGCAGCTTCACGTGCACGCGTTTAAATTCCAGATTGGGTGCAGAGGTCGGCATCTGCTGCAGCTGGGATGGAGATTTGTTGTTAGTCACTTAGAAACAAAAGAAGCAAACAAAACTCAGTTAGCTAGAGGCGTCTAAATACTAACACACTACAGCTACAATGAGTTGGCACTACTGAAGTTTGCCAGCTTTTTCTTTACCTGCACAGGTACACGTGCCTCAAATATTAGGTGTACTGCTCCAATTTCACCTGCGCAAACTTTCATATGATATTTTGTGCCCTGTAAATCAAACTTAAAGACCTATATGGAGTGTTGATGTGGTTTTACACAGTTTTCGTGTTATAATAATCTTTATAATCGTGGTTATTTCTCTGAAAATGATCGTACCAGTAAAGCCAGTCTAAGACTTTGTTTTCTTTCTCTGAGGGCGGGACGTTTCCAGGAGGCCTTGGGTCCACTGCTCAACGCCAAGAGACTCCAACACAAACTGGGATGGACAAGTTACCATGACAACTGGGCTCAGTCTCCTCCTCCCGCCTCTTCCCATTGGTTCTTCACCTTGGTGGGGCTGTTGTGCTGTTTCCAGGAGGTGGACCAGCTGGAGGAGGCTTGGGACCACTGTGAACACGCCCTCTGCGTGCTGAGGGCCCCCGAAGCTCAGACCAGTGGCGAGGACAAGCCCCTCCCCTCTCACCCGCTGCTGCTGCCGCTGTTACAGGCGGGGGTTCGGCTGTCATGGCAGACAGGAAGAGACAAACGGCAGTGGGAGGGGCTTCTGCATCGCCTGGAGGAGCAGCAGGCGGGGCTGGACAATCATCCAACCATCAAAGAGTTTCTGGTCAAATACGACCTGCAGGACAGCGAAGTCAAGGGTTAGCAGCACACACACTCTGCGGGCAGTCCGTGTGGTACGACGGGAGAACCGGAGATTCTCAGGATGAAGTTAAAGCTGAAACATTTCACCCTTTCAGTGACACATTTCATTTCATCGTTTTCTAATCAGAATCTCTGATCAGTCAAACTTTTAAAGCCTTAAAATAATCAGAAATTTGATGCTGCTGGTCCTCATTTAGCCCAAAGTTCAAGTTGCTCCTCACAATAATCGACACCCATCTGTTGTTTTACTTTAAGAGCATAAAAAGCTTAATTTAGCAGTTTGAATGTCAGACCTTACAAAACACTGATGGTGCATTACAACCCATAAACAAAACATAGTCCGGTTCGTTTCAACCCTGAGCTGATCTGGTTCTGGAGGGTGTTTCTGAGGAGGCTCGTCTCGGGGCTGCTGACGCCGACAGGAAGTGTCTGTCAGCAGGTTAAAGGTCTGTGGAGTAAATAAGTGTCATACATGTTGGACGGGTCTCCTTTAGACTGAAACAACTGCAGTGAGTTTACCGTCTGATTTGGTGAGACCTCAGGCTAGATGCATACACCACACACACACACACAAAAGCCACAGCGGCTGGTATATCTACAGGGATGTGCACAGATTCCTCAGGCTACATGTGTAACCCTGGTATGATGTGAAAATGAGATCAGGTGAGACGATTCAAGCCGACGACGTCATTTCATTTCTCATCAGATTTTGATTTAAACTCTTATTTAAAGATTGTGTGAAAATGATTTTGCTAATTAGCTCCGTGATCCGTGTGTACGTCTGAGATGTGTCTCGACCTGCAGCTCAGCTTCCTGTCAGCCATTTCTAACCTTTCACATTTCATCTCTTACTTTTACAATCAGCTGTTTTTGTTTTGGTTCTGAATCCAGAACTGAGAAAATAGATAAATTTATTTTCTCAGTTTCACATCCGTTAAAGCTTCATCTGCTTCTTCTTTGCTGCTTTCATTAAGTCTGATTAGCTGCAGTTCGGACTGTTTTAGAGGAGATCTGCATGCACTCATGGTTTTAAAAAGAGTGAAAATCAGGTTTGTGTGAGTAGTTTTATGATGGCTGAGATTTATTATTAAACATGGCTGTATAGATCATTTCTGCTCCGTGTGCACACACGTTAGTCGAGGAAGAGAGTTGTATGCATCTGACCTAAGGTCAGTTCAGGCCTTCAAAGCTTTCTATACTCTGCCTGTGTCGGACAGATGAACGTTACTACTTCCTGGCTTGGTTTAAACTCACCGCCAGGATCCAGACACTCCACAAAGCACCTTCCAGAGCTCAGACAGGCAGCAGGTTGTTCAGGCATCATCATCGTCATCATTCTGATGCTGAACTGTTTCTACATCCAAAGCATCTTCTGGATCTGATTGCACCAAAACCTACATGAAAGTCCTGGATACGGTCGGGACTATTTACTGGATGTTTTCCTTCATTTTGAATTAGTTTTGGGGTTAAATCATGATGGATCTTCATCATCAGGAGCCAGTTCAGAACTCAGAACACGACTGGACTGACTCACCACTTCAACATGCTGCTGCCCTCAGTCATAACTTAGATACGGTTGCTATGGAAACCTGTGGTTTTAGTGATGCTGGTGACCTGCAGTGATGACTAGTTAATAGACAAAAATAGATGTGAGAGGTTTGATTCAAATCGGCAGGAAAAATGAGGAAGGAGTCAGAGTTTCTGACGTTTATTTTTAGCCGAACTGAGGTATTGTTTTCAGTTTAAAAGAAGTGAATAATAAGGGACAAAACACAGTGAAAGGTTTGTGAGGGAAATTGTGGTTTTAAACATGACTTACTATGCACATGTACAGATTTCTGCACTTGTCCTGCATCATGCTGACATTTCAAGCCTTGCCCCCATTTCAGGTGTCAGACTTTGGTCTGATCAGCTCAGATATTCATTCGGTGTGCGGAGCACAGAGATGAACCTGAATAAAAGCACTTTACAAGCTCAGTGTGATGCAGACAGAACGGATGCATTCAGTGTGACTGAGACGCCCTCTCAGTTCCTGCTTCTTCTTCATGTGACCCTGCAACACTTCAGCTTGGGTGAATGTTTGTACGTACGCAGCAATTGACACAGGAACAGCTGAAGTAGCCATTTAGTCCTCTCTGGTTGATGGGTTTAGTTCACTAACACCAGTCCGGTGGAACAGACTGCTGGATGACTTCATAAAAACACAATCAGGTGTCTGCAGATTTGCAGGGCTGCACAACCCCAGTGCATGATGGGAAACGGCCATCTCCACCCAGCTGGTTCCACCTGGTCCAGTTAAAACTGAGAGTGGTGAGATTGTTGCTGGTGTTAATGTCAACCTTTAAAACGGGGTCACAGCTGAGTTTTCTATCAGAGTGGACTTTGCGACATTTCATGGTGATTGTGCCCACTGGCTTTTCCCCAGTTTGTCTGGGTTAGTTTCCAGTCCTGGTTCTGCAGAAACTCCTGTTTCATACCTACAGCTGCTTAATGAAGGGGTCACATGGTTTACCTTCAGGTTTTATACACTTGCTGTGTTTATTCATTTGATTGTTGTGTCTGAAACGTGTATTTTGGTAACAATGATCGGGTGAGACGTGGTCCTCCTACAGCTTTTACAGATATTTAAGCTTCACTTCTGGGAATCTTTGTTCATCTTTATCACTGATCTATGGTCTGAGTTGTTTCTGTCTCAGTCTGAGAAGCTTCTGTTTGGTTATTTTTCCTCCTCTGTCACTCTTCACATCTTCTTTCTCGGCACAAATTCAGCTGGAATATTTCAGATATGGATTTTTCATAATTATGACATTTCTGCTGCAGTGTTATATACAAGTATGTTTTTATGAAATAAATTTATACCAACTTCTCGTCTCATGTTTTCATGTTTGAAGCTGCAATAAAAAGCTGATTTATAACATGTTGCTGTAAAATCTGCAATAATCCAACCCCAATACCAGGGGTCTGCAATCTTTACAGTCCAAAGAGCCATTTTTCTTTCAGCTTTTCTAAATAAAGAGATGCAAATGTTACAAGATCTTTTAAAAAAAAGACAACTTAGAATTTTTGATAAATATCTACTATAGGAAATTTGCTGTCATATTTGAATAACCACATTTTTATTTCTATTTTTAGGTTTTAAAATAAAAACAAACGTTTCACAAAAAGAGGAAAGACAGACGATCTTCTATGTGATGTAGATATTTGTGAGGAAAAAAACCCAAAGTTTCCAACCTCAGGTTGGAAGGTGAGAGAGAATATGTATATATATATATATATATATATATATTTTTTTTTTTTTTTTTTTTTTTTACTGGTTCTTTCAGTGTTATGTTGTGGAAATTCAGTGCAATTATTTGGGGGGGGGGGGGGGGGGGGGGGGGGGGCTTCAAACTTCTGTCTTTAGTTGTTTAGCATTTTTAGCCGTGTATTAAAAGCCATTGTGAAAGGTCTAGAGAGCCACTTGCAGCTCTGGAGCCGTAGATTCGACCCCTGCCCTGTACCATCACAGAACCCTGATCCGACCCCACACCCTCACTATACATGGTCCATGTTTTTTTTTTTTTTTAAACCAATCCAACTTTTTTCTTATTCAGAGCTCTAAGTTTCTGTCAGCTCACTTTTTTATTTGAATTTTAATTTAATCCATCCATGTTCTATACCTGCTTATTTCAACGCAGGGTCATGGGTTCATTTTAATTTTTTATTTAAGTTGTAATTGTCTTGTTTTTATCTTGAGTGTTTATTATATTTTTATATATTGAACATCTTTATTGTTATTGTTATAATAAACAGTCTTTCGGGAGGCAGGAAGTCAGTTTTTGAGGAAAAATATGGGAACATGTATGGTTTACACATGCATGTAGGATGTTTGCAAATATATTTTTTTTAATGTGGCCATCTCTCTATGTTTATTGTCTACTGCTGATTTATGTTAATGCTGAACTCTGACCTGTTGCGTCCAAAAGCTCCTCCTGAATGACTCTTTGCCCGTTTCCGTGCTCCCTGTTAAAACAGCAGCAGTAACTCCTTCCGACCAGCAGAGGTCGCTCTTCAGCCTGTGTTGGTGTGATGACGCAGTTTGACATTCCTCAGGTCCTTACACACAGAGTTGACAGAGTTCAGTTTTTATCACTGGATGAAAACAGCATCATGTCCTCTGGGCCAGTTGGACTGAGACCTGGTCCAGGCCAAACCCACTCAGACCCAGTTCAGGTGGGCTTAAAAATTCCTGCTGGTCTCTGCTCAGCTGACAGGTGTTATCTGTAAATAATTGCTCCACAACACATCTCCATGGTGACGAGGCCAAGAGCTGGGACATCAGCTGCTGTGGAAATACCAGTTGCTATAGCAACGGTCATGGAGCAGGGCCGAGGCACCAACATGGCTGTTAGTGAAAGATGTGACGTGCAAAGCCGGAGTGCTGTCAGTCACCGTTGTCATGGTGATATGATGAGACAGTTCTGAGTCTGCAGGAGTTGCTGGAGAAAAGGCAGATGTCTGATTAATCAGGAATGAGGCTGAACTGAGGGACAGGGTTTTCCTACATTGTTAAAAGGTCATGAATGCAACCATTTCTGGTGCTGTAACGTCTGAATGAAAATACACTTTATTCGTTAATAGGTGAAGCTTCAGGAGGAGTAAACGACCACTCAAGGCTAAATGATTTATTTATTGACCTATCTTGTATGTCCATGGATTGGATTTTTTAAATTAAATATCTCACACTCAGATAAATCAGTTATTAGCCCAATTATTGCTTCATGTATTGATTCAATAGGAGTTAAATAAGCCAATGGCTCTGTTCATGGGAAAAAAATGTTGTAGAAGAGGTGCAGGCTCTGTATGGGTGTAGGAATGCATCTTGATGCAGGATCCGCCACCTGTTACTAGATAAAATGCAAACATGGTTGGAGAAGCATCTCATACATTTATTGTACATTTATTACTTATCTAATAGCCACTCAAACCTCAACACAACTTTTTATCTCACCAGCAGCTGATGAAACGTCATACTTAAACATAAGCAGCTAAAACTGTTGATTACAACTAATGAAACTCCAAAACTCAGGGAACAACGGCCACACCTCAGCTTAACTGGTTTGGACTTTTCAGGTCAATCTGGAATAAAGTTTACTGGGCCAAACAGTCAAACCCTGGTCCATTAGAAAGAGGGGGACTTTTTAAAGAACAGACTTTTACAGTGCAGGTAAACATACTTAAAGCTGCAGCATGTTCATTTCTGCTGTGAATATGAACATTGTAACATTGAGGTTTATGAAGATTTACTGGTTTCTAGGTCCAGAGTGGCTGTTCAGAAAACTGCAGACGTTTGTACTTGTATACTAGCTTGATTATTTGGCTCCACTTCTTACTATTTGCTGACATGTCAACATTTGAGACCAGACTCCCCAAAAATACTGTTAACGTTCCTTTCTGTGCCCTCTGCTCTTGCTGAGCTGACTTGTCAGTACATGGGCACATGTACCCAAGGGTCATGGATGGCCATGATATACACAAAGAAATATCAGCAAATATCTAATCAGTCAATCACATGGCAGCAACCCAATGCATTTTGTCATGTACACATGGTGAAGACGACTTGCTGAAGTTCAGAGAATGGTCTGAATAGAGAAAATATCCAGTGAGCAGCAGCTATCTGGACCAAAATGTCAGATGTCAGAGGAGAATGGGCAGACTGGTTGGAGATGATAGAAAAACAACAGGTAGTCCAATCAGCACTGGTTCCAACCAAGGTCTGCAGAACAGCATTTCTGAACACACAACACGTCCAGCCTTGAAGCAGATGGGCTACAGTAGCAGAAGACACACCGGGTGCCTCCTGCCAGCTAAGAACAGGGGCTACAACTGAGGCTACAATTCACAGACTCACCAACACTGGACAACAGAAGATGGAGAAACGTTGCTGGTCTGATGAGTCTCCATTTCAGCTCTGCTTACAGATGATAGGCTCAGAATTTGGTGGGAACACCATGAAAACATGGATCCATCCTGCCTTCGATCAACACATCAGGCTGCTGCAGGTGTAATGGTGTGGCCATTGACACCCCGTCCACTTTGGGCCCCTTAGTACCAACATGACCTGGTTTAACCACCACAGCCTACCTGAGTATTGTTGCTTACCATGTCCATCCCTTCATGACCACAGTGTAGCATCATGTTACTTCCAGCAGGATAATGCACCATGTCACAAAGCTCAGATCATCATCACCTGCTTTCTAGAACATGACAATCAGTTCACTGGACTCCACAGTCACCAGATCTCAGTCCAGTAGAGCAGCTTTGGGATGTGGTGGAACGGGAGATTCTAATCATGGATGCAGCCGACAAACCTGCAGCAACTGTGTGATGCTGTCATGTTAATATGGAGAAAACCTCTGAGGAAGGTTTCCGCCCCCTTGTTGAATCTATCACACCAGGAATTAAGGCAGTTCTGAGGGAGAAAGGTGGTCCAACCCAGTACTAGCAAGGTGGACCTGATAAGGTGAGAGGTGCATTTATACTGTCACAACCTGGCAAATAACAAAAATGGGAACAGATACCAAAACTTATTAAAATTATTTAATTAAAGCAAAACGGAAAAGCAAAACCAAACCAAAAAAAAAAGGAAACCCTGCTGGAAAGAGTGCAGAGAGCAGGGGCCTGGATTCTTTGTTGAGGCTCCAGCTGCTCCTAAGCAGCCCTGCAACATCTCAAAATAAAAGATATCGATATGACAGACACAAGGCCGTCACAATATTAGTAACCCTTAAGAATTAGATCACACACAACTGAAGGCATTTAGTGTTTATTTATTGAGGGGAAAAAAGTTTAAATACACTAAGTACATAACAAAAATGCATGCCGGTATTGACCTGGTGCAGTAAATTGTGCGACAGTCGTCACAGTATTCAAGGTGCCAAATAAATCGTCCTTCACATACGTCTCCCTCAGTAGTCAGCAGGGTTTAGTCAGTTAGCATAAGATTTTTGACCGATCCCTGGTCTCTATGCTGAGCTCAGCACCACAGTGATGTGTTTTTTTTTCTTCTAATAATGAAAGAGAATGAACACATTTCCTACAACACATTTATGAAAAAAAAGATCAGTTAGCTGAAGTTGGCAGCATTTCAGATAACATGTAAGGAATCACAGGCAGAACAAATTTCCTACTTATTTCCCTTTTTCTTAATTATCTTTGGTGTGGAAGGAGTTTGGAGGCAGACTTGCTTTGCCTCAAAGGAGGTAATCCAACATAAACAGATGTGACTAGCTAGCAGTTAGCTAGCTGCCTGCTTTTTCTGGAATATGTGAAAAGGATTTATGACAAGGGATCACTGAATTCTTTTTCTGTGCTAATCATGAGTTAGCATGCTATGCTTAGACTGCTATAATAGTTTATGCTAACAGTTGATTGTACGCTAACATGTATGCACAGACTACTAGCATAGCAGGATGATGGTGAAAAGCAGAATTAACCCACACAGGGCAAAACTGAACATAAAATATATCAAAACTACTATGATTTTAAAATATACATTTACATTTTACAGTAATGGTTGTTTAAATTGTTCACATACCAAAGTTACACAATATCTTTGGCTAATCTCTACTGACAAGTTAGTATCAAACTTTGCTTTCTTCCATGACCACACCCACACACTCACACACACACACAGTTTAGAAAAAAAAATCCTCCAATATATTCTCTAGTCCAGCTCTATGACCTGAATCCATTCTTAGGATTTCATTTCCTTTTAATTTCTTACAGAATATGAAAATAAATTAACATTTTTTTATTTAACAAAATTGCATTGAACAGCTTTATTATATGACACATAATTACATCATTATTTAACCCTGATTAATGTTTATAAGATTATTTCCACCAGCTGCCCCTCCCTGCAATCATACTGGTTTGTGGCAGCCCTTGTGAACAGACACAAGGAGCAGAGTTTTTTTGTCATAGCTGGGATCTGGGACAGATATTCAGGTTTCCACTCAGATCACCTGATTTGATCTCATCTACCTGGATGACATCACTGATATCCTGACAGGTTGATTTAAGTCTCAGCTTTTCATTTCAATATTAAAAGCATTGCGATTTGGCTGAATTTGCTGTTGACATCTTGTTTAATCAAGCATGCAGTGGTGATATGAACCCTTCAGTCTGCACACTGTTTCACCACTTCACATCTCAACATTTTCAGATATACTACAAACTGAAATATACAAAGAAAACACCTCTGCAAATTTTCAGTTTTATTCCCTAGCTGCATGAAAAAAAAAGAAAATACAACCACAACTTAAAAAATTGGTGGGTCTCTGTGTAAAATGTAAATACAAACAATATACAAGGATTTATAAATCTTATCAACTCATATATTATTACCATATCAGATGTTGAAACTGAGACATTTTACCATTTCATGGAAAATATGAGCTGAGTAAACCTTATGGCAGCAACACGACTGTAAAAAGTAGTCCCAGGGTGATGTTCAGCATGGTGTAGCATCTCCTCTTCTTCTAACAACTGTCTGTAAACATCTGGGAAGTGAGGAGACCAGTTGCTGGAGTTTTAGGAGAGGAATGTTGTCCCGTTCTGGTCTAATCAGGATTTTGACTGCTCTACAGTCCTGGACCTTGGTTGCTGGATTTCTGCTTTCAGACGTGTTGCTGCCATGAAATGGTAAAATGTCTCATTTTTAACATCGAATATGTTCTTTATGTTCTATTGGGGATAAAATATGGGTAGATGAGATCACATTCTGTTTTTATTAAGATTTTACACAGCAACCCAACCTTTTTGGAATTGTTCTGTATATGAACTTACAGGCTTTGCTTCTTTTTTTACTTGACATTTTCAATTGGAAAAAATCATGGAAATAGGTTCAGATTTATCTCTTTTTTTAACCAATTGGTTATTTAATAACGTTGTAACTCTTGTGATTGAGTAGCTCTGATTGACTCATGGCTGCATGGAGGTGGTGAATCCTTTAGATTTGATGGTACCACACTCACTTACCAACTCTGTGACAGTTTGCAGAGTAAAACAATAAATGACTCAGGAGAAAGCAGTGACAGTGGGGACTAAAGAACAACACTATGGTGGAAAAGCATCCCAGCGGATGTAGATGCTGTTTGATCACGGAGGTGCAGAAATCTTCTGACATTTTATGTCACCACTCATGATATTTGATGCCAGTGACAGGCAGTCTGGTGTGTGAAGGATCTCAACGGTCTTGTGCAGCTCTTTAGAGTCACTTTACTCATACAAGCCTGCAGAAAGTCTCCGCAGCAAGCTTTTAACACGAAGTTGTTCTCAAACTTTAGTGTTGGTTTAATTCCAGCTCAGGTTGAAAATGTCTCCAAGGTCATGATTTCTGTTCATGTCAGCCTTTTGCAGGGGAAGCGTCCCTTTAAGCATCAGTTTTACCTCTGACCACATTTTTCAGACGTTTCATTGCTCTGAATATTATAAATCTGTTTCAGGTCACACATCCAGGATCTGATCTGCAGTCAAACAAGTCACAGCTGAGGTTCAGATTCATTAAGGTTGCAGTGGGAGTCCAGCTTCCCTGCATTCTTTAAACTATAATTCAGGTTTTTCTTGTGGTTACCTGCTTCTTTCAGTGATGCTGTGATGGATATTTTATTGTTAGCTTGTCAAAATTTTATGATTTGACAGAAGCGCCAGTTTTGCAGCTTTCTTTTATCTTTTCTGTTGTTTCAGCTCAACAGCTTGTCTGAAAGATTTTGTTTCTTGTATTATGTAATTGTGGTTTTCTTTCTCTTGAAAAAGAGACTGATCATTGCCTGAGTCCATATGGTGGTGTGAGTACATAATCCAAATTTTATTTGTTTCTTAACCTTGCATAGACAACCCCCTCCATCGTGAGCATAATCCATTTGAAAATATCAAACGTCAATGTGGTGATAATTTGTAAGGAGCTTGTAGCAATCAATAATGTAATAAAAATTATTATTGACCAATAACTTGGTAATTGTGGACATTTTAAATTTAATAAAGCTATTCAAAGAAAAGCTGTTTGAGCTGTTTAAGTGGCTGATTAAGCTCAGGAAAAAAAATAGATTTTAATATTTTAGTTGTCCATTAGTAAACACGCTGGAGGGACTATGGCTGAGAATATACTTGCTTTTTTCTCCTTGTGTTTGCATTGGCAGCCAACTCCGTCATGAGCTCAATTGTACACATTCTTGCCTGTGTACTACTCTTGTTTCTGGGACATTCCACTAGGGGGCGCATTAGAGAACTCAATTCTCTTTAATTGCTGAATTTGTAGGATATGAACAAAGCAAACGTGGTGACAATAGAGGAGGTTTGTGTTTGATTCATTAGGATATCAAGACAGAAAAAAAAAACACAGTGGTAGTATTGCAGATGTTATGTAAAGACCCTAAAGCAAGCACGCTGTGTCTTTTCTTTGAAACTTTATGTAATTCTTGCTGCTGGGGGGGGCTTTTACTATTTCTTAAGATCTGTAATTCTTTTGTTTTATGTAAAGCACTTTGAATTGTCCTGTACATGAAGTGTGCTATACAAATAAATTGCCTTGCGGCATGTAGTTAGGGGGAAGCCTGGAATCAATCCACTGATTTTCTGGATGGCAGACGACTACTCTTCCGATTGTTCTTCCTCCTGATCTACAGCCCTAAATTTAGACAGGCAGAAATGTTGGTGCCAGATAATTGGTGAGGCAAAATGAAGGACCCTCCGGATAAAAATCAGCTGGAGTGAAGGTAATATCAGACTTAAGTTAAAATTAAGTGTAACAAGTTGACATTAGCTGGGCAGGATGGAAACAACTTTTTCAATTATGATTAAACAAACCTTTAAAGCCATTTCTGCCTCTAGAGAATTAATATGGACAATACATGCTCATATGAAAAAATACTCGACCAGTGGTTCATTAACCAGTTAAAATTAATCATATTAATTATCAGAAGGATGCATGATATTTGCTTCGTTTATGTAGTTGATAATCACTGCATTAGAGGTTATGCTTTTCATACAGTCTTAAGGTGCATTCACACTGGCACTGTTTGGTCTACTTTAAACAAACTTGGTCCGAGAGCTACTGTCCTGCAGGTTTCACATGTTTTCCTACAATAACACATTGCAGCTAAATGAAAAGTTCTGCACAAACCTTTAGCTCATAAGGACCAGGGTTGATCCCTGGAGTAATGCATTTACACTTTGATGCAGTCTAAAAAGCAAACTGGGTCGGTTGAAAACCAGGGGTCTCGTTTCACTTACAAGTGAACCCTGGTGCAGTTCAATTACAGTGTGAAAGCAAAAAGACCAGGGGTGCCCGGCTCCGGTTCTCAAGGGCCACAATCCTGCAGGTTTTTGATGCGTCCCTGCTCCTAAACCACCTGACTCAAACTGACGAGTCATTGTGCAAATGTTAATAGGCTGTTGGATCAATGTCATTTGAGTCAGATGTGTTGAAGCAGGAATCACTGGAAAATTTGCAGGACAGTGGCCCTCGAGTACCAACTTTGGGCACCCCTGAAATAGACCATCCAGTGTACTAAAGAGATAAAGTGACATAAAACACGTCGTAATGCAACATGCTGGATTTCTGGATGCCTCTCCTGCTGGTTTCATTGAAAACTGTATTAGGTTTGAACACCAAAGTAAAAACCAAAACTCCAAGTCTGCATAAAATTGTTATTGCTGTATTGCTTGTGGTGAACAAGCCAATTTCAGTTCTGGCCAATCAATGAGACAGTTTTTTCTTTCTTTTTTTTTTGTTTTTTTTTTGGTCAGTTGTGTCCAGGAATATCGCCCCCAGCAAGTAGCTGTTCAGGCAGTTTGATCCACCTGAATAAAGTGCAGTGTGAAAGCAAATTAAAACAAAGAAAGATGTCAAATTTTTCAAAATGTCCTGCCCAACTGAAACGAGTCCTACGGACTATCCTAGTTTGAATGCACCTTTAATGAATCTGGACCTTTGTGACAGATTGGAGGTTTTATCAACAGTATCATCAGTCAGTGGCTGTTCCCGTCAAACTGTAGTAACTGACAGCAGAGGACTGGGACAGAGCTGATTGTCGCTCTCGACTCGTGTCCCATGCGTCAGCAGCTCCTCCACCGTCGTCCAATCATCAAGCAGCTTGCTGTTCCTCAGTCGGTTCTGCTTCATGTGGCTCAGCTCCAGTACTGTCTGAGATGACAGTGCCCCAAGACCTCCACCCACCTGCTCCTCCCCTCCTCCCCTTCTCTCACGGTGTTGCCGTGACAACGCCAAGTGACGTCTTCTTTCTGTTCGATTCCAGTATCGCCCAGCCCATCGACCATCCTCCCCTTCCTCCTCTCCTTCTCCTGCTCCTTCTCCTCGTACTTCCTCATCTGTTGTGACCTCACTGCGTTCCCTGGCCAGTCGATAAGCTCGGGCTCTGAGCAACTGATTTCTAACTGACTTCTGATTGGACAGCCTAGAGCGAGGAGAAGTTGGAGATCGAGGGCTGCGTTGAGGGGCTCCGAGTGTGCTGTAGACAGGTGCGTAAGAATCTTTAGGTTTCTCAGTGCGACTCCCTAATGTCTGAAAGCCTCGCCAGTCTGAAACTCCACTGGAACCAGATCCAGGCCTCTTGGAGAGGGAGTCATCCTCTCTGCTCCGGTTTGGACTTTGGCTATTTCTCAGCATGTTCTGATGATTGTTTAGACTGGTTCGGTCTATGCTGAGGTGAGTAGTAGTAGGCTGACAGTTACTGGGATAACTGGCCCTGCTCCTCGGACCCATCGGGCTACTGGCTGTCCCTGGATAACTGTTCTGGTGTGTGTTCCTCATAGTATTGGGGTCTGTCATGTTGGGGTGACTCGCCCTGCGGCGTCGCTGTCCTTCACTCAGATCTGTGATTGTTTGACTCCTCCCCGGAGCCTCTACCGTCCCGCGTCCTCCCTGCTGCTGCTCCAACCACATCGCCCTGCGCTGACAGGGCTCAGTACGACAACCTGCAGACAAGAGTAGAGGAGGTAGAGCTGAAGCACAGCAGACAGGGATCTGTAAGTTGTATTTGTTCTAAAGCTGTCAAAAATAATGTGTTAACAGCAGGAACTAATTCATGTAATTAATTGCACTAACATTTTTAACGCATTTAATGCATGCACATTATGACAAGCTCCATACATCTGTCACTTCTCTGTTATGATGGCAGGACATGGAGGTGGCTAGAGGCAAGAGGAAACATAAGGATCCAGCTGGCTCAATGGATGGATTTGAGTATAAATCAAACATCAATGGAACAACACATGGGTGACGCCCCCCTAGAGGATAGTGCTGTTTTAACATTCTCACTTTTCCTGGTGAGAGGCTTCCACACATCCACTTTTCCCGCATGTTTAAAAAATTTTTTCCTAGAGTTTTGCATAAACGTAGTTGCTCTGTGGTCCTTTCTGTGTCTGCACAGCGCTCTGCCTCCTGTTGTTCCATGACCAGCTGTCCGTGATCAGCTGATCGGTTTTTCTGTGACAAGTCTTTCTTGTTGCATTTATGGTTCAGCTGAAAAGGAGGAATCTAGCGGTTCACGGTTCACATGGTCACATAGGTACCCTAAAGTACTGTCTTTGGCAGGACCCTCTGTAACACAGTAGTTGTCACAGGTAACAAAGGATTTATACTTCAGATATGAAGGGGCGAGTCTATTGAACTGATTATTACAACTCAAGTGATCATCTAATGTAAAAAAAAAAAAAAAAAAAGTTAGGAAAACTTAAAAAAAAAAAACAACAGAAAAACAACCAATGATCTATTTTTATCAACAGTTGTTTACTTTAGGTGATGCTGCATCGTAGGATTTTTATCACTGCTGCACAAAGAAAAATGTGTTCTTAGCTGTTTTAGCCAGATCGGTTTTATCAGAGGCTCTTTAGCAAAGTTGGTTGTTTAACTTCAGTCGTCACATCTGCTGGTTTTATGACAGATAGTGTAACAATGGAGATGGTTGGTGAGATGATGCTGTATGAATTCTGCATCATGATCTAGAACATGGTAGAGAAGATGATATATATATATATATATATATATATAGTACATTATATGCTGCATTTACTGACCCTTGGACATCTCACGTTTACCCAAGGGAAGATCAGTAAACAGTAAATATTTGTAAGCAGTGACTTGCGCTTTTTGTTAATACAATACAGTAAAAACAGGCATATTTCGGTCATAGTCATGAATTGTGATTAATAATGATTAATTTCTAAACTGTGATTAACCTGATTAAAAATTTTAATAATTTGACAGCCTTTATTTTCCTTATTTTGATCTCTGTAGTTTCACTTACCAATGGAGGGTGATGGTGGTGAATTGTGCCGAGGTAAAGTAGGGCTCCTCTCAGCTCGGTGGAAGTGGACCGTTGTGGTCGTGCTGTTCCCCACAGAGCAGCGGGATGCCTGTGGTGCTCCGGTGTGGGTCACTGGAGTGGACTCAGGGATGGACTCCAAATCCCAGCGTCCTCTCTGCTCTCGAGGGGAGTGGCTTGAGCGAAGGTGGTGAGTTTGGCGATGAGTGTGGCTTCCATGAATCTTGTGAAGCCGTCTGTGCTCTCCGGTGCTAACGCTATGGAAGCCAGAGTCGCTGGGCTCAGAGGAGATTAGGGACTCGGACGAAGAGGAGGAGCCTTGTGAGGAAGGGGTGTGGCCCGGCAGTGATGACATGGCATCTGTCTCAGCTTCAGACAGCGCCACTCGGTGGTGTGGGCTGTCCGGACCACAGCCTAACCCACTGTCAAGCTCACTGAGGGGAAGGTAGCTGAGAGGACGGTCGGACCTCCAGGGAGGATGATAGTCGGGCTAAAGGGACCATAAATAAGAAATTGAGTTTACCCATTTAAGTTTCAGGGTTCTTTTCAAAAACTAAATTAACCACTTAAACCCTAAGGTTTTTGGAGGTGTAGTTCACCTGAACAGACCACCAATCAACAATAACTCCGTAATTTTCAGGTCAATAAACATAACCTTGGTCTCAATGGATAGGTAAGACCCTATGGAATATAAATCCAGTGTCAGAAACATTGTGAATGTTAATATGTCTGTGCAAATTGTGATAAACCATAGGTAAAAATAAAAAAAATTATCTACGCCGAATTATTTGTTTTTTTAACACAGATGAAAACATCATAACAGAAATCATTCTGTGCATAAAGATACCACTGCATGCATTCAGCAACTCCTTGACTACAACTGTACAAAGTTTCATGAGAATAGAACAAAGCTCATAGCTTTTATGCAGGTTTTAATGTGGCTAGTACCAGGCGGACTCTCCATTTGGATACCCAAACTGTGCCAAATTGTGCTGTGTCTGTGTATGTATTTCCTCCAGAGCTTCTAACACGGTGTATGGACATGTTTCTGGCTTTTATCCTTTGTTCTAAATGCATAAAAAGTCAAAATGAAGCAAAGACATGAACGCTGTTCGATATTCACTCTTTCCGGTGCGCCCGCGTGCGTAACTGCAGCAAAATGGCAATGATGCTCCTTTGTTTACGCGCAAGTATTTATACCTGACAGATAAAGTGTCATTCAAGTGTAAGATATCGTTGGAAAGCTTGTAAGATGTAGAATTTGACCAAACTTTATTTACACTGCCAAGACCCACAACAAGACAACAAAATGGTTGTGAATGGGAGCATATGACATGTTAGCGCATGACGCAGTTTCATGATTATGGATTACTACGCTGTGAGTTTTGGTCGAAGAACAATGTGGATAAACTGAAAATGATCACAAACAGGTAAGGAAATAAAAAATATTGCTGTTTGTGAGAATAGCTTTGGGATTTGGTGCTGTATTTGGTGATAAGCATGGTACCTGATAAGGCTAGCTGTGATATGTGAAGGTTAGCTTTTGTTTGTGGCATATGTACATTAAAGTTGTTATTAAACAAATACTTTGTTGACTAAATGCACTTGGAGAGTTGATTTAGTGGCATTAGGTATTCTTCTTTAAGACACATTGTAAATAAAATATCCTTACATCACTAAAGTAACTTTTTTACACACATGAACTTGTGTTTACACCTGCTGGACCCACCGGTGGTTCCGTCGGGCTTAAGAGGTTAAACCAAAAAATAAGCAAAGAGTTGATTCTCCAACTACCTGTCTGGGGAAAGTTTTAGGCTCCACCTCTTCTGCACTATAGCAGCCAATCAGACAGCTCTCTGAGTTTGGCTGATAGGGCATCATCTCTGGACCCTGAAAGGGAAACACAGATCCAAAAAGTTAAACTCTGTTACCATCCATGCATTCATCGATTTTGTATTGCATATCCAAGGCTGGGTCTCGCAGCACCGTTAATGCAGAGAAGTCCTGATTTCCCTTTCCTTGACCACTTCTTGCAGTTCACCAGGGGGACCCCAGGAGGCATTTCCAGGTCAGCTGAGAGACAAAGTCCCTTGTCTTGGTTCTTTGCTTGGGCCTTTTGCAGGTGGGATATTCCCACAGCACCTCACTAGGGAGTTGTCCAGGAAGCATCCTAACCAGATGCCCAAGCCACCTCATCTGGCTCTTCTCGATGTGGAGCTGCAGCACATGTCTCTAAGTCTAAGTCCACAAAGCACATGTAGGCTGGTTGGGCGAACTTTCGTGTATTTTCAAGGATCCTACTGAGAGTGTAGTGCTGGTCCACGGTATAATGACCAGGACAAAATCCATGCTGTTCCTCCTGAATCTGATGTTTGACTATCTGATGGACCCTCCACCCCTTGTCTCCAGGACCCCTGAATAGACCTTACCGGGAATGCTGAGGAGTTTAATCCCCCTGTCCCCATGTAACACGAACTGTGTTGCTTTTAGGGATTGTTTCATCAGACACCACAACATAAACCAGGGACCACCAACTCTTGGGCAATGTCATGCAGGTTTTCAATGTTTCTCTGCTACAACACACCTGGTTCAAATGAAATGGTTCTCTAACAGTTTGTTGTTAAGTTCTCCCCAAGCCTTTTAATGACCCAATTTTTGAGTCAGGTGTGTTGCAGCAGGGGTACATTGAAAACCTGCAGGACTCTGGCTCAAGAGGTCCGGAGATGATGATCCCTGACATAGACCCCAGCTGTAGAATAAAACCACAGAAATAAAATCACCTGGTACTCCAGTCGGTCCAGGTGGTCCAAGCTGTACGAGACACTGGGCAGGTAGTTGTTACCTGGGTGCTGGTCATTTGGTGATGTGGGAATGTAACCGTTGGGCGGATAGACATCAGGTGACATCATCATGTGACCATTGGCACGGTACATGTCAGGTGACACGCTCATGTGCCCATAGTAAGGCCTGTGTGGTGGAAGAGATCAGGTTACATCAGGAATTGATGTTGAAAAGAATTTAGTATCTCCACAATATCATTGCCAGATTATTTCGATCTCTGCTTCAAGGATGAGTGGAAAACTGTATAATAGAGCTGCAATGTACATAATGAATCCTTTTCCTGATCTTCTGTCATCTCTAAAACTATCTAGCTCATCTAGGGAACCCTAGGTGGCATTCCCAGGTCAGCTTTTCTCTTTTCAATCAATTGCTTGAATCTCTTTTGTTATTTTAAATTGAAGATATTAGTTAAAGATGTTCATATAAACAGGATATCTATCAGATTCTGTGCTGTTAACTGGGTGCCAACCTTGTTAATATATGTTTTTCCGTGTTTAGGTCTAAATTCCTCACCAATTTAACCAAGAAGCAGCTGCCAGGTCATCAGTTAGATGGGACCTGAGTAAATCTCTTCTTGTTGGCACTACTTTGAAACCAAAGTGGTTGCTACTGGGATGGTTACGACTTCAACAAAACATTCATCATCATTCAATCAGTCAAATTTTTATTTATTTAGCCCTTTATAATAACCAAAAGGTGCTCTAAGTGCTTTATAACAGTCATAAAAAGTACATAAAAACAATGCATAAAAACATAAAATAATTAAAACAACACATAGAAACACAATTGGAAAGTGCTACAGTGCTGCAGGGTATTTACCAGGAACCTTCCAGAAGTGAATAAAATGGACACAAAAAGAATAACAAAATACTCCAACTCCAACTAGTCGGAATAAAAGTCAATCTAAAAAGTGTGTCTTCAGCTTTGATTAAAAAGGCTGAGATCAGTAGTGATGCGAATGTTGGGGGGTAGTTTTGGAGCAACAACAACAAAAGAACGATCACCCCACTGTTTGTATCTCGACCTTGGGACTTCTAGCAGAAGCTGGCCCAAAGAACGCAGGGCCCCACCATGATTACGGATAATTAAAATCTCAGACAAGTAGGAGGGTGCCAGGCCATTAATGGCATTAAAAACAAACAACAGAAGTTTAAAATTAATTCTAAAATGAACTGGAAGCCAGTGGAGTGATGACAGCATGGTGTTATGTGTTCACGTCTGGATGCCTGTTGAAAATCGGGCAGCAGAGTTCTGTACAAGATGGAGACGTGAAATTGAAGACAGACTGAGGCCAACGTAAAGGGCATTACAGTAGTCCAGTTTTGAACTTATGAATGCACGGATTGCCTTCTCAAGATCCTGCTGACTGAGAAAGGGCTTCACTTTGGCCAAAAGACAGAGCTGAAAAGAGCTTGTTCTAATAACAGAACCAGTCTGTTTATCAAATTTAAACCCACTGTCAAATATTACACTGAGATTTTTTACATGTGATTTAAAAAGGGGCCACAGAGAGTTATGTGCCAACCACTGCTTTACATCATTTATACAATCCAGTAGCCTAGTAAGTGCGGTAATTTTATTTGGTCTCATGGGCAAGTATACGAGCAAACAATGAGCATATTAATGAAAAGACAGATTATATTTTCTCATAATTGACCCCAAAGGTAGCAAATACATTGAAAAGAGAATAGGGCCTAGAATAGACTCCAGTGGCACCCCACATGAGAAGGATGCATGTGAAGAGCAGAGATCACTAATTATTACAGAAAAGCTCCTATTTGCCAGGTATGACTTAAACCATAGGAGAGTGTTCCAGGTGAGATACAAGGACCGCATGGTCGACTGTATCAAAAGTCACTGTGAGGTACAGCAGCACCAGTGCTGTTGCCAATTTACAGGAAGTTGGAAAATATTCAGCAACATAGTTGCTGACAAAGCCAACTTTATTAAAAAAGAATGCAACAAACTGTCTCCTAAAATGACCTGTGAGCACTCATCATCCACTTTATCAAGTCCACCTTGCTAGTACCTCTGTTGGACCCTGTTTTCCATCAGAACTGCTTTAATTCTTGGTGACATCGATTTAACAAGGTCTTGGAAATAGATTTAGCAGCTGTGGTGGGGCAGAAAAAGGAGCTCAAAGTGGGCCAAGAAAATATCCCCCACACTATTAAAATTTTCCAGCAGCAACCTGAAGCATTGATCAAAGTCAGAAAGTGTCATGCTTTCATGGTGTTTCCATCAAATTCTGAGCCTAGCATCTGAATGTGGAGCTGAAATGGAGACTCATCAGACCAGCAACGTTTCTTCATCTTCTATTGTCCAGTGTTGGTGAGTCTGTGTGAACTGTAGCCTCAGTTTGCTGTTCTTAGCTGGCAGGAGGCACCCGGTGTGTCTTCTGCTGCTGGAGCCCATCTGCTTCAAGGCTGGACGTGTTGTGTGTTCTGCAGACCTTGGTTGGAACCATTTTCAAGTTCAAGTTCAAGTTATTTATATAGCACATTTTCTGCAACAGCAGTTGCCCAAAGTGCTGAACAACAGAACAAAAACACTCCACAGTTAAAATAAACACTACACAATAAAACAATAAAAACCAATAAAAATAAAAATTGATAAAAAGATAAAATCTATAAAATAATAAAAACAACTAAACTAGAATTAAAAACTAGAATAAAATTAAATAATAAAACATGCGAATGTCAAGCTCAGTATTGTTCAAATGCCAGTGCAAAGAAGTAGGTTTTGAGTAAAGTCTTAAAACCAGCGACAGACTGAGCCGCTCTAATGTGAAGGGGAAGTCTGTTCCACAGCTTAGGAGCGGCAACAGAGAAGCTCTGTCACTCCTGGATTTAAGTCTGGCATTTGGGACCTTCAGTAGGAGCTGTGAAGAGGACCTCAACGTCCTTGCTGGAGCATGCTTGTGTAGCAACTCTGACAAGTACGAGGGAGCCAAACCATTTAAAGCTTTAAAAACAATTAATAAAATCTTATACTGGGTCCTAAACATAACAGGAAGCCAATGCAAAGAGGCGAGCACAGGGGTGATGTGATCACGTCGTCGTGTCCCTGTAAGCAACCGAGCAGCAGCGTTTTGGGCAAGCTGCAGTCGATGTAGAGATGTGTGGTCAATGCCGTAATATAGGGAGTTGCAGTAATCAATACGGGACATAATGAGCAGGTGAATAACTTTTTCTAAGTCATACTTGGGCAGGTAGGGCTTTAACTGTAACTTTAATTTTCATCCAGACAACTGCTGTTCACTGGATATTTTCTCTTCTTCAGACCATTCTCTGTAAACCCTAGAGATGGTTGTGTGTGAAAATCCTAGCAGATCAGCAGTTATTGAAATACCCAATAACCATGCCACGTTCAAGGCCCCTTAAATCCCTTTCTTCCTCATTCTGATGCTCACTTTGAACTTCAGCAAGTCGTCTTCACTCTGTTGACTTAAGGTATTGAGTTGCTGCCATGTGATTGGATGATCAGATATTTGTGTTAACAAACAGGTGAACAGGTGGACCTTATAAAGTGGAGAATAAGTGAATATAAGCTTAACAAGACAAGATTCATACTGGCTGGCCAAAAATCAATAGATAAATAAATAAAAATGTGACCTGGATTTAACTCAGTATTTAAATCAATGTTTCAGGTGGAATTTAACTCTAATCTTGTTAAGATTAAATAGCAGTGTAGCCTTAAGAAAAACACACATACACTCACACACACACACACACACACACATAAAATCTTCATTTTCAACATAAAGATGGGACTATAGTGCACAGGAAGGAGGTCATATGGTCTGATGAGTCCAAATGTTTCCTGTTCCTGATGGATCAATGTGGTAAAGAGTAGTGGATGAAATGTTGCACCCATCATGGCTTCAGGTCCTTGTAGACCCTCATGAGTGCAGCATGGGTGGCTCTGTCCCCCCAGGTCCCACCCTCCATCATATCCTTTCATTGGTACCTACCCTGCACCATAACCTTCTCCCTGGCCTTCCTCGCCCTCCATCAGCCCCATGGCTCTCAAAGCCTCCCAATGTCTTTCTGTGGAGGCGCTGCACTCGATGGCACAACGGGACCGCCGCCTCCTGTGACCATGCCCCCTTTTACCCTCCACCTGCACAGTGATTGGCTGGCCATACTCGTCCACGAAGTGCAGCTCCTCCCGGTGTCGGTGGCGTGAAGGTTCACGAGTTTTAGCCTGACAAGAGAGAAGAAGGAAAGCTAAAGACAGGCCTTTCTGCAGAGCTGGAAGAAACACTGAATGAACAGATATTCAATCTAAATATGCAGCAGCGTCGTGGGAGTATGTTGATAACTGCAGCATCTGTGGGCTTTACTTTAATGTCAGGGATTGATTCTGTAAGAGAGGTGGCAGGTTTGTTAAAGATCAGCAGTATTCTGCTCCTTCTGGTGTTTTCTGTAAAGGATGGAGGCAGCATAAATGCAGTGTGGAAGTAGGAGTTTGATCTCCAATACAAGGTTTTGATCTAACTTTTGCCGTGACTGACTTCAATTGTGTTACATAACGTGGCATATGATTCACATGGGCTTTTTCTGAAAAGATAAAAACAGCTTCATTTTGCATAAGTTGGACACCAGGAAAGGATTATCTGCAGGTTTATGTTCCAGCTGAACAGCAGCTGATCTCAGTGATTTTCTCCTCTGGCTGTAGGTCTGTTAATTAGTATGAAGAGCTGCTAATGTGTTGGAGTTGAAATCTCCACTTCCATCACCATCTCTGACCTGATATCAGACCACTGATGTGTTTTATATCAGTAGAGCATGCTTTAAATGATCATATAAGGCTGGGATGTTCATTATACACCAGACAAACTAAAAGATGAAGAAAAGAGGGACGACTTGGAAAAGAATTGTATAAATCAGATTTGTACATGTATGAAATCATAAGTTTCATAGATTATTAAAGCCCTGTAAGAACACTGCTGTTTGCTGTTTGAAGCCCTCAATCTGCAAACTGGACCTTAGAGTTGGAAAAATTTCACTTAACCAGTCAAGTTGCACTGTGTGTGCGCTGATTTATTCTAAATATGTATCTGGAGGAAACCTAGTCTCATTTAACAAACAGTGCTGTATACGTATCAAAGCGATCAGGAGTATTGGATCTCCACATTTTCATTAAAACAGACAAAATGTTTTGTACATTCGAAGAGCAACACTGACTCAACAGTACCAGTAAAATATCCAGTAAAGGCCCATTTATGCTCGACACAGAAGGCGGATATGCAGACGGACAGACAGTTTCGTCTGTCTTCTGCATCGATGACTCAGAAGACGGAACAATACCATCGGAACTCATGGAGGCAGTGCTGAGAAGAATAGCTGCAATGCGACCAGCGAAAGCAACAAACCAGAGAAGAAGAAGAGGATCAGGAAGAGGACAAAAAAGAAGAAGAAGGAAGACGAGCGCAGCAAATGTAGGAATCGCGGCAGTTTTTGAAGAAAGTGTTTAGGGCGTGTTGGGCAGTTGGAAACGACTTTATCGCAACGCATTACTGCTGCCAAACGGTGTCTGAACCTGACGTCGGCTCGCGGGAATGAACTCCGAACTCAGCACTGCCCACTAGTGGAGGAATTGACTCATCAACCATGGAATGGAAAAACATGCATGAAGTATGAGGACGGTGACGTATGACAACATTTGAAACAGATGTCGCTATTTACGTATGTAAGGGAGCATAAACGGGCCCTTACAGGTTTTTTTCCCGTTCTGCTCTGTGAACTGATGAGCCAACTTTCAGCTTTCAGTGAAAAATGAAAAACTCAATCAGGAGTGAACGTCCCAACAACATCATCTAAATGTAAACAAAACACAGGCAGTGGGTTCGCTCTATTTACCGCCCGGGCGACCCAACAGCTAGCCAGGTGGGCTTTGTAATTTCATTGCAATTTCTATTCTAAGCGATCATCCGGGGATCAGCGGGATGACTCACTCAGATCCGACAGCTTTCTCAGCTAGAACGCCCCTTTTAACCACATGGGTGAAAAAAATCTGCCTCGGTTTGTAGATAAACTTAAAAAATGTTCCAACTTGATAAAAAAAGTGTTGATGTTTGGTCTTAATTTAAGTTCAGTGAATAATGTTGCATTAATATATTTCCTTAAACAACTACTTTTATGATTTTATGATTCTTTTCAGCTGCTCTAGGCAGTTCTGTTACAGTCATTCTCCTTAAATGTTAAGAGGTTTCCAATCGACATTGTTACACTTTTCAGAAAGAAAGAAATGCAAACAACATGATGGCTTTATTGATAAATTTTTATTATTTTTGTCATCAGTTTCACCCTGAAAGATCCATGCTTCTTTTGTTTTACTAAAGCCTCTTTACACCAGCTTTCTTCTTCATTTAAACGTCATCAATTCTCCCCGGATCATTGCCCGGCTGAGGTAAAGGAGCGGACCCAGCAAAACACTTAATTCAAATTTAGAGGGTAACAATCACAGGATGTTAAACTGAATATGGATTTCCCATAAGCCCTTGCTGTCTTTGCATGCTTACTACCATGGATCTATGAATCTGGAAAAAGGTGTACATGTATTTTTATGACACAAAAGAAGCTGTGTTAAATGACTTCAGAACACAGGAGTCAGATATGTTTAAGTTTCTTGTTCCCAAGATGCAATGCGCCAGTTAAAGAAATACAGCTAAAACTACTGTCAAAAGTTAAAACTGAAAATTCCATTTTACATTTGGCCATATTTTTACAGACTTTTCTTAGTGTAGTTTCGATATCTTGGGCTCAAAGATAGACAAAAATCCAGTGTGCAGCAGATTAGTTGTAAATGTTCAGACTCAGAACCCTTTCAAAGGAAAAATGGAAACTTAATTTCCATGCTTAAGATAAAATGTCAGCGTTTAAATTAGTTGTTTAATTTTCAAGTCAAATGGCAATTGCTAGTTAATGTACTTTGTTATGAACATAAAGATTTTATTGGTTGACATCTTGGATGAATTGTGGTGTAGCCTAAAAATTTATACAGTGAAATGTTGACTATCCTGCTAGAAACTGAGAAGGAAAATATGCTCGTCATTTGCTCTTGGCTTTCTGATTTGGGCTTTTATAATAAACAAAAAACACACTAAAATAAAAGTTTTAAGCTCTATTATTGCTGGAAGTCCTGAGGAGGTCAACTGTGTCTTTTGCGAGAGAGACTTTGTAGCAGTCGATGTTTATGGTGGGAGTAAAGAACTCAGACCTGATAGAGTTCCTGATGTGTACGGAGTAAACAAAATGATGAACATAGTGACAATAGAGGAGGTTAGTTTTGAGATCACAGCAGAAATAAACAGACAGATTGTACATGATATGTAAGGCCCCTAAACCGAGCACACAATGTCTTGTCTTGTAAACTTCTTTTTTTTTTCCTCAGTTTTAACTGCTGTCGATCGTCAAATGTTACAACTGGTAAAACTGGTCCCTACACTGCCCCTACTGGTTACTTGTAAAACAGCTTGCAAACACGTAGCATTAATTCCCAAGGAAGTACACAAACAACATATCAAACAAACACAAAATATGCAAGGCAAACTAAAGAGGAGAGGGAGCATCCAGCTTGTTATCAGTGGACAGGTGAAATGCTGCATCTCTGATGGGATGGGGCTGCATTAGTGCCTATGACGTGGGCAGCTTCCACATCTGTGAAGCTCCATCAATGCTGAAAAGTACATGGAGGTTTTAGAGCAACATCTGCTCCATCCAGACAACGTCTCTTTCAGGGAAGGCCTTGCAGATTTCAGCAAGACGATGCTGAACCACATCCTGCATCCATCACAGCAGCATGGCTTCACAGGAGAAGAGTCCAGCTGCTGAACTGGCCTGCCTGCAGTCCAGACCTTTCACCAGTACACAACATCTGGAGCATCATGGCAGCAGAAATCCAGCAACCAAGATCCAGGACTGTAGAGTAGCTAGAATCCTGCATCAGACCAGAATGGGACAACATTCCTCTCCTAAAACTCCAGCAACTGGTCCTAACTACTTTTTACACCATGCCGAACATCACCCTGGAACTACTTTTTACACCATGCCGAACATCACCCTGGAACTACTTTTTACACCGTGCCGAACATCACCCTGGAACTACTTTTTACACCGTGCCGAACATCACCCTGGAACTACTTTTTACACCGTGCCGAACATCACCCTGGAACTACTTTTTACACCATGCCGAACATCACCCTGGAACTACTTTTTACACCATGCCGAACATCACCCTGGAACTACTTTTTACACCATGCCGAACATCACCCTGGAACTACTTTTTACACCATGCCGAACATCACCCTGGAACTACTTTTTACACCATGCCGAACATCACCCTGGAACTACTTTTTACACCATGCTGAACATCACCCTGGAACTACTTTTTACACCATGCCGAACATCACCCTGGAACTACTTTTTACACCATGCCGAACATTACCCTGTGAACTACTTTTTACACCGTGCCGAACATCACCCTGGAACTACTTTTTACACCGTGCCGAACATCACCCTGGAACTACTTTTTACACCGTGCCGAACATCACCCTGGAACTACTTTTTACACCATGCTGAACATCACTCTGGAACTACTTTTTACACCATGCCGAACATCACCCTGGAACTACTTTTTACACCATGCCGAACATCACCCTGGAACTACTTTTTACACCGTGCTGAACATCACCCTGGAACTACTTTTTACACCATGCCGAACATCACCCTGGAACTACTTTTTACACCGTGCTGAACATCACCCTGAAACTACTTTTTACACCATGCCGAACATCACTCTGGAACTACTTTTTACACCATGCCGAACATCACCCTGGAACTACTTTTTACACCATGCCGAACATCACCCTGGAACTACTTTTTACACCATGCCGAACATGACCCTGTGAACTACTTTTTACACCATGCCGAACATCACCCTGGAACTACTTTTTACACCATGCCGAACATTACCCTGTGAACTACTTTTTACACCATGCCGAACAACACCCTGGAACTACTTTTTACACCATGCCGAACATCACCCTGGAACTACTTTTTACACCATGCCGAACATCACCCTGGAACTACTTTTTACACCATGCCGAACATGACCCTGTGAACTACTTTTTACACCATGCCGAACATCACCCTGGAACTACTTTTTACACCATGCCGAACATCACCCTGGAACTACTTTTTACAGACGTGCTGAACATCACCCTGGAACTACTTTTTACACCATGCCGAACATCACCCTGGAACTACTTTTTACACCATGCCGAACATCACCCTGGAACTACTTTTTACACCATGCCGAACATCACCCTGGAACTACTTTTTACACCGTGCTGAACATCACCCTGGAACTACTTTTTACACCATGCTGAACATCACCCTGGAACTACTTTTTACAGACATGCTGCTGCCGTCAGATTCACTCAGCTCATATTTTCCACGAAATGGTAAACTGTCTCAGTTTCAACATCTGATATGTTGTTTTTGCTCTACTGGGAGTGAAATATGGGTTGATAAGATTTGAAAATCATTTAATTTTGTTTTAATTGATATTTTACACAACTATTTTGGAATTGGGGTTGTAAATGATTTGAAAAACGAAAGAGGTGTTACTTTTCCTTCCATGTTATGGAGTTAATATAGCTTCAACAGGAATTTGTTTTTAAAATCTATGGTTTTTATTCAATTATTCATCTTTTGTATATCTTAAAAAGCAGATCATCTCTCACCTTCAGTTAACATAAAAAGTGGAGCTTCAGTGTAAAATGTGAGCATGTCACCATTCTATCAACTGGGAACACAAAAGGACAGCTCTCGCCCTGAAGGACGGTTAGTCGTTACGTCTGCTGAGTTCACAGCGTTACGCTGGCTGCTTGTGTTCTAACATCACATGTGCAAGTTAAGATGCCGTCGAGTTACAGAGATGCAGCATGATGTAGGTCAGGATTCAGCCCTGCGTAACCCTGCAGACCTGCACTGGAGTCTTTTCACTCAGCACGAGGCCGAGGGCCACACACACAAAATCTGACACACTAAACAATGCAACCAGACATGAACGATGAAACACAGATGTGCATACCCGCATAGACATGCAGGTTCATACATGTGGAAACCAGCTCAACACAAACCCACACATGCAGAAACATGAACACAAACACACAGCGGCCGGAGAGTGATGTGCTGTACCCTGGAGAAGTGTGTCGCGCTCGGATGCACTTTGACAGTAACACAAACTGATCGCTCTGCCTCGCCCTCCTCATCCGTCTCCCTCTTCCTCGCGCTGTTGTTTATGATGCTTTGACTCAGTTTTCCCCGAGTCTCAAAGTGCAAAACTCACAAAATGTGACACTCCTCTTTCTCAGCACAAAATCACAGTTAACGTGCAAAAAGTGGCAAATGCTGAAAGTTAGATGAAACTCAGCCAGAATAACAAATGAGATTCAGTGAAATTCAGTCACTGCAGGCCCATAAATCCAATCACACTGCAGACTCTCAGCAGCTTCTCTGTCAAAGTGCTAAGATTACATGAATGACACATTTTATGCAACTAAAACTGGATTTTATATCAGAGAAAATGTCTGTTAAAACCATGGTTAAACATTATTGTTCACTGAACAGCTGAAGTAATTCTTTTTTAAAAAAGAGAGAAACAATCCAGATTAGAGTTCTGTAGTAATTTAACCTCCATCCCAGCAAGTTTAACTTCAAATGTCAAACTTCAGACGTACAGTAGGACACAGAAACTGGGTTCCATCCATCCATCCATCCATCCATCCATCCATCCATCCATCCATCCATCCATCCATCCATCCATCCATCCATCCATCCAACCATCCATCATACTTTTTATTTTTCTTTACTGTTCACCTTATTATTCACATCTTCTAAACACAAATGGAAGCCAGTGATAGAAAGCCAGATTGTGACAGCACTGGTGTCGATATCACACCCAACACACTCGAGTAGACATGAGCCCAGATTCAGAGTCTCCAGCGGACATCTTAGACCCTTTTAACACAAACCTTGGTTCTTTTAAACATTCATACCAATAATAACATTTAATATTTTTATTTAATCTTTGAATGTAGATTAAAACCGTTTGTGATTCTGTAAAGCAGTGAGATCCCACCGAGACCAAACGTTACACAAGAGCCACAGACCGAACAGCAACTAACTCATGTTATTATGTCCTTTAAACAAGCCACAAAACCAACCCTCCCCATGCAGAAGTTCACCAATGTCACTCCTGAACAGATCTACGCTACCAGTCAAAACGTTTGGGATCATTTTCCCACTGGATTTAATGGGAGTGTGATCCCAAACCTTTGACTGGTAGTGTAAAGGAGAGCTTACCTCAACTATGGGCTGCTGCAACTGATACACAAATGGCTTGAAGTGAAAAGGAAAGGAAGGAAAAGGTTAGAAAATGTGTTGCTGGAGAAAGTGAAGAACATTCTGAGAAACATCTGTGGTGCAGATTCAGAAATAAACAGGAGGAAAATAGATTGTGAGCTGTGTGATTTGTGTAAAGTGGAGAGATTGTGAGCTGTGTGATTTGTGTAAAGTGGAGAGTGAGTCACATTTTCTTTTGTACTGTGCACACAAAGAGTACATGTCAGCTTTTATAAAATGACTGAATGAAACCACCGAATGTTCTGGAACGGGAGTGTTTGCTTTATTTTCATGCTGGATTACGCAGAGGGTGTGCAGACTGGCTCTGTTGGCGCACATCACACAATCACAGAAAATCTGCAGAAATAAGCCTCAAAAATTCTTCTGTTTGCACTGTTTTCAGCGGTAATGGAGCTCTAATGGGTGCGCTGTACTCCACCACCACTGGCAGCACAGAGCCGTGAGCCCTGCATGCACCACCACCCATTTATGTCAAACTGTCAATCTCTGCAGCCCTCAGCTCAGACAGATCAACAGTGTGGCCCTTCACTCTGCAACACTGTTAGCACAGACGCAGCCAACATTTACTCGCATCTTTAGCCATCGCCATCGAATATCCCCGTTGATCCGCTGAGTGGCAAAACTTTAGCCTCCACCTGGCAGAGAACTGAAAAGCTCAGCTCTGATTCATCTGAGTTTAAACAGCAGCCTGGAAACCATCGATCCTCCACAGCTGCAGCTTCACACACTTTTCAGGAGGATGACGCAGAACCTACGAAGCTGGTTTAAATGAAACTGGGACACAAGCCAGAGACACCAGGTTTGGATTAAGGATGGTCATTTCAAGCAAAAATACTGAGAATTACACCACCATTGAATCATAGGCAAACCTAAAGAGGTGGCCAGGGTGGCGCCAGCCAACTCTGAAATCTGATTGGACACCCTAGGTGCCAACTCAGGTGATTGACAGGTCACTGGAGGAGGAGGAGGAGGATGAGGAGGACAAAATTGTCTTTCCATGCCTTCATGGGTCACTATCACTAAAACAGTTTGAATTAAATTTAAAGTAGTTTCCTAATGAGTCTGTGTAGAGTTTGAAGTCACTTTATATGCAACTTAACTGTGACTGGAGTGCAGGTCCCAGACTCCAGTCCCCATCTGGAACCTGTACAGAAACCTGTGGTGAGTGTTTTAGTTTCTGGGGTCAGAGCCTCCAGTGCCACTTCTGTGTTATATTCATGGTCTCTTCAGTTAGCAGGAAATCTAAATAAACTGACTTTAAGCTTGTACACATCCGTTCCTTTCAGTGTGTTTCTGTGGGTCCTCATTCGCTGTCGGACCTACAGAAAGCAGCGTTATGTGTGGACTGATATGTGCAGTGACTGACTGTGAACATCCTGTATTACATGTCATGTACACTTCAGGTCACCTCAGCAGCCATCAGATGGAGCTATGACCTGTTTGTCTGTCTCTGCATGTTCATGCTCTGCTGCTTCAGATGTCTTGATCTGATGAACTATGTGTGTTACTGCATGTTGTCATCTGATAAGGTGTTTGCTGACATGCCCCACCACATCAGTGCAGCAAGGGTAGACCCTCCTTCAGCATGCTAGATAATCGCACGTTCCAGACAAACACGAGCCAGAAAACACTCATCCTGCAGACTGTTCTGCTCTGAATGGTTAAAGAGCTCGTGGAAGTGGAGCATTTTGATCATCGAAGCGTTCAGCCAGGAGACATGGCGCTAAGTGAAAACATGGATGGGCTACAAGGTCAGAACTGACGGCAATTACTAAGATGTGGCTTCGTACCACAACAAGCGGAGAGGTGCAGCAGCACTACTAAGAATCCAGGAGAAACAAGCAGCAAACAACCACTTTCCAAGAAAAGCTTCCAGTGATGCTGAAGCTTCTTCATCTGTTCAACGTCCTGCTCAGGCTTCATTTAGAGCACAGCTATGCAGCAACCAGGCACTGAAGTCTCTGTTTCTCAACACTTAAAGGCTGAATAATTGGGATTTTTTCCTTAAAAATAATTTAAAATAATAAATAAAAACAAGCTTCACTATAAACAATCTGTCTCCTACATCAACAATGTCTTTGTCAAATTTTTCTCCTTCAAAAAAAGAGTTCCGTGCTGGAATAACTTGGGTGCACTGTGTTGCTCCTTCCAACTTCCTGGTTCCTTAACCAATCATATGCGACTTTCCACGGCTGCCAAACAACAACAAGGCAGCGTTTGGTATTTTATGTTGGCAAAAGAGCGGAAGCGTGCAGGTATGGAAGCTGGTCAAAGAAACGGACCAGAAATAGTTTCAGAAAAACCTAAAAAGCCCCGGCATCCTGCTAAAAACAGCAAACAACCAAAAACGGAATAAAACGAGTATCAATACTGGAGAATCTTTTGAAAGGTGGAGAAGTCAGAGCTGGCAAAGTTTCTCCTCCACAGGTAAGCACCAGAATTTTGCTTAAATTAACCGAAAAGTTTATCTTGATTTACAAAGATTTTAGTCTAATTTATTTCTTGGCTCTCATTAAATTAATTGTGTGACTGTATGGATGTATTAGTGAAGTAAACTGGTGGCCTGTTAGTTTACAACAACAAATGTAATGATGTTTGGGCCAAGTGAAAAGTGTGTTTGTCCTTTTAAACTTATGAAATTACTATCAAATTAATTTAGTAAGTGAGACTATGGGAAAACTGCTGCTGCGTGGCATTTTTCGTAAATTAGGGCGAGATATTGGCGCTTGCATTGCAAAGCATAGCAACTTCCTGTGTGTGGGAATCAACTTTGCTCCTCATCATGATGATTGCTGGCGCTATGTTCTCCGTCCTTCATAGACTGTATAAAAGAGCCGTCCTCTCACAAACCGGCAACCTATACGAAACACTCCGGGGGGGGGACGCTCTCCATGTTTTTCTCTTTCAGCTGCAGTTCTGATTTGAAACACTAGGGGTCAGTGCTACTTATTTTGCCTTTAAAACTTCCTGAATCACATTAAACTAAACTCCCATCTGGATTTGGTTGAATAGAAACCTTCCTCTACTTGGCAGAGCTTCTATTGACATATGTGTACATGGAAACCAGCAGACTGGACTGATTCAAAGTGGTTCAGAACAAATGAAGCAATAAGCATCATTGTTTTATCTAGTAGAACAAAATATGGCAAACTGAACGATTAATTTATCAAACTTAATAGAAGTAGCCAGTCTTCATTTCCAACCAGCCAATATACAACCCCAAATCCAATAAAGTCAAGACTGTGTACAATATCAATAAACAGAATACAATTATTTCTAATCTCATCTACTTATACTTTAATTCCAATAGAACATAAACTATATATCAGAGGTTGAAACTGAGATATTTTTTATTACAAGGAAAACTATGAGCTCTTCTCAAATCTTAAAATTTTTTCCCAGTTTTTTGTGGAACTGTAGATGTGACAACAGAAAACATGACAGATGCAAAGTGTTTCAGAATAAATGAGGCTAAATGTACCATTGCTTAATCTAGTGGTCTGCAACCTTTACTATCCAAAGAGCCATTTTTTCCTCTTGTTAACTCTATACTTAAAAACATTCGTTAGTTCTTTAGCATTTTTTAAGCATATATTAAGAGCCATTGTGGAAGGTCCAGAGAGTAACTTCTGGCTCTGGAGCCACAGGTTGCAGACCCCTGGCTTAGTGCGACAAAACATATCAAACTTGATTGTTTTGTTAACACTCTGATGCCTCACGTGATGCATTTATTTATTTTTCAATATAATTTTACTTTTAAATGAATTTATTTTTATCTATTCTATAAAATATTAAAAATATGTTGTTGTTGTTATATAATTTAAATATTGTACTTTAAAAAAACATAGCTACGTATATCATTTTCTTGTTCTGTTTATTTAAAGGAACTTGGTAAATAAAATGTAGATATAGTAGTGCTGTCAAAATTAACATGCTAATAGAAAGAGATTCATTTGTGGAATTAACACGTTTTTGTGTATTTATTATTTTATTTATTTAGTACATGTACAGGATGACACATTTGATCTATCACACAATTAACAACTCAGCCGTCACGTCTGACGTTCTGGTGCACGCTTCTTACCAGCTGGTGGCAGTAATGCACCAAATTATTGTTTAAGAAAGCCAGAAGAAGAAGAAGATGCAGGAAAAAGTTGTATCTATGTCCTTGTTTACTCAACACTGTTTCCATGCAAAACGCAAATATTTTTCCTTTATTGTTTTTGAAAAAAAAAATGCCTTTACACAACAGTGAAATGAAAACTATGTCCATGCAGGAGAAAACATAAGGAGGACCAGAAACAATGTAGTGTACATACCAGGCCTCTAGTGGGCAGTGAAACAACATCATCCTCATAAAACCACAAAAAAACAACACAACAGAAGCGTAATGTGCCATCCGCTAGTTACATGGCTTATGTAACCTCTACGTCTTCATTGAAAAGCATAAATACTCTACAGAAAACCACATTTTCCTTCCCCAGACCAAATAAATTAAAAAAGATGTAGCAGCTTAAACATGACACGGAGGTCCACCATTGTTGTTGTTGTGCTTTTCGAGGGTTAAGTAGAGTCTGAGGGTGCAAGTGTGAGACGTCATCATTCCCAAAAGTTTCCATTTCCAGTTTAAGCTGACGGGACTTCCTTGCGTTGTGAGAAAATTTCACCCAGGAGACCGCTGTCAAACCTTTATCCAGTCAAACTTCTGTTGTTGTGTAAACAAGAGGCCAGAACGCAGCAAAACTTTTGCATTTTACTGTCTCAGCACTGTGATGTGAAAGACGCCTATGAGTGTGACCAGAGCGGGATATTTAGGAGGGACCAAGAGTATAAAACAAACAAACAAACAAACAAAAAAACATCAATAGAAACGCTGTCATTTGCTGACAGAGCAGAAAGGCGTTTTAGTTTCAAGTCGAAGCACTGCAATCTCAGCGTTAAGAACTTGTTGAGGCTGTAATTTCAGGCAAAGTTGATTTTCATTTCAGCGATAAATATCACAATATAAATCAAATCACTAAATTTGTTCAATTTAATTGTTCCATCGCTCATAAGAGAGATATGAAATCATCAGCAGCTTGTTTGGGTTTAAATATTTTTCTGTCTTAGGTTAAACATGACGGCTGTACTGAAGGGACATGATATAACTGTTTCAGATAACTAAAAAAAAGTACAAATTAAACAAAAAGTCAAGGCAAAAGCTTTCAAGTTTCAAAAGAGAACACAAACAAAACGGACCACTAAATTGCTTGGTCAACTCCATTTTAAAACAAAATATTAATTCTAAAAATCAGGTTTTCCAGGATAACAGACATAAAATGGACATACAGTATAAACATTTTTATTCTAATGTATAAGCTAGGAACTAAAAGCAAATTCTCGGAATCTCTCCTTATATATTTTATTTTAAATTGCTTGTTTTTAAATGATAAAAATGAAATAAAATAGAATAAAAACAAAAGTGAGGCTAAGGTATTGTTCTGACGTGCAACTTGACCATGTGGTAGCAAAGTTTGACAGACTTTGCAGCTCCTTCTCAACAATCTCTCGGCACTCTGAATAAAGCTTTGGAAGTGCAGTCTGGGAGAAATGTTTACGCCCAGGGAGTTAGTAACGAGGGTCAATTACCTTAATTAGCTGCTTAAATCCGTCATTTTCGACCATGTTTATTGGTGTTTTCGACCGTGTCTTTGTCATTCAAACCTTGATTTGTGTCCTTTTCAGTAACCTGGTCACCCAAGTTCTCAGTCAGTTTTTCTCCAGACGAAACACTAATTTTCTCCATTGCCAAAACATCCACACTCGTGCTGCTTGTTACTTGAGTTCTATCGCAATAGCCTCACATTTATATTGAGAAAAGGTTATTTTGCAATACAAATCGTTATTGTTTTATCGCCCAGCCCTACTTTGAAGTATGAATTATCGATTTATCCACAGCTCTTCTGTGATTTATCTGATTAAATATTTTAGGCATTTAACAGCCCTAATAAAATTTTATAATGTCAGTGTATTGAATGACTCACTTATGTCCAATGAAGTGGCTAATTTACAAATATACCATCCACACCCATGAATATCCTAAAAAACAGTGTCCATTGTAGAGGACACTAGGCATTAAAGGGTTAAACTGATTTATTAAAAGAGGTAAATATCTCTTTTTTTTAAAGAGTGCATTGACAGGCTAGCCTACATATAGCTTTTGTTTAAATATTCCATCAAAAACTGTTTGTATGTATCGGATGTAGTGAAGGTAAATTCTCAAAAACTACTCCAGTCACCCCGAATGCCGAGCAATAAAACCTGCTGAAGCAGTCAAATTATCTGTTTTGGTTCTCAGCTGGAAACAAATACGTTTTCTGAATATCAAAAACAAAAAGAGTTGATGTTCCTTCAAATAACAAATTACTCATGTGCCTGTGAGTACTTCACAGTCTGAATGAGGCTGACAGAAACCAGACTGAGCAGCTCTGTGAGGCAGTGCTCTGTCATAATGAGGTTATTTAAATGGATTTCTGCCAGCTAATGTCTCATTCGAAGTCTTCAGTATTGTTGGCAGCTGCCAGGAAACTACAAAAAAGATGACAAAGCTGCAACTTAATTCTAATTAGTCAGGTCATTTAGTAATAAAAAAAAAGTGCACATGTCAGCTGTTCTGGAAGGTTGTACTCTATCTTAAACCTGCTAACAGTTCTTATGTAAGCATCACGCAACCGTGGTTAATGGTTTAAACTGAGAGCACTGGAAATAGATATACTTTCTCTGGACTGAACGATCAAACTATGATGAATGAACAAAACCAGCCAAGCTCTGAAACCAAGGAAAGAACCGACAGTCCTGAAGCCCAGGAGACCTCTGACACAGAGGATGGACATCAGTCAGATTTTTCTGGTCTAAAGAACAGATGACCGCCTGGAGTTCAAACTTTACTGAATTGATGAAACAAAAATTTGACTCCAGAAAAACTGAGTTCATCTCCTGGAAACATACAGTGAAGCATGGTGGAGGCAGCATCCTGGTGTGGGCTGCTTCTCAGCAGCAGGGACAAACAGACTGATTAGACCTGAGGGAATAATGAAAGCAGCCGAACATAAGCTGATTCTTGAAGAAAATGTGATGCAGAGTGCAAAGACGTGATTCTGGGCGATGGTTCACCCAGGACAATGTCCATCAGAGGTCCAGTTAAAGTCCACTCTGGTCTCTTCTCCAGGACAGATGAAGCAAAAAAAAAATGCTGGGTGGATATCAAATACAAGTGTGTCAGGGTGTTTGGGTTGAGAGGAGATGAGGTTATGTCTAAAAAGATTAATCTTCAGGAGATTCTTGTAAGTGAAGATGCTCTGATGGTAGCTTGGAAGCTATTTGGCAGCTGCTCATCAGGACATGTGATGAGCACCACAAAACTCTGTATGTTCTACTAGAGTCATCTATTTTCTACAAAAAGACCTCCTTCTCACCAACCACTTCCTCAGAGGCATTACCAGGCACACCAGTAACTTTATTCTCACTGGGACATGTCTGAAACACCTCAGCTAGCATCTGGAAAGGATCCTAGCCAGATGCCCAGAGTACCTCACCTGGCTTACAATTAACTCACTTACAGCTTAGTGAGTCTAATCTGAATCTGTCCTGGAAGACAAAGCTCCTCATCCCGTCAGGGTGAGTCCAGATGTCCTTCACAGGAAACTTATAACCAAAGATGAGCATTAAAACAAGGATATGTAAGTAAATCAACAGCTATATCAAAGTTTACACATCACTGTAGGTGCTATCAGAATCAGCCTTGCTAAACAAGACCCTGGGGTACATAAACTCCTCCACCCGTTGTTAGGCCATGAAGATGGAAGGAAGCCACCAGATTAATGGCAATCAGTGCAGTTTAAAAACCATTTTATATTCTGTTACAAAGATCACAGAAATATGAAAGTTCAATGAACTTATTCCATTATTCTGGTTAAAGGCATGTGGAGTCAGTGGCAGGGCTTCAAACCCTACTTGCAGAGGGGAGAAACTGGATAAAAGAGTTTTGTTGAAATATTGAACAAAAGTAAGTAGTTTTGTATCAGAATAAATGCACAAAAGGAAGCAATTAAAAAGCTTCTTGTTAAAAATGCTGAACACAAAAGGGTTTTTAAAATACAAACTATTAATTTTTGTGAAGTTAAGGTAAATTATGGGGCTTCAAAAGATTCTAAATTAAGATCTGATCGGAAGCTAAAAGAGCCGGCTGTTCTTTGGGAGCCGAGGCAAAAGATTCGGCTCACTAAAACTAGCCGAACATCCCATCACTAATCTCCATCGCCCTCCGCAGTGCTCTCAGCCGCAGTGACAGCCTCCAAACAGATATCAGGATGATGTTTGTTAACTTCAGTTCAGCATTTATCTCTATCAGCCCCAGCTGACTGATCAACAAACTGTAGAAACTGTGACTTGGAACTTCCCTCTATCTGTAGATCAAGAACTTCCAGACTAACAGACCCCAGCATGTCAGGATGGGCACCTCCACATCCTCTACCATCATTCTCCGTACTGGTGTTCCTCAGGGCTGTGTTCTGAGTCCATGCTGTACACTTGTGATTGTGTTGCCACCCATGGCTCTAATACACTCATCAAATTTGCAGACGATACAACTGTTGTGGGGCTGATCAGCAACGATAACGAGGCACCATACAGACAGGAGGTCCAAGCACTGACGGCCGGGTCAAGAAGACAAAAGGGATCATCACTGACTTCAGGAAGTTGAGGACCACACTGCACGCAGACCTGAACATCAATGGAGAAGTAGTGGAGCGGGTCACAAACTTCAACTTTCTTGGACTGCTAATACCACCCACATTATTAAAAAGTCCCAGCATCAAACTCTTTTTCCAAAGAACACTGAGGAGGAACAAACTCCCTCCATCCCTGCTGAAAACTTTTACCACTGCACAACAGAGAGTATCCTGACGTATAGATGTACAGTGTGGTACGCCAACTGCACTGCATCCGAGATGAAACAACTTCAGAGATGAAACAACTTCAGCAGGTCATCAAGACTACTCAGTGGATCATTGGTTCCCCACTCCCACGTCTAGAGGAGATCTATTCGAGCTGTCTCCTCCGACGGGCCACAAAGATCTGGGATGACCCCGCCCACCCAGGGCACTCCCTGTTCACCAGCCTTCCCTCTGGCAGACTCAGAGTAATGCAAGCCTGCACCAACAGACTTAAACACAGCCTCTTCCTAATAATTGTGAGGAGACTGCTGGTGGAAGCATTATTACTTACATAGCTTTTCTTTTTATCAAGACATTGTAACTGCTATAAGAAATGCTGCCAGACAGAATTTTGTTGTATTCTTGTACAATGACGGTACAGCTTGTAATCAATAAATGATTTGTTTTCGTAATTAACTGCTGAAAAAAATCCATGAGAAAAAGCTGTTTTCATATATTTAAAATATCCATTGCTTCCTCATCCTCTTTTCTGTAACTGCTTTCATCAAAGTTTCTTCCTCGGCTTTGGTCCAGGTTTCCTGGTGCTATCTGGTGTTAAAGTGATTTGTGTGTTTATCTCTGTGCCTACATGTCTATAGCAGTCTAACAGGGAACAGGTCATGTGGGCAACAACACTCACATCACATTTATCCATCCTCTCCTCCTCCTCTGCTGTGCTGTATATCTTCCTCTTGCCCCTTGTGTAACCCCAACACACCTGCACAAGCTCACTCACCTTGTTCCGAGTAAGACGACAACCCATCCTTCCTCCTCCTCAGACAGGTACGCGTCAGGAAGGAGACGGAGGAGAGAAATGGGAAGATGAATGGTGAAAAGCTGAGAGGAAGAGAATGAAGGAAAGGAGGGATAGAGGAAGAATGAGAGAAACTGCAGCAGAGAGGAAAGAAGAGTCAGAACAAGAGAGTGAGTTTGTTGAGCCTCGTCTGCCCACCAGCTCACAACTCCGAACTCTGCTGACCCACAATCCTTGGCTGATCAGCTGTCCTCCTGCGCCGCCCAGGAGACTTCAGCTCCCATGATGCCGCGGGGTAAACAGCAGCTGCAGCAGCTGTGGTCGGTGGGTTGCAGGTCCATCGCGTTAAATAAAGCCCTCTCTCTCCTCAGGAAGCGGCATGGGCAAGCAAAACACACGGAGAGGGGCGAGCGAGGCAGAAAAGCTGCTGACAAACTGAGAGAGGAAGAGAGAGCAGTGGAAGTGTGAAAAACAGCCGTCTTCATCTGACAGTTTCTTCTTCTGCTGCTTCTTCTTTATTCTCCCCTGGCTCCCTGCATCTCTGCTCCCACTGGCCAATCACAGAGCCCGGATGCAGGAGGAGGGGAATTTGAGGCTCTGATTGGCTGAGAGCAGAGCGCGTTCAAGCATCCATTCAGGGTTTTTTTTCCTCCTCTCCCTCTGCCTTTCCCTTATTTTTGTGGGTCTGTTGTTTTTTTTTTTTTTTCCTTTAACCATCTCTTTTTTTTCTCTTCGTTCTCACTCCCCCACCTCCAGCTTTCCCTGATGCTGATCATGTGTGTGCGTGTGTTGACATCACGTGTCTGTCTGTGTGATTTGGCTTTTTAGGCGTCTAAAATGTGAGACACAGAGTGGTTCAGCATCCCCGTGTGCTGTGATGCTGCAGTTTGAGTCTGTCATCTCCACATGCAGCATGCTCACCAGCTTTTTACTTCTCATCATTTTGTTGTTAAGCGCCCTCTAGTGATCATGTGACCAGTCATTTCAGCAACATTTGTTTATATATAATAGCACTCCATGTTGTCTGATAATGATGACAGACAGACAGGAGGCTGTGAGGTGCCGCAGAGTTCATATCATGCATGTATTTAATTTGCATGGATGACAGGGGAAACTATTTAAATAAAACCATGTATATGTATTTGTACAATGACTCCCTAAGCAAGGATGAGTACTACGTTACCACTGTGATTGATTGTAAAATTGCTTGTTTTCTTCTCCATTCAGATTTAGCCTGCTAATTTAAATGCATTTGGATTGCACTGGAGATGGTTGCTATCTCCAACTTGACCACTAGATGTCAGTAATAGTTGCATTTTGTCTCTTTGATCCTTTAATACATAATAGTTATTGTGAACAGTGGACACCTATGTATGTGCATGGGTAAGGATGGTATTTCTGTAAGTGAACCATTTCCTTGGACATTAGTAGGTCTGGAAAAGCGCTGTATAAGTACAAGTCCATTTACCATTTACCACTGATAAATCATCATTGTACATGTCTGTAGATGTAAAATATTGTAAAAAAAAATGTGGTGCTGTTTTTTTTAATTTACGAATGAAAGAGTTAAAGTTACATTGAGGACAATGTGTTAGCAGAAGTATAAATATTCAGAACAATGTTTTTATTAGTGTAGAGTGTTTTGAAAACAAGAATTGTTTGTTTTAGTCTTTTTCTTAGAATGAGAACCAGCGCTGTTCTTTCCTCTCCCCCGGTGAATGCAGTCTGCTTCGTAAAACCTCTGAATCTTTCATGGAGAGTCCATCTTTATCCTTTCTGCAGTCCTCCTGACTGAGATTCAGGATTTTCTTATCTGCTGCTCACAGGCTGTAAAAACTTTTGACAAAGAGATTATTTTACTGCACATGCAGCTCATGCTTCAAAAGGTTTAAAGATATTGTTCAATTTTTTCACTTTAACTTACATTTGAAGAACATCCTATGGCTGGTGATTTGACATTTTAACGTGGCAACCTGCTGACAACACATCTCATAACAATAACCAGAAGCATCATCTCATTCTTGTCCTTAGACAACATACTCTGTCCCCATTTCACTCTGTTGAAAAATCCATCACTTTTAAGCTGTTTCACTTCAGCACTTTTAAGTTTTTACAGCTGCGCTTTCCAGCCCTTCAATAATTTATTAGTGTGAATTAAACATTAGTCCTGACCTAACCTTTGACAAACTGGGAGGTATAATTGCTTTAGGTGGTAGAAACCAGGTTTAGAATGTGAAACATGTGCTGACTGAGCAGATTAAACAGAGTAATTTTAGTCAATGTTGGCTCTTTTTATTTTCCATTGACGCTGACCCAAATGTTGAGTGCTCCATCGGGAATGAAGCAAAACGTCCTGGTTGGCCCCTCTGACTATGAACCACCACATTAAATAAAACATCTCCAGACTGTATGTCAAAGTAGAAAATGAATGAAAACTGTTAGAAAGAACCTAAACTGATGTGATTTTGCTCTTTTATTCAATTATTTCTAGTTAATGGTGGCTAAACAATGCTACAATTCTACAAATGATGTTCAAAAATTAAGCATCCTTCACCATCGACACAGGTCCACCTTCTAATACCCTGTTGGACCCAATTTTTCCTTCAGATCTAATTCAGTTCTTGATGACATAGATTCAGCAAAGTGTTGGAAACCTTCCTCAGAGGTTTTGCTCCACACTGATATGACAGCATCACAGTTGCTGTAGGTTTGTCGGCTGCATCCACCCATAAACGGTATATAAAAGATGGACGGAGTCTCCGTGACGTCACCCGTAGGTTTCTGAAGAGCAAAAGTGAAGCTTGTTGGGCGGTTCTTACCATCGTCATCTTGATAGTACACTGAAGCTTGGTATGACCACCATCATCAGATCCAGTAGCCACTATTAGCCACTAGGCCCACCAGCAGCCACCAGGCCCACCAGCAGCCACCAGGCCCAATAGCAACCACCAGTCCAGCAGCCACCAGGCCCACCAGCAGCCACCAGGCCCAATAGCAACCACCAGTCCAGCAGCAACCAGGCCCACCAGCAGCCACCAGGCTGCCTCAACCATCTAGCATAGCTGCTATCTCCACTAACAGTGTTAGTTAGGATCACCACAGAGCCATGAGGATCGAACAACAAGTAATAACTTGCATGTCATCTCTTTTCATGGAAGAATAAAAAAAAATATATATATATATATATATATATATATATATATATATACATATATATATATATATATATATATATATATATATATATACATATGTATGTATGTATGTATGTATGTATATGTGTGTGTGTGTGTATGTATATTTCAGTTTTACTGTCTGTATTTTTCTTTGTGTATTATCCTTTATTCTTTTTTCTATGTGTAATTTTATGTACATTTACTTGTAATTTTTTTGTACTTATCTTATTTTTTTCTATTATTCTTGTGTTTTTATTTATTTATTTATTTATTTGTTTATTTATTTATTTATTTTAATGTAGTGCTTGTTCTTTGATAGTTTATAGTCTGGACTCCAGCAAGACTAGACGTCTTGGCGTCAGCTAATGGGGATCCTTTTAAATAAACAAATAAACAACCATGTCACGTTGAAAGTCACTTAGTTCCCTTTCTTTTTTTATCCTGATGCTCAATTTGAACTTCAGCAAGTTGTCTTCATCATGTCTACATGACTAAATGTATTGATTTGCTGACATGTATGAACACAATCACCTTTCAAAGAAAAGACCCTCTTCTACTATTTATATATTTCCAGAGGAAAATCTCACCCACTGTGTCTGACATAATCTTTGAAATCATTAAAGTAAAGTCAAGTTCCAAAAATCCCTTTCAGCTCAATAATAAGAGACTGAAGTGAAATGACTTCATTCATTTGTCTGGATGAACGACTGAACTGCTGATTGTTTCGGTCGGTTACTGTTGCTCCTCACGAAGAATTCAGGTTGATTTCACAAGAGTGAGGGGAAGGTGCAGAGCTGGACATGATTATATAATTTAAATTAATGCAGATGAATGGAGCTCCACTGACTCAGGAAGACCTTAATACACTCACACACTAACACAGACTAACATATGGCACATACATACATACCTATATTTAAAAACACAGAGACTTGTGTAACTTACTCTGTTTTAACACTGTTGTTGAGCTATTTATGTGTTCGGATTTGCCATCTGTTTGCATTTTAGTATTTATAATGTAATGCTTAAAGGTGCAATGTGTAACAACATCAAAGGTCAATAACAACAAACTTTAATATATCATTCGGCCGAGCTGCAGGTTCTTTGTTAGAACCGGTTAAGAGTCGCCGCTGGAGACATGACAGATCCCGTCTGTGACGGGGCATTGCTATGAAAGCCGCCTGCAGGCTTATTGAACATGTAGGAAACTATCTGTGGATTTGACTGTTTGAAACAAAATGTCGCATCATCCTCTGGACACACACAAACTGTAAGAGCTGCACCCGCCCTCTGAAATGTTTGTGTCATGTAATATTATGCAGCCGACTGAGCTGTAGGTTCCGTGTTAAAGCCATTACCTTGGCAACGTGTCACAACGAAATTGTCCACTCAGCCGCTTCTTATGAAAAACTTACAATTTTAACAATAAAAAACAACATTAACGCAACAATAATTTTTTAAATATTTTTTTTCTTTCGTAAGTGACCATGGTATAAGCGGGATAATGCCCTTCGAGGTGCCCATTATCATAAATCAATGGACGATACAGAGGCGTGAACTGACATTGTGAAATGGGTGCCACGCTGGGGCGTAAGCAGGGATACCCACCACAATTTCTTGTCATGTCTTCCTCTGCACATGTAGGTCACTTCCCGGCCATAGTCTGATGGGTCCGTGTAAATTCAGGCAGTTTTGTTTTTGTTTTTTTTTTATTATTATTATTTGAAAGTAAAGATTACAAATCCATTTTATTTTTTTTTTTTTGTTTTTGTTTGTTTCCTAATCCAAAAAAAAAAAAGAATAACAGCTTTCCAGATATCAAGCACTCTGATCCAATTTTGAATTTTTGATTTGAAGCAGCAGCGTGACCTGCACATTCTCTGTGTTGACTACACATCCAAAACAGTAATCATGATACATACTTTGATATCCTGAGGAAATCAATTATCAGATGGACATACTTTCTCTTCTTGAAAACTGTTTTTATTACAGAACAGTGTTTTACATTACATCCTGATAGATCTGCTTCTCTCTTAAAACTGTAAAAATACAAATAAAAAGTGCTGTGGCCCCCTAGTGGTCTTGAATTGCAATTACAGTAGTCCCTTAGAGCCGCAAAGACTCATGGGAATGCGGAAATATTCCAGTATTAATTTTAAGAACATATTTCTCTCTCTCTCTTCTCTTTTAAACTGTTGTTGACTATTTTTCACAGTTTAAATAGGTCAGGGGGATGGAGGGGGTAGAAATGTTTCTTTTGATCAACCTGCGGCTCTCCATCTTTTTATACTTAAAAATACCTTGTTTATGTCAGGTATTGAAATACATTTTATCACAAAAAGCATTGCTCATGTTTTCCATGTTACCATGGCAACATGTGAAAACCTTCTTAGGGCTTCCCTGCTGAGCTGCACAGATTGCATCAAATCTTCTCTCTGATATAATCCTCCATCCTGAGCTACAAGAGGAGAGAATGAAGAAGAGTAATTACAACAATGTCAGATATTTCTACATGGAAAGTAAAGAGAACAAAGAGGAGCCCAGTGCATCATGGGACAACCCCAAGCAGCCTTGGCCTATAAGAGCAGGACTAAAGGGATGGATAATGGTCACCAAGCCAAACCTACTATAAGATTTATCAGGAAGAAAAGTTTGAAGCCTTTCAGCTTCACTACCAAACTACCAGTTGGTAAAAATAAAACCTTTTTGGAAAAACAAAAACAGAGGACTGGGAAAAATCTTGGGTAATAATTTTCTTTTGTTTTCAACCCGTCCCGCGTCCTCCTTCTCATCTTCTAGCAACTGGGATAAGAACCAGAACCAGAGGAACCTCCTCAGAAGATTGGCTGAAATTAAATATGGCTAATATCAGGGATGGCGACATGCAGGTGAGGAGGGAAGAAGGTAAATAAGAGATGTGAACACTAACATGTATGTAGGAGGAAGGAGTAGGTGAAGAGGAAGCTGCATCACTAGAGCAAGGAAAGAAATACAACAGGATGAACTGAAAGACACTGAGAGGCCAACTGGAGACCTCGTCACAGTGAATCCTTTCAGCTTCGGTGACTCTTTTTTTCTGCTCTCTAAATTTTTATACCTCTAGTTCTCCTCATCTCCTCAATTCACTCGCTCACTCGTTCCCTCATCCTCCTCTTCCTCTGTCCTTTTGGTACTGTCCCTGTTTAATGCAAACTCCGGCAGCCCGCCTGGGGGAAGGTTGTCGGTGTTGTGGTCTCTGGAGATCTGCCAGGGAGGGGAGGAGGCTCACATTCTGGCTGGAGGACCCAGGCAGGGTCACTACAGGACACAAACTGACTCCCCAGTAACACACGATACAACTAAAACTGAAACTTTATTGTGAAATTTATCTTCACAAACCAGTAATAATCATATTATTGACTGATCAGATTTCTATGGTGCAGAAATATTTATTAGAAATATCGACACTTGCTTTAACCCTTAAAATGAGATCTCAGGCAGACCTGAGCACTATTACATCATCACCTGTTTCTCAGGAATGGAAGTGTGTATCTCTGTGAGGGTAAATTGTGATTGATAGTTTACCCTTTAGGCAGGGGCGGACTGGGACAAAAAATTTGGCCCTGGAAATTTGTCCCGGACTCACCCATACTGTATATGATCATGCACACCACAAATCCTTGTGCTCCCCTAAATGTGAATCTCAACCATGCAACTCAACTTACAAACACTGAAATGTTGCAGTGAGTTAGCAGGAATCAGAGTTATGGGATAAGCTTCGTGCCACTGGGGAGCGAATCTGAATTCTTTATATTTGAATTTGAATCATTCAATTTGAATCTGAATATGCCTGTTTGAATAATTGCTTAAAAAAACTGAATCCAAATTACCATATTTGATATTGAGTCTTTGTTTTTTGAATGTGTATATTTGTAAAGTTGAAACTTTTGTATTTGAAAAAATTCATTCCCTAATTCATTTTCATAGTTCAGTTTCAGTTCTCTTCATTCAAATTCAGATCTGAAATACAAATTCAGATCTGAAATACAAATTCAGATCTGAAATTCAAACTTTTGTGCCACACATCCGGGACCTGACGTGAGGCTAAACTAGTCGATCGCAGATGGAGTAACGTCAGTTTTGTGCAGTTGTTCTCAACGGCTACAAGCAGAGGGAGGGCGAGGGGAGGGTGGCGGCGGGGAGAGAGAGAGAGAGACGCTAAGATCCAGGCCAGCCACTCTCGCTACAACGGCAGTTACGTTTCTGCAATGGCACTTACCGTATATGTAGCGGTAGTTACCGTTTCCTCAACGGTCTCAGCGGTTTGCCACTGTGGGCTGGTTGCAGACTTTTCACATTAGTGGTAACTCCTAATACAAGAAAAATATGTGTAGGTTTGCACAGATTGATGTGCACCTCATACACCATGTAGGCTATAACGGACCAGCTTGATCTTTTGTGTTGGTTTGGAAACATTTTAGTAAGTAACTCGCTGGGCTGCAGACACACCAGATGACGGCGCATCGTTGTTATTCTCCAAATATAAGTGTGAGTCACAGGTCTAGTTAGTTTCAGATGAAATGTAATATGATTGTCATTCGATGGGAACAGTTTCCTTACAGGTCAGACGACCCAAGAGAAGATGATTGCTCTGGTCCCAGAGTCACTAGAGAAACTAGTTTTCACAGAGACTATGAACCAGGCAAACCGTGCGCTGTGGTGTGAATCCCGCTGAGGGCGTTTTGGGTGAGGTGATGAACTGCAGTCAGAAACCATCTAGATCCTTGATGAAGCTTATTATGGGATACAGGTAACTCATGCAAGACTGTGATTGTTTGAATGTCCAGTGAGTTGTTTCCTTTTTCTGTCTACATTTCTAATAAAATGATGATTATACCTGATTGTGGCCTATTGTTCTCTTGGCGAAGTGTTCGTACCATCAGTCATGGGGTATTGACCACTAACAGTATGCTATTGAGGAGTACAGGGAGATGATCTCACTCTGTTCCAGCAACACCCCTACCAAGGAGCCAGTGGTGATGGCCTTGCAGGTAAATCAACTGTTTTCTAATTTCTGTTGTTGAAGTGTTCCATTATTGTGTAATCACGGTAATGGTGAGCCTTTTAAAGTTGGAATTATAGTCCCTGTTGGAATAAGAATTATATATTCATTCAACAGATGGATATAGCCTATATTCAGTACTTGCATGATATTGACTCCTGTAACTCCTGTTTCTGGCTTACATCCATACGACAGGTGACAGTGTTGGAAGTGAAGCGTCATGGTGGGATAAGAGCTTGTGGTCTCTGGATCTGAGCCCCTCCAGGAAAATGCAGACTGAAGCTGTAGGCTGAAACGAATGACTCCCTACTACTTCGAGGTCATGAGTGAAATGGCTGCCATGGACTGTTATGTGTCACATTACGATAAAATCATTGGTGTTAAATGTAATTCTGATGTATGGTATCAACAAATGCTTCTAAAACTGGCTTAATTTTTCAGAGAATATATCATTCCTGAAGTAGTGAGATCTGAATATAAATAGTTGGAGTTGAGATTTGCTTGTTTATTACATCCAGATATCTGTAATATTTCTCAGCTTTGACATATTTAGACACTTTAAGATCAACTGCATCATAAATGGTTTGTCCAAATTACTGAGAAAACAGTGAACGTGGAATATACTGCTCACAGTCATATGCATAAGGTTTATCATAACAGGGAAGAATAACTGGTTCCAGCATATTGCAAGGTCTAAATGAAGACACACCTTTGCAATTTTCAACAATTTTACAATCCATGGTTTGTTTTTCATGCGGCTTTTTAATGTTTGAACTTTTTCTGTGGAAAACATGTTTAAATTCAAATTCAGTTGAAGTCTAATCAGATTATTGTTGCATTTTTGTACTGAAAACTGAAAAAACACAGTAACTAAACAATGCTGGCAAGGTAGAAAGTGGATCTGAACATTTCTTCCTGTTTTATTTGGTTCCTTTAAAGAATAAACTGATCCAAATGATACGGTCGGGGAATTAATGGCGCAGTGTGCCGCTATTCTACTATTAATCAAGTTTACCAAATCTCTCTTCTTATACTCGCAATCTTCACAATCCATGGAAGGGGAAGAAAGTTCAGCTTGGGTATTGTTTACATTGAAATTAGCATTATATTAAAGATATTAACGCGTTCAGTTAAGATCCACCTAAAATTACTACAGCTCTTCAAAAAATTAAATCCTGCCGCTGAGCCTGGTTTAGGTCAGCCTTCTTCTTGGCTAACAGATGGATGGTGAATCCGCCAGGACCCGGTCTTCCTCCTCCACTAGATCCAGAAAACCCCACTCGCTGGTGATATGGTGGTCCGATGTTCTCCCAACCCAACCTTGACTGTGGGGGTGACCAGGAACTTCCCAGGTGGTTGATGTTTACAGTTTGAGAATGTCAGGTTCTGTGCCGCCAGGGATGGAGAGCACTCAATGAAGATCCCAGTACAATCAATGTTAAAACGAACGTTAGGAAAATCCTTGAACTAAGGAGGCAAAATTTGTTGGATTATCTCTCTACTGGGACAAGTTCAGTCTCCATGAGTGACAACCAGGTGGTGAAGGTCCTCGACATCAGTGACAAAGAAATATCAAACCTGTCAGCCACAAAAAAAAAATAAAAAATACAAAAATAAAAAAAATCATGTGACTGTAAGAGCCTTGAATGACACCATGCTTTACTTTTACCATAAATATAATTTACCGAAAATACTGAGTTACTTCAGAATTAACTTTTTTACCAAACTGATCAACATGGATTAACACGTTAACAATGGTAACTAATTTATGTAATTAATTGATTCATATTTTTAACACAATTTACACATGTATGACACACCCCATACATCCGTCATTTCTTTGTTATGACAGCAGGACATATAGAGGCGAGATGGAAAAGATCAGCCAGATCATCAGTTTTATCAGAGTTAAAATCTTGAATTCTGAAATCTGATCTAGAACATGGTGGAGATGATTTAGAACAACACATAGAAGTACATTACACGCAGCATTTAGTGATCCTTGGACATCTGACGCTTACCCAAGGGAAGGTCAGTAAACAGTAAATATTTGTATTATTGGTTCGTTCTGTTGATACAATACAGTGAAAACAGGCAGATTTCAGGCATAGTCGCGAATGGTGATTAATCATGATCAATTTGTAACCTGATTATTCTGATTAATTCATTTCTACATGAAATTTAAACTAATTAAAACTTTTAATCATTTGACAGCCCTAATTATTACCTTTAAACGCATCATGACAGCCAGAAACTGGTGAATGAGAGGCAACGTCAACTGCCTGGTGTTCTTCACTCTGTTTGTCTTCCAAGTAAAGCATCCCTTCTGCCTTGGGCTTCAAGAAACTGAAACGTTGATGTGGAGACATTCAATCACTGATTCAATGGTTTTACATCTGGAGACAACCATAAGTTGTCATCAGATCATCATATTGAAGATTTATTTTACAAATTAGTCCATTTTTCATCATATTATCATATAGAGACAGAATCATTTCCTGTCCTTGATCTGCAGTGGTTATGTTTTTGCCTGCGTCTGTCTGTCTGTTAGCAACATAATTAAAAAAGCTGGACAGATGGACAGATTTTGATCAAATTTTCACAAAATGTCAGAAATGGAGTAAGTAATTACATTTTGGGGGTGATCCAGATCACCATTTGGATCCAGGAAATTTGTAAAGGATTCTTTACTATTTGGAGATGAGGACAATTTTTCCATTGAAGCTTCTTACTCAATAATAATGCACAGAACAAATGTCAAAAAAAAGAATTGCTGCCATCACCACCTTTTCATGTTTTCATAGAAAAACCACAAGTCGTTTTTTTTTCCCATCACTGTTGCATTTAGTCAGTAACATTAGTTTTGTTTACACGGAGCACTTTTGATCTGATCTAGTATAGTACAAATACATCACAAAGCTGCAGTATGACACATGAGATGATCTCACATGAGACGTTAGTGCCTGTTTCATCATCCAAATTCCAAATTCCTGGAATCTGCACCGAAGAGGAACACACTGGGATCTGTCTTTGGAATTTAAACCTCTCATTGTTCCCACAGGCACTGAATGCAGCGTTTCAGGAGGGCGTGGCCAACCTGACAACCAGGAAAAGGAGGCAGCAGGGAGGAGTGTACAACTACACCTCAGCAGGTTCAGAGCCTCCACCCTCAAAGAGGAAACTTGTAGAGTTGTAAAGTTTCAGCTGCATACGTGTGTTTGGTCACCCCCTCAACTCACCTGAACAGGTAAGAGAACCACAACCAGCACTGTTTACTGTGAGTTACTGGGACCAGTATCAACTGCTGGTGGCTTAGTGTGTGTCCTCAGTGGTTTTTTGTTTTTTCTATTTGTTTGTTTGTTTTTTAAAGACTAAGAATACCTAGATAAAAGTGTGTGTGTGTGTGTGTGTCATGAAACTGTGTGTTCTTTCATGTGTGTGTTGATGGTGAAATTTATTCACACACATTTGAATTCTATTTTCTCTGTTTCCTGTTGAGAGTGAAAACATGGAGACATCTTTTACTGTTTAGGTGTGTTCAACAGAGTGTTTACTTCAGGTGTTAAAACTCCTCCTCAGTTCTTCATGCTGTCCTTCGTTCCTCTGATCAGACCTTTACAAGCTCCGTGTTAACAAGCATGGTGTTAACTTTCCAACTCAGATTTTAACCTGTGAGCTACTGGGGGGATCAGGAGGAAGTTGAGGGTTGGTGGTTGGCTGTGTAGTCAAACATGTCAAAGCATCCATGAGTAAGACGCTGACTCACACATTGCCTCTGATTAGCTCATGTGTGATTGTGTAAAGCAGTGGTTCCCAGCCTGGGGTCCACAAGGTTTTGTCTATACAGAGCCTATAATTGTTCAAAGTAAGGCCATGTCCACTCAGAAGAATTTAGTTGTATCCGCTTACATTTTTTTATTATTTAAAAGTTTCATTCACATGGAACTGGCATTTTGGGAAAACAAAAACTCCTGAAACCACGTCCCAAAATGAATAAATGGGGTCACGGTGCAAACGGTTAATTCCTATTAAAAAAGAAAAAAGTAAGCGAGAGGATTTAGTTCGAATTCATCCAATAAGATGCCAGATATGACGCTGGCCAATGAAATCATCGCTTCCCTGGATGTCACAATTATAGTTTTCTGGGTACGATAATAATCACGATTTTTTTTTGTTGATTAATTTCCAACACTATAAAAGTGTAAAACCACATCAGCATTCCTTATTGGTCTTAAAGTTGATCTTTTGATACCAACATAACAAAATAATTTAACAACAAAGTAAAGTAAGCAGGAAGTGTCATTCCAACTAAATCCCCTGTTTTGTAACGAATAAATAAATCCTAAATTTTAACTCTGGATTTCTCTCAGAGAAAACCGATAGAAAGGGTTACAGGACTTCTACCTGGACGTGGGAGGTTTCTTTCTGGAAACTAAATTATAAAAGTGGTTTAGAACATTTTTTCTAAACCCGAGTGGAGAATTTAGAAAGTGAGGAAAAACATCCAGCGTTAACTTCCATCTGTCTTTTAGCAGAATAACTGCTGTTTGACAAAATAATAATACTGGAAAAGTGGAAACAATGAAACAAAATATATCTGGAATTAAATACGCTTTCTTCTACAGACCATTAAACTGAAGACAAAAGAGGGATCGGCCTCACGCTGAGTTGCTCGTGTTTGAACGTAAATATGTGTTAAAGACTTTTCCTGCTTTTCATATGTGTATAATGTAACGTTCAGTTAACACAGCTGAATTCATCACATTGCACAATAAGCCCAACCTTAGCCATACATAAAATTACAATAACATTTAATGTCACTGTTGTGTTGGTTAAACATTAGCATCAGTTAACCCACTTACTGCACATTCTCTTTACTTTGAACCACAAAGCTGCTGGTTTTCCTACAGGAGGTGAAACATTGGCTGGATCTCCTGTTTTATGTCCTGCTTTACAGGCTGGTAAGCCGTCCTCCACAGTATCACCTTGCAGGATGACTTATATTCTCCCACTAACACACCTCATCTACAGTAACACACAGATGTTGTAACTTTGTTTTTGAGTTTCGCTGATCTGCCTGTGTGGATCAGACATAATCTTTTAAGTTTAATACCGGGATTAATTGTGAAATCAGGATTAAATGTGATCTTGTTGTGGCAGCCGGTGTGTGTGAATGTGGTGGTCCTAACCATGAAGCAGTTTTTATCTGCAGAAAATGATGCTGCTGTTTTCCTGAGGATAAAAACATCTGACAGCGGTCAGGGGCCTGTGCGACGAAGCGGGATTAACATAACCGGATATCTCTGTGTTACCTGGGTTAACTTACTCGGAGGTTCAGGATCTGGATAAACGGTACCACGAAGTTGGTTATCAGCTTGATAATTCAACCAGGGTTTTCCATCTAGATCAGTGCGTGCTCACATAAAAAAAGATTAAATGGGTTGGCGAAGGTCTGCATTCTCAGGGAGTTCTTTAGAGGCTCAGCACCCGTGTGAGCGCATCTGTGTTGGAATACTACTTCCTCACCACGACAGCACAAGTAGTTGTGCTTTCCATAAATCCATGGTCTTGCAGTTCTGCCATGTGCGACCATTATTATTAACTCATTATTATTTCAGATGCAACCCTGGCGGAGCTAAACAAGTCAAGAACATAAACATTCTTGTGCTCAGTGTTGAGGCTTTATTTCTTCATCAGAAGGATGCATCTACCCCTAAAAACTCTTTCTCTCCTAAGTGCTCCTGTCACAATCTGCGCATCTACGTTGACAAGATGTTCTAATAATGGACAGCCATTTTCCAAGAGAACTGACGGGTCAGGAGGGGGTGCTTTTATACGCAATCTCTTATCCAGAACATAATCTCCTCTGGAACAGGTTAGCCGTTCAACGTAAGTTACCATGGTGATTAACCCCGGTAAGAACTGAGTCAGCTCTGTTGTACCGAAAAGGCCACGTTAATCCTAAAGTTACCTGGATAAGAAGAAATCCACATTCACTGTACAGGACTCAGATATTTAAAGATCTACGAGCATTTTTAAGCACATTTATGCTTGAAGGAAGTTGGGAGACATGTTGCCATCATAAGGTGCGTTTCCATTACCCCAAGAACTGCTCAAAAGCTAAATATTGCAATAAAAAAACAGTAATTCAAACACCTACATTTCGAAAAATCTCTCAAATATCGCTAAGAGTTTTTACGCTCTCATGAGGTGGCGTTTCAGACGTGTTGGTATATCGCAAAAGTTCAATGGAAATACTTTTCTTGCATTTACGCTTCACCGGACGTGACGTAGAGGGTCACATGACCAGTTCATTTCAAATAGAGATGGTGCAGCCTGAGTAGACACAGGAGGAGACGGAAATCTTTTTACAAATAAGTAAAGAAAAAAAATATAATCGTCATCCTTGATAGCAAACAACAGCGAAATGCAAGAGTTTTACAAAGATTTAGAAATCTCTATCCTCCTCAAAGTGGTGTCTTGCGGGACAAGATTTTACGAAAATAACGGCTAATGCACTAAACACCATTCAAGGGAAACACCTGCAAATCACAGTTACACTTCTTATCTTAAAAATATCGCTTTTATTTTATGAAACACTGTAATGGAAACGTAGCGATAAAGTCAGGGCCGGTTCTGGGCATAGGGGTGCAAAATTGTCAAAAAAAAAAAAACTCATTTGATTTCTATTCCATCTCCTTGTAATTAACTGGACAAAACAAATTATAAAAATGAAAAGAAACTACAATATTCTGTGATGAAGACCTCCTCGTCTGAGCTGCTGGCAGGTGAGAGAGTGGAGGGAGGCACATCCAGGTTCGTAATGATAATACTGATGTGTGATGTCACCTTGTTGTGTGTTGCCAACAAGAAAATCCTTAAAAAAGTTTTAATGAAAAGACAATCCAGGCCGTTAGATGCTGCTTACAGAAAACGTAAGAAGGAGGTGAAAAAAACGAGCCCAGAGGTACGTCTGAGTTGCTAAACATTAAGGCAGCACTTTTTAATTTTGATATCGACAGTGGGCTAATGCTAACCAAGATAGACGCTATTGCACCGTAACAACAATATCTGAACAACAAAATAATTACAGTATCACCTATATTATGCAAAAAAAAAAAAAAACTCATGTCATAATGGCAAAATGAAATAAAGGTTTGATACAACCTAAAAATTGTCTAATTGTATTTGCAATGCAGTATTTACGCAACTGTTTGTTTGTTGTAAGGGTAGGCTACAGCTATTTAATGCTACTGCTATAAAATTTAAAGTAATGTGTTAAATTTGCATTTGTCCAGATGTGCTGAGAAAACTTTTGCAGCAACAACAGGCACCTGTAGAAGCTGCTAGAGAAGAGGCCTCAGCCTCATTTACCAGAGGCTCCCAGTGAAGAATATAAGTTAATTCAACAAAGAATAATGACTGCAGTACTATTACATTTTATAATGTTTGTTATTAAATATTTGGCTGTAGCAAGCAGATCTAAATAAAGAACATTGAATGCACAATGCAGAAATGTCATGAAGATGATTGAATACAGATTTGCACCATTTCTTGCCGTTGACTTCTGCACTAAACATTATTTATTTTTAACTAAATGTTATTTATTTTGTGCTGTTTATCATTTTGGTAGCAGTTTGTTTAGTTTAGAATACTTCAGTGTGACTTTGTTTTGTTTGTTAATAAAGAGACAAGAATTTGTACATTAGTTAGAAAATGTGTGTGACTGAGTTATGTAGCTTCAGTTTCGGTGGGTAGGGTGGGGAGCAAAACTCCAAAACTCCATAGATGAACAAGACTCCTAGATGCCGCCAACATTAGATCTGTAAAATGTTGGGGGAGGGCCTTGAGGAGCCACCATGTCATGATCCCTATCTGTCAAACCTAAATCTGCTTGTATAAGATGTTTAAAACTAACTATGGATTACTTAGAGTTGAACCTAAGACAACAACATAGACAAAAGCCTGAAAAGGTTAATGAAAGATCTGAACTGCGGCACCTGAAAGATGAAATTTCCTGAAAATCTGATTCTCTTCCCAAGAAAAGTTTCAGTTGTTAAACAGTGCATACAGATGAAGAGGTGTTGTTGTAGAGCGAAGTTGCTGGACTGGTTCTACAACCTGAAGGACTGGGAGGGGCTGATGGAGACTGACGATAACTTCATTTTAACTCTGCACCACAGCTTCCTTATTTCTGGTAGCAGCTGGCAGCAGCTCTGTTTGACTTGGTCTGCCACAAAGAAAGTATGAAAACCACTCCAGTTAATGTGTGTGACAACGCTTAGTGCTTGTTTTGTCTTTTCCTTCTTGATGTAGGCCATTTGTTTCTCTGACATTTGCGTCAAACTTCTGCAAACAGAATAAAACTTTTTGCTGTTGCAAAGTCTTGATTCAGAGTCCTGATCCAGTCCTCTTCATCTTTCTTTCCCAGCAGGCACAACGCAATTCATTCTTCCGTACTGTGCTGAAATACAAACATTTTATACTTTCCAAAATCATAAAAACTCTGTTTTCATTCATCAGTCTGAGTTTCATAGATGTAGCTTTTAAATGTGTTTAATAAACGATGGATGTAAATCAGCTCTGCTGAATCTACGGAAGCCGAGAGCAGCCGTGCTCGCATTTTTTTAACAATGTTTTTCTGGTAATAACTAACCATAAATTACTTAGATTTGAACCTAAGTCAATAACACAAACAAAAGCCTTAAAAAATAATTAAAAATATTTTGTGTGGAGAAGAAAAACTGTGTTTACTTGAGAGAATTTAAAAAGAATAATATCAAAGCACAGCTGCTCCTGCATGGATTCCATAGATCACGTATGACCTCTGTAGCCGAAATAGAAAACCAGCCGTTTAATACCGTGTGAATGGGACACGTGTGATAATGACCAAATAATTTTATCCTCTTGGGCCGGTTGTTCAAACGTAATCCTTTCGGATTTCGGTTATAGGATAGGATCAAATCTTGAAAATGGGTTGTTCAAAACTGAAATCCGGATTCCGCTTGGATCATGTAATCCAATCCTGGTTAAACAACCGGGATAAAAGTTTTAAAAAATGGATTACCAAATCTGGATAGCTTTTATAAAATGTTTTTGAACAACCGGCCCCATGCGACACCTACGCTCATGTGAAGTCACATTTTCAAACCTCATCACTGACTACTTTTTCATAAATGAATGAAAGGCTGAGCCAAAAAACACAAATGATGAAGTGTTTAACTGAGTCACTCTATTCTTAAAGTTCAGATCTGTACTTGATGTTTTTCCACTGAATCTAAATCAGTATGAAGATCAGAGAGCAGAAAACAGACTAACAGGATTTTAAATATAAACTATATATACTGGGTGGTTTGCCCTTTACCTTTATTGTTTGTACCTTATGTTTGGTTGTGACTTGCCAACGGACAGATGCAAATGAGCTGCTAGATTAACTCTGTAGCACATTTACATTTATGGGTTTGTACTTTTGCTCATTAATGAGCGTTTATCCCTTTTTTAATTTATTATTAATTTTATTATTCATTTGTCTCTTTCTAAATAAAAAACTGAAAAAAGATCCATTGAGAATAAACAGTTTCTGTCATCTTTATTGTCGTTTCACCTGCAGCCACTCAAGTCTGAACATGCACACACCAGTTAAACCTCTCGGCTCTGCAGTCACATGTTGCCACTACCTTCACACACTGCAGCCCATTATGTTTCTGTCCTGCCCAGACTTAGAGTTAATGTTTGAAGTGAAACACCCAAATTTTGGAAGTAAAAGACTACCGGAAGTTCAGAACACTGAGCACGCTCCTCTCTGCAGACACGGAGAGGCGATGGAGCGTGTGGACAGCACTACCTTCCCTTGCATCCACATTTCCTCTGACCTCTCCCGGACTATTAACACGTCTCACCTGGTGAAGATTTTACTGGTACGATTATTTTCAGAGAAATAATCATGATTATAACAATGATCGTAATTTTAACGCATTCTGTTCACAACATGAAAACTGTGTAAAACCACATCAACGCTTCATACAGGTCTTTAAGTTTTATTAACAGGGCTCAAAATATCATATCCAAGTTTGTGCATGTAAAATCGGAGTGGTGCACCTAATATTTAAGGCACGTGCACCTGTGCAAGTAAAGAAAAAGCTGGCAACCTTTATGTGTGCCAACTCATTGTAATTGTAGCGTGTTAGTATTTAGACGCCTCAAGTAACTTTTCGTTTATTTAGTTTTTTAAATGACTAACAACAAATCCAGAGACTTTCTGCAGCAGACGCCGACCTCTGCATCCAGACTGGAGTTGAAACGCATGCACGTGAAGCTGCCGCTGGCTGATCGGTCCTGGTTTACAGTCAGATATTAATGTCTAGTAATGCAGGCAAAGTTAAACATGCTTTACTGTAACATGTTGGAGACTCTTTCTGGGCACACTGACGTGTTATTATCTTTGACTACATTCAATAAGAGATTTAATCCAAACTTTCTTAAAAGTAAGCAACATTCAAGCTTCAGTTCTCTACTGCTATGGGCTTAATGCAGAGTCATAAGGATTTTGCGGTTATAAGTGAATGTTTTCAATTCAATTCACAGTTTGTAAATCAAGATTTACCTGCCTGTGAAAAAATGGAGAAATTTGAATTTGGAAATGTGTAGCATGAGTGTAAAAATAGTTTGTATTTGGAAAGATAAATTCAAGTTCTTTTGCAAACATCAGTTTACAGATGCAATGCCACAAACTGTGTGCAAACTGTCTAATTCCGAGGCTGAGAAACCATACTGTGCAAAACATTACAGGAGTTTCACTTTACACATAGCATCACATGCTAGCAACTGATTATCAACACACTGAATGTTTTGTGCATCGTAGCAGATTCATCAAAGAAATGCAAAAGAAATTATCGAAGGAAGAGAAAACTTTTACTGTTTAGAGAGATATAAGAGAAGAGACAGCGGATGCTGAATTAAGGCCCAAATATGCTCTATGCAAAAGATGAATATGGAGCATTTCATCTGTCTTTTGCATCATTTACATGCATAATTTGGTCCATTTACGGGGCAGCAACGATCTCTTTTCTGAGCTCTCTTCAGCCATTAAAAGTCAGTCTGATCTCTTGTCTTATCCTGTGCTCTGTCACTTACTCTCTTTTTTTTTCTTGGCTTTCTTTGATAAAACCTCTTGGGATTCTTTAAAGAATCCATTCACTTGGCCGGGCATTGCTATCCAGTTGTTACGCATAAAGCTAAATGCTGCTCTAAGATGACAGCCCAGAAGCAGAAGTGTGGTTTCTCAGCCTCGTCAGCTCCAGCAATGTACATAATAAATGTCTCTGTGCCATCAAAATGAATCAGAAACACACATTAAGGTTCAAAAGTTACAAGGTGCTTTCAGTCCATTTAGGGTTTAGCATCTGAACACAGAGTACAAATAGAAAATGTACAGAAGAGTGAAGTCAGGGTGACTTTGGGACAGTATTTTGGGGTGTTTGGGATGATAGCAGAGCTGTTCTTTGAAGAATTCTTGATTTCTTATAGAAATGGTTGCTTCCCTTCTGAACATCACTGCTTTTGGAGACAAATGTTTTTTGTCATCAGCTTATTGAAGTGGGTTCTTCCCAGGACTGACACGGGAAGTAGTCACCTGCAAAAACTGTGCAGATTAATTTTCAGGCTTTTTAAGAGCTCTCATCTGGAAGCCAAAATGTTCCTCACTACATTGCTGTATTTATTTATTTTTTCTGCTTTTCATTATCTCCACAGATCCAGCCATGAAGTGGTGCTCTTCCCATCTTCCCATCCTCCTCCTCCTTTCTGTCCTCAGCCTCTTCATCAGCAGAGCAGCAGGATTTAGGATCTGCGCCTACAATGTGCAGAACTTTAACCCAAGCAAAGCAAACAACTACCTGGTGTTACATACCCTGACAAAGGCACGACACACACACACACACATACACACACACACAGACCATTTCTTGTTGTTTGCTACTGTTATTTCAGGATCTGATTAAATTCTTAAGCCCCCCCCCCCGCCCTGCCCCCCCATTACGGTGCAAAATAAATATGTTTGATTTCTGCCTGTAGATGAGAAAAACTGAATATAGTAAAGAAAATAGAACACATATGGCAGCTTTGACAGTTTATATTTCTCTCTGTGTGTAGGTTGTATCTCGCTGTGATATCTGTCTTCTGCAGCATGTTGTGGATCCAGATAGCACAGCCATCAAAACTGTGGTCGAAACACTCAACAGGTAATTTTGTGCAGGAATGAAAATAATGTTCCTGTGTCCCATTCAGGTTCAGAAACATCTGAATCCAACTCCAATCCCAAAACCTTTGGGACAGTGTGTGAAATAACTCTACTCTGAGCTCCTTTCTCATGAATGGCTCAGGTCAGGGTTGGAATGTGGATCGACTGGTGCAGGGGTCTGCAATCTTTACAATCCTAAGGGCCATTTTTCTCTCAGCCCAGCTAAATAAAACTTGTTTTGAGCAGCAAATGTTACGAGACCTTTTGAAAAAAGACAACTTAGAATTTTTTATAAATATCTACTATAGGAAATTTGTTGTCATTTTTGAAGAACCACATTTTTATTTCTATTTTTAGGTTTTAAAATAAAGAAAATCAAAACTTCTGCAAAAAGAACATAGACGGATTTAGGATGTAGACATTTGATGTAGACAAACCCTGCATTTATTATTATGTCTTTATTTTAAAACATTAGTTAGTTCTTTATCATTTTAAGCTATGTATTAAGAGCCATTGTGGAAGGTCCAGAGGTTGCAGACCGCTGGACTGGTGAATGAATAGTTTTGCCTTTCTGCCCAACTCTCTCTTCACCACTACAGTCTGGTATAAGTGGCACAAATCTATCTGCAAGTATCTGAGAATATAGCCCCAAGATTATGAAACCCCTCCTCTTGTGGCATCAACTCACTCACAAACTGGAGTCGGCAATTCTTTTCTGAAGACCGTGGCTTTAGATTTGTATGTGCTAGTTCCTGGTTTCTTCACACATTTACAAAACACAACATTCATAGTACCTGCTGGAGGTTTCCATTTAAATAGGATCATATCATCTGCAAAAAAGTTTATTTACAAAAGTTGCAAGAAAGGGCAGCTCAACAATGACCAGAAGTGAGTTTGATCTTTAGAGTTCTGATTCCAGTTGTAAAATGACCACAGTGGAGTTGCAAAGGGTCTGGTAACCATCCGCTGCTCCAAATGTACTCCACAATGGACACAGTCCACTTAGACTGCTCAGGCAAGCTCCCACAAACTGTAGTGTTATTGTGAGGTTAAAAAGACGGTTTAGCACTCAACCATGATGAAAACCACACAGATCTTTCTGATGGTTTGATGTTTGACTGTCTGCGGTGCTTTTCTCTCCTGCCCCCTAGCATAGACTTTCCCAGGAAGGCTGATTTTCCTTCCAGACCACAACTCTGGTCTGCTGGTTCTGGATTTCTTTATTGAACCTTGAAATGAAATAATGAGGACCAATCAGAGAAGATGCCTAGTAGAAGAAAAGATCAGCAACATAACTCTGCTACAAGCAATATTTATTTAGTAATATATGTTAGCATCAGAATATTAAATGCCGGCATTGTATAAAATGCCTAATAAAATGACAAATACAATTAAGAGTGTAAAATTTCCACATAGGACAGGTTTACAGCAACTCATTTTGAGTGCACAAGATTTTGCGTTTCTGTAAAGCGTGGTATGCGGAGGTATTGGATTTTGGTCTTCTTCGAGAAGTGCAATGTCACCCAAATAGCTGAAATAAAGTTTCTGTAGCAGCTGGCAGAGGAACTTTGAGCGAAGTTTATGGAGGAAAAACAGGCACCAGGGCAGGTGGAACAAGGTGGACCACCTACAGCAGTTCCAGGTGCAGAGAAGCTGCAATAAAAACAAAACCTTGGACACATGCAGCAGATGTGAGACTGTCTGTGACTTGTAAATAGTTGTATACGCCTCATTGTAAATGAGTGAATAATACCTCATAGTAAATAATTTACAACATCTCCAGATGAACTGGGATCAACGAAAGACCCACCACTGATGTTCCTTATAAAATGCTCTGTAAATGTAAGCTATCAATAAACATATAGGATGAAGAACAACACTTTACCTTCCACATACATGAACTGCTAGCTTGTAGAAATGAGAACGTCATGACTTGATTATGAGAGAAAAAGGTAGCAGGAATATTAAACATTTAAGCAGGTTTTGGTGTGCTTGTGTAGTTTTTATATTCCTCAGATCAGGGGGATGTTTTTACAGCAGTGCACTGGTACCATTTCTCTGCTGTGTTTTAATAATTTACCCTGTTGCTCTCTGTGTTAAGGTATGACGAATATCAGTACCAGTCAGTGTCCAGTAAGAGTCTGGGAAAATCTCCCGATGACATGCAGCAGTATGTGTTCATCTACAGGTAAGAGGGTTGCAGCTCTGAAGGTCCTCGTTTGGGTCACAAAAACAGAAACTGACTAACTTTTAGCACAACTGACACATTTGGATGGGAAAAGAAGTAAATACAATCCCTGCAGGGAACAGACTTTTAATGTCATGAACATGTTAAAAATGAAAAGTAAACACTGTTATTGTGGCCGAGATGGTTGATAAATACTTAAGAGCCAGTCACTTACCAAAGTTTAGCCCAAACTGTTGCAGAAGTGATATTTAGCCTTTATCAGATTCCAAATAACAGGTTATTGCTTGTATTCAATCATGTGACTTTTGCAGCCTCACATACCTCCACCGAACAATGTGGTGGTCAAACAAGACAGAATGGTTAATGTTATCCAATGAATATGTGAGACGTCATGTGAGTTTTTCCACAGTTCAGATCCGAGTTCATCTCTAGATATCTCAGAAAACGTAACTGACGTGATGTCATAGATCAGAGGTCACAAACAAGCCGACCGCGGTCCGGATCCACCTGTTAGAAGCAACTTTGGGCTTTTTTTTCTGTGAAGTTGCTTCCAAATATAGTCAGTCGCGGGTTTTTTGGCTTTTTTTCTTGTGTGTAGTTGCTTATTTGAGCTTGCCCTGTTCCTCTAATGAAGCACTCCTGATTGTCTTACAGCTGTCCACAATCAGGCAATAACCCATGGATGCAGAACAGGAAATGTGAACACAACTGTGCATTTTTTTCTTTTTTTTCATGAACTAGTCGTGTAAACAGTCCTGGTTCCTTGGTTGCCTCAGCCGTCCAAACTAGCGGTCCCCTACCCACAATGAGCACACAACTTCACTTGACAGAGCAACAGTGACAATGTCCATGAATAAATAGGAAATATGTCAAATATACACAATAAACACTATAAAAGAGAGTGTATTGCAGGGATCATCATGCAGCCTCTCGAAAAGCCGTCTTATCCATGAGGCAGATGCACATCTGTCCTTTAACAACATGAGGAGGGGACAGTTTTTAGTTAAGGTTTTACCCCAGGTGTTTATAAAATCAGACTTGGCTCCAAAAGTTTTTCTCCAACTGTACGTCCTTAAATTTTAGTTTAATTCCCCTGATATAGATCCTTCTACATTATCCAGGAAATATTTGATCTTTAAATCAGAGAAACACCCATCGGTTCAGTTCTTGATATCTGGAACTATCTGATGCATCAGACCAGCTTCTGCACAACCAAAACAACCAAACTTCCCAGGAACTTTTGGTGGATGAAAACAGTTGAGATAAGACCCTTCATGATAAATCTTGCATTGCGTTTACTCCTGGAAGTACCACTTCTGCCGTTTTTATAGCATTGCTTTACGTGTTTGTTGTAAACAAGCAATGACTATCATAGATTACATTCCTCATAGGAGTCCATTCTATGTCCTCCTTGCTAAGATTGCTAAGACATCCTAGTGGATGACGGTAAAACATTAACTCAAATTAAAACGAGCTCAACTCAGTATGTGAGTAACCGGTAAGGGCAGTGTAGGGACCAGTTTGACCAAATATAAGGTGACAGGGTCAACAGCAGGCAAAAGTACGGAAAGTTTTAAAGACAAGCTTGTTGGCCAAATCTGAAATGATCTGCATGTTATGTATCATTGCCAAATGCTAACCTTTTCTATTGACACCCTATGGATTGGCAACTCTGTCTGATCTGAGTTCTCTAAAGCGCCCCCTTGTGGAATCCTCTCGTAACAAACCTAGTTTACTAGCAAGTTTGAGAACATTTCACTCACTCAATTAGGAATGGACAATATTGGACTTTTGGCCTATATCCCATATGCCTATATATTACAACTCATTTGGCCAATAATCAATACAGATATTTCCCTCTGACGTGGGGCGATAAAAGCCCCATGAGTTTTAATTTGGCCACAACATCTGGTCAGCTAACAGAGAAAGACACTAACCAACTGAAGTAAATCTCCCTTCCTCTCTGAACAGGACAAACACAGTAAACATGACGGGTCAACATCAGTATACGAAGAAGAACTCCTTCGTCAGAGAGCCATTTGTCGTCCAGTTCCAAAGCAGCAACACAAGTCAGTGGATGAAAGCAGGACAAACACCGATGATCTTTTATACTTAGACTCATATTATGTTAAATCGTATCACTGAGACACTGTTTGAGATCATGAAAACTTGTTGCAATACCACTTTACACAGCACAGGGTGGCAGTGGTAGAGCAGGTTGTCCAGTAACAGGAAAGTAAGCAGTTTGCCTCCTGCTTCCTTCCAGTCAATCTGTCCTGAATGTGTATGTATATGTAGGATAGATGTGATGCTGCCACGTTTCTATCAGCCTACCCCAGGAGCTGTGGCTACACATAGGATTTACCACCACGAGCATGAATAATGGACTTAATGTAAAGCTCTATATAAATCTGACCCAGTGGTCATTATTGTTGTTCTTTACTTGTTTTAAGACATTTCTCATTTGTCTAAAGGCTAAATGTTTTCCATATTTTAGAACATCTTACCATTATTTCACTTGATTGTAGTGTGAATCATCTGCAGTTAAATGTTTTTTCCTAATATTAAGATAGCTCTTTTTGCAGTGTTTTCCCTGCTCTTCTGCTTTACTTTCCTCCTTTCTGCCCTCCAGATATCAATGAGTTTATTTTGGTTCCTCTCCACACTGACCCGGCAAAGGCTGTCCAGGAGATCGACTGGCTCTACGATGTCTTTGAGGAAGTCAGCACAAAGTGGAATAACACTGTAAGGAGTTTCAGCCTATTCCCCAAATAATTTACCTTTACATGTTTTCTTACTAAGAAACTTTTCTTTAAGTCCAAAGCTGCTTTTTTATTGGAGGAAGTAATGAGCCTACCTGCAGCCTACCTGCAGCCTACCTTGTGGTGTTTAGTCTGAAAAACTTGTAGGTAAAGTACTGACAACCGCTTGGCCGTTCCTTTGCTCATTCTTCAGGCTGACTTTTGAGACTTTAGGACAGTAGGTATCTCATCCAAGCCTTGTTTCCATCAACGGGTGCAGATCGGGACGTTTAGAGTACAGATATGGTTTTTAAACTAATCTTGTAGCGTACCAACAGCCAACTGTAACCTTACCTGAGAGGCTTTTTGTTTTTACGCCAGGTCGCACGGGAAGTTATTTTTTTCAACCAATCAATGAATTGCAGTGTGTCAAGCTCCACCCTTTTGGGTCAGATGGGTTAGATTGGTACCCCAATGGAAGGATCCAAAAAGTGTAGGACAGGTTGGTTATTGGGGTACCATTACCAGCGTCCCGACCCGCCTCGCACCCGGTGGTGGAAACGGGGTTTAGTGTAATTGATCCTTCCTCGTCACATCCTTGTGGCTGTCCATGTACACAGGTAGTCTGACAAATGCAGATTTTTCTCTATGTTGGCGCTTCTGTCCACATGTAAACTGGATTTTAGGCTCTAAAACCAAACCTTTAGGAAAACTTCCTCCAGAGTAAAGATTTTTGGATTAATCCGCCGATGTCGTTCATGTGTGGACAGGATGACCGGCTCTTTGAGCCAAAAGAAACAGAGATGCTCTGAATCATCTCTGTGCATCAAAGATTCAGTTCAGTTGATCTGACAGAAATATGTGTGTCTGTGGTGTGCAGAACGTGATGTTCCTGGGTGATTTCCACGCCAGCTGCGCATACGTGACCCGACAAGACCGGAAAAACATCCGACTTTATACAGACCCCAATTTCTCCTGGCTGATCGGAGACAGAGAGGACACCACCGTCACCGATGAGACCAACTGTGCATATGACAGGTGTGTTAAAATGGCTCAATGGAGAGGGAGAAAATATCCAGTTTTATTTTCATGTATTTATTTTCTTATAGGATTGTGGTCCATGGACAATCCTTCCTGAAAGAGATTGTGCCATTCTCTGGAAGAGTCTTCAACTTTGGCAGAAGATTTAAGACGAGCATGAAAAGGGTAAGACCACCATCCTGCTTCACTTGTCTTCACCACAAAGTCTGATCACACTGTGGTCCACTTTAAGTGTTATTTTTTATTTTGTTTTTACTTAAATTTATTTCATATCAATCTTATTTTTTTTTTTTTAAACAAAACCAAGTTTCCATCGTTCTACAACTGCAGATTATTTTCAACAACAGTTTTAGTATCGTTCCTTTTTAAAGAAAGTAATTACATTTACAGGATTAATGCTTTTAAAAGTAATAAATGATGTCACCGCATCACTTGCTGAGTGAATTAGTTGGTTGGAGTTACGTCTGGCACTAACAGATTGTAGGGATTTTATTAACATCTGAAGAAAAATTTAAGATTAATTTTATTGTCGTTCAACAAAACTTGAGAGAAGCTGAGTGAGCTGCACATGCTCAGTGACATGCTTAGGACAACCTGATCACAATATACAAAATTAGCTGCTACACTAACGGCAAATTTATACTCTCATGGGGTCTGCGTGCGGTCGGCTACAGCATTGCTGACGCTGGTGAGTTTGCTCTCGCACTCGAGCGTAGGGGGTGTGAGTCGTTTTGGTGTTGGGTTGCAGTTTTTTCTCCTAATCTGAAGGTGGCAGCAGGGGTGGTATCGCTCGGTGAACTCACCAGGTCGGAGTTCTTTTGATGGTTCATTTCACTTCCACTACGTATTTTCTGTTTTACAAACAACAATATGTATGTTTCAGTGTCTTTATTAGCTTGTGGAAGAAAATTAAGAAATAATTCAGTCAGCCTCTCATTAGCTTGATCCAATGGGTGTTGTTTTTAAAATGGTGGTTACCACACAAATTCAGCAAGAGAATCCAGAAATCCGGAAACTCGTAAATCGTAATTGACCAGTCATAAGTGAGACTTCTGCTGACCGTCTGCTTAGCAGGGGTGCACATCGGTCTGAAAGAGGTGTCTTTGTGGAGCTACGTGGCGCCTACAGCGGTGATGCAGATGCCAGCGTATAAACCCGCCTTAACTCTGTAGCACATTTACGTTTTTCCTCTTGGAAACTTGTACTTTTGTCCCTTTTCAAATAAATAAATTAGGAAAAAGAAAGAGAATAGACTGAGAGTGAATCAGGATTTTCTTTTTCTTCTTTATTTAATAACAAAACACACAGGCTCTCATAGCGAAACAGCAACAGAGTTTCTGTCTGAGAAAATAACTTCGAAACTAACCAGTAACGTTACCACTAACATTAGTTCTCTGTTCAACACAACACTATTATTTGTTAATCCAGTTAAACAGTGAAGTCTGTAACTCTGGTTTCCATGGTGATTCTTGTTCATGTGGTTCAACCTGCTGGTGATGGATGATGCAGGTCTGTCTAAGGGATCAGAGATCACTGTGTCCAGATTAAACCTGAGGTCTGCACGATGAAGCGTGATTAACATTCCCGGATATCTCTCTGTTACCTGGGTTAATTTACCCAGACATTCAGGATCTGTACGACGAAACTGGTTATCAGCTCAGTAATTCAACCAGGGTCTTCCATCCAGATCAGAGTTCGCTCACATGAAAGGGGCGGAGTTTGCAATCGCAGACATGGAGAAACCGTACAGGGCAGCTACTTCACCATGGAGGAGCAGGCCATTATTCCTCAGTGAATATGAAGAATGTAAACGCAACATCCAGGCTAAAATCAACACTGTTGCCACAGCAACAGCCAGGAAGAAATGCTGGCAGAAAATTGCCGACTGTTAATTTTTAAATTCATGACTAAATTAATTCATGGGACTATAAACGAACATCACTGATCACTCAGTTTCAGCTTATTCCGGCCTAGACGTTGCTGGCAGAGCTTCCTCAATTCCTTCCTTTCCGTCATATTTTCCATCCAGCTGTTTGGAGGCTCAGCACCCGTGTGAGCGCGTTTGTGTGCTGGTGGAGCTAAACGGACTTGGAAACAAGTCAAGGTCAAAAACATTCTTCAAAGCGCTCAGTGTCGAGGCTTTCTGCCTTCATCAGAAGGCTGCATCTATTCCTAAAAACTTTCTCTCCTAAGCCTCCTCTCATGAGCACACCAACATTGACAGAATGGGCGGCCATTTTCCAAGAGAGCAGGTTAGCTGTTCAGCATTAGGTACCATGGTGATACACCTGGTAAGAAGTGACCCATAGGACTGAAAACCCCAGGTTAACCCCGAAGTTACCTCAATAAGAGAAATCCAGCTTCGTCGTACAGGCCTCCTGAAATTCCTCCAGACTGATTGAATGGTTTCATGATGCTCTGACTGTAGAGGAGGGATATGGAAATGCTTCAGTCTTTCTTTAAGAACTTTGTTTTTAAACTGTTTGATGATTTTCTAACTTTTCGAGACGAACTGGATCCTCTGAACATCTTTGGTCCTCAGAGACTTTCATGGACGCTGCTTCTGGACCAAATCATCATTTTTAAGGGATCATCACTCTTCCTGAATTTCCACATCTGTTGTGGGACTAAAATGTAAAACTGGATGTTTATCACCAAATGAAACGAGGCTGGTGTTTCGTTCCGTCTCCAGTGAAATAAAAGTGTTTTGTTTCCAGTGCATCCCAATCTGTTTTAATCTGGTTGCTTCTGTCTGCAGGTGTTGGAGCTCAGTGACCATTTTCCAGTGGAGGTGAGACTAAAAGGCTCCGCCCTACACCTTCAGGCCACGCCCCTTCTGAGCCTCCTCGGTGTCTCTGTGATCGTCTGGTCCTTCCTGCCGGATCTGTGATGATCTGGTTTAAATTCAGTCACTTCCTGTTTATCTGCTCTCATCAGTCTGGTCTCTTTTAACACAAACCATGAGCCAGTATGTTTAAAGGCAGCTTCGTCTGGTTTAAACAGGTACGGATGAATTTCCAGGTAAAAACGGATCACTCTGGACTTTACAACTTGTTCTGACCTTCAGGTGGGTTGAGAATAAAATATCTGCATTTCTGCCAAAAAAAAAAAAAAAAGAAATATTATTTTTACAAATGTTGGATCCAGTATGTCACTAAGCAGCTACAGTCAGGGAATTAAACCACCGACTCAGCTGCTGTTTCTGCTGACACCTCCAAACCTCCGACGGACTCGGGCTCTGCGGTGGAAACTAAACGTTGTGCAGAATGAAAGAAAACCAATGCCTCAGGTTGATTTTTAATTAAACACGTTTTTAGCTTTTTCTTTAAAGGTAAATCTTTTTCTGTTACTATTTCCTTTTTTTCTTCTCTCGTCTTCCACGTCAGGTTTGTTTGTTTCTGAACAGAACCTGGTATAAATAGTTGGAATTTGTCAGGAAATTTGAAAACTTGTCATGATTTTGTGTTTTAATGCTAAATAAAGTTTTCATCTTGAACTTTAAAGACCCTGTGTGTAAGAATTACTCCCATCTAGTGGTGCACTAGTATATTACAAGCAACCGAGTAGCGCTCTACTGGAACCTCACCATTTAAGAGCGTTATTACAACTATGGATGCCACGGAGGGTCATAAATGTGAAGTTTGAGTTTCCCGTCAGGTGATGAGGCACAGAACGATACATAATTCTGTTTTTTTGTTTTTTTTTGTTATGCTTATAAGTTACAGGCATGCCTTTCATGTATTTGGTACCAAGCTACTGCTAATAGCTAATGTTATTGTGTGAAATAATTTTTTGGGACTTGCAGACTCAGAGATCATCTGATGAAGGAAGAGAAAGAGGGAGAGGTAGAGGGAGTCAAAGTAGAGGCAGTGGACCTGTCGGCACTGCAAGAGGAAGATCCTGTGCTGTAACATTACTCTGTGTTTAATACCGTGTATTTAAGTTGATTTATCAAGGGAGGTGGGCAACGTATTGATTCAAAATAATTATTATCTAAGAGATATTTTGAGTCAGAATGTTTGCCGTTCTAGTGATTAAATCACAACAAGAAACTGGTATTACTTTGGTCTATTTTGTCTGACTAGAAGGAGGACAACTACCCCCACTCCCATTGACAAATCAGCTGAAATAAATTATGAAACACGAGGAAAAGCTCTCGGAAAATACGACTGAAAGAAGCGCACGGTCTCCTACTGGTATGACTTCTGTGAAGAGTAACAACAACTGAAAACTGCTGCAGCGGAGCTGTTCTTCTGTAGGCTAAATAAGTAGCCATTTCTGCCGTGTTCTGACTTGCAGGTAAAACGCATAAGGCTAACAAGTTTGTCCCCTTTCGACAACCATATTCAAAGATGGCGGTGCAACATGGTAGCCTCCAGGTGGGTGCGCTGCCTGCTATGTATTTATAAACAACTCGTTCTGAGCTACGAGAACGCTTTGTGTTCTTGTAGTGATCAGACTTTGGTAAAAATATGTATTTATGAAAGCAGTACTTGATTTTTGGTAACAAAAACCAAATAAGCTACACACTGTTCCTTTAAAAGCTTGAAACGTGGTTAGTGTGAGATGTCTGTTGACCTTTACAATCAGAGCTTTTGAGTAATTCCATGAAATTAGTACAATTTAATTTTATCTAAACTTTTTCGTTGTATTTTACCCATTAAATCGCTAAAATCAATATTTAAACTGTTTTCTTTAAACATTTAAATGTCTCCTTTAACACAGTATAAAACACATTGATTAATATTTTGTCTTTTTTTGCAGAAATATCATTTTTTAGTTGATGTCACATATTTTCAAATTTCCTTTGTGGCCTTCAATGAAGGGCAAATAACAAATAAAACTACATAAAAGTTCAAACTTTTTTTTTTTTTTAAATAAATTGAGAATTATTAATAACATTGTTTAGTTCTGTACCTGAGTAACTCCTTAACCCTGATACCAAACGATCCCTATCGTCCCTCCATAAAAACTATGGTACGATCCATGCGAGCACTAATATCAAGAAATGACGCCACAGACGACCCGTGGCTTCCTTCTATCACTACATTTTGTTAATTTATCTTCTGGTATTGTGTTACATGGTAAAAAATACAAAAATATTATTAATTAATAAGTTTTTGTTATTTCAAGAAGAAATTCTAATCTAATGACGTCCTCAGCTCCATGATAAATGCTCACAAGATAAAAAACACAAAAAAAGAGACAAATGCTCATAAACTGTTTTCTGGTCTATATCTACAGTGAGAAAATGATTGTGTACAGAAATAAAAATATGAAATATGTTTACGTATTGATTTAATAATGAAATATGTACAAATACTTTCTAAAACCAATGCACTAGTATAATATGTATATGAAACTGATTTTGTTTGTAGTTTTGTCACACCTAAGGCCACATTTTATTTCACCCACTGGTGAGAAAAAGTTCCTTTATAGCCGCTGCTTTGGTTTGTCTTACCTCTCACACCCCATTTCACACTTTGCTCAGAATAAAACACTGAGTCGTTAGAGCACTCCTGGCCTATGATGAGTCAGGACTTGTGTCCATATATAAGAACAACAGGACTGACAGGTGCACGGTTATCTTTAAGATCACCGATTTATTAGTCAGGCAGAGGTTGTCCCTCTCGTGCTTGGGCCGATGTGTGACATGTCGAATGTGACATTTAACAGAAAATTTAATTTTTTTTTCTTCTTTTATTAGAAAAATAAAGTTCGTAAAACAGTTTGTTAGCATTTGTTTTATTTTTACATTTGTCTTGGGAGCTTTTGTCTGCGCATCCATGTGCTCTCACTATCTGGTATTTAGTATGTAGAATGGCGGCCATTTTGAGCCAAAATCACAACCTTGTGGCACTCAACCCTGTTTAATGGTCCGCTAGTCTTTTTTTTTTTCTTTTTTTTTTTTTTTTTAGTTTTTAAGAGTTTCTCTCTACATTGTTTTGAAGTTTTTGGTACCAGTGAGTGTCCATCAGCTCAGAGACCTTCTGGTAGACCTCTTTGACTGGTGTGAACAGAACTTCCTCCAGATAAACGCCAGCAAGACAAAGAAGGTAGTAGTTGTCTCCAGCAGGAAGCCCCATCAGATCACACCAGTGAGCATCCAGGAAGTCGACCATGAGGTGTTTGAGGAATATAAATACCTGGGTGTTCACCTCAATAACAAACTGGGGTGGTCAGTATACTGAGAGACTCTACAGGAGGGGTCAAAGTCTGCTCCATCTGCTGAGGAGACTGAGGTCCTTGGGTTTCTGCAGGACACTGCTGAGGACGTTCTGCGACACTATGGTGGCCTCTGCAGTGTTTTATGCAGCGTCTGGGTCTGTGGGAGCACTGAGAGGGACAGAAACGGACTGAACAGGCTGGTCAGCAGGGCCAGCTCTGTCCTGGACCGTCCCCTGGACTCTGTAGAGGGCGTAGGGAAAAGGAGGATGCTGGCTAAGCTGACCTGGTAACAACTTCCACCCTCTACATGAGACTAGGGGGGCTCTCAGAAGCTTCTTCAGCAGCATCCTCAGCACAAGAAGAAGCACTTCAGGAGATCCTGCAACCCATCAGGCATCAGGCTGTTCAACAGCAGTCTGTCAAAACGGACACACGTGTTTCCACCAACATGCTCTTTAACTACATCAGTCTGTATATAATCGCAACAGCGTACACTTGTCCTTTGTCAGTGTCTACTAATAGAATAACATTAATAGACAGTAGACATGAAAATGTCTGCTGTAAATTTAATGCTGTAAATATTTTGTCTTAATTTTTATTGTAATATTTCTCTTTCAACTCTTGTCCCTCCATCTCTTACCCTCTGGATACAAACGCCAGCCACCAAGAAGAGAAACGTCTGCATTTCGTTGTTTGGGCCACAGTGATGGTGTCTGTGCAGACATTTACTACGTAGATGACTACAGACATAATAAAATGGCCTCCTTCTTCTACTGGCAGTTCACAAACAAAATCACGTGGTCGCTATGTTATTTTTGTTTTTTTTTTAAGATGGCAGGGTTCAAGTTTGTGCTAAAATAGTATCTACTCTGCCCTGGAAAACTTTAATGGAAAACCCTACAAACCAAGTTCAGCCGATAGGTACTCGTGAAAAAGGATTTTTTGTTAAAAACAGGAAACAGCATCTGTTTGTTCAATGTTCGCGTCTTGCTAGTCTGTTCAGCTTCCTAAAGTTGATCTTTAACAGATCTGGAAAGCAGTTCACCCTGACTCCCTTCATTTATGGTCCAAAATACTAAAGAAAAATCTGTATGTGCACCACTAAATTTTATTTCAGGGAAGTCCAAATTAGCTGCTTGGAAAACCAGGAAGAACTGTGTTAGCAAGGTGGGATCCGAAGACATTCTGTGGACATTTAACCTTCCTCTTGTTAGTTTTCTGTTACCATGTCTTATGTTGATGGGTCGGTTTTGACTTGTGTCTTAAATCAGCTGTAAAATACACATAAAACAATTATCTATCACACAATTTATTTTATTATCTCTTGGTTATCTTGTTAGGCTTCCTTATTCATGAAAATCATAATTTTATGTTTTTGATGTGGGCCTCTGGACATTTTTTTGTCAGTATGCCTCTCAGTTTCAATAACAAAAGATGGTAAAATGAACCTCAAGACAATCACATAAATAAATAAAATGTGTTGTGTTGCCTGACTATTACTGAGGGGTTTTAGAACACATTTCTTAAATAAATTTCTTTAATTTACTTTTTCTTTTTAATATTACTAACTTTAGTAGCATAGTGTTACAGGTCAGTTTTGACCCATATACTTTTGCTTCAAGAAAAAGGCCAAAAAGTTTTAAATGTTGATTTGCAGCTTGACTTATAGCAGTGTTTGAGTTTTACAAACTCACAATGAAAAGGGAGGTTTTGATCATATTTGAGCTGAAAAGAAGGTGTTGTGTTCAGTCTGTGAAGATTCTTTGGTGCTTCATTTTTAGTTTCTTTCTTTCTTTCTTTCTTTCTTTCTTTCTTTCTTTCTTGTCAGTCCTCCTCTGTGTGTGGAGGCGCTGCAGCTGACGTCTGTCTCAAAAGTCCGTCCTACCAACGAAGAAGACGAGTTACTTCCTCACAGCAAAGATCGTCTACTGAATATTTTTTGTTGAGAGGTGTCACGTGGACAAAAGTATCAGCCTATTTCTGTAGCTTCAACAGAGAAGCGTTTCTTTGATTCTGCTTGATGTTTTATAACGTATTTTGTACCCTTTTGATCAGCTTTTGTTGTTAGAGTCAGTTATGCTTCTTAATGGATGATTAAGAAAATAAAAACGAAGCAAGTGACAGAATCTACTATAAGCAAAAGACAAGACAAAAACTACTTTCAGGATTCAGAAAAGTATATCAACTTTCGGATAAAAAAGAGGGGAATAAAGTACACGACTGGAGGAGACAGCCTGTAAATAAAATAACTCAAGTAACTTTAGTTTAAAGACTGTTACTGTGGAAATTATAAGGAAATTGAGTTGTGTTTAGGTACCACAAATTAACATATCAAGTATTTGAAGTTTTTTTATGTTGTCGGTTTTTTCTTTTGTTATAATAACAAAATTAATTTGAAAACAGGAACTCTCTGTACATGTGTGTGAGATAAATTTATACCAAAAAGGATATAAATAATAAATCAGCTAGAAGTAAATGTAAAGTTTTGTAAAGTAATCACTAAATGTTTGGCATTCATTCATTCAGTCAGTTAGTGATATATCTCGTTTTTGTGGCATTTCCTTCATTCTGTACAGGATTATCTAAATTGTTCGCAGTTCTCGGAAACACACCGGAGTGAGACCTCTTTCCGTAAGAACCTCTATGACCAGTGCTTTAGGAAACGTGGCCCTATCGAGACTCCAGCAGCATCTGGTAGATGAATGAGCACCAAACAGCTTCAGCTTTCTTTTCCATCCGCCTGCCAGTCTACATTACAGCCTCAGCAGTGCCCTGACGCCCCTTTCTGACCAAGCATGTCTGAGGCTGAACAAGTACCGGCCTCGGCTTCTGAGGCCGCCGCCGCTGTCCTGGACGCCTTGAACGCCACGGACTCCAACGGGACCGAGGCGCTTAATGCCACGGCTAAATTCGTGGCCACTACAGAGGGCACGGCCCTGGCGTACGGCAGCCTGGTGTTCATGGCTCTCCTGCCCATCTTTTTCGGTGCCCTGCGGTCTGTGAATTGCTCCAAATCCAAGGTAACTTAATCAGACCGGGATTTGAGGAGTTCTCTGCAGCCGGCTGCCGTTAGCCTCCACCGGTTAGCTAGCTCAGCTAACGGCTCGTTAAATGACTCGGAGCGAGTCTTAAACAATATTTATAAGCAAAATATCTGATAAACGCAAGTGTCTGAGTTAAATACAGCATCGTGTGTGTTAAAACTCGTTAAAATAATTTGGAGGCGGTAGGAACAGACGTTACAGCTGTTCGTACTGTAACGGTTTGGCCCTTTAACGTGTAACTGTCCACTTGTTGCACTGTGTTCAGGTGTGTTTGTGGGGCTTAAAGTGTTTGAAAACAAACGTTTTTTCCACCTGTGTTGGGTGTTGTTGGACGTTTGTCCTGTCATGGTCAGGTGATGAAAGTGTCCCAGATGTTTGTTTACTCTTCTGTCCGCGTTGTTTACCCGCTGTCAGACTTTTATCTGGGCACACGTCATTCTGAGGGTCACACAAACAAACACACACACAGCATCGTTGTTAAAATAACATCCAGGTTATATGAAGCCGACCTGAGGACGGTGAAGCAGCGCCTGGTGTGTGTGGCGGCTAAAGACATACGTGTACTTAAGGTAGGCTTTTTGGGGGTTTTTTCCTCACACATGCGCAGTTGCTTTAGTTGGCTTCCACATCCACTGCAGCAGCTGGGGATTATAATGGATACAGAAGCATTATGTAGAAAAACTACTGCCTCCACACGTAATTAGAGGGTAACACAATGCCAAGGAGGAAAGACATCAGCAATGATCTTAGAGAGGCAACTTTTACTATCCATCAGTCTGGGAAGAGTTATAAGGTCATGTCCAAACTATCTGGAGTCCATCATCCTACAGAGAGAAAGATATTCACAAGTTAGCTGCCAGGCTTCCCCAGATGTCTCCTCACAGGTGATTCACAGCGTTCTGTTCTTTAAAGATGTCTGTTGTTGATTTGTGTTGGATGTTTTTAGATAAAAAGATCATCAAAGTAATGAAGCATGATCAGTAACCATGTTTACATGGACACAAATATTCAGATGAAAAGCCAGACTGGAATAAAAACGCTTTGTGTGAACGATCCAGTTGAAAGATTCTGATCCGATCAAGTGCATTCGGATCGCAAATTCATTTTGATCGACAGGGATGGGTTATGCTGAGTGTTGTTCTGGTCAGTAGCTGTTAACACGGAGCACTTTTGATCCAATCAGAGTACAAATGAGTCATGTAAATATGTCAGTTGGTTTGATGGGAAAGAATTTTTTTTTTTTAATCCGCGGTGGTTAAAGCTGTTTTCATAAGAATCAGATCAACAAGATCAACCGCTTCAATCCTTGATGATGATGATGATTATGATGACGTGTTTCCTCCATCTGACTCCCAGATGGATGATTGTTGATTTTGGGTCCTACTTCCAGTCGTCTTCTTTGTGACCGATCTGATCCCTCTTTCTTCCTGTCTGTGCACATCTGTCCATCCATCCATCCTGTCTGTCTGTCTGTAGGAGCTTGGAGAAAATGATTACGATTCTGGGTTCAGAGTGAGTATCAGAGCACACTGCCTGTTCACAGCACCAACACATCATCGACACCATAGGTGTGTGGAGGAGACTGCCTACTCCACCAATCAGCTGACTGCAGCTTTCTGCATGAACTGACGCGGCTGCTCTTAGTTTATCCAGCAGATGTTGACAGGTTGGCCAACAAGAAACCAGCCGCCTGTCAGGTGAAGATTTAGCTACTTTAGGAAAAAAAAACTTGTATTGTTGTTTTTGAAAATTTCCCTCGAACTGAAGACTGCAGATGAATCTTCTTCCATGCTGCCTGATGGTTCTATCCTCTATATACTCCCCCCCGTCCCATCACATAATGATGCACCACCTGGGTCGAAGGAGCAGTTCCTCTCAGGAACCAGTGCTGGCTGCTCGTTGGACAGATCAGTAGTAACGACAACCATGCGTGTACGCAAGTTCCATTGGGAAGTTTGTTGTTGGGAATGTGAAGCTGGAAAACGGCTCATGACAGAAATCTGTGGTGTTTGGGACACGGGAGGAAGCATTTAAAAAGAAACAAAAACAAACTGAGGCAAATGGAGCAGATTATTATCACAGCATCCAAACTTGTTGAATGAGTTTTAAACATCAGTTAATGTAAAAAAAAAAGAGTGAAAACATGAACCATCAGGTCAGAAAACAAAATGATGCATAATCAAGTTCAATTTTATTTAAAGAGCACATTTAAAAACAAGTTGCCATTGGCCAGACTGCTGTACATTGAAAGTAATCATGTAAAAAAAGTAACACTAATAAAAGCAATAAAAGACAGAATTAAAAAAAGGAAAACAAACTCTCATACGGACTTGAAAGCCAGTCATGGAGATGTTCATGGACCAGGACTGACACCTACATGTAAGAGTTATGGTAATCCAGTTTAAGTAAAAGTCAAAATGGTGGTTTTAATTAACCTGGTGGTAGATCTGAGAGTCATCTGCATATAAATGAAAAAAAGATGCCATATTTTCCTAGTATAGAGTCTAAGGGTAGCGTGTAAATGGAAAATAAAATTAGTCCAAGAATAGAGCCTTGGGGCATCTCACATGTAAGAAGAGCTGAAGAGGTAACATTCTCAGAGGCTTGAAGAGAAACTGTTTACAGACGGTAAGACGTGAGCCCTTGTGGAACTGAACCTTTGATGCCACAGTGCTCCCGGTGGGAAATCAGGATTCTGTGATCAGCTGTGTAAAATGCTGCTGGGAGGTCTAAAGGCAAAGAACTGACAGTCTCCTGATTCTGTAGCTATTTAAAGATCATTAAACGTGTGAAAGTGCAGTTTCTGTGTTTTGAAAAGCTTTTAATAGGACTGGAACGGTTTCAGAGTGTAGTGTGTACGAATACTATCCTTTCTAATATTTGTGATTAAAATGGATGTTTTCAAAAGGTTCAAGGTTGGTTTGAGTTTGATCTGGTGCTGAGCTTGTGAACCTGGACTGTGTGTGGTTGCTGATGTGGAACAGTCACTAACTTACTAGGTGTGCTGTTTGTTGTTTCTTGGCTGCATGAACAGGTGGTGTGTATGTTTTTAATATAACTAACAGCTGCTCTGACTGGGTTCTGGTAGAAAGTATCTGGTGTTCTCAGCCCCAGTTAAGCGCTGATGTTGACTCAAACTAGTGTGTTGATCTCGTTCCACCAGCAGGAAACACACACTCTGCTGTAAAGGATGAGATGATGATGCAGAGGAATAATCAGAGTCGCTGTGTCAGATCCTCGTCTTCATCTTCCTCTCTTCTGTCCCAGTTTGGGTCTCGGGGGAGGAGGTGGAGGAGAATATAGATGAAGGTGACGACTCTTCATCTTCTTTCTCACATCAGCTCAAACCTCAGGACTGAACACACACATAGTAAACTGGAATCTCTGTGTGTGTGTGGTGTGTTGTCAAGGTGATACACAGCTGGTTTGTGATGGTACAAAACTACAAATATGATTAAAATGTTCTTTTTTTAAACATCAGTATTTGTTGTGGCATCAGAGCTCTGAAACTGGAGAAATTTTCCACATAACAGACAAAGATGCGCAGCTTCTACATAATGCAGCAATCAGACAACCACGTGTGTTCTGCCAGAGGCTACTTCACCTCCTCTGGTTATCCTGCTCACAGCATTAAATCATCACTGTGTCCCAATTTAGGGTCCACACACTTTGGAGTGCACAGACTACGTATCAGTGGAGTTTCCTACGTGGTCCGTACACTCCGAAGACGTTTACCATTTGTGAAACGGGACCGCTTACCCAGCCAACGAGAATTCCCCATAGCAGCAACGTAGGACATTGACAGAAAACCAAATGCTAATGTCAGTCATGTTATTAACAATGTTAAGTTAACGATTAAAGCAATAACACATGATTTAATAATAAAATTATATGATGAAATTATTATAAAATTTTCTGCTTTTATAATAATTATTATAATGAATTAATTTTAGAATAACTATACCAAAGTATTATTAAAATATTTACTATTAATATAATTATTGCTAGTGTTTGAATCACTTAAACCTCTGAAACTGCTGAAAGTTTTGCATATCATAGAATGCTTTAGTGAACGTTAACACCGACTGAGTTACTTCTGTTTTACCTTTTTAACGGGATAATGTTAAAAGAAAAGCTATCTGAGGCTACCTGTTGTTTTCCATCCGGCAGACACTCTTCATTATCTACTTAAAAATCCAAAATATCACACGATTTTAATGCCACGTTTAACAAACATGTTTTTTAATGGATTTGTTTTTTCACTTTTCCACTAAAGCGAGGTAAATGAAGAACATGCTCTACAAAATTTTGTTGCTCACTCTCCGCCATTTTTCTATAAGTTCTAGGAGAAGAGAAGCCACGAAGATCCAGCTGCAGCACATTTACAAACATTCTCAATAATTCACACTCGCAGCAACAAAGAAAAACATATTAAAAAGTGCTGACTGTTTTGTAATATTTAGACCAGTAATTACTAGGGGAAGAACGGTTTCTTGTATACAGAATGTTTTTCTGGGCCAGTGGGATTCTGTAGCGTTATGACAGTTATGAGTGGTGCAGGGGTGGGAGGGTGGCTTTCCTCACCACTGAGCGCTTGTGCAGCTCAGCCAGAGGGAAGCGGGCGCTTCTGGTTCTCTTACTGGCCTGATTTATTACACGGGGAGTTTGGTTTTGGTTGTAGTGCTGAGGAAGTTGAACCAGGAGGAAATGTAACAGGTGATGGTGGATTCGAGGAGTGATTTATAAACGAGGGTTAAAATGTCTTTGCTAATTTTAGTTCTCAGGTTTCTGAGCAGAGGGAGACGCTGTTGAGCCTTTTTGTAGACGGACTCGGCATGTTGCGAACAGGACAGGCAGGTGTCAATCTTCCGTCCCATGATACGTGAAGCTCTGTACATGCTCCACCACCTGACCATGGATGCTGGAGCACCTGCCCAGAATTTTTATGTGTGCTCCCACAGCACAGATCCTTGGTTTTTGAGATGTTCAGCTCTAATGAGCTTTCAGCAAAAGTTAGGACCAGGTTGTGGACCTCCTGTTCGTACCGTCTCACTGCCTGAGAGTTGGTCACGTGTGCTACCAGGATCATGTCATCTGCATATTTAAAAAGTCTCATCCTTTCTCTATTGCAGGTGATGCCATTAGTATCGGCAGAGAAAAGAATGGGAGACAGAACACAAATTGATTTTAAAATCAGTTTGCAAATTTTAAAAAGTTCTTGATCCATAAAATCATTGTGGGGTCAATCTGAAGGTCAGAGAGGTGGTGCAACAAGGTGTTGGTGTTGACGGTGTTAAAAGTGAATCCTTGTATGTGGGTGTGTTGAGTTGCCTGGTGACTGTGTCTAGGAGCATGAGACTTGCATCCTCCATACCACGCTTTGCTTTGTAGGCAAACAGGAATGAAATCAGTTTGTCAGACAGTTCATCCAACAAGATGACACACACCACTCTTACAGGACTGATGTCTGTGGTCCTTTAGGTCTGTAGGCCGTATATTTTTTTTTGGGGGACTGGAATGATGGTTGATTCCTTCCATTAGTTAGGGACGATGCTGCTGTCCAGGAGGTGCTGACACAGCCTGGTGAACACCACACCTAGCTGGGTGGAGCATTCTTTAGGCACCCTGCCTTTGAGCCTTTCAGGGCCAGAAACTTTATTGGGGTTTACTCTGAAGGATGGAGGTTCCTAACTACTTGCCAAGGGTGGGGGCTGCTGTTATTGAAACGGATGGAGAAGTTGTTTAGCTGTTCTGCTGGAGAGGCAGGGTTGGACGCTCTCCCCATCATGATGTTTAAGCCCTCCATGCTGCTTTTGTGTTTCCTGATGTTAACTTCATCTCCACCCTGTCTTTATACTTTGTTTTAGCTAACCTGGTCTTCCTTCTGAATTCCTCCTTCAGCTCCCTAATCCTGATTTTGTCACCTTGTAGAAAAGCATTTTCTTTTGCTCTAGGCAGTTTTCATGTCTTTGGTTATCCACTTTTTGTTATTTGGATAAATGGCTGACAAACCTGAACTTTGAAAAGCGTAGACCCTGAATTGGGACACATCTTGTGACTCTTCCGTAACAAGTTGTTATCGTGGATTGTATATGCTGCAAATTTATTTCCCTTTTTAGGATTAACGAAGTGTTGCTCTGTTCACAGTGCTCGGTGAGCGTGCCTGTATTCACACTGATTTAATAGCTGAAGACGAGTCTTTGGAGGTATCAGAAACTTGTAAACAGCTGAAGTGAAAGTGTCCGCATCAAAGCCTCCACAGATGATGGTGTGATTAATGTTTTACCTGGCAGCAGCAGAACAATAAAGATTCATTTAACTGTTATTAAACTTCAAAGAAGATGGTGTTTATGTATTTATTTTATAACCCAAATTCCCAAAACGTTGGGACATTGTGTAAAATGTAAATGAAAACAGAATGCAATGATTTCCAAATCTCATCAACCATTTTATTCCCAATACAACATAAACAACATATTAGATATTAAAACTGAGACATTTTACATTTTCATGGGAAGTATTAGCTGCGACGGACTTGGCAACCTTTCCAGAGTGTTCCCTGCCTCTTGCCTGGTAACTGATGGGACAGGCTCCAGTTTCCCTGTGACCATGAGGTGGAATAAGTGGTATATGAAATGAATGACTGAATAGAAAACATGAGCTCATTTTGAATTTGATGGCAGCATCATGTCTGGAAAAGGCTGAAACAGAAGCAACAAAAGGCTGGAAAAGGGATTGGTACAAATCAAAACAACTCCAGGAGCATTTAAAATCTAATCAGGTTAATTGACAATGCCCTGACTGGGTATAAAACGAGCATTTCAGAGAAGCAGAGTCTCTCAGATATAATGATGTAGAGATTCACCAATCTGAGACAAACTGGGTCTCAAAACTGGAAAGATTTCAGGAAAATGTTCCCTAATGTAAAATTGTCAAGACTTTGGAGATCACACCATCTTCAGTGTTTAATATTATCAGTAGATTCAGAGAAGAAGGATGAATCTCTGTATGCATGGGACAAGCCTGAATGTCAAACTGGATGCTGGTGATCTTGGGGTCCTCAGGCAGCACTGCATTAAAACCAGACATGATTGTCTACTGGAAGTCACTGCATGGACTCAGGAAGACTTCCAGAAATCACTGTGAACACAGTTCACTTTGTAATCCACTAAGCAGGATAAAGCTCTATCATGCAAAGAAGAAGCCACATGTGAACAGGATCCAGAGACAGCACCGTCTTCTCTGGACCAAAGCTCATTTAAAATGGTCTGAGGCAAAGTGGAAACTGTTCTGTGGTCAGATGGATGAAAATGTGAAATTCTTTCTGGAAAGCATGGACGGTGTGTCCTGCAGACTAAAGAGGAGAGGGAGCATCCAGCTTGTTATCAGTGGACAGGTGAAAAGCTGCATCTCTGATGGTATGGGGCTGCATTAGTGTCTATGACGTGGGCAGCTTCCACATCTGTGAAGCTCCATCAATGCTGAAAAGTACATGGAGGTTTTAGAGCAACATCTGCTCCATCCAGACAACGTCTCTTTCAGGGAAGGCCTTACAGATTTCAGCAAGACAATGCTGAACCACATCCTGCATCCATCACAGCAGCATGGCTTCACAGGAGAAGAGTCCAGCTGCTGAACTGGCCTGCCTGCAGTCCAGACCTTTCACCAATAGAAAATCTGGCATTCTGTTTTTATTTACATTTTACCAGCATCCAAGCTCTTTTAGAGTTGTATTAATGTATCACTGAAACTAGTAAAACCAGTCTAGTCTTCATCACCTCCACATCCTTTCTGTTCTTGTGTTTTCTCGCAGAATGCCGGCGACATGCCAGAGACCATCACCAGTCGGGACGCCGCTCGCTTCCCCATCATCGCCAGCTGCACGCTGTTTGGACTCTACCTCTTCTTCAAGGTGAGTTGGGGTCTCCCGGCCACTCCTGCAGGGCCCTCATGTGGAGCTACATAGATGCATTTTACCATGAGAGGTTTGTTTGTGACTGACTTTTTGTTTTTGGTGTAGATTTTTTCTCAAGAGTACATCAACCTGCTGCTCTCGGTCTACTTCTTCGTCCTGGGTGTCCTGGCTCTGTCTCACACCATGAGGTAAACCAGCTCACATGTCTGAGTATTAGACACAAAGTTACAGTTAAGCGGACTGATCTGGTGTGTCCTCTCCATCAGCCCTCTGATGTGCAGAATCTTTCCAGCCTCCGTCCCAAACAAACAGTTCCAGCTGCTCTTCACTCAGGGCTCCGGAGAGTCCAAAGAAGGTGGGAGCATCTGTCCAGCTGGCATGGTGCTGGCAGTGTTGTTGAGTTTGATTCTAGCTGAGTGAACTCATCATTTCTATGCACAAGCCAGATATTTTTACACCGACATTCAGTTGAGAGACAGAAATTCGGAATTGGAGTTCGTGTGTGCGTGTGTGTGTGATTGTATGTGAAAGAAACTAGAACCAGGTTTGTGATTTTTAAATTGCTATATTATTTAGTTTGGTGTGTTAAGGCTTGTTTTAGCTTTATTTTAATATGGCAAATTGTTTTTATTATGTAAAGCACTGTGTTGTTGGCATGAAAAACAATTTTGAAAATTTGATTTGTAGTTGTGAAGATATCTTTCCTTTATTTTGGGTATAATTTATTCTCATCATTTCGGACAGGAGGCAGATTAAATAGGCGTCTCGAGATAAAATTTCAGCTGGATAAATATCTTCCCAGCGGGTGCTGACGTCATCACATCCCTCTTTTAAGTCATCATTTGCCTACTCGTTCTATTAAAGGGCTTCAACTTTTTAGCAACAGGTCAAAGAAAATGAGAAAGTTCTGACTCAGCTGCTGACAGCGTTCTGAACGTATCTCCATTTCTCTGCAGAAATTGTCAACTATGAGTTTGACACCAAGAACCTGGTGTGTCTGCTGATCAGCAGCGTGGTGGGAGTCTGGTACCTGCTGAAGAAGGTGAGTCACGGACCAGCTGTAGAGAAAACCCCCTCTGTTTTCAGGATGTTTGTACGGACTGAAACGGCCAAAATCAATACAAACACTATACCGTGTGTCATTAAATACAGCAAAAACAATATAAATAATTAATTTAGGCAACAGTTAGTGTTTAACATTAGTTTTATTTTATCACCTTTGTATTCATATCCCCTTTATTTACTTTTTCTATGTCATTTTATTATTTACTATAACCCTTCATATATTTATCTTTCTTTGAATTTTCAATCTTTATTTTGAAAAGTATTTCTAAATATAATTTTTTATTTTAAAGTGTTGGTTTTGAAAAAAATTGTGTTATTTTATAGATTTTTGCTCTAACATTTTATTTATTTATTGAATTTAATAATTATTTATTTATAATTTATTTAATATTTATTTTAAAATATATATATATATATATATATATATATATATATATATAGATTGTGTGTGTTAAAAATTCACATATCAATTAAAAAATTAAGAGATTTTTATTTTACAGTACTGACTGCTATAAGTTTAAAAGCTTATTTTTTTAAATACGATGAGGACCTGGCGCAGTAACCTGTGTGTTTCTTGTGACATCACAGCACTGGATTGCCAACAACCTGTTTGGCCTGGCGTTTGCCCTGAACGGGGTGGAGCTGCTCCACCTAAACAACGTCAGCACCGGCTGTATCCTTCTGGGGGGGCTCTTCGTTTACGACGTTTTCTGGGTGAGAAAAGTTAATGCCGTCATGTGAAGCTGCTGCAGCTCAGTTATATATATCTGAACCCACTAATCCAACTAAACCGCTCCTTCATCATCAAACCGATCAACTGTCAACGAATAAGATCGGATCATCAGTCTGGACCTGACAGCCTGATCTAAAGAAGACAGATGTTATTGTTCTTGTAGAAATTCAATTTTATCAGGAATGAAGAGATGAATAGATAAAGAAACACTCACCATCCACTTCATCAGGTCCACCTTCTAGTACTGAGCTGGACCCTGTGTGTGATAGATTCAACTCAGGTGTTGGAAACCTTCCTCAGAGGTTTTTCTCCATATTAACATGACAGCATCACACAGCTGCTGCAGGTTTGTCGGCTGCATCCATGGTGAGAATCTCCCGTTCCACCACATCCCAAAGCTGCTCTACTGGACTGAGATCTGGTGGCTGTGGAGGCCGTTGGAGTCCAGTGAACTCATCGTCATGTTCTGCTGGAAGTAGCATCAGAAGATGCTCCACTGTGGTTATAAATGGATGGACATGGTCAGCAACAATACACAGGTAGGCTGTGGTGGTTCAACCAGGTCACGTTGAGTCTAAGGGGCCCAAAATATCCTCCACACCATTACACCAGCAGCATCTTGAAGCTTTGGTCCAAGGCAGGATGGATCCATGTTTTGATGTTCCCACCAAATTCTGAGCCTAGTACCGGAATGTGGAGTTAAACTCATCAGACCAGCAACGTTTCTCCATCTTCTATTGTCCAGTGTCGGTGAGTGTGTGTGAATTGTAGCCTCAGTTTCCTGTTATTAGCTGACAGGAGGCACCCGGTGTGTCTTCTGCTGCTGTAGCCCATCTGCTTCAAGGCTGGACATGTTCAGAGATGCTGTTCTGCAGACCTTGGTTGGAACCAGTGCTTAATGGACTTCCTGTTGTCTTTCTATCATCTCCAACCAGTCTGTTCATTCTCCTCAGTCTTCTAACATCATCATTGTCTGTTTGAACTTCAGCATGTCGTCTTCACCATGTCTACAAGACGTGATGTGTTGAGTGGCTGCCATGTGATTGGCTGATTAGATATTTGTGTTACCAATCAGGTGGACCTGATAAAGTGGATGGTTAGTGTAGATTAAACAACTAAATATGGTGTTAACATAATCCTGAAATAATTCAAACACTAACATCCAATACTTATGACATGGTTTCATAAATATTTAATTACAAATTTTCGAGCATTAATTGTTTTAAGTCGCCTTATATAAACAAAAATAACTTATCTGCTGTCTGGACTTAATCAATTTGCTGTTTATATTCACTAGATTAATTTATTTGTCAGAATTATTTGTCTTTTTTGTTAACAGATGTTAACAGATGTGCTCAGTCCTGCTCAGGAGTCTCATTTTCTTAGAACAAACAAAACTACTCACATGGTTAATCAGGTTTATTAAACGCCTAGTTAATGTTGACTAACAGAGATTAACAGCGGAGATCGGTACCAACAGCACCTGGTCGTCACTCACCTGTTCCACCTCTGTCTCCAGGTGTTTGGGACCAACGTCATGGTAACGGTTGCCAAGTCATTTGAAGCCCCAATTAAATGTAAGTATATGAGAGTGTTGCTGTATTCTAATGTCGTCATGTCAGTTTGTACACATATGGGTTCACACTGCTCCACATTAAGTGGGCGGGGCCTGGAGATGATGTAAACGCTGGATCCTCTGTTCAGATTCAGTGTGACGATTGTAATGGATTGGACTGTTTAACCTCTATGACTAGACACTGCCTGTACAGGGGGAAGCATTAGATACGTTCCATCCAGAAGACGCAGAGCCCTTTCTTAAAGTTCAGATATCAGATAAAGTGTTGATGTTAATAAAACCCACAAAGAATATTGGATCAGTCTTAAGCCGTTGATTCCACCTGTTCAGTTGTGACATGACACTGAATAGAAAAACCGGATCAAACTAAATTCACTTTACCTTGTAGACGGGGAGGGGGGTCTCGTTGGGGTAGCAGGGTGCAACAGAATCCATATTAACTATGTTCCAGTAAACAGCTATAATTACTTGAATCCTGGACCTTCATATATTATGGGGACCTTATGGGAAACACTATTCACTCTTCCTATCATAGACTATCTTAGGCTTCACTTCTTTCTGGATCCTCATGGTGTTTCTAAGGTGAATGTGGGGGCTATCCCTGGATCCTCCTCCTGACCATTGATAGACGTGTCCATCACCATCATCGGCTGATGGCTTCCTGAGATATTTACCTGTGTTACACCTCTATTAAAACACCTGGAAAACTGCTCAGGTTCACTTTTTTAGCCTCAGTTCCTCATCGGACGTTACTTTACTCATTCCTAGATGAATTTTGCTGCTGTCCCCTGGTTTTCACTGAAAGTCATGTGGTTTTCTTTTAGGAGAAGATAAACGTTTACATTTTCTATCGTGTTCCAGGTGAAAGTAACACGTCTTAATGCTGACACTTCTGTAGTAATCTCTCATGTCTCAGCTTTCTGTAGAGAGCAAGATTATAGATACAGCCCTTGTAGTATCTATAATCTGTCTTTATAATATTTCTTTATACTTTTGGGTATGTTATTTCAGAGAGGAGACAAAAAAAATAGGAATCGTGATGCAGAGGTTAATGACACAACAAACCTAATCGCTCTCAAAGCTTGTGCCTGTTATGTAAGAGACAAACTCCTCTCACCCCTCATCTGTCCAAAAAATGGAAAAAGGGAGTTTCAGAGTTTTTTTTATTATTCTTCTTAGTGATGATGATGATGATCTTTCTGTTTTCCAGTGGTGTTTCCTCAGGACCTGCTGGAGAGGGGACTGGAGGCCAGTAACTTTGCCATGCTGGGATTGGGAGACATCGTCATTCCAGGCATCTTCATCGCCCTGCTGCTGCGCTTTGACGTCAGGTAACACCTCATCCTCTCTCCTCTGTTAACGAACTGAGGATTCTTCTTCTTCTTCTTCTTCTTCTTTATATGTTTGTGTTGATCTGTGTTTTTCACTGCAGCCTGAAGAAGAACAGCAGGACGTATTTCTACTCCAGTTTCCTGGCCTACATCTTCGGACTGGGCCTCACCATCTTCGTCATGCACACCTTTAAACACGCACAGGTACGCTGGTTCACTTCTTACGGAGGTGTATCACCATGGCAACTTATGCTGAATGGTTAACCTGCTCTGGATAGGAGATCAAGTATAAAAGCGTCACCTCCTGGTCGATCAGCTCTCTTGGAAAATGGCCGCCCTTTCTGTTGATGTTGGATGCGGATCGTGAGAGGAGGCTTAGGAGAGAAAGTTTTTAGGAATAGATGCATCCTGATGAAGGCAGAAAGCCTCGACACTGAGCACTTTGAAGAATGTTTTTGTTCTTGACTTGTTCCCAAGTCCGTTTAGCTCCACCAGGGTTGCTTCTGACATGACGAGGTTAATAATAATGCTCGCACATGGCAGAACTGCAGGACCATGGATTTATGGAACTCACAACTCCTTGTGCCGTCATAGTGAGGAATAAATATTCCTACGCAAACGCGCTCACACGGGTGCTGACCCTCTAAAGAGCTGGATGGAAAATATAACGGAAAGGAAGGACCTGAGGAAGCTCGTCTGGGCCGGAATAAACTGAAACTGAGTGATAAGCGTGATGCCCCAATATGTCCCATTAGTTAATGTGCACATTTCTGAGATTGTAAAATATTAAGTCGGCAATTTCCTGCCAGCATTCCTTCCTGGCTGTTGCCATGGCTTGGATGATGTCTTTGAATTCTTTGCATTTTTGTAGAATAACTCCTCCTGGCTCCTCATGGTGAAGTAGCTGCTCTGCAGGGTTTCTCAAAGTCTGTGATTAGTCAGACGTTGCTAACTCCGCCCCTTTTATGTGAGCTCGCTCTGATCTGGATGGAAAATTCTGCTTGAATTACTGAGCTGATAACCAGCTTCGTGGTACCGCGTAACATGGTTGCGAATGTCTGGGTAAATCAACCCAGGTAACGTAGAGATATCCTGGATATGTTAATTGCGGCCTCTGTTCACAAACTGTATCTCTACTGAAATCATAAAACCCAAGTTTGATCAGGCTCCAGCCAGGATTCACCGAACCAAAAGAAGAACCAAATTTCAGTTTCAAGTCATGAATTCTGCCTCGACTTTGCTGCCTGGCCTCCAAATGTCTGTCCACCAGCATAAAACCACTGAAAAACTCCCATTTCCCAGTTTTTTAAGAGCAGTTTCTGTCCAGACGTGTCCCAGATGCCTCTTTGGAGGACTAAGACTGCACTGAAAAACACCTCTTTACTAAAACTTTTAACTTTACTCTGTTTCACTTCGACCCCATGAATCTTTGCACAGATAATGTCCACGTGTTGATTCATCTACTGTAGCAGATTTTTAAAGGTGTTATTTACTATAATACAATAAAAGATATATCTTATATTTATGTATTATATAAAATATTTTTTATTTTATTAATTTTATATATAAAATAAGTAAAAAAATATATACTATAAAATACTAAAAAAAATGGTCTAATGAGCCACATTTAGCAAATAGAAACTGATCTAAGTTCAGTAATCATTTATTGATATTTATTGGTTCTGATCACCTGTCCACAGCCCGCTCTGCTTTACCTGGTCCCCGCCTGCGTCGGCTTCCCCGTCATCGTAGCGCTGTTCAAGGGAGAGCTCACAGAGATGTTTAGGTGAGTAACCATGGTAACCACACATCCTGCTCATCATGTGACGTGGGCAGCATAACATCCCCCGCCTGCTCCAGCTCTCCATGTTTACACTGCTTACATGTAGAAAATTAAAAACAGCTGTGAGGATGTCCAACGCTCGGACCTTCATCTCTCATTCCAGCAGCATTCTCTCTGGCATTGTCTCGATAAGCTGCCGCAATGTCACATTTATTTCCATTTTTGACCAAGATCTCATATTGATGATGGGAGAGTCGGACCTCCAGTGCGTCCCAAAGATTCTCAGTAGGGTTCAGGTTCAGGTGGGGACCAGTCCATGTGTGAAAATGATGTCTCCTGTTCCCTGAACCACTTTTTCACAATCTGAGCCCCATGAATCCTGCATTGTCATCGTGGAATATGTCTGTGCCATCAGGGAAGATGGAATAACCTGCTCATTCAGTATATTCAGGTAGTCAGCTGACTTCATTCTTTGGGCCCATAATTAGATCCCGACCGGTAAGGATTTTTTTTTAATGCCGAGTTCGATATTTAGCAGAAAAAAAATCCAATAACTGATTAATCTACAAATAAATTTTAAAAGTATATATGAATAAAATAAGTTCTATTTTATTTATTTTTAATTTGCATTGTGAATTTTTCTTTCTGTGGAGCATTAACAAAGTTACCAGTTGTACAAATAAATTTATCTTTAGATTTAGACCACAGGTGTGTTCTGTATAAAAGCAATACAATAAGTGAAGTTACTGGCAAAATATTATTTATGCAGCCCTCTAATGCCCTTTAATGTTCAATATCATTTTTTTTCTACTCCATTATTATCTTTTCCATGAAGTCATGACTCAGGAACCAAAATAAAAACCAGAGACGCTTTTCTCAGATGTTCAGTTTTTAACAGAGTTAAAGCGTTTTAAACATAAAATGGTCACAAATATTCTGGAACTCATGTTACTCCACAACAACACAGAGTTGCTGTTACAGCCTGAGTCACATTCTAGTATTTTCTGACAAAGTAAAACTAAGAGTGACAGGACATCATGACAGTTGCTGAAGACGGAGAGTAATCTTCATCATTTAACTATTCCCTCCTCTCTGCTTCACATTGATCCTCCTAAATGTGTCTCAACATGCAGCTGCTGGAGCACGGGTCACTATGATGACACATGGCAAACAAAGTTAAACTGGAGACATGTTGAGTCATTCTTATTTACACAACGTACCTGTTGTAGTACTGCAGCGTAATGCTGTCTGGCTCTAGCTGCTGCAGCAGTTACACAGCGGTGAGGACTGAATGGAGTCAGAGCGCCATCTCATGGACAAACGGTGCAATGACATCATTCTGCACGACTACAACACTTGACATTTACTCTTTTATGATAAATCAAGAATATGTTGGCGTTTAATCCACAAAACTCTGGCCGATTATGATTATTTTTGAAAAGGGCTATAATCAGCCAGTCAATCAGTCGGACTCTACACATAATCTTGCTGAACCTAGACCAGACCACCTGCCCCGCAGGCTTGTACAGGGGGCACTAGGCATGTGATGGCTACACAGCTGTTCAGTCTCTTGAGTTCCTCCACATTGTTCATGTGAAAATGTTCTTACTTTTACCATTAAACATAACCCTGGGCTCTACTGGTGTTTTTTAACCATCTGATTTCACCAAACGTTAATGTGATCACCGATCAAGATGTTTTTCTTACCATATTCTTCCTGGAGGACAGTGGTTCCCCACCATCCTTCCAGTTTTTCATAATGCACTGTTAAATGTAAATACTCTGTTTGATTAGTTTCAGTATCTTCTTGGATGTTTTCTCTGCTTGATTCCAGTAATGTGACCCTTCCAAAACACATTAACATCTTTTTCGTGTCTTCCCACATGGTTCTTTAAGAAATGAGAAGCTGCTCGCTGCATCAGTTAGGTTTTAATTACAAATGAAACATCAGCATCCATGCAGATTTTCCACTGGGAAGCTGTTTACTCCAATAACCCAAGTGATGACTTGTTTTTGTTCGGACAGACTGTGTATGTCCAGTTCTGCTCATAAAGAGGCCTGTTAGAGATGATGACATTCAGGATGGATCTGGAGATCTGGTGCTGTGCTCACTGTTAAACAAGCACAGAAGATAAGCTCATTCTTCCAGTTTCAGTAGATTTAGGATTTCTGCCGGACTATGCTGGATCGGTGACAGATTGTGTTCTCTAAAAACAGTGCAATGATTGCTCAGTAGCATGTTGCATGGTTACTTTATGTTACCTTATGGTGACATGAGCAGTTAATAGCATAATTAAGAGACGATTTCCAGCGTCGTCTGGGGTCTCACTGAGTCAGTTACACGGTCCTTGAGTGTTCGGACTCTTGTTTATAAAAATAGAAAAGTGACTCCAGTCATCCAGAAAGGTGTCATCTGTTTGTCACTGTTTCCAGAACAACTGTGTATTTTCCATTTCAGTACATCATGAATGAATGAATGAATGAAAATGAATGAAAAATACTTTATTAATCCCAAAGGGAAATTCAATATTGTAGTAGTAGTAATTTTTTAGTAAAACAATCACATTAATTAATTAAGGGCTTTGTTCTTCAGCCTGATAGCTGCTGGAAGGAAGGATCTTCTGTATCTCTCTGTCTTGCATCGGACTTGAACAAGCCTCCCACTGAACACACTCTGTTGTTTCGTCACGGCGTTGTGTAGAGGGTGTGAAGGATCTTCCATTATCTTCGTCAGCTTGTACAGAATTCTTAATGACATCTAATCATGACATGATGGTTGCCTTTGACTGTTGTAGCTCTGTCCAGGAATCTGTGGTCAGAGGCTGAACTGAGTGTTCAGCTCAACAACAGCATCATCAGACAATTTCTTCAATCTGAGGGTTTTTCTTGATTCAAATGTAAACTCAGGATCAATGAATTCCACCAAACTTAAACCAAGCTTGGCTATCATCTTTGAGATGAGATCTGATATTCGCTCTTCAACTTCGTCTGGTGACAAAGATGCTATTAATGCTTGAAACACCACTGGATAGTTTTCCCTTTAGCTGATCTAAGGAAGTTTTCCAGGCATTTATATCTTGTCCAGGAGGTTTACAATCCAGCCACAAAATATAGTGTTTATTCAGAGATTATATGGTAAATCCCCAATGATCCATGATTCACCATTATTTATTACATTTATCATAAAAGATCATTATCACTATGTTGGTAAGAGACCTCTACTTAGATCAGGAAATGATGGTGAAGCCACCTCCTGTCAAACTTTCCACCAATCAGAGAGCTAAGATTGACGGTAACGTCCAATCAGGAACAGCCAAAGATCAACCAGTGAGCAGAAAGTTCTGTGTGTTTGTGAAAAGAAGAAAAGTAGTAGTAAGAAGTAAATAGTAGCAGGAATAACTGGAAATGAGGAAAAAGTGTAAATATGGAAATAGTTTCTGTTGTGTGTTTGTTTTGATGCCAACATTTTTTCCCAAAAGCCAGGACTTGAGAGAATGATGCAGATGAGAAAAGTCTTGGTCACTGTTGATCTGTGCGTTATTTCTACAAAGATCTGTTAGTATTAAATTCTGCTTTCTTCTTTTGGTCGGTCTTCATGCTGCTTTATCTACTGATTCATTCATTTTTCATCATTTTAGCCTCATAATCTGACAACGGGATGTCCTGGAAAAACAAGCTGTTTAGTAAATTGGCGCCACCTTGTGGTGAAAGGGACACATGACTATCAGGTGCTGACTAAAACAAGATAGTTGTATACTGAGATGATCACTGCATGAATTATACATTTTCTTACAGTTAAATGACTTTCTACTGGCCTGTGGGGATAACGGCGGCTGTTCATGTGGTCCAGACGGATTGCAGGATGATGGGTTCTGACTTTGTGGGCACAGACTGTCTGGTCCAGCTCTCTTCTTCTGGCTGATGTTTGTTTTATGGACATGTGTGGTATGTGACTGCTCCACATGAACCCCGCTTGTAAACAAGGCTGACGAAGTTTCGTCCTCACAGATCTGAGCCCTGACTAAATGTCCACTTCATCATCATATCTTGGGGACAAGAACCTCTCTCACTCTTCTGCTTTCCCTCTACATTACCTTCCCTGAACTACTTCTCTTACTTTTTCTCTTTCCTTTTCCTCATCCTGTCTTCTTTCTTAATTCCCAGTCCTCCTCATCCTCCTCTCGTCTTGTGTGTCACAATATATTCTGTAGAAACTTGTCTTAAGATTTTAAAATCAGAAAACTCGCCATTTTCTTTCTCTTCTTGGATTCATAACCTCTTTTCTAACGTTTCTCATCTTCACCTCTGCATTTCTTACCTTTTTATATTAATTTCCTCCTCATCTCTTCTTTCCCATCCCTTTCCCTTCTCTCCTTCCTTCCGTTTCTTCCTGGTCGTAGCTACGAGTCGTCAGAGGAAGTTCTTCCTGGTTCTCCCAGGCTCACTTCCTTCCCAACTGTGAGTGGCTCCCCTGCCAGCCTGGCAACCTCCATGGACGCCGTCTACATGGCAACAAGCTCCTCCCCACGCCACCGTCGCTTACAGCCCACCTCCATGTAGAAGCCCTTCCCCCTATCTTTACTGTCACCTCCCTGTGTCACCTGGGCAGGTAAAAAGCCCATTAACAAGACTGTCACCATCCTCCATCCATCCTCTCCCCCGTACTGTGTTTACCCATCAGCTTCACCTCATCAACACAAACTGAATCAGTTCTCAATGGTTCTGGTTCATGACTCACAAACTTCTGAACTGTTGGTTCCTCCTAAATGATTGAATTTATCTTCAGTGTTTCCAGCTGGTGAGATCAGCTGGGAGCCTTCACTGAGATTTACTCTCACTTTCTGGAGTTTGTCTTTAGACGTCATACCTGATGACACCTGAGTGCTGGTGTGTCAATAAATCAATGGACAAATCCAGGTAGCACTGTAGTTGCATTCAGGTCACATTTGGAGGTGATGTTGGACCTTCTGAGAGTCGGTTAAAAATAAAAGGATGAAGCTGGGAGCAGAGTACAGTCATTACAGCTCAAGCTACTCCAGTTCTAATAAAGTTAGTATCTGCCTCATTTGCTTGTAGCTCAGTCTAAGTAAAAACAACTCCATTAGATAATTATTCTTTCTTTGAGCATCACTCATTTGTTTTAAGCAGCTTGCCAGTTTTATGCATCACTTTTTATTGATCACCAAAACCACCACCTTGTTTTTATCAACCATACACTGAGACTACAGCAAGATTGTAATAACTACTGATTTTAACTTGCATTTCGGGCTAACAGCATGTAACACAGCCTACTCACACCAGAGGACACATCCTGGACCTGGTCATTACCTATGGCCTGTCCAGTGGTGTGGCCTCTGTTGTTGACCTGTGCCAGACCACTACTGTATTTTTTATTTATTTTTTTATCACCTGTTTTATCCAGTGCTTTGCTTATGGGGGTCCTCCAGACCGGGAGCTATGCGTGTTCTGACTGTGTGGTCGTTGGCATGGTAATTGTCCCTGTCTGAGTAGTTGGGGCCCTGCATTGCAGCCGTATGGCTGTGGTGTGGACCCAGTTTGCCCTGATCTGAATGGTTCTCATGGTGATGCCCTCTGCAGGGGTGATGGGAATCCGGCACTGTGCCGGAATTTCGGCATGTGGAAATTGGTGATGGGAGAAAAAAGTGCGGGTTACATGTCTACAAGGAAAAAAAGTATTGCTGGCTGCTGAATGGAGACCTCTTGCACTCAACCACAGGGTTCATTTAACCATTTTTGTTTCTCCAAACGCTTCCCGTCTGATGTTGTCAATGACACGTCTGTGCTTTTCTGCACCAGGGTTAGGGGTTAGGAAAACCCACACTTATTTAGCTGTTTTTCTTTTAAAACTTCAGCGTAAACGTTGCTAGTCCAGTCGCTCTGCGTCTCTGTGCTGCGTGACGGCCTCTCCTCCGTCTCCTGTTGCTCCTTTAATCATGACAGGACTTTCAGCTGATCGGCTTTTCTGCCCTAGCATCGTCTCTCTTGTAGTTTATCATTCAGCTCATGCTGAGGAGGAGGAACCTAGCAGGATGTTGATGCAAATACGTAGCCCGTTTTAATTAGATAGCCTCTTGTTTGCATTTATTTTACATTGAGGTTTGCTGGTGACACAGCTGTAAAATCTGCTGGTCATAACACAGCAGATTTTGGATCAGGGTCAGATTTCTAACGAGTGTCAAGATTAAACATGAGGATGTTCCTCTAAATCATTGATGCTGGGCAGATGTTAGATAGGCAGGTTGTGGGAAATTATGAACAGGTTCTGAATACAAATTGGAGTAGAACCCTTCTCTAACCTGGTGGTTGACAGGTGATAGGAAGGATTTATATGCAGGGGCGGGTCTAGAAAAGTTTTGATGAGGGGGGCAGGCAGACGCATTAACCAGGAAAACAGGGGCACAAATGATTTTTTTTTTTCTTTTTTAAGACCTAGATTTTAGTAAGTAATTAGCTGATTATTACAATTTAAGTGGCAATCAGATGTTAAATTTGGGAAAGAAAAACAGCCAATATTTTTCAGTGTTTATTGTAGAACAACATTGAAGTGCATCACTTCTGCTACAGTCCCGGTGCACATGTGTAATTCTGTAAATGAGTGATGGTTAAACTTAACTGTCAGACACGTTGCAATTTCAGCGTTTCTCAGACTTGATAGAAGTCAAATCGGATGTATTGATCAGTGATGGATGTTCCTCCATCTGACGTTGGCTTGCATCCGTTGCTGGCTTGACTGTTCTGAGGCATCCCAGTACAGCAGAACAGCTACTGGTTACTGATGATTTGACCCAGTTATTTTCATTGCTGTTTTAACTAATTGTGAGAAAATATTTAGACTGAACTGTTAGTGTGTCGAACCATGCAGCCGTATCGTATCTGATGGTGCTACCACGAACAGCTTTATAGAAAATTAGCCTGATCACAGGTCAGACCCCAAACAGCCTGAGTCTGCATAAGAAATGAAGCCTTTGAGCAGCACAGATAACAAACATGGTTGCTCCAGCACAGGGTACAGTAGTGTATTCACTTGGTCAATGACAACTTGGAAAACTTTATTTTGGGATATTAAAAGCATTATATGTGTGAGGACCATATTGTAATAACATGGAGTTATACTATTACCATATTTTTTATATATATATTGCTGTACCATAATCACAAATCTGGCCCTGCCAAACAGGTCAGTGGTTAACACGGTTATTTTTAAATAATCTCTCACACACTTTAAGTGTGTACATTTTTTGCTTGGAAGCAATTTAGAAAAAAAACATTTGTATAGAAAAGTTGTGGATTCAATAGGACGTTATTGTGGGGAAAAAAGGAGGAACACCTTGAAAATGATCGGGCTCAGGATTTTTTTTTTCCCCCCATCACACCTGTCTCTCTGGTCGTAGGTGGGGGGGGCTCTTGATGTGGATGGACCCCTAGGATATCATTTCCTCACCTGGTTCATCGGTGCTAAGACATATGTTTGTTTACATTGTTATGTTTTAGTTAGAAATAGTTAGTTTTAGACAAAGAGAGAAAAAATCAGGTGTGTTTTGATTTGTTTTGTGATGAATTCGGGTGTGTGATTGTGTTAAGATGCAAAAACTGTCATTATGTAAAGCACTCTGTGCTGATGTTATGCATGAATAGTGCTTTATAAATAAAGCTGGATTTGGTTTTATTTCATCCCCAGTAGAACATAAACAACATCAGATGTTGAAAGTGAGACATTTTACCATTTCATGGAAAATATGAGCTCATTTCCAATCTGATGGCAGCAACATGTCTGTAAAAGTAGTTCCAGGGTGATGTTTAGTATTGTGTAGCATCTCTTCTTCTAACATCTGTCTGTAAACATCTGGGAAGTGAGGAGACCAGTTGTTGGAGTTTTAGGAGAGGAATGTTGTCCCATTCTGGTCTAATCAGGATTCTAGCTGCTCTACAGTCCTGGATCTTGGTTGCTGGATCTTTGCTTTCATGATGCTCCAGATGTTGTATATTGGTGAAAGGTCTGGACTGCAGGCAGGCCAGTTCAGCAGCCGGACTCTTCTCCTGTGAAGCCATGCTGCTGTGATGGATGCAGGATGTGGTTCAGCATTGTCTTGCTGAAATCTGCAAGGTCTTCCCTGAAAGAAACGTTGTCTGGATGGGAGCAGATGTTGCTCTAAAACCTTCATGTACTTTTCAGCATTGATGGAGCTTCACAGATGTGGAAGCTGCCCACGCCATAGACACTAATGCAGCCCCATCCCATCAGAGATGCAGCTTTTCACCTGTCCACTGATAACAAGCTGGATGCTCCCTCTCCTCTTTAGTCTGCAGGACACGCCGTCCATGCTTTCCACAAACTAGTTCACATTTTCATCCATCTGACCACAGAACAGTTTTCCACTTTGCCTTGTAGCCTGAGGGTTGCCGGTTCGATTCTCGAGGTGCCTGAGCAGGACACCAAACCCCAAATTGCTCCTGATGGGTCATGGTTGAGCACCTTGGCAACTTCCATCATCAGTGTGTGAATGTGTGTGAATGGGTATATGTGATGTATGCACTTTGGGTAAAAGGTCTTAATAAATACAGGCCATTTACCAATTCCTGAGCCCATGCAGTGATATCCAGTAGAGAAAAGGTGGAGAATCCTGGTCAAGGGCCACAGTCCTGCAGGTTTAAGATGTGTTCCTGCTCCAACACACCTGATTCAAATAAAATAAATCCAACAGCTTATCAGTATCTGCACAGTGAGTCATTAATTTGATCAGGTCTGTTGGAGTGGGATATCTTAGACCTGCAGGACTGTGGCCCTCGAAAGCCAGAGCTCTCCACCACTGCAATATGTCCGTTTTTAATGCAGACCACTAGCATCCAGCCTTGTCCCATGCACACAGATTCAATTTTCAATATTTTTCAACACTTTATCTACCAGATGGTCAATTTAAAAGGTATAAAGAGCAGCATCATTAAAAGGACAGACAGAACACCGGACAATATAAAGACATACTCGGTGCTGAAAGCAAACAAAGTGCTAAAATCAGAATACAACCATTCCAGCAGCTCTGTGTCAGAGTGCTCTGAGCTTAATATTCTTCCTGATTCTCTGAATCTATTGATAATATTATAAACTGTAGATGGTGGGATCATCAAAGTCCTCACAATTTTAGATTGAGGAATATTTTTCTAAAGTTGTTCCACTTTTTTTTAGAGCCAGTTTTTGTCAGATTGGTGAACCTCTGTCCATCTTTACATGTGAGACTCTGCCTCTCTGAAATGCTCCTGTTAACCCGGTCATGTTACTGACCTGATGCAAGTTAACCTGATTAGTTATCAAATTCTCCTCTAGTTGTTTTTTATTTGTACCAGTTACTTTTCCAGCCTTTTGTTGTTCCTGCTGTTCCAACTGTTTAAAGACATGTTGCTGCCATCAGATTGGAAATTAGCTCATATTTTCCATGAAATAGTAAAATGTCTCACTTTCAACATCTGATATGTTTTATTGGGAATAAAATGTGGGTTGATGAGATTTGGAGATCATTGTTTTCTGGTTCGATTTACATTTAATACAGTGTCTCTATGATTTGGGAATTGAGGTTATTAATAAAAATATTAGGGATTTATTTAGTTTGCTTTCTTTTTTCCTACATGTGGAAAAAGCTGATTTTTCTCTTTTCCTCCTTCACTCTCCCCTCTGCAGGTACGAGGAGTCTTCTCCTGAGGAGGCGGGGGCTAAAGAGGACTCATCAGAATCGGAGAAGAAGGACCAATAACGTCTATCGCTGCCCACCCCCTTTCCCCTCCCTCATCCAACCTGCTGCCACCACATGTCACTGAAGCCCCTCCCCCCATGGCTCGCCAGCTTCCTGTTTTTTTGCTGGGGAATAAACGGGGCTCATGTAGCCATCATGTTTGTCTCCTGTAACCATGGGAATGGCCGCTGGTGTCACTGCTAACGTGCTATCAGTGGTGGTGGTTCTGATTTAAGGTGCCTACCATGACTCCTCCACATCTGTTGGCTTCGCTCACACAGGAAGACACCGCCATGGTCTGGGGGGAGGGGTTACACGTAAAATCTGCCACAGCATCGCCACTTCCCATCTTCTTTGTGTGCCCAATAGGCCAGGAAGCCACTTGAAGGAGTGCTGGGTTCAGTCTTGGAGGTGAACCTGGTGCTCCAGAACCACATGGCATTTCATCAGCTCGTCTGTCTGTCTCCGGGTGTTTCTGCTTCCTGGTTTATTCGCCGCCAGGCCGCCGCACACGCTGCCTTTAGCTTCATCGCATCATTTTCTTTTGGCTCTGTTTTATTTTACTGTTTTATTTGTTTAATGTTTAAGTGAGAGGCCAGAAGTTAAAGTTGGAAAAACCCAGCAAGAAGTTTCAGATTTTTTAAATTTGCGCCGTTATCAGCTCTCTGTGGGACCCGGTTCTTTGTCCCGGCTGGTGACCAAATAAAGCAAATTTGTTACTTATTCTACTAAAAATCCTCAGCTCTTAACTGTCCCACGGCTTTGAGAAGAAGTACAAATAAATTAAAACACAGCTCTTTTACTGTGTGTTGTCATAGCAACAGGTGTGTTTACCTGCTGGGACAGGTTTGGGTGGAAGTCTGGCCTTTTTCAGTTTTAAAGTTCTGGCCTGTGATACAAGCATGAGGAGAGAAGCAAAGGGAGGAGGAGGAGACTGTCCTGCTGGCTCATGTCTTTCCAGACCTCATTCTCGCTCCTTATTGGTGGATTGGTGATGGGAGGAGCCATGCAGCCATCCTCATCCAGTAAGCTGCCAGAATGACTGGAGAGAGGGTTTTGAAAAAGCATCCAGATCTGATCCAAGTTTTAAAAAAATCACTTGTTAATTTTTTATTTTTGTGTTTCTCATCACAAACTGGATATTTAAACATTTGGGAACTTTTCCTCCTTATGTGGTCTGACAAACTGGAGAAGCAGCCAAATAATCTAAATGTCAGAACTTTAAAAGGCATCTTCATCAGTATAACGGTTTCCAGCTTGCGGGTGATAGAAATCCTGACTGCTTCTGGGAAATTTCCCATGATACAACTTTAACAAACTTGGTTGGAGTAAAATCTTTTTGTTAAACATGTTGATTGCTGGTGACGAGTTTAAAATAAAAGAAAAAAAAAAAGAAAAAACCTAAAACATGGTTTTCAATTATTGCTTTTCAGATACTCAGCTTGAAGATATTCATTTGGATGCTTTAGAAAAACTTCTCATATGAACTGGACATTCAGCCTCACATTATCTACAATGTTATTGATGTTGATGCTTTATTAAAAGATGCACAGTTTTTGTATTTTGATGTAAAAAAAAAAAAATAAAACAAAGATTATACTCAGCGAAGTTCAGTAGCTCCTCATGATTTTAACTAATGTATCTCAGATGTTGTTTTCTCTCCTCTCTAATTGTATTTGTGAAGTCGGTTGTTTGACAACCACGACTGTAACTATTTTGTTTTCAATAAACTTTTTGGTGTTTGGATCACTGTATAGAGAAGCATCAATCTGGGTCAGTCTGCTTGTCTGTCATGTTTCACTTCATCAGGAATCAGAAGATATAAAGTCTGAAAATTATGCTGTGAGAAATCATGCAACTTTTGCAGTCTGAGGCTTTTTTTCCTTCATTGACGATGTCATCATGTATCTTAAAAAAATATGAAACATGAAAACAAAACATCAGCCGCTGCAACATTCAGACATCACTGGATTACTGACAAGCATGAGGAAATTACTTTAAAAAGTTGCATTTGGAGCACAGTGCAGTGATTTGTAGGTTTTCTCTTGCATAACTAGAAGGAACAGGATTTAGTTTCCATTATTTCACCTTTATGATTATAAACCTTAGTTATTGCTGCCTTATATATATATATATATATATATATATATATATATATATATATATATATATATATATATAAATTTATTCATTTATTTATTTTTACACTAAATGTTAACTTGCGAAATCTAATCACCGTTACATTACCCGGAAGTGTTAACGCACTCCCGGCCGGTTTCCGGTGCAGTGGGAGATTAGCAGTACCCCTACCTGGAGTTGGTTCTTTATTTCTTCCCACTTTATACTTTGTTGTTTAAGATGGGGGAAGCAGATGTGACGCTGAGCCAGACTGACGAGAAGCCTCCAGACTCGGGACTGGCTTCAGGGGAGGACTCGGTGGTCTGGAGCCACGAGGTGGAGGTGTGTTTGTTCCACGCAATGATTGGACATAAACCCGTCGGTAAGCTCTGCCTTTTAATGTTAGCATGTTAGCCGCTAGAGTTAGCATGCTAACTGCTAACGACTTCTCAGTTGAATCCAGTGTTTCATCCCGAGCTCAGAGGTATCTGCAGACTTTAAGAAATGTACAAAACTATTTGCTCTTACAAAAGGGGATATGCTTAGAAGAAAAGTTTGCTGTACGAACCCCCACAGAACAGCAGATTAATGGACCGTGTTGCCTTTTTCAAATATTTTATTGTGATCTTTCGTGCTTTATTGTTGTCTAAATAAATTTTGAAATAGAAACAAAAACAACCGATTCTCCATTAATGCACACATGAAGGAAACGTGTAAGTGGTGACAGAATACGAGTGGATGATGATCATCACCACCACCAAGGCAATGCACTGTTTGTACCGCTTCCATCGCAAAAGACTCAGAGCCAGCTTCGTCCCCGGAGCTGTGACAGCGATAGCCCCCCTGCAGTTCAACACTTACATCCTCCTCACACGGGACTTGCGCACATGCACCCAGCCTTCCACAACCACAAACACTGAAGATTCACACCTTCTCAGATGAACACACACACAGACCTCCGGACTTGCACCAGGACGCAAGTTATCCACCCTGTAACTATTACTGTCTGCTGGGAATTCTCTCATTTTCTGTAAATATAGAGATGTTCTTAAAGATATACAATATATAAAAGATATATATTTTTTACTTATGTGTGCCTGTTCTATTTTCTTATTTATGTGTGCTACGCCGAGAGACTCCTCAAAATGTTGTTATGCTTGCAAAATGACAAGATTTTGAATCTTGAATCATCATCAGTCTCTTGGTTGATGGAAGTTTCTGAACTCAGCTGCAGATCACAGCTGACATTGTCTGTGGAAGTGGAAACTTCCTCTTAACTTGGGTTTTATTATCTGGTAATTCAAAGTAAGTTTGTGATTCAGTGTGTAGTTGGTGTGACAGTGCGTGTGCTGTGTGTGTGTGTGTGTGTATATAGGAGTGAACCGTCACTTTCACATGATCTGCATCAGAGACAAGTTCAGTCAGAACATCGGCCGGCAGGTCTCATCCTCCGTCATCTGGGACCACCTTGGAACCATGTACGACATGCAGGCCCTGGTGAGGACACACACAAACACACAAATAGTCATTTCTGAAGGTGTTTGTGTGACAGAGCTGTTTGTGTGATCCAGCATGAATCAGAGATCCTGCCATTCCCGAACACGGAGAAGAGCTTCTCTCTGCCTGTCGACATCATCCAGGAAGTTAAAGAAGGTGAGGACATGGCCCTATGATGCAGCCTGTATGTGTGGCCACGCTGCAGCATGAACACACTGTTTACTGTTATTCAGTCATCATGACTTGTGCAGACTTGTGTACTTCGGGAAGGCATGAGGCGTCTCAGAATTTCCATAGTTTAGATGTGAGTTAACTCTAGATCAGAGGTCTTCAACAGATGTGTCCACCGAGGTACTGCAGGGTCCTGAAAGTATAGGTTGACCAGACAAGGCAGTTTATTTGTATAGCACATTTCATCCACAGGACAATTCAAAGTGCTTTACATCAGACAGTATTTTATATTTTGACCCCCCCATTTTTCCCCACAAATTTAAATCCATGTAAACCTGAATCCAACATATTCTGGTGAATGAAAATTGGAGGCAGAGGATGTCATCTTTCAGTCAGAAATGCACACATATGACATATAGAAGCTGAACACCAGTTCATTCACAGGGGATTGACCCAAACCAGTCCCTTCAGGACCCGTCCCTATTGCTGCTATGACAGTCACAAGGTTGCATATTAAATGCTTCCCCATGATTGGCTGAGAGCACATTCAGTCACCAGCTGACTAAGGTCCAAGACACAAGGTGCTCCAATGTTTTTTTAAAAGAAGATACTTTTATAAAATAAACAAGGTGAATGCATGAAAAAGACGTGATTTACTTCATATAGGAATGACTAAATAAAAAAGAGAGAGAAAGACAGAAAGAAAGAAAAACTGGCAAATGATCAGAAATGTCCTTCACCAGAAGCCTGCTTACCATTTTATGCTCCATATTATTAGTAAATTTGTTGTCTATGATTTTAGCTGAATGCGAAGTAATTCTACTTGGCTTTGTAATTGTGGGGTATCGGCTCATCGCGCATATGGTTTTGAGTGAAATCGTTTATCACTGCTAGCTTGTGTGGATTTAACAGGTCTATATTAAAAGAACATCACCTTTTGCTCAATCTTTGTGCACACTTTTTCTATCCACTCAGATATTTCTGATAAAACACTGCAGATCTGATCCACAGCAGCCAACTACTGAGGCCAGTATATCATAATACCAATTGTATAGACAGGATGAGCAAAAATGAGTAGTTTTGTAACTCAACCAGAAATCTCCACGAGCACTAGAGTGATATCGTCCACCCCAGAAACCACAGGTAAAAATGGTGAGGTGGCATCTGATGCTGATTTAACAGCTGACGAGGGTGCAAAATGAGGGAAGACCCGAAAATATCCAGATAATTATCTGAAGTTTGGATTTACGATGGTTCCTGCTCCATCTCATTGGCCTGAAAAACACTGAAGACCCCAGCTCTAGATACCTTAGAAAGTTTAACTACATGATGTCGTAGATCCTTCTACGTTGTCAAGGACAGATTTAATCTTTGAATCAGAGAAACACCTGTCGGTTTATTTCCTGATATCTGGAATCATCTGCTGCTTCAGACCAGCTTCTACACAACCAAGCAGATGAAAACATGGAAAGTCTAGAACTTCTCTGTGTGTGTATGGATGAAAGCAGTCAGGATTAAGACCATTTCTGATAAATCCTGCCTTGTTTCTGCTCCTGGAAGTACCACTTTTGGAGTTTTTACAGCATCGTTGCTACGTATGTTTGGTGTAAACAAACCACGACTCCATCATGGTCTAGATTCTTGCAGTTCAGCTGGTGTAGCAGCTGTCTCGTGTACAGAGGCTACAGCTCCTTGGTGCAACCAGCCCAGGTTGGAGTCCTGGCCCAGGATGTCTCTCTGCTCTCTCTAACCCCCTTTTCCGTCAAGCTACTGTTAAATAAAGGCCACAAGACTCAAATTCTTAAAAAACAAAAGCAATCAAACTGTTCCTGTTTTGATAGATGTTGCTGAGCAACCTGGGCCGTGCACATGCTGTAGTTTGGTTGCGGTGCTGTAATGACAAGACAATCAGAAGTGGTTGTACAGTAAATGACTGATGGAAAACTGTTGCACTTGCAGGGAAGCTGGGCTCAGAGGAGGAGACCAAGGAGGAGTTCAGGATGGAGAGAGATCCTCCAGCAACGCATGAAGAAGGTACGAGTCCACCTGTCCTCCTTCCTTCCGTCCGACCCGCTAGGAGATGTTGTTTCACTTGGGATGGTTTAGTTGTGCTACACTCAAACCTCCACAGAGGCATTTAATTAGATGGCTGTCTCTGTCTCAGTATACAAGCATTGCAGGAAAATTGATTTATTAATTAGAGAATATTATCCAACTCCTATCATAGGTGGTGTTTTCCCGCTTCCTGCTGGTTTAGCTAAAGCTTGCTAGCTAAAGATTACTGACAGTTGGAAGTCAACTGGCTTGTGGTTGTTCCTCCTTGTAGCTTGTTAGCGTCTGATTTCATGTGTTCCTCCCAGCACGCGCTATTTATCTGCACATCTCCACCCAGCAAGTGGTCAGGATCAGCGTTTATTAGAGCTTCAGACAGGGAAAAAATCTACAGAATTACTTTTATAACAGGAATAAAATAATTCTAGTGTGTAAAGAGGCTTTATTCTTATAAAGAATAATAACAGATTACTCCTGTAGTCTTATAAAACAGCTTCAGAACCAGAAATTAATCACACACCAGAAAGAACTTGTATGTTTCTTCGGTTCAGCTTCCAGCAGCTGCGAGTTATTTGGCCTCCTAAGCACACACAAAAAGATGATTTCCAAAGTTTCAGATGTGAGCTTTGCAGTGAAGCTTTGAAGGGACCTAGTTTTACTGTTACAACGCTGTGAGGATGTCCACAGATCCAAGGATAAAGTCTCTGCCTTCCACTCTGCGTGAAAGTGAGATCCTGCTAGAAGGGTTTCTCTTCACGCCAACGTTTTCAGTAGCTTAACATAAAAACCAGGTCACCTGGAGCAGGTAGCTAAATCTGAAACTCCTGGGTTTAGTTTGATGGGCCATAAAAAACCACTGATAAGATGGTTCGAGTTTGATAAGAGAAAAATATTTAAGTGTAAAAGTGGGATGGACAGGTGTTATTTCTTTCTACATTATCATTTTTTTAAACAAAAACAAGCGGTGTTTGATGGTTTTATTGTAACAAATTGCAGTTTTTTTCCAATTCAGATTTATTTGTAATTTTTTGGGCCCAAATTGGTAACAGTGGTGAAATAATTGTGCTGGAGAATAAAAGACATCCATCATGCCTGCAGGTAAACATTTTCTTTATGTAGCACATAAAAAGCAAAATCCGAAGTATTCAAACAACCTAAACAGTCTCAGAGCCCTCAGGGTTATCAGGACTTTGCTGCGTTGTGTGACAAAGTTTAAAAGTCAGTTCTGGTGATAAACTGGTAGCTGCCACCGCTCCACAATAAATAATGTTTTCTTCTGGATATTCAGCTTCTTTAGGTGAGTTGGAAATGTGTTACACTAAGTAAATGAAGTTCGAAGTTTACTAAATAATGAGAAAAGCAGAGAGTGGAAGAAGATATCTCAACTCAATGATCAAAGCTGCATATTTAGACAATATGACACCTGAAATGAAGAAATCCATCAGTAAGGATCCCAGGAACTTTATAGAGCTGGATCTTCAAAAGTTCTGTTCTAAATGATGTCATTTGTTTTTCTAACATTGAGAGTTTGATGCACTGAAGCCAGATGTTTATTTTCACAGGCTCACTATTTATGATTTGTTCAAGTTCATTTGCAGTTTTATATATTAAAAAAAAAAAACAGGTGGACCAAAAATGGCAAAAAAAAAAGGCTTGGAAGTTTAAGGGTTAATATAGAGACAAACAGACCTGAGATGGAAACTGATCTTTAGTCTGGTAACAAACATTTATGATTTAATATTAGCTCAGATTTCAGCAGCATGGCTGAATATAATTAATGTTTCCATGTTTGTTTATGATCCATCTCATACACGATAACTTCATTAACTCCGTCCCAACATTGCACACTTTTAAATTTAAGTCATGTGTCGTCTTAAAGCGTGAAATGGACGTTGTTTCGAAGGAAATGGATTAAAAACTGTTTCTTTGGCGATCAGCAAGCTTTGTTCTTCATTTCACTGCTCAGATAACAAACATAAGGTCTGCTTTCTTTTCAGGAAGTAACTCCTCTGTGAAGATGTCGGAGCGAACGAGCAGCAGTCGGGACAAAGAGAGGGAGCGAGAGAAGGAGAAGGTGGGGAGTGAAGGAGCAGCGGGAGGAGGAGGTGGTAGTGGAGGAGGAGGAGGCGGCGGAGGCAAGGAGGCAGAGAAGAGGAAGAGGAGCCGAGCAGCTGAGAAGCTGCTATCTTCTTCCAACCCAGCAAGTCCAGGAGGAGCCAAGAGGAGGCGCACTTGAAGGCTGGACAGCAGGAGGTGACCATACCGGCCGCCATGTCATGTGACGTCTGCGGCTCCTCTGATTGGCTGCCTCACACCTGCCACTCATCCTGTGACAGCAGCAGGAAGTGACGCCTGGATGAGGATGCAGCTGCTGACCACAGTTTGTGTTTGTCTTCCTGTTTGTGTTGTGTGATCGTCGACTGTAGTCCTGAGTTTTGCCTGTCAGGCTGATACAAGTCACCCTGAGTCTAAACATCTTTGGTCCCCCTGCATGTCGTCTCATACTGTTGGATCCTGAGACGTCAGTAATCTTTTTTTACTTTGTTTCTTGTTGAAACTGATGAACACAGGAACCTGGAGAACGTGATGATTTCCATCATTTTGCTCATAGATCTGTAGCATTTAGGATCAGCTTCTCAGTCTGCTGCATGCTTCCATCCTATAACCCAGTCCAGCTGAAGCTGTTTGGATAAAATAAGCAACTTTAACACCATCAGACCTGTTTTGGTTGCATCTGCTTATTTTATTAAATGTTTCAGTAACAAATATCCAATTACAAACCAAACCTAAACAGCACCACTCTCAAACCGCCCATCACAGAACCCAGGTGTCAGTCGCTGCGTTTTAGACCTGTCAGGCAAAACAAAGGGAAAAGCCTTATTTCTGGTTGTTTGTGAATCCATTGGAGTTTTTCTTGCTTCCTCTGATGTTAAACAAGTGGTGCAGTGCATTATGGGTCAGCAGCAGCAGAACAACGGACGAACGCTGGACGCATTCCTGTTTGTGAACGGAGACGTCAACATTCCAGCTTTTTGTTTGACACCTTCAGCTTTTATTTTTTCCTGTTTTCCTGCAGGTTGAGTTCTGAATCAGATGGTTTTATGTTCAGAAAATCGTTAAATCTTTGTCAGCTCCAGCTGATGTCCTTAAAAAGAAGGTCAAAGTCCACGTTTGATCAGAGCCATGACTGTTTGGTCCAGAAGCTCTGTGATTTTCAGGTTTTTTACGAGATACGAAGCGTTTGCCTGGTTGGCTTTTGGAGACCAGAGACCAACGCTCGGCTCATGTCAAAGTCCGACCAGGAATGTTGAACGTTTCTCCGATGAAGTTTCCTTGTCTTAGAACAAACTGCAGTAAATCAGTTTCTGGAATATTCAGTCGGTTCATTCATGTGTGACATTTATTCTCTTTTCTTTTTGTTATATGAAGTTAAAGTTTTCCCTTTAACTTTTTTTAGTAATGTCTTAATTTATTGATGATGATGATGGGCTGATGTTTGAGGCTGTTTGTGACATTAAAGATGACCTCAGATCAGTAATGTCTACATTTGTTTTGATTCCTCACTAAGCTGTTGAAGTAAGTAAATATTTATATAGCACCCTTCAAGATAAAAATCACAAAGTGCTTAACGATGGAAGACAAAATAACAGAATATAAAAACAAAACTAAGTAGAAGCAAGTTTAAAAAGATGCATTTTTAGCTGCTTTTTAAAAGAGATCACAAAGTCCGTAGATCTCCAGCTTTGGTCTTCAACAGTCTTGGTTTTAACAACCAGCAGACCTTGATCACGTGATCTCCGGGACCTGCTGGGAATGCAGGACTGTAGAAGGTCTCTGATATAATCAGGTGCTTGGTAACATAGGGCTCGATAAGTTATAACCAGAATTTTAAAATGATAAACGGGAAGCCAGTTGGACCCCTCGGACACAATGGTAGGTTAACAGATCTTTATTACAGAGAACTTAGATAAATGATCTTACTGAGACAGACCATGGCGGAGCTGACTGGAGATACGGGAACCATGGAGCCTGGAAGGGAGAGGGAGTGAATCGTAGGTTAAGGTCCGACAGGGCGTGAGCGTGGTGCTGGGGAATATAAGGACTGGTGAGTAAATGGTACACAGGTGTGGCTGATCTGCGGAGATTGGATGTAGTGCAGAACTGGAGTGAATGGGGCAGAGTGAGAGGATCAGGGACAGGTGTGGATGATCAGGGGAGTGATTGCAGTGGAATGGCAGGACAGGCTTGGCCTGACCAGGTGGGGGAGTGACACCAGTGCAGCTGGATTAGTAATGGAGTGACATGAGTGAATTTGGAGGATTTTGTTATCAACTCAGCTCAGTTTTATTTGTAAAGCCCTTTAAAACAACCACCGTAGAAACAAAGTGCTGTACATAAATGGACAAAGTAACACAGAAAATACAAGAATCAACAGGGAAATAAATAATATAATAAAATAATTGTTCATTGTTTTTAAACAGTTTAAAAACAAGCAATTTTAAAAGCAACAGATTAAAAACAAATAAAACCAATAAATAAAACAAACCACAGCACACTAAAACTGGAACAGAGTCTCATACTGGGATGAAAGTCAAAGATGAGTTTTAAAAGAGGTTTAACCTTCTCTTACTGGCCATTATGTGCTATTACTCTTTCTGTCTCATCAAGCAACCAACCAACACCTAAAATATCCCACTGGAAATTCAACAGTCTTTTATTAAATCATAACATGTTCTGTGATAAAATATTAACCTTAATTAGAGAAGTCGAGATGCTAAATGAGTTAAGCCCTTTAAATAAATTGGAATGGCTCAAATTTATAATGAGGAATATATGTATTCAGGAAGGCTAGAAAAATGCTGCTGGAAGAAGTCAGCAACAATCGGAATTGCTGTCTCCAACAAACAGTCACCCATGGCAAACAGGTGTCTAGGGGAGGGACCAGACGAAGCACGGCTCAAATCACCCCTATGATGATAACAAAGCAATGACCAGGGTTTCCCTTGCCCGGATGTGGGTCACCGGGGCCCCCCTCTGGAGCCAGGCCTGGACGTGGGGCACGGAGGCGAGCACTTGGTGGCCGGGCCTTTGTCCATGGGGCTCGGTCGGGCTCAGCCCAAAAGGGTGCAATGGGCCCCCCCTCCCGTGGGCTCACCACCTGCAGGAGGGGCCACAGGGGTCGGGGTGCAGTGTGAACTGGGTGGCTGGGAGGCGGGGACCCTGACGGTCTGATCCTCGGCTGCAGAAGCTAGCTCTAGGGAGATGGAATGTCACCTCTATGGCGGGGAAGGAGCCTGAGCTGGTCAGTGAGGTTGAACGGATCTGTCTAGATATAGTTGGACTCACCTCAACGCACAGCTTGAGATCTGGAACCACTGTCCTTGAGAGGGGCTGGACCTTTTTTCATTCTGCAGTTGCTCCTGGTGAGAGGCGCCAAGCAGGTGTGGGCATGCTCATTGCCCACCGACTTGGCTCCTGTACGTTGGGGTTTACCCCGGTGGACAAAAGGGTAGCCTCCCTCCGCCTTCAGGTGTGGGAACGGGTCCTGACTGTTGTTTGTGCTTATGCACCAAACAGCAGTTCAGAGTACCCACCCTTTTTGGAGTCCTTGGAGGGGGTGTTGGAGAGCACTCCTTATGGGGACTCCTTCGTTCTGCTGGGGGACTTCAATGACAGCAAGACCTGGAGGGGCGTGATTGGGAGGAATGGCCCCCCAATACAGGAGGCCTTCATGGAATACATTGATAATAACATGTTGTCACCGACTACATGGGCAAACAAGGGCTAATCAGGCTTTACCTAAACCAAATCAATCACTTAAATTTTTATTTATATAGCACTTTTTATACAAAAGAGCAACACAAAGTGCTTTACACAACAATAACAACTAAAAATCAACAACAAAACTAAATGAAAGGTAAGCTTTCATATACCTAAGCATATAACTCAACCAAATTAAAAACAAAAACACACATCCAGTTATTTTCTCTCACACAGAAAGCACCCCCACCTACCAACCCAACCACTAACCCCACAGACAAACCTCAATCCCCAATATCAGGCTTAATGCTGCTATGAGAAAGCTATCTCTGAGGGATCCGTCCTCATCAAGGGCTCCCCCACCCATGACCACAGAGGCCACCCCTACAGGATCCACCCAGATCATGGCTGGCCAGGTCCCACACCACAACCTTAATGATGCAGAGCAGGACGGCACCAACCCCCCAGACAAGGGTGATCACTGCAACAGCAAACCTACAGACATAGCCCCTGGTGTGGAGGATCCCAGTAAGGAAAAAGAAAACACTGGGAAGTTCCATTTAAAAAGGATCAAATAAACCTACAACAACAACAACAATAACAATAATAATAATAATAATAATAATAATAATAATAATAACAATAAGATGAAGAAGAAGAAGAAGAAGAAATGGGAAAAGCTTGTATAAAAGTATATGTAAGAGTTAAAACAACAAAACAATAAAATCTGAATAACAAAGCTGAATGAATGTGTAATAAGTAATAGGTACATAATTAAACAAAACGTGGATCAAAATAATAATAAAATAAATAAGCATAAGATAATCTAAAATCAAACAAGGAGAGTAAATTACATTTTAATTAAATGAATTTCATAAACATCTAATTCAAAATCTGGGTGAAAAGACTGAGCCGGTTTTAAAAACTATGACGGTTTCAGCTGCTGTCGGGTCCTCTGGCCGACTGTTCCACAAACGAGGAGCATAAAAACTAAAAGAGGGCTCAACGACTGGAAGCCAATGCAGAGACTTCAGGATGGCTCTTTCTGGGCCCCGTCAGCAGACGTGCTGCAGAGTTCTGCAACAGCTGCAGTGCTACTAAAGTTTCATTGGGAGACCAGAAAGAAGAGCGTTGCAATAATCAATCCTGCAGGTGATGAAAGCATTGATCTCTGCATCGGCTTGAGAGAGAAACGGTTGAACTCTGGTGGTGTTCTTCAGGTGGTAGAAAGAAGTCGTAGTGACATTCTTGATGTTAAACATGAGTTCAGAGTCAAAAGGACGGAAAAAAGAGAGTGAAGAGACGAGAGAAAAAAGAGAAAAAAAAACAAGACTTTTTAATCTTAGCAGAATAAAAATAGACAACCAGCTGCCACACCTGTAAGGAAACAAACACCTGCAACATTTTCAAGAAAAAACAAAACAAAACTGACAATCATCAGAAGCACCTATAAGAAGACAGACAAGCTGTAGAAAAAAAATCTGTCACAACAGAAACATGACTGTAGCTGCTGGTGGTTAACCCACAGGACGACACAGCGACCGTCTCAGCGTGCAGGTTAGTAAATAACAATGAATAGTGATCAGTGATTGCACAAATGCAACCAGGCAACCACAAAGATCAGAGCCAGTCCATGGGGCCCCAAGACCCAGGAGACCAGCCGCCCCCAAGAGCACGTATTCCAGCCAGCCCCAGTAGAAGAAATTTGACTTATTATGCTCTATATATACTATTACACCTATATATCACACCTATAATTACTTCTTTTACTGTACTCATTTATAAATTGTATTTACCCCAATTGTGACTATATTACACTTTTTACATTGTACATTTTTACTCATCATGCTTTAATTCACTTTTAAGGTTTATTCTCTTCGTGTACATGCTCCACTACGAGGGTAAGATGGCCTTTATCTGGGCCTTCAACAGACCCTTAGTCAGACTGGTTTTGGTGGAGACACAACTATGTGAGGTTGTTTTGACGCCAGCTCTTGGAGTTGTGTGTCCACCCAAGGTCTTCAGGACGGAGGATTCTTTCTACAGAAATGTACAACTATTGTTTTTCCTCTTGTCTCCCCAGAGTCTCTCTCGACTTCACGGGAGTCGGGACGACCACTCTCATTTACTTGCAAGTAATTCTGTATTCAATACTTCTCCTGTAAATAAACCTTATACTTGTACTCGTTCCAGACTCTTGGTAATTTTTCTACAACACCCCCCACTAGGATGACCACACATCCTGCTAGAGGGTGGCAGAGGAAGGCCCCAGCTAGAGCGCACTGCGACCACAGAGCACAGACGCCAGGACCCCGCCAGGCACCGACCCCCAGGAATGGACATGGAGTGCGGGATCCCAGGAGCCCAAGAGCAACCCACTCCCCCCAAGGCAGAGGCCCCCCCAATGCCCATGAGGAGCAGGTCCCCCCCGACAGCCACCTAATGTGGGCCATCGCCTACCCTGATGCTGAAGTCAGGCACCCAGGGGACCAGTGCATGTTTCGCCTGAACTCGCCCTCTTTGCCTGCACTAATAATTGCTGATATCAACTTGTTAGATAGGAAATGTGATAATAAGTTGCTTAGTTTAGTCTTTAAACAGAAGCTTTTTTATGAGCTGTAATTCTTGTTTTGTGAAAGATTGCATAGAAGCTTCTTTAAGGAAAAAGTCATTTTCTGTTTATGTTGAATGCAGGATTGATCATAACTGCTTTTATTCATCCACACATCAGGAATTTCTAGACTTTCAAGATTTTCCATGTTTTCATCTGCTTGGCCGTGTTGAAGCTGGTCTGAAGCAGCAGAAAGTTCCAGATATCAGGAAATGGACTGACGGTTGTTTCTCTGATTCAAAGATTAAATCTTTCCTGGATAATGTAGACAGATCCATAACATAACAAAGATCAACGTTTCTACAGCATTTAAAGTTGAACTCCCATGTAAACTCTGGAAATACTCGGATAACATCTCACATATTCCTGAACAACATTTTGATGTTTGACCACCACGCTGTTTGCTGGAAGTACGCGAACCTGTAAAAGCCATGTGAATGGATAGAAGAAATAAGATACAGCTCATCTGAACCCACATGTTATCACTGTGGTTATTTTTCAGATCAACCTCTCTCTTTTTCTTTTTGGGTTGCAGCATGTTGACGGATGAAAAGCAGCTCTCATCAGCGGTTAACACAGTGACCACAGCGAAGCACGGTGGAGGCTGCATCATGCTTCTCATGAAACCACAAAGAGCCAAAGCAGAACTGGAGAGTTGCTACAAATCCCACATGAGTAAACGAGAAGTTCTTTTACCATTTCTGTTTATTGATGAGCTGATGGGGAAAATGTTGGTTTTAGTGGAAATTTAACCCCCCGTTTGGCGTGTTCTTCTGCATGGTGAGAACACCTAATTAATTTAGTTGTACTTTGAATAAAATTTATAGGAAAGATTTTTCATTTCTAAAAATCAGTAAAAAGTGTTTAAGAAGTTAATATTATGAAACAAAAGAAATAAAACAAGCATGAAAGTAAAATACAAACAAGAAACAGAAAAGGTTTATTATTATTATTATTACATAAAGATTCCTCTGTGAAGTTCCACTGAACTTTCTTTTTTCCAGGTTTTCTCTAGAAACTACAGGAGCAAGGTGAGCCACCTGGCCATGTGGTGTAGTGCTACCAGTCTCTCTGAAAGAGATTGTTGTGGACTTCAGGAGTGAACGCCCAGCAGCTCCTCTGACCAGCTGCTGTGGGGAGGTGAGCAGAAACAAGTTTGGGTGTGCTTGTCACAGGAGATTTCTCCTGGACCAACAACGCTGCATCACTGGCCAAGAAAGCCCAGTTGAGAAGAGCAGAGCCCTGGTCCACATCATGAGCGCATCCTGACCCCCTGCATCAGCGTGTGCTCAGTGTCCTCCGTTACGCTACTATCAACACTGGGTTTTGCACTTGATTATTTAAATAATTATTTACTTACCCTTTTCTTCGCTCAGTTGTCATTGTTTTTTTTGTGTGTGTGTGTGTGTTATTTTTCCTTTAATTCTTTTTGTTAAATTTTATATTTGTGCATGCCAGTTGTTTACAGTTGTTTACCATGTTCCCCTGATAACACCATGGGCCTTGGAAGATAGCTTCTCCTACTAAAATAAGCTCAGAAGGCTTTAGTCCTCTGAATGTACTCTACCTGTGAAGTGAAAATGAGGACACTCGACACTTCAGTGACAAAGCTGTAATGTGTTTGACCACAAGAGGGCGACATCCTCCTGCTGATGAAGTAAACAGCAGAACTGGAAACGCTGGGAAACAATCATACCTCAAACAGCATCACTACATTACAAGTGGTACAAGTACTAGCAGTTAAATATGATAAACCAGAAGAATGATTCACATTTTGTCTGATATTAAACTTTTAGTTCTGATGCATAGAAGCGTCAGCGGCATTTATACATTTTTTTTACAAACTCAATTCTAAAAAAGTCAGGACACCATGAAATATAAATAAAAGAGGAAATAATGATTTACTAATCTCATTAACCCATATTTCACTCCCAGTAGAACATAAACAACATATCACATGTTGAAACTGAGACATTTTATCATTTCATGGAAAATATGAGCTGATAGTGAATCTTTAAAAAGTAGTTCCAGGGTGATGTTCAGCATTGTGTAGCATCTCCTCTTTTTCTAACATCTGTCTGTAAACATCTGGGAAGTGAGGAGACCAGTTGCTGGAGTTTTAGGAGAGGAATGTTGTACTGTTCTGGTCTGATGCAGGATTCTAGCTGCTCTACAGTCCTGGATCTTGGTTGCTGGATTTCTGCTTCCATGATGCTCCAGATGTTTAGTATTGGTGAAAGGTCTGGACTGCAGGCAGGCCAGTTCAGCAGCCGGACTCTTCTCCTGTGAAGCCATGCTGCTGTGATGGATGCAGGATGTGGTTCAGCATCGTCTTGCTGAAATCTGCAAGGTCTTCCCTGAAAGAGACGTTGTCTGGATGGAGCAGTTATTGCTTTTAAAACCTCCATGTACTTTTCAGCATTGATGGAGCTTCACAGATGTGGAAGCTGCTCACGTCATAGGCACTAATGCAGCCCCATCCCATCAGAGATGCAGCTTTTCACCTGTCCACTGATAACAAGCTGGATGCTCCCTCTCCTCTTTAGTCTGCAGGACACGCTGTCCATGCTTTCCAGAAAGAATTTCACATTTTCATCCATCTGACTACAGAACAGTTTCCACTTTGCCTCAGACCATTTTAAATGAGCTTTGGTCCAGAGATGATGGCGATGTTTCTGGATTCTGTTCACATGTGGCTTCTTCTTTACGTGATAGTGCTTTAACCTGCGTAGCGGATTACAAAGTGAACTGTGTTCACAGACAGTGACTTCTGGAAATCTTCCTGAGTCCATGCAGTGACGGCTGTCATGATACTAAAATTTCAAACTTGATACCAATACTAAGTAATATTTTGGATACTAAAGGGCAAGGAATTAATAAAAGCCAGAACATCAGAATAATAAAAACAACGAAATACAATAAAAAGATATGTGGTCAAATAAATATGTGGTAAAAAAAAGATGCATTATCTTAAAGCTCTATTAGTTCATGCAAAGATACAGTCTTCTCAGACTGCTGGTTCACAGTGGTGAAAAAAAAACTCATAAAAAATCTTCAGCTATTAATTGGTGTACTTACTTAAATGAATCCCATTTTCTTCACCATATTTGAGAACAGATCAAGTAAACAATAGAACAAACAAACTACTTAAAATTATCTAGTGTTTTAATCCGGTTTAGTTGATTAAAAAACATTTAAAGCTAAAAGCACTTAAAGTGCAGACCTGCTCCAAGCCATAAGGTTGCTGAGAAAACCTCCAAAGCAGCCCACCCATTACCCAGTCCCCACGTTCTGGATCACCAGATCCAGAATACCAACGTGATCCGGGTCAAACAATTATGGATTATCGGATTTGAACGTTTACCACGATGACACGTAAATAAATAAATAAATAAATAAAAAAAATTTTTTATGTTTTTTTTTTTTTTTTTTTTTTGCAATGCTTCTGGACATTATCTGTTAAGTTAGAAGCAGTAATGGCAGAATTATCTATATCTCCCAATAGTAAAGAATTCCTTAAAAAAATTCCTGGATCCAGATGGTGATCCGGATTACCCCCAAAAATCTAATCACTCGTTCCTTTATCCCATTATTCCTGAATATTTTATCTAAATCTGGTTTTTACTTTTTGAGTTATGATGCTAACAGAGAGACAGACAGACAGAAAACATAGCCTCTGCCCTGGCGGATGTAAATATGAACTTTTTAAAATGTTTTCCACATTGCCCACAACAAAAGGCATTAATATCTGGCTTTTCAGTCTAGTCATGGAGCAGAGGTGAACATCTGCTTGTACTGCAGCTGGGAGCTGTGGCTGATGCTGCACTTTAAGATGGCGGAAGGGCCCGCAGCGGCACCGGCTGCTCATTGACAAGAGTAAACGATACGTTCTTTCACGCCAGTCTCCAAAAGTCTCAAATAACGCCAGAAAAAGTTGGCAGATTTGTCATTAGTCACTTTTTAAAAAAGAGTCACCAGAGGTCTGAAAATTCACTAAATGAAGCAACAAAGTCGCTAAGTTGGCAACACTGTGAACAATGGGTCCACCAGGTAGCTGCTGTATAGGCTGCCTTCTGCAGTGCCTATTTAAAATGGGAATAGGAGGCTGGTCCTTTCCATGAACCAGCAGATGCCAAAGGGTCATTTAAGTATTGATACTTGGGCTAATTAATATCTAACTAGATACTAAATTTTATTTAAAGAATCATGTCTGGTTTTAATGCAGTGTCATCTGAGGATCCCATCATCACCAGCATCCAGCCTTGTCCCATGCGCACAGAGGTTCCTCCTAATTCTTTGAATATTTTGATAATACACTGTAGATGGTGGGATCTTCAAAATCTTCATGATTTTACGTTGAGGAACATCATCTGTACCGCTTTATCCATTATGGGCCGTGGGTAAGCTGGAGCCCATCCCTGCATTTTAGCAGGTGAGAGGCAGGTACACCTTGGACAGGTCACCAGTCCACCGCAGGGCCAACACAGAAAGAGACAAACAACTATTCACACACACACACTCACTCCTAGGGAGAATTTAGAGTGACCAATTAACCTAACATGCATGTCTTTGGATGGCAGCTGCGGCCTCCCTCAGCAGCTCTGGCACAGATGTGGACATGATGGAGATCTTCTCGCTGTTTCTGACAATCTGAGGTACCAACACAACTTTCAAGCTCTACTCTTCTCCCTTGTTCCAGCGTCAGATATGCACACCGCCCTTTACCATATTAGATGCGTAGCTCAGTCAGACTGGGGCCTAAGAATTAGAAGAAGAAGAAGAAGAACGGCCACTGACGTCACTGTCCTGCGCCGCCTGGGATTGCAAATTCAAATTGAATTTTGCAACATGTTTTGTGGGGCAGACATGAAAACGAAAAAGCAATGTCCTTTACGTTTTCTTTTTAAAAGAGCAGTTTTGAAGTTGAAAATAAAATGCAGTTTGGTTGATCTATTATTGATTTTATTTATAAGTCAAATAATGCAGCTATGACCTTGAAATGAAAAAGCCTTTCTGCTAAAGCATTTTAATTTTTAAATTTGACATTTCAAATAGAATTTTGGTACCTATTTATGTTTGTAAAATTAAATCTTAAATGTCCCTTTCTTTATCTTTTTAATTGAGTTACAAAATGAGCAGTGTTGGAGAAGAAAATGAAAATGCAGTTTGTATGATTTATTATTCATTTTATTGATGAGTCAAAAAATGCAGCTATTTTCTGAACATGAACAATCATTTCTGTTAATCCATTTGAAATTAAAATAAGGTACAGAATCGCTTCCATACGTCTGTCTCATAGGGTATCTGAAATGTCAGACCTGTAAGGGTTTTGGAAATCCAGTCGAGTCTGTCAGGTTCACAGCAAATTAGAGACAGAAATAAAGTGACAGGAAGCAACATGGCAGGTTTGAAATGTTGTGTGTGTCTGTCAGACGAGCAAAGGTCAGGAAAAGGTCTCTGTGAACAAACACTTGATAAAGGTCTGAACTCTGCAGGAGCTCAGCTTTATACTCTAAACTTCTCATGTTGTTTTTATTTCTACCCTGAAAAGCTGCTTCTTCCTGACATTCATGGTCAACTTTCATTTGTATTTGTATTTAAAAATACAAAGAAATTTGGAATCTGATGCAACAACTCACTCAGTAAAGGTTGTTATAAAGTTAAAGATAGAAAATTTTCTAAAATATCCAAAAACATATTTCTAGAAAATTCTCCAACCAGCAGGTTAACTGGTGACAGGTGAGGGTGTCAGGATTGGGTATAAAAGGAGCATCCACCAAAGTTGTAGTCTTTCCAAACAAGGAAGAATCGTGCCTCACCCCTTTGGTACAAACTCCATCAGGGAATCCTCAATAAGTTCAACAAATATTTCTCAGAGGCTGATTGGAAAGAACTTTGGTCTTCCAGCGTCTACAGAACAGAAAGTTGGGAAAAGATTTTGGAAGTCTGGAAAAATCTCAGAGTGGAAAGGACAAGTATCCAGAACCTGGAACTGGATTACACAAGAAGGAAGACAGATATGAACTCTGGAGAATCAGAGAATCAGCTCATCTCAGATAGACATGAAGACAGGGGTCTGTGGGGGACGGATGAGTCCACGTTTCAGCTGCTTCTGGCAAAAACAGCTGAAATGTCATATTCAGAGGAAGCTATAAAAACCAGTGTCCATGGAGGACATCATCTGTGTCAAGGTACCACTGATGAGGTAGACGATGGAGTTTTGGAGAGACATACGCTATCATCATGCTGACACTTTTTCCCAGGAGGTCCCTGGTTGTTCCAGCACGATGATGTCGGACCTCTTTCTGACCGACTACCAACATCATGGTTTTATATACACAGTGTGTTTGACTGTCCACTCTGCTCAGTCCACATCTGTCTCCTACAGAAATGCTGCATCAGCAGCCAGTCTGTCTGTTCTGAGGTGGTTCTGGTGATCAGCTGAGCGTCCAGCAGGAAGGACTGCAGACCGACTTTCACACTGGTCTGAATTTAAATCTGCAGAATGCTGAAGAAATGAACTGAGGCGGGTTCCAGAACAAGACGGACAACCTCAAAAGGACAGGAGGTAACAGCCTCCTGAAGGAGGTAGAGATGGGAGGAAAAGAAGTAAAGGAGGAAACAGAGAAGAAGAGGAGGCTCGGCAGGATAAGTGCTGTCCAGTCGGAGAGGAAAACACAAGGAATGAGTGTGAGAATGAACGACAAGACGGCTGCTGTGGCTGCATGAATACTCATGAGGAGCTGAGGTTTCCCAGCAGTGTGTGTGTGTGTTTGTGTGTGTGTGTGTTCAGAGAGCTGCCTCAGACATGTTTATTCATAAATCATCTCATGTTTATTCATACTGGATTATTTAAACAAGTAGGCGTATTCACACACACAGTCCTGCTGGTCAGCAGTGAAACACACACACACACATCTGTGGATTTGTGTATGTTTGTGGGAACCTAACCTCTAATGTTTAATCTGATGACTGAAGTCTTCAATTTAGTCATCAGATTCATTTTGAAATGAATGAATGAAGGAATGAATGAAGGAATGAATGAATGAATGACAGGCAGATCTGTAGACTCAATTTTCTGAACACATGAAGACAGTAAAAGGACATGAATAATAAAAGGAAGAGACACTCCGTCCTCTGAAGAGGAGAGTGTGATCAACCTACAAAGTGATAAATTATTCTCCTGGTAAATTTCCTCTGGGACATTAACTTATTCCTGTCAGCTTCATCAGAATGATGGATCTCACTTTTAGCTTTGGCTTTAATATATTAAGTCAAGATGTTGTACTTATGAATGAATATTTATATGGACATATATTTATAGGACATGCCTGGGGCGGTAGACCAGGGATCCTGCATGGTGGGGTAGACCCGGGATCCTGCATGGTGCAGGAGACCTAGGGTTCTGCGTGGTGCAGTAGATCTGGTCCTCTATTGCTCCTGTGCTGCCACGATTAGCACCTCTGTGCTGTTCTTCCCTCCAGCTCTCTCCAACCATTGGTAGAATTTGTTTATATCTGCCACTTAATAATCCCTCTAATCATATTCAATGCTGTTTTTTTGTCTTGTTTGTTTGTTTTAGTTTTTTTTTTTTTTTTTTTTTTTTTTTTTTTTTTTTTTTTTTTTTTTGCTTTCAGAACAATCAAAATATTCTTATAAATTTTCACAATCAGATATAAAACAGTGACTCAGAAATAAGAATTCTTCATTTTCTAGATTTCAGAAGATGTAAGCTGTGTCCCAATCAAGCAGCAACCTCCGCCTGGTAAATGTGAAGCCTATGCAGAAGTGCAAGATATTGCAGTTCACCCCTCATCCACTCAGGGCTGGCTCCAAAACAGAATCAATCCTCATAGACTCCCATGTTACAAAGACCAACTACACATGTTTAAAGCCTGGTACAAAAAAAAAAAAAAAAACATTTTAGGATTAATAGGTCAAGTTTACCTTTATGACAACTGTGAGGGGAGTGAATTTTTTTCTAACTCATCCGTTTGGATGTTATTTAATCTTGAAAATCGGGATGATTACGGGCGTGTCTTTTTGACTGACATGTAACCAATATCTGAGGCAAGAAGGGAGAGTGTGGCACAAACGCAGTTTTTAGCCAGCTAACAGCATGCCTTAGCTGTAGCCCACCTACCTTCATTAGCCGGTTAGCTCACGTTCGATCCGAGTTGGCTCAGTTAGCTCTTAGCTACAGGCAGCTCGAAGTTTGATAGATGTCTATCATCCACCCTCACATTCACAGCCCCCCTCTCAGCTCCGCCACTTTGCCCATTTTTGGATTTTCCAGCAACGATGGCACATTTCCTCAAATGTACGACCAATTACACAATACTTCTTGGAAAACAAGCCGCAAGCTATCCCCAACCACGTCTGTGAAAACAGAATGACGCCATTTTGTTCTTGTGGCCTCAAAAACAAGAAAAATGCTCCGCTTCGCTTTCCCTATGTAACAGGCTTAAGCTAATCAACCTGAGTGCCTTAGCTGGTAACCTGAATTAGTATTTCTTTGGTTGCAATTCCACAAAGTGTGCTGTCAGACTTTTCATGTTGCTGGTTTAGACTAACAGGGCGGCTGTAGTTCAGGAGGAAGAGCAGTCGTCTTTCAACCAGAAGGTAGGGGGATTGATTCCAGGCTTCCACTGACCACATGTCGAAGTGTCATTGGGCAAGACCCCATGTTGTTTCCTGATGTGTGTGTGTGTGTGTGTGTGTGTGTGTGTGTGTGTGTGTGTGTGTGTGTGTGTGTGTGTGTGTGTGTGTGAATGGGTGAATGTGATATGTAGTGTAAAGCGCTTTGAGGGGTCAAACTGACTGGAAAAGTGCTGTATAAGTACAAGTCCATTTAACAACAATACTTAATTCAGCTCCGGACCAGCTAATAGACCGACTTTGGACACCCCTGACTTAATCCTAAACTTACAAATAACCACCCTCGCTCGCCACACTCCCTTCTCCCATATGTCTCAGTGTCAAGCCTTGGTGGTTAGCTTGTGTGGTATAACCATGCCACAAGGGAGTACATTTTAGCTGGTTCAGTGGAGAACAGCCTGTTTATTTTTCTGGCCTCTATTTCTTTTGTGTATCTCCTCATTCGAGCCAAGGCTTGCAGTCTTTGGCAGTTTACAGAGCCTCAGGTATGGGCATAGGTATGTACATCTCGGACAACCACCCACTCTGGGTTAGCACCTGCCCTAATGCCCCCATCCAAGCGCTCCAGAAACCATATTTTCAGAGCCCCAATACTACATTTACATGTGGAGGAAAGGCATAAGCACATAAAAGCACACTGTGTAAATTTTATTGATGAATTTTCTGAATTATTGTCGGTTATCTCTACTGATTTTAACCATTTCATCTTAAATGGGGATTTTAACATTCACATAGATAACATAACGGATGGTAATGTCAAGGAATTTTCTTCCATATTGGACATGTTTGGTCGAGGTCACATTCTGGACCTGGTCATTTCAAAGGGTGTTGATATTTCTTCTGTTGTGGTCACTGACTCGGCCTTGTCTGACCATTTTTGTATTTTGTTTGATTTACTGATCACTCAGAATGTCCAACCAACCTGCTCCTCAGTTAGGAAGAGGTACATTAATGAAAGAACAAGTGCTAAGTTTGTGGAGGCCATAGCCATGTTACCAACAACCAGTGCAGAGTCCGTTGATGGACTCCTGGATCATTTCAATCTGAAAATCTTGAATGTAATGGATGCTGTTGCACCGATAAGAATCAAGAGCACTTTGATCAAACAGAAAACACCATGGAGAAACACCACTGTGGTTACCAGCCTAAAAAGAGAATGCAGAAAAACTGAGCGAAAATGGCAGAAAAATAAACTTCAAATTCGCTTTGAGCTGTACAAACAAATCTATCTGAAAAAAAAATTATCTGAAATGATTAACAGGAATGTCAACAATTCTCTCACTCTGTTTGCTATGATTGAAAAACTTACAAATCCTCATATACAGATAAGCCCAGAGCTCCTTTCCACTGAGAAATTTAACCAATTTGCCAACTTTTTTAGCCAAAAAATTAAAACAATTAGGCAAAATATTAATTCCACACAGTCACACAAGAAAATTAGTCTGTGTCTAAAACCCGGAAATAATTCTGATGTTATGTCGCAATTTAAAACGGTTGATTTAAAAATCCTACAAGAAACAGTTTGGCATTTGAAATCAACAACATGCACTCTGGACATGATACCATCCGACTTTTTAAAAACAGTTTTTACCTCAGTAGAAAGTGATCTCCTACTGATAGTTAACAGCTCACTGGCATCAGGCATTTTTCCCAAGTCACTAAAGATAACTGCTATTAAGCCACTCCTAAAGAAAAGGACTCTAGATGCCTCTATAATGAACAACTATAGATCTGTCTCTAACCTCTCTTTTATTTCCAAGATTATTGAGAAAGTTGTATTTCACCAGCTTAATGACTTTTTAAATGAAAGTGGAAATCTTGATAAATTTCAGTCCGGCTTCCGACCTCATCACAGCCCTGAAACAGCTCTGGTCAAAGTGTTAAATGACATTAGGTTGAATACTGATTCTGGTCAAGTATCAGTCCTGGTTCTGTTGGATCTCAGTGCTGCGTTTGATACTGTAGATCACAGAATCCTGTTGCACAGGCTGGAAAACTGGGTTGGACTTTCTGGAGCGGTCCTTAACTGGTTCAGGTCCTATTTAGAAGGCCGGAGTTATTTTGTTACAATCGGCAGCTATGAATCTGAGCGAGTGGCCACGACTTGTGGAGTCCCCCAGGGGTCAGTCCTTGGACCTCTTCTGTTCAACTTGTATATGCTCCCTTTGGGTCAAATATTACAGAACCATAGCATTAATTATCAAAGTTATGCAGATGATACACAACTTTATGTGTCTCTGTCACCAGACGACTGCAGTCCAATAGACTTATTGTGTCAGTGTCTGGAGCAAATAAACACCTGGATGAAGGAGAATTTTCTAAAATTAAATGAAGACAAAACTGAGATTATTCTGTTTGGTAGCAAAGAGAAGAGGGTCAGCATTGGTAAACACCTGGAGACTCGGGCTCTTAAAATCACCAACCAAGTTCGTAACCTTGGAGTGTTGATAGACTCAGACCTGGCTTTCAGCAGCCACATCAAAGCTGTCACTAAGAAGCTTTTTACCAGCTCAGAAACATCAACAGAATTAAAAGTTTAGTCTCCCAGAAAGACCAAGAGAAACTCATTCATGCATTCATTTCCAGTAGGCTGGATTACTGTAATGGTCTTTTAACAGGACTTCCTAAAAAGAGCATTAAACATCTGCAGCTCATCCAGAACGCTGCTGCTAGAGTTTTAACCAGGACTAAGAGATCTGAACACATCACACCAGTTTTGAAATCTTTACACTGGCTTCCAGTCAGTCACAGAATAGATTTTAAAACCTTCTGATTGTTTACAAATCCCAGAATGGTTTAGGCCCAGAATACATCTGTGATATGTTCAGAGAATATAAACCTAGCAGAGCTCTTAGATCCAAAGACTCTGGTCAACTAGTCCAGACCAGAGTCCAGACTAAACATGGAGAAGCAGCATTTAGCTGTTATGCTGCAAACAAATGGAACAAACTGCCAGTGGAGATTAAACTTTCCCCAAATGTAGACATTTTTAAATCCAGGTTAAAAACATTTCTTTTCTCATGCGCCTATGCATGAAATCTGCACGATAACTTTTTAACTTATCTTGCTTTTAATCATTTTAATGTAATTTATTATTTTATTGTCTTTCCCCACACTGAAATTTTATTTCTTGCATTTTATCTGTTTTATTTGATTAATTGCATTTCTTTTAATCTTTTTTTTATTATTATTATTATTATTATTGCTTTCTGCACCCTGCTGAAATTTTTTATGTAAAGCACTTTGAATTGTCTTGTACATGAAATGTGCTATACAAATAAATTTGCCTTGCCTTGCCTTAAAAAATGTGCATTTGTCAAAATGTGGTGTATGTGTACAGTTTGAGCCAGAAATGTGGTCTGTTAGTGACACGCTGTAAAAGCTGTACGTGTAGTGAAACTGTTGCATGCATCTCATGTCCAGGATGAATACATGCTTTCAGTTTAAGTTTAAATTGTCTGATGTCCAAACATGAAAATCTAAAAGAAAAGATCTGATCTCTTAAAGGAGTCCGTTGAATCTGATCAAAGAACCTTGAGAATCTGGAGAAAACAAAACTCCAGTTGAGGCCCTCTGTCTGACAGTGTGAGGGATGTCACTATGTTATCACTGCTAAGTCAGGCAACTTTAATTTCTCTGCTTGTGCACAGAAAAGCTTGCCTTAGAATCTGGGAAAACTAATGAATGCATTTGTTTAATGATTATGAATGAGTAAATGTGTGTGTGCAGGCACAAAGAAAGAAAGCAGAGAAACCCCCATGCCTCAGAACAGAGAGGAAAAATCACATTTTTTATTTCTTCTGCAGAATCTTGTTCTCATTTTGGTTTCCATAATAAATATGTTTTTAATCAACCATCAATTTAACTTTTTTGTCATAATCTGAATTGATTTAATCATCTGATAATTATTCTTTTAGTATCATTTAAGTTATGAGAATGAATATTATCTCTGTCTAAATATCACAGCCAAGATCTGAAACTTAAAGTAAACTAATTAATAAACTAAGAAAGCAAATGAGAGTTGGCAGATTTTTTGTTTATTGTAACAAAGCTTTTTTTGGTAATAAAGTCTGTTTATTTCCCTTTTAAATGGAGCCAGATTTGGAAGGGAAATGCCTGGGATGAGAAGCAGAGTTGAGTATGTGGGTTGTGCCCATGAAAATCCTCTGCCAATGAAAGTTTCTAAGATATTATCATAAAGCTGTTTCCAGGAACCATCATGTTTTCTGCCAGAAAGAATCGTCCAATAATGTTTTTATAGCACATTTTTGGACAACATTAATATGGAAGAATAATCACAAAGATATCCTATCTACAGGTACATGGGTGTTTAGAGTAGGGCTGTTCCGATCCCACTTTTTCTCTTCTGATATCACAGGTCGAGTACCGGCAGATGCTCGATATCGATACTTAGTTGTGTTTTGAGCCAAAGATTATGCATATTGACCTGATAATTGATTTTATTCTTAGTTTATGTTAGGTATGTCAGTTTTGTCGAACCTCACCTCTAATGACGTAATGACGGCTGGGGATAACGTAGCGAGGTTCGAGGTGCTCAATCAAATGCTGAAATCCAAAATTACTCACCTCTTAAATCTTACAGCTTATCCCTACTGCCCGTTTACCATTTTGTGGAAGTTTTTCATGCCTTGCAAATAACTCAGACAATGTTGGTTGATTGACTGAGCTAGCATTTGGCTCTTTCTTCGCTTTGCAGGCATGGAGAAAATACTGTGTCGCTCTGCATGATGCGTTTTCAAGTGCTTAATGAGTTAGTCGTGTTGAATCTTCTACCCTCCGTGCCACCACGTGAAACGCTGTTAGTTTCCTTCCTGCCGCTGGTAGGAAGTGACGTAATGTTCTGGAAAATTTTACTTGGCTAGAGCGTGCAGCAAGAACATGCAGCGGCGCTAACAGACGGTGCTCACATTCCTGCTTAGTTCACGCTGACCCCCCTCGTAGTTAGTCAGAAGTTGGGTCCTCTTCGTTCGAGTGTGCCTTTGTTATGATTCTCCGAGTGTTCAGTGAATGACAAGAGTACTGTTTGTTTACATGTGTTGCAGTTTATACGTGCGTCGCGGTAAACACGTGATGCACTTGCTTTTCCTGTATTTTCTAGTTTCCCCACAAAGGCAACAGCAATATGTTTGTTATTTCCTAAGTAAGTTATTTTCTGTTTATTGTGTTCACGTGAACGGCGGGTGACAGACGGAGCCGCTGCAGGAGAAGCAGTTAATTGCTCCGAAAGGGGAGCGTGGTAAGTGAGTATGCTGTGGGAGAGCGCTATGCTGGGAGAGATGTATATTAACCAGTAGAGGGTGCTGTTTCACTGTGTAACTTAATTTACTGCCAAATGGTTAGATGTTGTCTGTTGGGTGATTATTATTGATGTCCTGTATGCCAAATTGGTATATTTGTTCAAGGGAGTTTATTCCAAACAACTGATGGAGCAATATTTTGTTTATTATTATTGTTCATAGAAACTGTTACAACACTGAGTTGTCAAGTGCCCGGCCACTGAAGCTTGTGGAAAGACGATCTCTGACCTCTTTGTCATTAGTCCGTATTTCCTGACCGACATAGCATCTTGTTTCCTGCTACCCATACATCCGAATTAGCGCCCAGTCCTCCACTCCTAAACATTTACACTTTTTGCATTATGCAGTTGTGACTTTCTCAGATTTCAGAGAAAAATATTCCAACACGGCTGACATTATGCAAGTTTTTCTTGTCCTTGACACTCACTCTTTTCTGATCACGTGGGCTATGCATGCAGAGTGGCCCAGTCAGGAAGAAGTGCCTAAAAGAAAAACTGGAATGGATTTCAAATTTTGACGCTTTCCGATCCACGTTTTTTAACTGACATCGGCCAGATATCTGATGCTGGTATCAGATCGGGACAGCTGCATCTACTTGAGGCTAATTCAAGCGAGGCTTACATAGCCTGGCTATGTGGGAGGTTCTGAGGATTGTAGGAAGCCCTGACGAGTGGAAAAGAGGAGACGCAGAAAAAGAGAGCAAGCCGAGAGCTTCATTTTTTCAGCAGCTACAGTGGGGTTCATGGCTGGTGAGGCACTGACTCCTCTGGAGTCAGATTTACGATTGTAAGAACTGAAAAGAGCATCTTATTTCACTATTCATCCAACAGCATGCAACTATGCCCCCTTGAGGTGAGGCAGAGTACTGCCTGCCTCACCTGCTGACTTTTCTCTGCACATTATTGTACGATAACCAGGAATAATTCTCTCACACACACATTAAAGACATTACACAGACATTGTGGAGAGTCATTATGTATAACAAATATTTCTGTAAAGTTCATATTGGCGATATGCTGACGAACAGAAACAGGCAAGCTTTATGCAACCCAGTTTGTATTGGATCAGTCAGAGGAGGCACAGCTCGCCACTGGCTCACCCGGGATTTCTGACCTGTATTTCATCGGGAATTCCTCAAATTAAGCGATTTTTGTGTAGAGTCATACTGAAAATGCAATTTTACCACAGATCAGTAGAAAATATTAATTATTTCATGTGCTTTTTTCCTTTTTATTCTTTTTTTTTATCATGACGCCTCTCCTGACTGCACGTCACTGCTGTTAATTGTTGATTTCACTGTCCTCGTTTATTCATGGTCTCCTCTTGTTATAAATCTGTTTAAATAAAGCAGCTGAATTGTCTCTGTATGTACTGGCCCTACTCATTTCATTAAAAACCCAATAATCAATATGCATCATCTTTTTGATTATCGTGTGTGTTTGTGTGTGTGCACGCGTGTGTGTGCGCCTACATTAATTAATCTCAACAGCAGCAGCAATCTAAAAAGCTAAAGCGTACCTGCAGCAGGTGAAAATAAAGTACCAGAACATATTTCAGAGTGGGAGGTAGCCTTTGAAGAAATGTATTTGTTCAACATGTGTTGAGCTGTAAATATGTTTCACTGTAGATACCAAGACAACGTCAGAGGCCACTGCTACTGGTGGGGGTCCTTCCCCTGAAAACCCGTGGGACTGGTGGCCGGAATGCGCTTTGAATTAAACGTGCGCTCTCTGCAGGGACATTAATAAAAGGCCAAGCCATGGTTACTAAAAAGGAACCCTGTCTCTATTTAGCTATATTTTTCTCCGTCCATCCCTTTAGATTAACTTTCTCTATCTCGCTCTTTAAATACCCTCGGCCTGTATGGACGGGACTCAGCTCATCCCTTTGTTAAAGTGAGCCAACTAGAGCCAGTGTAGGTCGGGTGTTCGTGAAATTGCGGAGGGGGTTTAATAAGGTATTAATTATTTTTAATGAATACCATGTTCCTTTTAATTTAATTTCATGTTCAGTACGTGTATAGTTGCGTTACATTGGCACTGATACATTTATTGTTTATTCAAGACAGTCAAAGTAGTGATATAAGTGTTTTTTTTTTTACTTTTATACCAGAATGAGTAGAGGGAGCGCGGCTTTCTCCCAGGTGGAACTTTCTTTAGGGAGTCTGTATCTGACCTTTGAGACAAAGCTAAGCTAAGCTAAGCTTGAACATTAGCCTGCCCCTGAGCAGGCTAGTTCTGGTGTATAAGTTACCATGGTTACTCAGCGGGCATTCAAATAAGCAACGTTGATGGAACGGAACTCTGGCTTAAATGGGCCAGACTTATCAAGATAAGCCAGGCTTTCCTTTAATCCAGCTTCTTGGAATACCCCCCAGGTTTAGCGTTATGCGGATTATTCTATGTGTTCGTGCCTTTAGTCCACAGGCAAAAATACCTGACAAGGTGAAGATTTCCAGACAGGTAGTTGTAATGAGCTGCAATTCAGTTAGTTTCTGCAAAACAACCACAAATATGTCAATAAGATGCAGTTTTGGATCATAAGCAAAGTCCATAGGCCTATATGAGTTTAGTTGGGTGTATACATGCACGAGTTACTCAGCCTTATCTGGGTGTGATAGTCCAGTTTGGAGAACTTCAGTGTTCATGTTGATTTTATAAGTCAATTTAGAGTCTGACTTATTTTGGTCTCTACTTTCATGAAGAAAATCATGGTTTACATGAGCAATTCGCTGCCTGATACAGTCAGTAAGTTTCTGACATGAACTGCTGGACAAGAATTGATGTCACTCATGTACATGTACTGTCTCAAACATCCAGGTTGAAGTGTCATTGTGTCGTCTTCTCTCTTTCATTAGGTAAGAATCATACAGGGCAATATTCTTTTTCTCAGTGATTTTTTTCAGAACCCAGTGAGACCGGACCACATAGAAAATGGGTCACCACATCACAAACTGAGCTGAAAGAGTGATCAAAGTTCAGGTGTCAATCAGGACTGAAAATCTAAATCCAGTTGGCTAACAGTCGTCTGGATGTGATTCTTCCCGTGAAAGGTCAGGACTTGAGCTGGACGACCTCTCAGTTTGAACGGTGACATCACAGTTGGACTCCGTCTGTAAGCTGACATGAGAAGTGATGTCATGAATGCCTCCTGTCGCCAACATGATGGGATTTCTTCTTCAAGTGTTGTGCTTGTGAAGCCTGAGAGTTGAGAACAATTTAGACGTTCTTCTGTCAGTTTGTTCTTACTCACACACACTCACACACCCACACATCCACTTGTACAAAGCGCTCATTAGCAATGTATGGTGTATGTGGGCCAGAAGTCATTTGTTTGTCTTTAAGCAGCTAAACTCCCTTTTATCCAGCTGATAATACAAAGATTAGCATCTCAAAACCACAAAAGGGCTTTTTAATCAAACCTCAGGCACTTTCTCTCTCTCTCTCTCTCTCTCTCACACACACACACTGGGGGTCCCAGGCCTCCTGTTGTGTAGCGTGTGATTATTACAAAAGACGATCGTGTTTGTGAGTGTGTGTTAGTGCACTGGCTGGAAGTTAACACAGCAGCTCATAGCATTTGTGTGTATGTGTGTGTGTGTGTGTGTGTGTCAGCACAGAAGCTAATGAACAGATCAGCTTTCGAAGCTGAGAACTCAATCTGCTCCAGTTTGCCTCTGAACTGATGAGTCCATTTAGTCACTGTGACATTATTAAACGCAGACATTTTCTTCAGGTGGACTTCATGTTCGTCTCATGATTTACAACCATTTAATCTGATCATGTACGTCATCTTGTTTCCCATCATGTTACACTCAAGTGGAAATTTTAACCTAAAAATGATTTGCTTTTGCATTTTGTCGATGATCAAATCAAACTTTATTTATATAGCCCTTTTCATACAAAAGAAGAGCTAAGTGCTTTAGATAATAAAAACATATTTTGAATATATATAAAACCTTCACACACTCAGGTATAAAACATCAAAGCTCAATAACACACATGCAATCATACTCTCTTTCCCACATACATCATTGTCACACTCACATCCACACAGCACACAAATACAACCCTCCTCTTTGCCCAAACATAAACTCTGACTTCTAGTTTCTGCCTCTTTAACTGCGTCAACATAAAAACATAACTACAGATAAACATCTGAGAATAAACATCTGGTGTAATGCTGAGGTGAGGAAACAATATCTTTCACCACCATGAGCCACCTCACCAAGGACCCCAGAGAACGTCACCACAGGAAACCACCCAGATCAAGGCAGGCTGGAGCCCCCACCATAGGCTGTAGTGAAGGAGTCTCTGACCAGGGTGATCTCCATGGCAACAACCCACAGACCAAGTAGGCATCGTCCCCAGTGTGGAAGATCCCTAAGAAGAAAACACTAGAGTTTAAATTTAAAATTAAATTTAATTTAATTTCAAATTAAATTAATTAAAATTTAAAAGATCAAAATAAACCTAAAAGCAATAAGAACAATATGAACCATACAAAATAATCATAAAAAATTAACATAGAATAATAAAAACATAAATAAATAAATAAATAAGGAAAATTTAACTATAAAAATAATTAAATAGATAAAAATAGACTAAATAAAACAAACAAAATATATAAATAAATAAAATTTAGCTGTAAGCTAAGTTAAACAGGAGATTTTGAGCCTCTTGAAAAAGATGGACAGTGTCTCTCTAGCAGTGTCATGGTTTATGGTTTCGGCTTCTGACTGTTTAGTTTTGGTCATGTTTCTAGTTTTTGTTCTTTGTTTTTTTGGTGTTCAGGGCTTAGTTTTGTGTTTCTTTGGTTTCTGTTTGTTAGTGCACCATGTCTGATTACTCATGCACATCACCTGTGTTGTCAGATCCTTATTGTGTTTACCCATGTTGTGTCTCAGTTCCTGTTTTGAGTTCAAAATAAACCTTGGTCAGTAGCATTATTCTGCCTCCTGCCTGACAGTATACATTTGGGTCCTTACCTCCACCGCCATCCTTGACAGAAGGATCTGACTATACATGGATCCAGCAGACGGTATGATGACTGTTTTAATACTTCCGTCGTGAGGCAGCTAAATGCCTCACGACTGCAGAGGATCTAGACCTGGAGTACCCCGAGCTTCCTCCTACCAGATCCAGACGGAGGAGGTTGTCCAGGCGCCAGGGACGTCTGCCCCCCGTGAGCATAACCTCGAGCAAACTGGTGGGAAGGCGCCTTGGTTTGGACACAGAACCAGAGCCGAGGGGATATTCAGAGAGGTCGCCATTCTGGGGGTCCAGACTGGCAATAAGTCCAATGCCGCTTGGGTGGTCCACGTCACGGTTGTTGCCACCAGTGCCTAGGTACACATCACGGTTGTCGCCACTGGCCCCAAGGCCCTGCCCAGCACCGCAGCGTCCGACGCCAATGCACAACTTCTGGCAGTCCAGCTTCATCCCGTGCAGTCTTTGGGTCTCTACCAGGGTACCAGCCTGCACGTCCACTGGGGATCCAGCTCCAGTCCTTGTAGTCCTCTGGCCATCCGCCAGAGTTCCAGCCTGGTCCTCCTTCAAAGATCCGGTCCTGGTCTGCTCATCCTCCGGGTCGTCCTCCAGAGACCCGGGCCACGTTTGCCCGTCCTCCAGGACGACCACATGAGCCCTGCCTGCGGTCATCTCCCCCTTCTGGTTGTCCGCCAGAGATTCTGTCTGCTGTCGTCGCGGCCTCCCAGTCAGCCTCCGGCCCCGGGGGGGTACTGTTATGCCCTCACCTGGTCTGCCCAAGCCTTTCCTGCCTTTCCTCAGTGATCACTCCCCTGATTGCTCACACCTGTCCCAGATCAGCCACACCTGTCTCCCTTTTACCCGTCAGTCCTTATATACTCCAGATCCACAGTCATTCCTTGTCGGACCTTAACCTATGCACACTATGGGCTCTCCCCTTCTCCATTCCTGGCTTCCTGGTTCCCGTCCCTCCAGCCAACTCCTGCAGTGTCTGTCTCAGTAAGACTATTTCCTTGTGTTACCGGTGATTAATAAAGAGTGGTTAACCTGCTGTTGTCTTTGAGGAGTCCATGCCTAACTATTCCTAACTAGGCTATTCCACTGACGAGGGCCGTAGTAGTGGAACAAGGTCTCACTAAAAGTTGTAGTTCTAACTTTAGGAATGACTAAATGGCCAGTACCAGAGGACCTCAGGGTCTGTGAGGGTTCAAAGGGTGGAAAGAAACAGTTTAGAGTCAAAAAGGACACCCAGATTTCCCCCACACTGAGAAGGTTTGCCATCCATGTATTTATATCTAAAACAGCTTTAAAGGACTTTAGCTGGATTCAGGCCATCAGGAGACACAGGGATATAGAGCTAGGAGAAAACTTGACCAAGCATCTTTGCATCAACCGGGACAAAACTCTCCAATGTTTCCTCAGGTAAAAACAATGCTTCAGGTATGCTAAAATCAACATTTTGTTAAGATAAAAGACTGCATCTAATAGCGCTGATCTTACTTCTGAAGTGATACGATGATATTCATTCTGCACACCCATGGCTGGAAACTGTCCTGGAGCACCTGGTTTATGAAACCGGTATGGAGGAAGAAAAGTGTCTCAATTCAATAAGCTTGCAACATTACAGAATCAATTAAATATGTAATTAATTGATTCAAATTGGGAATAATTATGTAATTATTATGATCAAGTGCTATTTTTCCAGAAAAACACCAGAATGAACTGGAAAAAGAGACTACTATATTTAAAAGAAAATTTGATTTACAAACAAAATAAGATCCTTTATAAACTTTAATGGTCTGGATGTTGTGCATATAAAAGAGTGGGCAATATTGCTGTACTGACAGACTTTAGATCAAAGAAATGGACCAAGCAAAAGAAACAAAGTAAGACTATATTTGAGGAGGCTCCATCAGGGCAGTGTTACAAGCCACATTACCATGTAAAGAATTAAAACAAACAACCAAATGATAACCCCTAAACACAACAGAACACATGCAGAGACCACTCTCTCTTTTGGAACCCCTCCCTTTAATATAGTCCAATGTCAAAAGCTGCCCATCCAATGGATCAGTTGACCAAATACAGGAAATAACTATGTGTGGGGAAAACCATGGTTAGCACCTTGATGCTGATCCTAATAAAAGAGCTGCAAGGCCATGCATTAAGCCCCATCTGCACCAGGTGTGGGTCAAGATGCATTTTTTTGTGTTTCCACATGGAAAAACAAAGGTACCCTAATATCAGCTCCGACCTATCTTATTTTTTTGGGACCCTTTTTTTGGAGTACCAATCTAACTGATCCGACCTGAAAGGGTTGAGCTTGAATTGGCGCTGAAATACAGCTAAATTTAAATCAACAAAATTTTAGTCAAATGTGAGTTCGGCTCAGTGTTTTTAGTTTAGATAACGCATGACTGTTGGCTATGGGTAAAATTTAAACTGAATCTAAGGTTTTCTTATTAAAACTGGTCTGTTTGAGGATAAATCCATCATAGCTTTGTAACCACTTGATACTGAGGAGGCTTCAGTTTTACCACTAACAGAAGCCAGTCAGGACATGGACAAACACCTGAGGATGTCCTGTAGTGTTTGCTACTCAGACCTCACAGCGCTGTGGTTTGTGAGGTGAGGCCTGGATTGACCTTGCTTCCCACAGATGCCATCAGATCTCATCAGATTTGTGTCTGGAGAGTTTGGAGGCTGTGTGCAGAATGCTGCTATAAGGGAAAGGTCTGTCAAGTTTTTAAGGTCATGGTCAAGTTTCAAAGTTACATGCATGTGAATGCCAGGATGCAGGTTTTCCCTGCAGCACATTTAAATATAATAAGATGTGCAGTTTTACTCACTTTAGTGGATGGTTTTAATGTTGTGGCAGACTCGTGTTAAACAGAAGGACCACTCTTGTCTCTTAGGTTTATCCAGAAATAATCCTGCAGATTTTGAATATTCTCAGTTCTGCTTGACTTGACTTGAAGGAGTAAACATCATGAAATGAACATTAACCACAGAAGGAAACGAAATTTGGTCCACTGTCCACATGAGAGCTGTTGTTCTCTTTTTGTTCATGTTAAATAACAGCAATAAAGACAGGTGTGACTTTCAGTCATAGAACTTCATTCAAACACTTTTTTTCTGGCTGATTTCAGACTTTGTGACACTGTTGGTTTCAGACATTTTTATTTTGTAAACAAGCTATGAATTTAGCAGAATTCTCTGTATCCAGAATCCATGAATAGTCTCTTACCTCCATCTCTGCCTGTTCTAGTCTTTGGCTCTAAACCCCTAAGTTCTGCATCCTGATCATCTGCTACCAAATCACTGTGATCAATAATCTCTAAATCACTCAGCCTCTCTTGTCTCCCAGATCTAAAACTTTGAGTCTTAAGCTGGATTTATTGTGCAGTGTCTGCACTAGGTCGGTATTAGCATCACCACCGTAGGCTCTGCACTGGTCTGTGAGGGCTTGACGCACACATCTTCCAGACCTAACGTGCACCCCTGCTACGCAGCGCAGTTATGTGGAAGTTCTCCCTTGTGAATGGTCAGTTTGTGATATTGTGTTTCCAGATTTCTGGATCTTCTCACCAGAAGAAAAACTACAACACAAAGCTGTAAGCCTACGGCCCAAGTACAAGACCACATTTCACCCGGTGTCAGCTGCGTCAGCCCTATCATACACAGATGCTGCTCAAATATAAAGCCTGCTTTAGTCCACCCATAAGGTGTAAACATGTTTAATGAAATTTTAAAAAAAGTAAGGCAACCAGTTGCAAAGCTTTTTTTTTTTTTTTTTTTTTTTTTTTTTTTAAAATGAAAGGGGTTGTTGTGTTGTGTGAACCTATGTTAAGAGGAAAGGCAAGTTTATTTTTAAAGCACAACTCAGTGACATGGTGATTCAGTGCTTTACAGAAACATTAAAACATAAGAAAATAAGCAGAATTTAAAATTAAAAACAAAAGAGAAATGAAAAAGGAATAACATTAGATAAAAACAGTATTAAAAACATGATCAATTTTAAAAGTGCAAGCTTGAAGGAAACAGATGCAGATTTGTACTTTCAAATAAAAACTATTGAAATGCAGCAGAGAACAGGTGAGTCTTTAACCTTCACTTAAATTACCTGAGTGTTTCAGCTGATCTGAGACTATGAACTCAGAGCACAAGTAAATATCATCATCAAAGAAATGATAAAAGACAACAGTTTTTGACTCCGCCTTCCGGTCTTGGTACCTGTATGTGTTTGAATATGTGTGTGTGTGTGTGTGTGTGAGTGTGTGTGTGTAACATTTGAATGCCGTATGAATGTACTCCTGGCTTCTGGCCATCTGGAGTCTCATTCTGGTCTCCGACAGGCCCTCAGTCCTTTCAGCTCTTTATCCCTTTCTCGTAGCATCTGATTATCGGCCCTGGTTGGATCTTCACTTATCACCAGATCATTTAGTTCCCTTCTGTGGCAACATCAGCTAAATTCTGAGTTTCTCTGGCCTTGTCAATGTTGTTTACAAAATTTGTGTAATCCACGTTCCTCTCTGCAACCTTATCCGGTGGACCCACCGGAGAGATGAATTCTAGAAACCATAAACCTAACCACACCAAATCTTTGGATCCACTTGTTAGCCTAACTCCTAGTTTACCTCAGTGACCACAAGCTTCCTGGATTGTACGTCAAAGAGTTTGTCTTACTCATTTCTTTCAGAGTTTCTGTTCCCGGATAAACTCCATCACCACCTGGCACCACTGCTTCCAGGAAACCTCACCTCAACAGTTTACCAGGAGGAACTTCCCTGTCTGCCCACTTCATAGAAGATTTAGAAGTAAAAGATGTTAGACGAAAAGATAAAAAACAACATAAAACTTTTTCATTTTTCTTAAAAACAAAAACCAAAAACTTCCTGAATGTGAAGAGACCCAGCACTAAACCAGTTATGCCTTTCACCAATGAACAAAGCTCTTGCTGCTTTTGCTCTGTAGCACTAAACTCTTTTTTTAAATGATCCAGAGGGGCTGCATGTGAAAGCAAAGATGTCCACGACATTCATGCTGCTCTTCCTGAGGAGGTTACCTATGCAGCTTCCACACTGTGTGTAAATACAGCAGGAAATCCTCTGGGAAATTCCCAGCACAATAGGAGTTTCTGACTCTCCTGCTGCTTTCCACTCATTGCTCTGTCCTGTGGATACGTCCCACAGTGTCAAGAAGAAGAGGTGGAAACTAAGTGCAGACTCAGAAACTCAGAAATGTGTTTATTGATACATGGGGGGGGGGGCTGATTTTACTTATTTATCTATTTATTAAAATAGTCACAAATGAACATTAATAAACCTAAAAACAAGCACAAATGTAAATGTACAGCAGAGTTAGCCTAGCAGCTAATTAGAGGAAGACTGGGCCAATTTGTGAGTTCACAACGCCGTGTCAGAAGGCAAGACACGCCAGAGGCATCGAATGGTGTGTCTGGATATCTCAGTTGGTAGGGCATCCGTCTCCCATGTGGAAGACCAAAGTTCGAATCCCACAGGGATGAATATTAAGACAACCTAAACGCTACAGCCCACGGTAAGTCGCTTTGGAGAAAAACATCTGCTAAATGACAGCAATGATGATTTAGTCTTTGTTTTAATGTGTAAAATAAATATGTACAGATAAATCTGAGATTGGTAGCAGTTTATTTAGTCTTAAATAATATTTCTTTCTAGTTCCTATGTGCTCCAGCTGGGTTGGCAGTGCTACAGCTGTGGGTGGAGAGGGTGAGGCTAGAGACTCCACGCAGCACCGCAGCAGCCTCAGAGGAAATCCTGCAGGTAGAGAGGGACGCCATCACCACTATTAACAATGTGGTCAAGGAGTTGCGGGAAATGGAGACTGTCTTGACAGAAGTCTGGTTTTATAACAATAAAAAAGCATTGAGTAAAAGTAAATAAAGGAAATCCTCCTCTTGTGTGTTTCATTAGCGTAGCATCACTTCTAGACCTCCAGACTCCAGTCTGGTCCCGCTCTGCTGGAATGAAGGACCAAAGCTACTTTCTACACTGACTGCTACATGCTCGCAGCAGACTGTCACCTTATTTATCTGGATGGATTTTATAACATCGAAGTTTTGTTTCACAATGACAGAACATATTTTAGTGGTTGAAGTTCTTATTTATATCCCCCTTTGTTTTGTTGGAGATCCTGGTTTTGTTTTTTTCTGAGCGTGCACTCTTAGAAGTATTAATATCGAATGTGCCTCTTTATTCATTTTGTAAATAGCTGTAATATCTAACATGTGGTGTGAAAGGTAATAGTGGATCGTGCACAAATGTCTCACATTTCACATAATTTCCTTGATTTTATTCTGTGCCGTTGGTGTCGCCATTTCCTGTTTTTTTCTAGATTTTGTGCATACAGAAGGGTCAGATTTGCTAGGGACATTTTCCTGTCAAGTTTGGCTTTTATAAATCCCAAAAGTTGACTATGATTGGCATACGCCGGTTTTTTGTTCCTGCGCCAGCTTGATAAATGAGGCTCCTGGTCTGTAGAATCTGAGGCAGAAAGAAATTAGAACTTACTGCTTGGGTATGTCTATGATATGGCAGTGAGGTGAGGCTGGATGCCAGATCCATGCAGATTTTTCTGTGCACTTCTTTTAGGGTGCTTATTCTGCCCTGGCAGATACGTCACTAGTGTTGCTAGACAGATAGCCAAGACAAAAGACTCAGTAGGCTTGACTCCAGGTTGAGCTGATTTTACTGAGTTCTTCCAAGTTTGTAAAACTGCAATACAAAATCACAATATACAGTATATTAACATCAACTAAAATATGTGCAAAGTTCCTGCTCAACCTTTATCTTACTCCTTATAGGTTAATGACAATTCAAGGTAACCAATTTATAGACGACAATATTTGATAAGATGAACACAAAACATTGTCACAATAGAATCCACTCACAGGTAAAGAAATAAGGCATAAGACGCAGCAAATAAAGGTAACTGTGCAAGGACACATAACAGAAGTAAGGCCCAAAATTAAGCAACACGGCCTACAGCTACCTATGCTAACATTTTGCTCCCCGATTAGCATTAGCTTAATTAGCTCGGTTTTACAATTGGAAATACAAAGCTTCAGAGACTATTATGATGCTCACAAGTTGGAACTAACTTAAATAAACAAGGAGCAGTCATACTCACTGACAGATCTACTCCAAGGATCAGACAAATGACTGTGGTGGAGCACTCAGCCTGCATGTGCTGTGGTTCAATACTGTACTGCATGGTGTCACCGCCAGAGGTCCCTTACATTTGCTGACTACTGTCAGAAGTCAGAACAGTGCTGAAAACCAACCTTTAGGCCACATCCACACAGAGACAAAACATTTTTGTTTTAATAAAAAAAAAACTTTTTATACAAACAAAGCTTTTCCACAAAAGTGTGTGTTAATACAATTCCAGTGAAGATGCTGTAGTATCGTCACCAGGCCTGTAAGTGGTTCTGCAACACTGCCACAGAAGTATACCAGAAACTGAAAAGAAGTCATGGAGCAAGATAACTACTGGTGATAAAGAAGAAGAAGAACAAGAAGAAGAAGGAGAAATAGAAAAAGAAGAAGAAGAAGAAGAAGAAGAAGAAGAAGAAGAAGAAGAAGAAGAAGAAGAAGAAGAGGGAGATCCGCTATTGCTTTCATGCAAACACGGTTCTGGCTCCATTCTTGTGTCTCAGATCCTTGGATCTGTCACACCTAATAGTTTTGCATTAACTCAATGTAAATAATTAGTTTAACCTAAAGAATTTTATTTTATGTAAACTTATTTCTGAAGTTGAAGCAAACCATTTGTTTTAAGTTGTTCTAAATTAAAATAAATCAGTTGGTTTTATTACTTAATCCCAATCTCCTATTTTAATCTAACATGAAATCTTTTTTTTTTCATCTAAAGATTTTTTGAATGTTGGCGCAAATTACCTTTTTTAAGTTGTTTCAAATAAAAAGTTAGTGTTAATAATTTAATGTATATAAAATTTAACTTAGCTTTTAATACATTTTGAATTTTACTTCTACACATTTTATAAGACTTTATTTTTTGTTCAATTACCATATTTTCATAAAGTAAATTTTTTTTCAAAACAGTCCTTTCAACCACAACATTGGTGTTTGTATCAAGTGAGGAAAAAAAAAAAACACTATTATTTGCTTAGAATGGTAACATTTTGCCTTGTTCACTCCTGCTAAAGAGCCCCAAACTAAATATTATGCAAGTAATTACTGAATACTGAATTAAATTCAAAACAGTAAGACTGCATGTGAAACGTGGCAATAAACTTTCTCTATAAACCATTTGGTAGCAAACAAAACAAGACAAAAAAAAAAAAAAAAAAAAATCTGCAAATGTTCAAATTTAAAAAATGGTCAAAGTAAAATACATTTTGAAAAACAATCCTCATAGAGCTATTTCAACAGTAACTGTCTCTAAAACCAAAAGTTTTCAGATTGGTGCAAACCTCTAACATGCAAACATGTCAGAAAGCTCCTGGTTCTCTCTTGGTCTAAACAAAATCAACTTAATATAAAAACTCTGTAGATGTTTACATGAAGTCAACCAATAATACAGTAAAAACAAAAAAAAAAAATAACTACTGTATTTTGACTAGAATTCCCAGGATTTCCAGCCTCTCCCGAGGTCCCCCCTCCCTCTTCCACATCGAATCACCTCACTAAATGACCTCACGGAAATGGTCACTGTTGACTTTACCTTCAGTTCAAATCTGTGAATAAGTCTCTATGCTAAATCTTTATTTTGTTCACATTAGATATATTTAACACAAGAACGTCTAAGACATTTAGTCAACTTAGCATATTCTCTAACTTTGTCCAATAAAATCATGCGCAAAATGGCACATACATGTGGAAAGAAGGCAATAATATTTATACTGTAATTCAAATGTACACCATTTACTAGAAGGTAAAAAACTATTTCGAAGTCCAAGCCAGAGCAGATCAGATCTGCCGCACGGCGTCTGAGGTGTCTGAGGTTTTCCCCCAGCTTTCTACTGCTGGCTCTTCTAGACTTCAAAGAATAAAACAAGACGGTTTAAAACTAATTGGTGTTTTTACTGAAACGCTTTTATTTGATTTTACAGATCAGTGGAAGGTAACTCATCTGTCTGTTATATCAGCTGATCACTCTGATTGATCAGCTGCTGTATGACATAATTCTGCTGTCAGAGATCTAAAAGCGTAGATGAGATACACGATTATATTTCACAACAAATATAATTTAATTCTGTGCACTCAGTAAAACCTCCAACAGAGACCTGAAAGTTAGAACTGAAGGGGAGGGCAGTTTCCCAGGAATCATTTCTCTTCTGCTCTCTGCTCGTGCATGACCCGCAAAATAATCCCCCCGCCACCCCCCCGCCCACGCAAAGAGCAGAGTAGTGATTAGGCTGCGTACTCCTCTGCACAAGGATGTAGGTCTGTCCTATGATCTGTTTGCTATTATTGGTCTTTCCAATACAGACGTTAGAGCTTTCGCCATTGTCAAGTTTCCCAGTAAAATGTAGCCATGATCTGGGTGGCCTCAGACTGAAGAAACTGATCAGAAAGGCAGAGTCTGCTGTCAGCTCTAAACTTGTCACCCTGGAGGAGGTGGTGGAGGAGAGAATGCTGGCAAAACTGCTGGCAATCAGGGACAACCCCTCCCACCCCCTCCATAGCACACTGGACAAGTTAAAGAGCAGTTTTAGCAGCAGACTGATCCAACCCCGCTGCTCTAAGGAACGGTACAGGAGATCGTTCCTTCCTGCTGCAATAAGACTCCATAACTCATCCACCTCTGCCAAAGCCATGATCACACAACTGGACTAAGCCAACCACTGAACTTACTGCAACCTATAACTGTCGCTTGATATTATATATCATATAATTATACAATATTTGTATCCTTTGCACATCCAACATTCTGTATCATCTTTGCACATCCTTTATTTACATAGTCATATTGACATATTAATATCTGATAGCTAGTTTCATTATTACTGCCACTGCACTTTATCTGCCAATCCACTCTGTATTCATATTTTATTTATTTCTAATTTTATTCCACTCTGGATTTCTATCTTTATTTTATTTCTACTTCTATTCCACTTTACTTATATTGTATATTTTACTTCTATTTTTTATTCATAGTTTATGCCACGTATGACACTGGACTACTGTAACAAAGCAATTTCCCTTCGGGGATAAATAAAGTTGTCTGTCTGTCTGTCTGTCTGTCTGTCTGTCTCTTCTGGCAACAAACAGATTGTTTTTAATCAGTGAGCTGGCCAGCACGTGTTGGCACCAATAGAGGTATTGATAAGCCCAGGGACACACGATTCAGGTGCTTTGGAAAAATGAGAATCGGTTTTCTTCGGTGACCCAAAGAACAAGATCACGAATACAAGCAGCCAAAATGAATTTACTCTGCAGGGTGGCCGGGCTCTCTCTTAGAGATAGGGTGAGAAGCTCGGTGATCCGGGAGTCGCTGCTCTTCCGCATCGAGAGGAGCCAGATGAGGTGGCTTGGGCATCCGGTAAGTAGTGAGGTGTTCCAGGTACGTCCTACCGGAAAGAGGCCCCAGGGAAGACCCAGGACATGCTGGACGGACTACATCTCTCAGCTGGCCTAGGAACGCCTTAGGATCCCCCTGGATGAGCTGGTGAATGTGGCCAGGGAGAGGGCAGTCTGGGTTTGCCTACTTAGGCAGCAGTCCCCTTGACCCGACTCCGGATAAGCAGCAGAAGATGGATGGATATATATATATTTATATATATATATATATATATATTAGTGCTGGGCACGTTAACGCTTTAATCGCGCATTAATCGAGCGTTAACGCAACGCTTAATTAACGCCGTTAATTTTTTTAATCGCGTGTCAATTTTTTTTTTTTTTTTTTTTTTGCTGGCTGCTGGCTTTTATGGCAGGCCAGACCTTACCAGCGCGGCCTTTTATTACGGCGAAAAAAACGCCGTGTTTACTGACAAAACGGCGTGTTTTCGCCTTTCTTTGGGTAAAACGTGACAGATTAGTGGTGTAATTGTGGCAGGTCTGGCCAGCCATATCCCTGCTGGAGCGGTGCGTCTGACGTGATCGGGAGAGAGCAGGTTTATTAAAATAAAGAGATGTTTTCTGTCTGGAACAGGAAGAAAAAAGAACCGACGTTTCTCTTTGTCAAAAAACATGCAGATGGACAGAACATCGTAATTTTTGGACGGGAAACTTTTTTATTATCTTTTTTTTATATATATATATAAATGCGGTTTTAATTTATGCAAGACAGCCAAGGTAAGACATGCTTTCTGACTTTTACAAACGTGAAGCATAAATCGGGTCTTCTTCTGCCTCTGGTTCGGTGAATCTTGGTCGTAGCGAGATGAAACTTCCAGCTGTAGAATCTGTGAGATGTGAGCTTTCAGTAGAGGAGTCGTTTGTTCATGTTCATGGTGAGACATCATCTGTGTTTATGTATTTTTCGGACTTTCTGTACATTGTCTTTTAATTATTGTTGTCTTGACTGTGTTTGTTGGTGATAGAAATGGTTTTACTGAGCTGGTAGCTGAGATTCTGGACTTTCTGTGGATACCACACATGTTTATAGTTACATCTACAGACATGACGTTACAGCCGGAACGAGATGTTAACCCCTTAACTCCCGGTAGCGGAGGCTGCAGGTGCAGAGGTGAAGCTAAACAGTCAAGCTAAGAATGAAAGTTTAGAGAATTTATATCCAGAAATCTGGATAATGAAGCAGTGAAGGTGCATGGATGGAAGTTATTGTGCATATTGTAAATATTTCTCTCTCCTCACCATCGAGAAGCTGTGAGATTCTCATCCTGCTTTCTGTCTGTTCACCTGATGCTGATATTCATCACATATTGTTCCTTCTGTGTTTAGAAGGAAGCAGCTTCACAGCTTTAAATTCATCCTGCTGACTTTTTACCTTTTAGTTAGTAAATCTTGAACATTTCATCCTTCTTTCTCATAAATATTTAGTTTTAAAAATATATATGAAGAAATATTTTAACTGTTGCTGTTTAAAGAGAAAACTGATGCTAAACCTGTTTATGTGTTTAGTGCAGCCTTTCCAATCCAAAGAGCCATTTTTCCCTCAGCCAGCTAAATAAAACTCCTTTAGAGATGCAAATGTTACAAGACTTTTCAAAAAGTCAGCTTAATATATATTTTTAATAAAGAGCCACCATAGGATATTTGTTATTTTTGAAGAACCACATTTTTAATTTCAATTTTTAAGGTTTTAAAATAAAGGAAACACATAAAACCTTTATAAAACGAGGATAGACAGACTTTCTTCTAAGGGATGTAGATATTTGTGGAAAATGCCATAAAAGAAAAAAAAGTCCCTGGTTTCCAACCTAATGACAAGAAAGATAGATTTTAAAAAAATATTTTAGCCACGTATTTAGAGACATTGTGGAAGGTCCAGAGTCGCAGGTTAAACACCCCTGATGTGTGTTAGTAAACCAAAATTTACTGCATTTTCTTTATATAGCTGTAGGTCTTCTTTTAAAGGAAAGAGACATTTTGCGAGTAACGATGCGATTAATCGCGATTAATCACAGCATGTCATGTGATTAATCGCGATTAAAAAATTTTAATCGTTGCCCAGCACTAATATATATACAAAAAATGATCCCCTCGCCCTCCATGGGTGGTCTCATCCATCCAAGCTTGGGTCCTCTACCAGAGGCCTGGGAGCTTGAGGGTTCTGTGCAGTATCTTTGCTGTTCCTAGGACTGCACTCTTCTGGACCGAGATGTCTGAGGTTCGTCCTGGGATCTGCTGTAGCCACTCTTCCAGTTTGGGGGTTACTGCCCCGAGTGCTCCGATGACCACGGGTACCACTGTTGCCTTCACTCTCCAGCCCTTCTCAAGTTCTTCTTTCAGACCTTGGTATTTCTCCAGTTTCTCATGTTCCTTTTTTCTGATGTTGCAATCGCTTGGTATTGCGATGTCAACCACAACAGCTTTCCTCTGCTGTTTTTCCATCACCACAATGTCCGGCTGGTTTGCCATTACCATTTTGTCGGTCTTGATCTGAAAGTCCCACAGGATCTTAGCTTGGTTATTCTCTACCACCTTCGGAGGTGTTTCCCACTTGACCTTGGGGCTTCCAGTCTGTACTCCACACAGATGTTCCTGTACACTATACCAGCCACTTGGTTATGACGCTCCTTGTCGGCTTTCCCTGCCAGCATCTTACACCCGGCAGTTATGTGCTAGATTGTCTCAGGGACCTCTTTGCGCAGTCTGCACCTGGGGTCTTGTCTTGTATGGTAGATCTGGGCCTCTATTGCTCTGGTGCTCAAGGCCTGCTCCTGTGCAGCTATGATCAGTGCCTCTGTGCTGTCTTTCAGTCCAGCCCTTTCTAGCCATTGGTAGGATTTCTCAATATCAGCCACTTCAGTTATCTGTCAGTGGTACATTCCATGGAGGGTCTTTTCCTCCCATCATGGTTCCTCCATCACCACATGATCTGTTTTCCACTGCCTGAGACATTCACCGAGCACTTCGTCCGTTGAGGCCATCTTCCTAATGTATTTAAGGATGTTGGATGTTTCATCCTGGATAGTGGTTCTGACACTCACTAGTCCTCTGCCTCCTTCCTTGCGGTTAGTGTACAGTCTCAGGGTGCTGGATTTGGGGTGAAACCCTCCATGCATGGTTGGGAGCTTTTGTGTTTTTTACATCTGTGGTCTGAATGTCTTCCTTTGGCCAGCTTATTATTCCCGCAGGGTATCTGATGACCGGCAGGGCATAGCTGTTAATTTCCCGGACCTTGTTCTTGCCATTGAGCTGACTCCTTAGGACTTGTCCTATTCATTGGAGGTATTTGGCTGTGGCTGCTTTTCTTGTGGCCTGTTCGAGGTTGCCATTTGCTTGTGGGATTCCAAGGTACTTGTAGCTGTCCTCAATGTCTGCTATTCTGCCGCCTGGGAGTGAGACCCCTTCTGTATGGACTACCTTCCCTCTCTTTGTCACCATCCACCCACACTTCTCAAGTCTGAATGACATTCCGATGTCATTGCTGTAGATCCTGGTTGTGTGGATCAGTGAGTCAATGTCTCGCTCGCTCTTGGCGTACAGCTTGATGTCATCCATGTAGAGGAGGTGACTGATGGTGGGCCCATTCCTGAGTCGGTATCCATAGCCAGTCTTGGTGATTATTTGGCTGAGGGGGTTCAGACCTATGCAGAACAGCACAGGGTAGACAGGGCATCTCCTTTGTATATGCTGGACACCTGTGCAATTGGCTTGCAGTTGCCCTCAAGGGTGGTCTTCTACTGCCACATTGAGTTTGTAATGAAGGCTTTTAGAGTCCTGTTGATGTTATACATCTCCAAGCATTCCATGATCCATGTGTGTGGCATTGAGTCATAGGCTTTCTTGTAATCAATCCAGGCAGTGCACAGATTGGTATTCCTGGTTCTGCAGTCCCGAGCGACTGTTCTATCTACCAGCAGCTGGTGTTTTGCTCCTCTGGTATTTTTACCAATGCTCTTCTGTGCTGTGCTCATGTATTGATCCATGTGCCCACTTATTTTAGCCACTATGATGCCTGACATGAGCTTCCATGTGGTGGGGAGACAGGTTATTGGCCGATAGTTGGATGGAACTGTTTCCTTCAGGGCATCCTTCTGGATCAGGATTGTCCGGTCTTCAGTTAGCCATTCAGGGTGGGTCCCATCCTTTAGCAGCTGGGTCATTTGTGCTGCCAGGCGCTCATGGAGTGCAGTTAGCTTCCTCAGCTAGTAGGTGTGAACCATGTCAGGCCTCATCTTCCCAGGACCTTGTGGCTGACCAGCTCTACGCCTGAATCTCATGACATAAACACAATAAAACATGTTTGACAAGTTAAGGGTATTTAAAGAGATTCCAGATCAAGTGACCCACAAGCTTTATGGCCAGTCCACTAATTCTTGACTCTGGACATCAAACTGTAATAGAGCCAACAGAACTAAATCATCTATAGAGTTAAGATAAACAAAACTTTTGGAAGTTGCAAGTCACATGTACAAGATAAATCAATTCTTTAAGTTTAAATCAGGTAGAATCTGATTGATTCATCTTTCATATTTTCAAATGTGGTGCATTAAGTTTGTTACAAATTTTAAGTCTTTGCTCCTGCTTCCTTCTCCCAGCTCATTCAAACTGGAAACTCCAACAACCTGCTACTGTGAGGTTTATCTCCAGTAACAACAAGCTGCACAAAATATAAAATATTAACATCTTCTACTCATACATTTCCTCTTCAGCTTCCACAGTTTCAAGGAGAAACCTGTTATCTCAGCTTGAACTAACAACGCCAAAACAACGTAAGATGACGAGTGTTGCATCTTTTATTAGATTATGTTCTAAATTTAATTTAGAATTTCCTCTGAAAAAGAATAGGGCTCATTTCAACGAATTAAAAACCAAAAGTAGTGAGAGCTCACGCTTGTAACTGAGACAGGATTAAGTCTTTCCTCACACCGGTGGCCTCCATGTTTTTGTTTTCTCCAGCTGACATGAAGAACTCTTGAGATCTTTGAATAATCCTGAACTGCATCTGTGACTAATGGTGTTAAGAGAAAACACACAGACTCCTGGAAGATTTTCAAGCAGATTGCAGCTCTGCATCACCATTTAGAGAGAAAAAAAAAAGCTTGTGTGTACGTGGGTCCGGACCTTTTAGACAGTAAACAACTCATTAATTATTCAGAAGGAGCCCCCTCTCTTGGCTAACCTTCTCCTGCTCCGCCTCATCACTTGTTTATTGGCTCTGCAGTTGTCAAAACTCTTCCGGAAAACAAATAAATCTGACAGCATCACAACTTATTGATCATCTGAAAAGCTGCATCTCTCCACCTCTGAAGCGCTTCCTAGTCTGGATCTGGATCACGTCACTCCTTCTGTTCAGCAGAGACACTGAGTCACTTCATAGCAAATTAGATTTCCTGAACTCGGGTTAGTTTGTGCTGTAATTGAGTTTGCAGATGAGTCGTCTGTCCCTCAACCCTGCCTCATCAGATTCAGTTCACTGCACTTTCATCCTAACAGTCAACACAACAGAGGTCTGATTTAGAACTCATGAAGTGAGACATTTTCAGACCTGCTGATCTGTCAGCACAAGACAAGTGTCAAATACGATGTGCAAATGTAAACATGCATGAATATTCATCTAAAGATGTGCCTAAAAACCTTTGTAAATTCTCAAATGAGCAAAATCATCTACACCCACCATCCACTTTATCAGGTCCACCTTGCTTGTATCGGGTTTGATCGCTTTTTCCTCCAGATCTGCTTTAATTCTTGGTGCGATAGATAGAACCAGGTGTAGGAAACCTTCCTCAGAGATTTTGCTCCATATTAAAATGATAGGATCACGCAGGTGCTGCAGATTTGTCAGCTGCATCCATGATGAGAATCTCCCGTTCCACCACACTTCCACCAGCACTTTGCATTGCCTTCGGCTTGAAAAGCGCTTTATAAATAAAGTTTGATTTCATATAATTTCCTGGGTATGTTTACAAGGTGACAGGTCTATCTATGCAATGGTGGGTGTGGTAATTTCATCTTAAGGCAGATTTATACTCGCGCAATGTCTGCGTTCGCTCAGTTACGGCGTAGCTGACGCTGGTGAGTTTGCTCTCGCACTCAAGCGTAGGGGGTGCGCGTCGTTTTGGTGTCTTGTTGCAACTTCTCCTCCTAATCTGAAGGTGGCAGCAGGGGTGGCATCGGCCGGTAAACTCAGGTCGGCGTTCTTTTGATGGTTCGCTTGGTATTTTCTGTTTTAAAACAACAATGCAGTATGGTTCAGTGTCTTTATTAGCTTGTGGAAGAAAACAAAGAAATAATTTGATCAGCCTCTCATCAACTTGATCTACCCCAAAGCCTCTGCGGAGCTACACCGAGCCTACGGCGGTTACGCAGTTGCCTCGCGAGTATCCGCCTTTAGATGATGGGATATTATGAAAGTGCACTAGGATTAAAGAAATATCCAAAAATGATTTTGAACACGAGGATCCTCAAACTGCAGCCTCTGGTTTTACATAAACTCATTTCTTACTGAATGGCTGAGTTTTAGGCCGACAGTTAGATGATGGAGTCCAGTGCAGCTAAAGGATTTTCCTCCAAGATACTAGATGACATTCCTTAGGTTTATTCTGTTTTTATTTCCTGCAGGTGAGAGCATGGCTGAGAGCTTCTTGTGTTTAATGGTACATAAGAAAGTTCTTCTCTAAGCTAGAACTGCTTATTATTCATCACTGATAGAGGAGAACAAGAACAGCCCCAGGTTTGGTTACAGCTCTGTGTCCAGGCTAAGCGTTGGAGCTCTGTTGAGCTGATTGCTTAAACTCTCTGCTCTGATGGCTTCATGGGTTTCTTCACTAATAAAGTAGTTTCTGTCCTGTACAGCTCTCTGAGTTCAGCAGAATAACAGTCTCATCTAAAACTTTGACCTGCATGTTAGACCCCAACCTGACTGTTTGAGGAAGTTTTTCCTTTAATATTTTGGATTCAATTAATATATCTCTGTTGACAGCTGTGGTGTCTCTGCATTTGCAACATCTGGTGGGGCCTGGTCCCACCAGATGTTGCTGTGAAGCTCAATACTGGCTTAATATAATGAAGTGGAACAGAAACGGTATTTATAGAGGAATCATTTATAAATATATATATATATATATATATATATATATATATATATTCTATAAATAATAATAATAATAATACTCTATGAAGATTAAGTCTATTACCATGATGATCTTTTCTGATCTATTTCAAAAATTATGGCAGAAAACAGTTGTTTCAACTCAACTTTTTGCCTATTTGAGCAGAGTCCAGAAAGTCCATTTCCTGTATTTGGTCTGATGAAGCAGGGCGAGACCTGCATTTGTTGGCAGAACAAGTCTGCTTCTTTGATTCGACTCGAATTTGTTTGCACATTCACAATACCCCAAACAAAGGTTCAGGAGCACAGCAAAGGGACAGGGATTCAAGTCAGAAAGGCTGGTGTAAATGCAACCTCAGAGTGCAGGTTTTATTGTGGTTCTTAGAGGTTCTAAAAGTAGAATAGGAAGCAGAACTTTCAGTTTGGCTCCAGGAAGCAGGCACCCTCTCTACCTTCACATCAGACTTTAAACTTTCCTTTCTAATAAATCTTATAGTAGGTCTGACTTAGTGACTCTTAATAATCTCTTTAGTCCTGCTGCTATAGGCCGAGGCTGCTGGGGGACATCCCATGATGCACTGGGCTCCTCTCTTCTAATTTGTGTTTCTCTTCTTCTTTCTCAGAAGGTATCCCTAGCTTAGAGTTATGATGCTTATTGATCCCTCTTTCCTGTCCTCTCCACCCCTAACCAGTCCAGCCAGATGGCCGTGGATCATATAATGAATTTCTTTTAATTGGATTATAATTGGACTGCAATGGGAAAGTGCCTTTTGATGACTTTGCCATGAATAAGAAAAAGAATAATAAAACCTTTATTAGTCCCTCAGCAGGGAAATTGCTTTGTTGCAACAGTACAGGTGCAGTAAGCAGAAGCATGCAGGTGATATCAAACAAGAACCCACACACAAATAATAATAATACGTACAGTGTATGATCTGACAGGATGAGTATGTACAGTATATAAATATGTACATAAACATGTATACGAACATGTAGAGACAGTTTCCATGTGTTCATTGTAAAGTCTGACAGCAGCAGGGAGGAAAGACCTGCGGTATCTCTCCTTCACACAGCGAGGATGGATCAGTCTGTCCCTGAAGCTGCTCTCCAGAGCAGACAGGGCGTCCTGCAGGACTCATGTTCCAGCATGGAGGGCAGGTTTGCCAGGACTGTGAGTCCAGTCCAGTTTATTGTTTAGGTGAACACCCAGGTACTCATAAGAATCTGTTCCCTGGATGTTCACCAGTGAGGGGAGAGCAGGCTGGTGTCTATGAAAATCCACCTCCATCTATTTGGTTTTTCCTGCATTGATCTGGAGGTTGTTTCGTTGAAACCAGTCCATACTGAACTGGTGTGGTACAAATAAAGTCGTATTGAATTCAACTGACGTGTAACTTAATAAATCCTCAAATGTGGTGTAAAGTTAACAGAAATGGACAAAGGAAAGTATCGCACACTAAAACAGGGAGTTACAAACCCTGACAGTGAGGATGAGAAAATATGGATTTCTAGTTGGTAAAACCAGTTATTTCAACAGGTTGAATTTTTTCTACGTTTTAGAGGAACATATTAAATAATAAAGCAGTAAATAAATCCTCCAGTGTGTGAAGTTTAATCCGTCTCACCTCTTCAGCTCTGCTGGTCGATGCAGGTTGACTTGAGACTTCCTGTGATTGGTTAACAAGTTGCAGACAGCAGGGACAAAATGAATATTCCTTCACAATATGATCAATGAAGGCAGAATTTGACATTGTAATGTAAAACATAAATCAAACAGTAATATGTTTTCCTCCTCCTCGTCACTCTTCGGCTCTTTAAACGTTGTTTGATCCAATTGGTCTCATTAGCAGCAGCCCAATGAGCTGATGATCCTCTTAAAGCTAAACAGCGTCACATAAAGGTGGCGAAGGCCCCGACCCTCAGGGATCAGACCTCGCTCTCTGTCTCAGCCCACATTGAGTCATCAGTGGGTCTTTGTGTTGTCATGGCAACTCTGTCCGTCAGCCCACTAATCGCACCATTGTTTCTGCCACAGTGATTGACAGGATGTGATGGTAACTCGTGGCAACAGGTTGTCAGGGGGGGGATGATGTATTTTCAAGAGGAGGGGGAGGTGTGCTCCTGGATTTGTGCTTCTGTGTTTTGTTCTCGATCCTTTTGACTTGTGACCAAAACCAGAAAGAGCTAATCTGTTCTCTGCAGGACCGCCACACATCCAGCAGGTTCTCAGGGTCATTAACTTCAGTTTGTCCTGAACACAACTCTCATTCTCAAATTTCACCCTTTTTGTAATAAAAAGATCATGAGATTAAATTAAATCAAAAATACATTATTAATCCTGTGAGGGGAAATTATAGTCGTGGTATTTTTTTTATCCTTCATGTCAATCATATTGTTTCAGAGGGTGATGGCTACCGGCAGGAATGAACTCCTGTATCTTTTTGTCTTGCAGCAGACCTGAAGAAACCTCTGACTGAACACAATGTTAAACACATGGCGATACCATGACAACACAATACATGGACGAGACAAGACATGAAGACTTACAATAAACTGGCAGAGAATAAATTAAACCGAGGAGTATTTCTACACTATTTATAAATAGAGGTGAGCTAACAAGGAACTTGACCTTGTAGAGAATTTAATACTAAATGCTTCTCAAGCTAATAATCTGAAATTCTCACAGAGGTTGAAAGAAGAGTCAGAAAATTTTACAATTATTTTGCATCCTGGAATACAGCTTCCTCCATCAATCCACTTCAGGGTCATGTGGCCAGCTGGAGACTGGACACTGACAAAAATACCTCCATATGGGATCACAGTCATGACGTTAGTGCAACTGCCACTAAAACAGAGTTTACTTCTTAGTTTTTTGTTTCCATTTTATGTGAAGGTTCACAGTCCCCTCCTGAAGCAACCAAAACTCTGTACCCACATGGACTCTACTACAGCGCTGGTATTTTTTTAAATAAATAAATAAATAAAATAGTCCCACTTTTACAGGATGTGCATTCGTTCAACTGTTTTGGAGAAAAAAAATTACAGATGGTTATCTGTAAGCATGTCAAAGCCAGATTTTCTGGTTTCAATTTAAAAATACAGAAAACTTAAAGCCTGAAAAAAAGGGATCATAAACAACAACAAAGCAAAAAAAGAAACAATCAAAAATCATTAACTGCAGCTCTTTTTTTCTGACAGCTTGAATACTTTGAAGACCCAGTGATGATGCTGGGCAGAAAAGATTAGGGTGTAGGGTGTAAGAGGATGGGAGAGTGGTCGATGGTGCCCTGGTTCCCGGGGTGTGTGGCTGGAACATTCAGGTGGGTGCTGGCCCGTGCCGGGTGTTGTCTGGGGGGGCGCCTCTGGGCTCTGGGCTCTTGGGGCCCTTCGCTCTGGCTGCCCTGGATGGCTGGTGCCTGGCAGGGTCAGCGGCTGCTGATCTTGACCCACCGTGACTGCGGGGGGCTCTGGCCGGGGCCTTTCTCTGCCACCCTCTGGGTGGGTCCAGGGTCGTCTTCGTCATGGGGTGCTTTGGGTTTGTGCTCCAGTATTGCTGCTGATCACCCGGGTCTCTGGGCCGCACTATGCTGCGCTGTGAGGGAATAACACAGCAGTTGAAAGCAGAGAATCATCCACATGACAGTGTATCAATCCACTGTGTACACATATGTAGACCAATGTCCTCGCATCAGTGACCAGTACGCTCTCAATTCTGTCACTGCACACTCGACTAAATAGTCCTGAACCTCTGGGTGCGGAGACTGTGGCTGACGTGTCTTATCCTCTAATTGTTCGGTTTCTGGCTAACAACAGAATTAATGTCAGAAAGAACTTCTCTAAAGTGTCAGCACATGTAAATAAACAACACTGTGATTTGGCATATCTGTAAAGGATGATTCCACAGAATTCTTGGAAACCCAGACCACAGCTCCTAATTAAAAAAAAAAAAAACAAAAACTACATTTTCAAATGTTTAACAGGCAGGAGTAGCCCAAGGCTGAGGCACAGACCAGTGTGTCACAGGTGCGGTAGAGGAAGCAGGAGAGTCAAGTAGAGGAGCTGGGGAGGCGAGCGGTGTAGGGGACAATGAAATAAAACAAAAGTGCCAACAGCCAGAATGCGAAATGCGTCACTGACACAATTAGCTTAAAAGATGTACATAGAGATATTCAGAGTTGGTAAATAATATGATTGATCTGTGTTATTAAAACATCTGTTACAGTGGTATTTGTTGATATGTGACCTTTTCAGATAATCGGATATGTCTGTCAATTATAACCATGCCATACCATACCACCTTCAAAGGACTTTAACACCACAATTTAAAAAATAGAAGAATATAAGACAAAGATAGAAATACATTGTTTAAATTGGGGACCCACTTAAATCACCACGTATGGGTCCCTGGGACTCACTACATTAAAAACCTATCAACATCCCTGTTCACCAGTAGAAAACAAAAATCTTCATCATCAGTTTCCAACGTCACCCAATCATCTTTGCAGGATGGAGCCTTTTCATTGACCATTTCTCATTTTAGCAATGCATTTTCAATTAGATTAAAATCCAAACTGTTCAATGACCACATCATTCACTGGGGTTTCTATTCAGAATGTTTTAAAGAGCCACAACATACAAACCTGAATCCCACAAGTTTCCATGGACTGGTCTGAAGTGAATAAACTGGGCTGTGTGGAGTCTCCAGAGGGAGGCAGTATAGTTCTAACAGGACACAAGCCCAGAGGAGATAGAATGGTCATACATAAGAGAAAAATGAAGAGAGCTCTTTTTCAGGAATTCTGTTAATATTTGTTTTTTTTGTCTTTTTCGTCTTTCTTTCCTGATGCTTCTTCAGTCCATGTGCATGTTTCCCAATCTTCCCATTTTGTTTGCTCTTGCTCCAAATGTCAGACTCAGCTGACCTGGAACATCCAACATCTTTTACCTGACAGCTCTTTCGTTGGGAATATGTTTCCTGTCATTCAGCAGCTCATTAAGCTCTGAAGAAGCAGAGTGAAGACCAAAGAACACACCAGACAGGTCAGGGATAAAGTTGTGGTAGATGTTTAATGCAGCATTAGGTTTTAAAAAAATATTCAGGGCTTTGATCATCACACAGAACTCTGCTCAGTCCATCTTCTGAAAATGGAAAGAGTATGGAACAACATCAAACCTACCAATACGTGGCCATCTTGCCTATACTGACAGTCTGGGAGAGAAGAGCACCATGGTAACTCTGGAGGAGCTGCAGAGATCCTCAGCTCAGGTGGAGAAATCTGGAATGAGGTAATCATGAACTCCAGAAATCTGGCCTTTAAGGATTCTGAAAGAAAGCCATAAGAAATCTTGCCAAGAAGCTTGCCACCATGTAGGAGACACAGCAAACAAGTGCAATAAGGTGCTCCGGTCAGATGAGACCAAAGTTTATCTGTTTGGCCCAAATGCAAAATGCCATATGTTATAAATAACACTGCACATCACCCTTAACACACCACATGAAACATGGCGGTAGCAGCATCCGGCTGTAGGGATGCTTTTCTTCAGCAGGGACTAGGAAGTTGGTCCAAGTTGATGGGAAGATGGATGGAGCTCAGTTCAGATCAATCCAGGAAGAAAACCTGTTATGGGCTGCAGATACTCAAGCTTGACAGAGGTTCATCTTCCAGCAAACAACAATCCAAAACATCCAGCTGGAGATGCAATGAAATGGTTAAAGTCAGATATGTGTCAGGGTGCCGTGGACGTGAGGACCCAAGTGCAGGCTTAAGAGACGAGAGGCAGACTGGTGCAGGTAAAAGGTTTTAATATACTACTAACTTACAAAAGAAAAGACCATGAAACATGGAAAACAGACTATAAACTAAACGTACCATGAACACATCTAACAGCAGCAATGGACTGGCAGGGAATAAATTAAACCAAGGGTTGTATATGCATGGGCAAGGACTAACTAGGAACAGGTGAAGTGAATAAGCAAATCAGAAGAGGTGAACTAATGAGCAGGAAACACAGAACTAAAATGACCCTAAACACCAACATTTTGACTCACCATCAAGCCATGAAACCTTGTTTTATACCAATGTTTCTTTTCACGTCTCATACCATGTCAGAGTTTTGCCACCCTAGTCTTGTTTTTTAAGTTCTGCTATATTAAAACCAGTCTGCCTCCCGCCTTATAAGCCTGCATTTGGGTCCTCACATCCACAACTTTGTGACAATATGGGCAACTCTGGTCCTTGAGGGCCGCTGTCCTGCAGGAATTTAATGTTTTCCTGTTTCAACACACCTGATTCAAATAAACTGGTCATTGTGCAGAAGCAGTTTGATCTATTTGCTTTGAATCAGGTGAGATGAAGCAGGGAAACATCTACAACTTGCAGGACAGTGGCCCTCAGAAACTAGAGTTGCCCATCCCTGGGGCCTCATTTATCAACCATGTGTAGAAGATGTTCTGCATTCTTGCGTATGAATGAAATTTATTGTGTGTAAGTACAAAAAAAATCCTGGTTTATCAAACGTACATACAGTATGCACACTGGTAAGTACTCTCTGTTGATAAATCCCACCTGTTCCAAATAACCATGCTCGTGCATGTTCATGTTACGTTGGACCAGACAGGTGACGGTTTCTGGACCCACAGTGCAGACACTGAATAGCTAGGAGGCAGAGGATGATTAAGTAAAATGATTTTAATGCAGACGTGAAACGAACAGGAATCCTTGTTCCAAATCCAAGGACCAGAGTGGTTAACTGCAGACTGGACGGCCGGGCGAGCAGGCAGAGTCAGACGTTAGGTTTGGTTGGAGCCAGAGACGAGGAAGTGGATCGGAACGGGGGAAAGCAGTCCAGGAGGTTGGCAGGCAGACGGAACAGGCAGGATCCAAGACACCAGGAGTCTAGACACAGGAATCAAGTTATTAAACACAAAACTGGTTTCAACAGAAAAACTAGAAAGGCCACAATATACCAGCTGTGTAACTGGAGGATCCAGCGAGGAGTGGAGAAAAGCCTGGTGTTTAAATACTGTGGTGGTGATGAGAGGATGAGGTTCTGGTGTGATGATCTGCCCAGGTGAGATGATTGCTGCTGCTGCTGAACTCTCCAGGTAGGAAACAAACATGACGCACAAGACAGACAGAGGGAGCCAGACGCACACACTAGGATAATCTTGGAACATATACACAGGGTAGACAGACAGGGACCCTAACAGTACCCCCCTCTCAACGGTCACCCCCAGGTGACCCACCGGGTTTACCAGGGTGGTCCCGATGGAAACGAGAGACCATATCGTGGTCCAAAATGAGCTGGCGACCAATCCAGGCCCGCTCCTCAGGGCCGTACCCCTCCCAGTCCACCAAGTACTGCAGGCCCCGCCCCCGACGCCGGACATCCAGAAGGCGACGGACCGTAAAAGCAACACATATACACAGGGGAGACAGACAGGGACCCCAACAGTTCAGGCTCATTTATGTTCAGAAACGCCTCCAACTGACCATATATGGTAGCAGCAATCCCTTTAAGATTGCAAAAATGGACTTTTTGTCTCTCCAAAATCATGGCAAAGAGGGTGTAGAAGAGGGATTTGTCTGACACCGAAACTGAGGTACTGATGGAGGAAGTAGAAAGAACCATAAAATACTGTTTGGAACATTTAATGCAGGTGTGACCAAAAAAAAAAAAAGAAAAAAAAAAAACAGATGGGAAGAAGGTAATAGCTGCAGTTAACTTTGTTGGATCAGAAATAAAAAAAACAAATGTTTGACATCAGTCTGCTCCTGTAGGGTCCTCGGGCTAGCTATGGGGTTGATTAATGATGGCTTCAGTGGATATCCCCGATTTATGGCTTGGATGCAGCTGCATGGCCATGGAAAGCCAGTCCATGAAGTTCTCTTTGCACTGAGCTCATCTGAAGGCCACGTGAAGTGTGGAGGTTTGTAGCAATCGACTCTTACTTTGCACACTATGAACCTCAGCATACGCTGACCCCGCTCAGTCATTTTACAGGGCCTACCACTTAATGGCTGAATTGCTGTCATTCCCAATCACTTCCACATTGTTATGATACCACTGACAGTTGACTGTGGAATATTTAGGAGTGAGGAAATTTCATGCTGTTCCTCCGCATTGAGGGGAACCAGATGAGGTGGCTTCAGCATCTGGTCAGGATACCTCCTGGATACCTCCCTGGTGAGGTGTTCCAGGAACATCCCACCAGGAGGAGGCCCCAGGGAAGACCCAGGACATGCTGGACGGACTACATCTCTCGGCTGGCCTAGGAACACCTTGGGATCCCCCCGGACAAGCTGGTGAATGTGGTCGGGGAGAGGGAAGTGTGGGTTTCCTTGCTTAGGCAGCTGCCCCCACAAAACAACCCTGGATAAGTGGAAGAAAACGGATGGATGGATGGAAATTTCATGACTGGACTTGTTGCATAGATGGCATCCTATTACAGTACCACACTGGAATTTGCTGAGCTCCTGAGAGCGGCCCATTCCCTCACAAATGTAGAAACAGTCTGCATGCCTCAGTGCTTGATTTTTATACACCTGTGGCCATTGAAGGGATTGGAACGCCTGATTTCAATTATTTGGATGGGTGAGGGAATACTGCAGCAGAATACAATATATAAACTCAGGGGGGCTGAATAGAAATGTATGCCACACTTTTCATATTTTTTATAAAGAAAGCATTTAAAACCACAAATCATTTTCTCTCCACTTAACAGTTATGAGCTGCTTCGTGTTGGTCAGTCACATAAAATCCCAATAAATGCTATGTGGATGTAAAGTGGCAAAATGTGAAAAAGTTGAATGGATATGAAAACTTTTTAAAGACTCTAGATATACATTATAATATAGCTACAGTAGTAGTAGAATGAAAACTCCTGTTTTTAATTGATTTTCTTTTCCATCTGTGGTGTGTCAACAAAGTGATGCATTCAGGGTCAAGCTTTGCAGCCTTTGATGCTCCAACACAGCAAACCGATAAATATGGATTTCACTCCTGAGCTTCTCGTATGTTTAAACACACTCACACACACACAGCCAAAGGGTTGTGTTTACAGTAGATTAGACTGCTGTTATTGATTGTTATCGTGGGTTTTAATCTAATTCTTCAGTCTAAAGTCACACACACGTCACTCATATCTCAGTAAATTTCAAATACACTGAGGGTTGTTCTTGGCTGGAAAAGAAAATTATGGAAAAATGTTTTGGTAATTTAAAGGACAGTTTTAAGCTGAAGATTGGAAAAATTTCCACCTTCACAGATAATGACTAACTGGGTTTTTATAAATAAAAATGATAAAAAAAATGTGTATATACATATATATATATATATATGTATATATATATATATATATAAAACTCTTCCATACCCTTCCCCCTCCCTCTCCCCTGGGTAGGCTGGGTGGCTGTTCATGTCAAGCCCGGGTCCTCTACCAGAGTCCTGGGAGCTAGTGGATCCTACGCAGTATCTTAGGCATTGCTAGGACTACAATTTTCTGGCTGGAGATGTCTTATGGTTCTCCAGTTATCTGTTGGAGCCACTTCTCCAGTGTGGGGGACATGGCCCCCAGTGCTCCGATAACCACTTGTACTACTGTTGCCTTCACCTTCCTGGCTTTCTCCAGCTCTGCCTTGAGTTCTGGGTATTTCTCCAGTTTCTCGTGTTCCTTCTTCCTGATATCTCCATGGTTTGGGATATCACCAACATATCGCTACATCCATCACCATGGCTTTCCTTTGCTGCCAGTGTCCAGTTGGTTGGCCGCCACCACCATTTTGTCAGTCTGTGTCTGGAAGTCCCATAGGATCTTAGCCCTCTCATTCTCCACCAGCTTGGGAGGTGTTTCCCATTCTGACCTAGGGATCTCCAGTCCATATCCTGCACAGAGGTTTCTGTACACTATGCCAGCTACTTGGTTATGGCATTCCATGTGTTCTTTGCCTGCCAGTATCTTGCATCCTGCTGTGAGGGTTCTGGATTGTTTCAGGGACCTCTTTGCACAGCCTGCACCTGGGATCCTGCCTGGTGTGGTAGATCTGGGCCTCGATTGCCCAGGTATTTAAGGCTTGCTCATGTGCTGCCATGATTAGCACCTCTGTGCTGTCCTTCAGTCCAGCCCTCTCCAACCATTGGTAGGACTTGTTCATATTTGCCTCTTCAGCTACCTGTTGGTGGTACATCCCATGCAGGGCCTTGTCCTCCAATGATGGTTACTCCATTTCATTCTCCTCCAGGTTCTATTGCCTGAGACACTTACTCACTGCTTCATCCCTTGGGGGCCATCTTCCTGATGTATTCATGGAGCTTGCATGATACATCTTGGATAATGGCTCTGATGCTCACTAGTCTATGGCCTCCCTTTTTGCGCTTAGTCTATAGCCTCTGGACACTGGATTTGGGGTGGAACCCTCCATGCATGATGAACAGGTTCTGTGTTTTAACATCTGTGGTCTGAAATTCCCCCTTTGACCAGCTTATTACCCCAGCACGGTGTCCATCACTGGCAGGGCATAGCTGTTGTCCTAATCTTGTTCTTGCCATTGATCTGATTTCTCAGGACTTGCCTTACTTGTTGCAGATTTTTTCCCACTTCTTCGTGGTTGCCATTTGCTTATGGTATGCAAAGATACTTGTAGCTCTCCTCAACATGTGCCCTCTGGGAGTTCAATGTCCTCTGTATGGACTACCTTCCCTCTCTTTGTTACCATTCAGCCACATTTCTCCAGTCCAAGTGACATTCTGATATCCCTGCTGTAGATCCTGGTGGTGTGGATCAGTTAGTCACTCTTAGCGTGCAGCTTGATGTCATCCATGTGACTGATGCTGGCCCCATTCTTGAGTTGGTAGTCATTGCCAGTCTTGTTGATTAATTTGCTGAGGGGGGTTCAGGAAATTTACACATGCAGAACAGCAGCGGGGATGGAGCATGGAGCATGCCCCTTTCTCCCACATGTTTTTACAGTAGTGTTCAGTCTCTAGCCTTGGTGAGTCTAGCGCGTATGTGGTATTACCCTGCCACTAAGAGTACACTTTGGCTAGGTTAACTGCAGATGGATAGCTCAGTTGGCAGGGCATCTATCTCCCATGTGGGACACTGACGTTCAAACCCCACAGGGGACAAATATTAACACTTTCCAGTTGGGTTCTTAGGCAAGACCCAACGCTACTGCCTAACCACCTTTAGATGTAAGTAATTTTGGAGAAAAGCATCTGCTAAATGACATATTTTCAGAAACCCATTGGTTTCAATGATGGTCACAGTATGCATTGTTCTCACTGCTGCATTCACATCAGCTAGAAGACTTTCTGGAGGTACTTCACTCATTCTTGCTAGTCAGGGTTGACCGGTTCTCAGCTTAGCCATGATCTTATCTCTCAGGTCTGTTGCTTTCTCCTTTATCTCATTCATCATCACTGGGGCTTGGTTCCCAGTCTCTGAGGGGTTAATGTTAACTCCCCCCTTGCCATAGCATTAGCGTTTTATATCTCTTCGATCCCTATGACAGCAGTTGCCGTTTTGCATATGTTGGAACACTGAACTGTTGTTTTGATGTCAGTTTAGAATGTAGATATCGAAGTATTCATGTATCCCACAGTCTCTTCATGTAGCCCCACTCACTGAGGTTACTAGAGTAGTAGCATTCCAACAGTGCTTTGTTTGCATCATAATCACTACACCGACAACCCCAGACAGAGCAGGCAAAATCCCCAGCATGGAGAATCCCCATGAGGAAAACACTGGAGTTAAAACAAAGATTAAATAACCTTAAGAAACTATAAGAACAACTAAGAGCAGCAATAATAAAAATACACATAAATGACTTTATACAAAAATGTGGTAAAAAAGTAATAAAGTTGAATAAAATAAAAATAAAATGTATTCACACAATTTTTTATCCCCACACCAACATAAACCTTATTTCCACAAACAATATAGGGAAAATAAATAAGTAGTTTTAAAGAAGGATAACAATAAACTAACTAGCTAACTAACTAGCTAACTAAATAAATTAATACAGAAAATTACATATACAATCACATACCTAAAGAGGGCCAAATGTACTTTAGCACCTAGAGGTATTGATAGACATTATTAAATGGCAGCTTCCGTCATCAGTGTGTGAATGTGTGCGTGAATGGGTGAATTTGATGTATATTATAAAGCGCTTTTGGTACCATTACCATTCAAAAGGCAAGGCAGACTGGGGTGGTGGTCCCCCTCTTCAAAAAGGGGGACCGGAGGGTGTGCTCCAACTACAGGGGGATCACACTCCTCAGCCTCCCTGGTAAGGTCTAATCAGGAGTGCTTGAGAGCAAAAGGCAAAGCTCTCGATTTACCGGTGGATCTACGTTCCTACCCTCACCTATGGTCATGAGCTGTGGGTAGTGACCGAAAGAACAAGATGGCAAATACAAGTGGCCAAAATGAGTTTTCTCCCCAGGGTGCCCGGGCTCTCCCTTAGAGATAGGGTGAGAAGCTCGGTGATCCGGGAGGGGCTCAGAGTAGAGCTGCTGCTCCTCCACGTCGAGAGGAGCCAGATGAAGTGGCTCGGGCATCTGGTTAGGATGCCTCCTGGACGCCTCCCTGGTGAGGTGTTCCGGGCACGTCCCACCGGAAAGAGACCCCGGGGAAGACCTAGGATGCGCTGGATGGACTACATTTTTCGGCTGGCCTGGGAACTCCTCGAGATCCGTCCGGATGAGCTGGTGAATGTGAGAGGGGAGAGGGAAGTCTGGGTTTCCCTGCTTAGGCAGCTGCCCCCGCGACCCGACTCTGGATAAGCGGAAGAAAAAAGCGGATATGGCAAGCCGTAAAGAATCAGTAAATGACAGGAGAGCAGTTTCAGTAGAGCGGCCTTGCCTTTAGCCAGACTGATATGGATCTAACAGGTTGTTGTCTTGGAGGAACTGTGAGACCTGACTGAAGACGGCACACTCAGGTAGTTTGGACATGAATGGAAGCAGTGAGACCGGCCGGTAGTTTTCGACGTGGGCTGGGTTAAGTGTGGGTTTCTTCAGCAGCGGGGTAACCCGAGCTTGCTTGAAGGCAGAGGGAAACACACCGGATTTAGGAGAGTAGTTGATGATTTGGGTTGCTGCAGTTTTGATTGTAGGTAGAATGCTCTGCAGGATGTCAGAAGGAACAGGATCAAGAGGACAGGTTGTGGGTTTTGAGTTATTCACCTCACTGTTGTTTTAGTCAAATGATCAGTGTAAGGCAAACAATTAGCAAGCTGCTCTGCCAAAAAAAATCACGCATGTTCTGAACAGACACGAAAGCAGCCGAAGCAGATGCTGGCAGACCACCCCGCCCCACCTGAACATGTCCAGGTGGCCCCTGAAGAAGGAGGTGAGCAGCTGAGTGTTGGATTCATTGATTATTGTGGAGAAAAAACATTATATAATAGAAAAAAACATTCTGAATTAATAATAATAAATAAATAAATGTTTGTATATATTTTAGAACAATTTGAACGGTTACGAAAATACTCAGCTATCACTGTAATGTAGGTCAGGTCAGTAGTCTTGACTCATCCTCCTGCTTTACAGTAGGAACAGAGCACATTTCTAGAGCAGAAGACTGGGTGACTGCTTTCAATCCAATCAGAGAAATGTTTAAATTTTAGATATCAGAAGATTAGGTAGCAACGACCATATAGCATCATATATGTTTTCCCCAACTAATCTAATGCCTTCACCTGTGAGTCTACAGCTTTGGAGATGAATTAGACTTGCATGTGTTGCTACATGAGAGAGACAATGACGTGGAGTACTGGTAGTCAAATCAATTTCCCTTGACATTGTTGGTGAAATCACTGAAAATACATTTAAATAAAACAAAATAGTGAGAGGCCACTAGAAAAAATTAAATTTGTTGCTATTACAAATGACATTACATCACTGGAGATACTATATAATAGAACATCTGGATAGAATAGAAAGGTGGACTTCAAAGACTTGATAAATGATTTTCCAGGGAGAAAGCTCCACGTTGGGTTCTTGGTGAAAAAGGCTGAGCAAGGACAGTGATGGTGAATGAGATTGCAAGAGCTTGACTCAGCAATAGTGTACCTTTACCTCTCCTTGATATCTTATTACACAAAGTTCTACCTTTTAAAATGCGATTATTTAATTTTAAAAACGCTCCCAGCCGTTGTTTGGTTGTAAATCTCCACAGTGGTTTGCTTGTGACTGTATTACATTCAGTTCATATAATACAATAAACCATGTGAGGTCCTGCTATTTTGTTTCTGAACCTACCTAATTTATTTTACCATTTGCTTCTGATTTTATTGTTATTTTATTGATTTATTTTTTTCTTTATTAATTTTTTGTTGCCTCTTGTTCAGTGATAATGTTCAATGATAATGTTCACAATACAATAAATCATAAAAAATGAGTGGCCATTTTGTTTTTGATGGTGTTTTAGCTGAGATTTAATTTATTTCTCCACAGATTATAAATGCATTTCATTTACATGGAAGAGGTTATTTTGTATTTAAGTTTTGTATTTTAGGTAACTGATCTTGAGATAATGTATTCTTGAAGTAGTTTAAATAAGAAAGATGGGTTTTGGAGTATAAAGTATCTGTCTTGCAGGAAATAATTGAATCTAAATGAACTTCACTGTATTTTTAGTGCTTCCCCTAACAAGTAGCCTAACTGTCATGTTTTCTTTTCACAAATATGATGGTCAAAATATCATTAAAATGTCTAATTTTATGTATAACAGAATCAAAATTTTCAGAGGGGGGCCCACTTCAGTTTCTTTTCATGGAGCCCAAAATCCGTGGCAGCGTCCCTGAGTGCACACACTTCATGTTACTTTACAGGAGTCTTGCCTAAACCTGAGAACATGAACCAAATTTTCAGGGTCGCATTGGGACAACATTCACTTCATTTTAGCAGATGAAATGAGGATAAGGCAGCTACACAGGTCTGTTTAATTTATGATTTTATAAAGATGAGTTGTGGTCAAGAATGACCCTGAGGCTCCATGTGAAATCAGTCTGAAATGTAAAGAAAAATTGAGCTGTGTCCACTCTTGCAGCCCTGAGTGCAGCACCCTCACTGAAAACTTGCATGTGCAACCAGGTTTTGTGTTTCCTTCAAAACTGTAAATATTTACAACTTTTGCAAAGTCATTTGATGTTGAAATGATAAAAAAAAGTAGAATCTCTAAGACTGAAGCTGAAATGAAACACAAATTTTCATTTGACCATGTTAGCATACAGCATGTAGCTTAACGCTAACAGCAGTGTAAACTTGTTTGTGTTGGCCTAAAAAGGCAGAACCCTCCTTTGTGTTTAAATGTGATTAAATTATTTTTGTTTCACATCATCTGGTCATCACAGCTTTAATTTCTGACATCATGTCACACTAAAGAGTTATACATCATTTTTTTATTTTTCCTAACAAGTTTCCTTAAGACTAGGAGGGAAACATTTACCTGTTACTCTGCTTAAAACAAAGTTAAATTTCACTGAGTTGTGAAATGCGGATTAAAGAAAAATCAGAGTTATTTTAGAATACACGGATGAAGCTGTGGACAGGTTTTAATTTAGAAGAGAAGCAGTGAGTTTGCAAAAAATAGGATGTAATTCCAGCTGAAGTTACCACTGGAGGATGTGAAAAATGACTGACCAGAGCAGGTAAAATTAAAAGTACAAACAACTCCTCTGGGGGTATAATTTCCATCTCAGTGAGACAAAAATGAACTTGTGATGCAGATTCCTGATGGCATTTTCTGCATTTGTAAACACACTTAGTCATGCTAACTTCATTTACATTTAGTCATAAGGAGCATAAACGTCAACAATCTGACATCATGTCAAGTTATGCTGCAAGGCAAAAATTTGCAAACCTTCCTGTTGTACCACTTGGAGAATTTTTATCATTCAGTTACACATGCTCCCTTTTAAAAAGTCATTTTGTACTAAACCCAAAGTAGAAGTTAAGCTGCACTTTTGGTGCTCTGTGCAGTCCTGAGTGTTCCTGTCCACACAACAGCTGCTCCATCGTTTGATCAGACAACCTGAATCTGATGACGCCCACTGAGCTGCTGTTTTTATGCACCAGGACTCAGAGATGCAGAATTTAAGCTTCATTAAGATTCATGAAAACACTGTCCCAGACACACACTGCCTGACATCAAACTTGTCCCCAACTGCAACCTCTCATCGAAGCTACGCTTCGAGGGACAACAACGTTCTCGGGATGGTAATTACCCACCATCGCTGACTGCATTTCACTTGACTGTGAGTCATGTTGTTGATTTATTTTTCCTCATGAGTTCATACTTCTGTAGCTGCCCTGGAGTCTTTGATATTCACACAGATAAAGCACATTCATTAGCTGAATGACACTTCCATAATTTCACATATCTGCATCCTCAGTGATGCTGCTGGTGGGTCATGATTTGATGTGCTTTTATAACCTGCTGTTGTTGCTGAACAGACACAGTGATAAACTAATACTCAGAAGATAAAATCAGACACTCTAGGGAAGCAGTGGGTCTTCTGCAGCCAGAAAAACTCGAGCTCTGCTTTTCATTTGCTCTTTGTGAACAGTAACAGACTATTGACGTCAGCCTTTCAATATCAGCATTTCTCTGACAGTCTGGTGGGAATTTCTTAAAAACAATCAACTTCTTGATAATACCATGTAAACTCACACCCATCTGGAACAATCCTGATATTCTACTAAACAAAAAAATACTACATTTTAACCAATGGATTAACAAAGGAATTAAATACTTTGCACATATTATCCATAACGGAAACGTTTCATCTTTTAATACGCTCTCATCACAATATGGGATTAACAGCAAAAGATTCTTAGAATATCAACAACTCAAAACCATTATACACACAAAATTCCCCATTCACCGAACAGACCTGGAACATCCTCCAATGGTAGCAGATTTTATGGACCTCTGTACCCCAAAGTTACTCTCAAACATATAAAGATTAATGGAAAAAATAAATGATTCAAATTTGCTACCTACTTCAAAATGGGAGATAGATTTATCCATCAATCCTAGTCAATCATTTTGGCTACAAATATGTCTTAATGCCTTTAATATGACAGACAGCCCAAATTAAAACTCATACAATACAAAGTCTTCCATAGAACGCATTACACAGGACAAAGGATGTCCAAGATGGGTCTTAATCACTCAGATATCTGCACACAGTGCACAGGTAGCACAGCAGATGATTACTTACACACTTTATGGCTCTGTGCACCTGTCCAAAAGTTCTGGAACAAGGTTTGTGAGGATTTATCAACATGGGCTAGATGTAACATTCCTGCATGTCCTAAACTTTGTTTACTGGGTGACTTAAGTGACATCAATATGGACACTAACAAAGCACACATGGTCATCATGGCCTTATGTGTCGCAAAGAAAACTGTTTTAGTGAACTGGAAGTCTAGAAACAAACTAAATATTAACCAGTACAGAAATCTCCTTTTGGATCACATCAGTCTAGAGACTGCATCGGCATCCATTAAACATCAATTAATTAACTCTCAGTCTCCCTGGAACCCGCTGATTAGTCACATCACATAGTGGGAAGGGGTGCTGAGGTCTAGTAGTTCCGTGGGGGTCAGGGGTGGGGCCTGGTGGGGGACCTTGGGGGTCTAGTGGCCCAGGCTGTTTTTCTGGGTCGGGCTGGTCTTTGTGTGGGAGACTGTGTGTCCGCATGGATCCGGGACCTTGGTGGCCTGGGGGCTGGTGCTCCCTGGGGGTGGACCAGGGGGCAGCCGGGGGTCCAGGACTGTCAGGGGGCTGGCCTGGGTTGGGTGGCCGGGTCGCTGTGGTGGGGGCCAGGTGGGGGGCGGGGGCCTCGGGGTCTGGAGGCTGCCTCACCCTGAGCTTAGGAGACCCTGCCTGGGCCTCGGGGGTGCCTGGTCTCCCTGGACATGCCATCAGGGTCGGGCCGATCCAGTGCCTGGCAGGTCCCCTTGGGATTACGATGTGTCCGTAGAGACGAAGGGAGGGGTAGGGGGAAGAGGGGCGGCAGAGGGCCTGGTGGGGAGTGGGAACTACTTGGTCAAAAAAAAAAAAAAAAGATCAGGTCTTAAAATGTGATGAAATTTCAAATCAGTGACAACACATAAAACAGCACAAAATTATTTATTGAATAAAACCTAAGAAGATATTTTTTCCTCAGCAGTCAGGTGTGTGTTAACATGGTGCAAAGGAGGAAAGACATCAGCAATGATCCTACTGAATCATCTTTTGCTACCCATTAATCTAGCAAGGTTATTTCCAAATTATATGGAGTACATCATCCTACAGAGAAAAAGAGGAAAACATTCCCCCGCAACACTGGAAAGAAGAGCGGAGCAGAATTCCTCCATAGCCATGGGAGAGACTGATAACATCTTCCAGAAAACCATTACTCTAACTTCCTCTGCTGGAGGAGCTTCTACAAGCTGCTGGATTATGATGTTGATGCAGTTTTCACACATTAATTCTGACTTTTGGCTTTCTTTTAGTTTAAGTAAAATAGCATGGAATGATATGTTCCTGTCACAGTCAAATGAGGAAATGCAGAGGACTCCAGCATACAGGCAGGATGATTTAACAAAAGCCTCATATCATCCGTGCTGTGTCTCATAAAGTGAAGAAATGCTTTCAGGTGATTTAGGACCAAACATGAGCTGCAGAACTGAGACGGGTCTGATTTTATTTGCTTTAAAGGCTGCACTATAGTCCAGGATTAGGTTTAACTGTGGGAAACTAAAACAAAATCCTTCACTGGCAGATCAGCAGCTGAAACTGTGAATCTATCTGTAATTAGACACCACATTTGTTGTCATTACATGAAACTTGCTTCAACTTGAGTTTTGCATCTCTAATGTCAGTTTTGTGGAATTTGAAAAATAAAAAAAATGAAGTGTGTTAGTGTTACAAAGAAAACTCCCAGCATGAGATTCAGAGATGACATCATTTTAGTCTAAACTCAGATGGTCACTGAAGCCGAAAAGTTTTTGATCATAACGTGCAGAACTGAATCTGCTGCAGCTTTAGAAGCAGTCACCAAGAATCAGACGTTCACGCCTGCATTTACAGGAGCAGCAGTGAATGATTTACAATGTTTGATCATTAAATCTGACTCAGTTTATAATAACGTAATCAATGATGCACAACCAACAAAAACAGCCCAGGTAATACCTGATTTAGTTAGCCTCAGTTTGCTGGTTAATTTTTTTATCATTAGATTTGTTGTTAACAGCACAGCAATGTGGAGCGCATTAGCAACGCCAACATCATTAGCTGCGTATAAAAGCGAAATTTCTAACATTTCGATAAAGTGCAAGTGCGATTTGCTGGTGTTTCCATTGAATGGTGTTTAGTGCATTAGCCGTTATTCTCTTAAAATCTCGTCCCGTGAGACTCCACTTTGAGGAGGATAGAGATTTCTACATCTTTGTAAAACTCTTGCATTTCATCGTTGTTTGCTATCAAGGATGACGGTTATATATTTTTCTTTAATTATTTGTAAAAAGATTTCCGTCTCCTCCTAAGTCTACTCAGACTGCACCATCTCTATTTGAAATGAGCTGGTCACGTGACCCGCTACGTCACCTCCGGTGAAGCGTAAATGCGAGAAAAGTGTTTCCATTACACTTTTGCGATACACTTCTATATCGACGCGTCTGAAAAACCACCTCATGAGAGTGTAAAAACCTTTTAGCGATATTTGAGAGTTTTTTTTCGAAGTATAGGTGTTTCCATTACCGTTTTACCGTTTCACTCTAGGGGTAATGGAAACGCACCTACTGACAGATACGTAGCTTTGTGAGGAAAACCGGCCCCCCGTTTTCCTCTAGAGCAGTAACCACAACTACTGATACTTTGCTTTGTGTGTGTGTGTTTGCATGTGTGTGCGTCCAACTGTATAAAAGACTTTGAGTGTTTTATTTTTTTCTATTTCTTGTTATGTAATCTGTTTTCATGTGTGTAAAGGCTTGTTCTGTTTTTAATATGCATGATTTTTTTTTAAATGTAAAGCACTTTGTGTTACCCCAGCATAAAAAGTGCTTTATAAATAAAGTTTGATTTGATTTGATTACTGTGACCGGCTGAGTTGAGAACAGACCAAGTTTGGGTGTCATTTGAAAACAGAAACTTCTAGCTTTGCATGTCTTTAAAAATGTGAAAATAGTTAAAAGATTGTTTAAATCAACATTACCTAAGTTAAGACTCCATACTTCTGATCTGTTTTGATGCAACACTGACATTGATTATGTCGTCCTCAAAGCCGTCGTTGAGCTGCAACGTCCCGAGGCTGAGAGGCTGCACCTTGCAACTTTTTTTCCAGCCCGAAGCATCACGATATTGCTGTGTTTTGCTTTACGGTACTGAGTCACACACCAGCAACTGGATATCAACATGCTTGCTTTTAACATCCACCATGGCCGATTAAGCAAAGATAACCAAAGAGGACATTATCAAAGGACAAGAGGAAAAAAGAGAGAAAGTGACAGAGCAAGAGACAAGTGTCAACATCAGCCTGACTTTTACTGGCTGGAGAGATCTCAGAGAAGAAACAGGATGAAGATGGATGCTGGATTAACTGTTGTTAAGGGGGTGACACAATGAGAAAAGCTACCACAGTTCAGTAAAGCTGTTTTAGGATTTCTTGATATAAATGTCTGACTCTCAACCAGGGGTCCCAGGGGCTTAAACCAACCCACCAGAGGGTCCAATCTGGCCCCTTGGGTTGATTTTGGTAAATGTAAAAATGACATAGAACAGGGGTGCCCAAGTCCGGTCCTCGAGATCTACCATCCTGCAACTTTTAGATGCAACCCTTCTCCAACACACCTGAATCAAATGACTGGCTCGTTACCAGGCCTCTGCTGAGAAAATGACATGCAGATGACATCTGATTCAAGTGTGTTGGAGAAGGGTTGCATCTAAAAGTTGCAGGATGGTAGATCTCGAGGACCGAACTTGGGCACCCTTGACATAGAAGATATTACCTTTAATATTTTAATAAAAGTAACTGTAATTCCCAATGTTTCCAGGTGAGGTTTTAGTTTATGTTTAAATGTAAAATGTTTCCACAGCAGGGGGAGAACTTGTCCTTTTTATCTTTTTGACTTAATAGATCTGATTTCAGTTTGTATTATGAGGTGAAGCAGTTCAGGTGGTCAGAATTACTACACACATGTACATTTAAATAACTTTTAGATCAATGGTGTCAAACTCATTTTAGTACCGGGGCTGTATATAGCAGAATATGATCTCTAGTGGGCTGACCAGTAAAATGACATTATAACAACTTAAATAATGAAAAACTCCACATTTTTCCTCTTTTTTTTGTGCAAAGAAACACAATGATTTTTTTAAAAGATGTTTATATTTAATGAACTATCCTTCTACAAACCATATATGCACCACATGCATTTGTTGTGAAAAAAAAGTGAAATTTAAACAATATTTTGTCTTCAGTTACATGTTTATTTTAAGTTCAAGATCACTATGGATGGATGGACAATGGACCAGTTAATCAGTGAAATCTGGAGCAAAAAAGGAAAAAAACTGCATTTAACACTGTGACTTCAATAACTTAGATTTCTTCAATACTAGTAATTCAATTACTTCAATAGATTTAGAAATTGTACGTGTACATATATTTCTACGCATGAAAACCTGAACTGACCCACCTCATGGTACACACTGAAGTGGGAGTTATTAAGTAAAGTATAATAAAAACTTTTAAGTTTTCCCCTGCCTTGTATTACATTTAAACATTCGACAATGACTGAAGGTTGTAGTAGTACATGAACATCAGGGTACTACCAAACCAAAATCTTGTACTTTAATTGCACAATGTTCAATTTCTAAAAATATTACCACAGCAAGTCTAAATTTTCAGAACTATATACTTAAGAGTGCAACAAGTTTCTGAGGCAGGATTTTCCAGGAATTAGGCTCACACACTGATTACTCTGCTCCTGAAACCTTTACAAGTGCATCAATATCAGGCTTCAAATCCCGGGCTGCAGATCATTTCAGGATGTCTTTTAAGTGCTTGTGTGTGAGCTTTGGGCGCAGCTTAGTTTTATTGTTGTTCATAATAGAAAACACTGGCTCAAAAAGGTAGCTTGTCCCAAACATACAGCCAGGTACGCTGGCAAGAGATACTGATAAAATGTGTCCCAACCCACCGAGACAAATTTCTCCTTCAAACGTTCATCACACTGCAAGTCAGTTGTTTCAAGTTGAGCGTCAAAAGGCAGATCAGCGGCCTTGACTGTTAATGCTGAGCGAAAAACTGCAAATTCTGTCTCAAGTTTGCCAAAGACTTGAAACCGTTGCTGAAATTCCCACAGAAATCCCACAATTTTGTCTTTGTACCGATTCTAGCCTTAACTCCTAGATGAGGAAAATGAGCAATGTCACCATTTTACAGCTGCGTCTTCCACAAAGCTGCTTAAACTTGAAGACACGTATGTTGTCAGTACTGTGTGGCAGCTTTTCTGCGCCTTGCAGCATTTTGTTCAGATTATTTAAGTACGCTGTAATAATCACCATAAATGCAGGATCCTGAAGCTATTCTGGGGATCGACATTGTGGCACAAAGGTGATCACAGTCAAAGTCTCATCGACTCCACGAACGAATGGCCAGTTGAGCAGCATCTGTAACGTCAGTAAATGCAACAAATGACTCGACTTTGCTTTTCAACTGCCCATCCAAGTCTGCCGAAAGATCTGAAATCCTGTCTGATACAGTGCTCCTCATCAGGCTGATGTCGGCAAAAACCCGTTGTTTCTCGGGGCAAATCATTCCAGCAGCCTTTAGCTTGCAAGTTTTCACAAACTCCCTCTCACAATGCTAATGCTATTTCACAAGCAAAAAGGTAGCTGGATTTCACCGCTGCATCACTAACCTACCAACTCCGGGTAAAAACAGACTGCTGTTCCCTCAGACCCACTAACAGGTAATTTATCTTCTCTCTTCTTAGTTGTTCCTGGAAACTGTTGTATTTTTCACCATGGTGAGTCTCATAGTGGCACCGAATGTTATATTTCTTTTGCGCTGCAACTTCCTGCATACGTACCAAGCACACAGGTTTCCTTTTCACCCCGATGAATAAACTGAAGTTGAAATATTAAATTTATACGTGGACAATTCTACATTCTGTGTCCACTTTTCACCTCTTTGACAGACATTTTCTTTTGTAATGGGATTGCTACACAAAATACCAACGTCTGTAAAAAACGTTAATGAGTGAATAAAATGGTCATTTATGGAACCGGCAGTGCACTGCTGCCATCTGCTGTTTAGCTTGAGTCTCAATGTTGTGTTGCAGCTGCTGTTTCTACCCAAACAGGGAGACATCTGGTGGACAAATTGGGGATTGCAGTTAATTTTATTGTAATAAATAAATAAATAAAATGCAGTTACTGTCTTTTTACGCAAACTTTAAGTTTGCTAAATTCATTCCACGGGCCAGATTGGACCCTCTGGCAAGCTGGTTCTGGCCCACGGGCCATATGTTTGACACCCCTGTTCTAGTTCTTAAAAAGTTACTCTGATAATGATGTGGAATACTCAGTTTTCACTTCCACATACCTGGAATTAAATATTTGGTGATTTTGTAGACACATAGTGATCCATAAGTTGTATGTGAATGTGTATGTGTGAATGAGAAATATGTAATAAAACAACAAAGTAAATATACATAAATAAAACTACATAATTGAATATAAATTTTGATATATTTGGTTAGTAAATATATATATATATATATGAAGTATAAATAAAAATAAGTATATATATATATAAGTATATATAAAATATGTAAATGTGAAACTGAAGAAAATTCTATTCTATTTTATTCTTTTCTATTGTACAGTCATTTAGCAGACGTTTTTATCCAAAGCAACTTACATCTGAGATTAAGAACAACACCAGCAAGAATTCAAACTAGATGAAACATCATAATTAAATGGTAGTCAGACTGCTGTGAGTCCAGTTGGGCTCAGGTGCTGCCATGTAGTGCTAGAGGAAGTGTAACTTGTTAAAACTGCACTTATTTTTCTCAAGAAATTTCAGGTTGGTTATAATATGTTTTCTCTTCATTCAGTGTAAACATATTCATAATACTCTTGTACTTTACACTAAATTAATTTTTAAAAATTGAGTTTTTATTGTTCATAGGTCCAGAATGGCCCAGAAATAGTTCTGTAGGTGGTTCCTGAACTAAATCAAGTTTGACACCTCTGTTCTAAGGTAAAAATAAATATACTTCAACCTTGGAAAAGGGTGAAAAAAAAGAAAAGAAACCAAAACTCTGCCTCTACATTAGCTGTAAGTGACCTGTTTGTGTTCCTGAACATAAAAGAACCAAAACAAGAATCGTGTTCTCGCTGCTGCAGGAGAAACGGAGCAGAAAGCAGATAAACGCTGACTGAGAGTCGGTTTGTTGCACTCTGTGAAACCTGAAACCAGAGCTGTAACTGTGTGTGGATGTGTTTGTGGATCAGTGTGTGTTTGTGTGAGTCAGAGATATTGATTAAAAGGCGAGCTGCATGGCTGCAGTTATTAATATTTGAAGCCGACTTCTGATGGAGGCCTTTGAAGCTGAACAGTTTGAAGTGTTTTCACTCTAAGATAAATATGAGTCAGAAACAGAAACGCACACACATCTTGACCAGCATCTATTTTTCATCTGAACAGATATGAAAAAGAAACAAGACACAAGTCAAATGCTTGTTGAGGGAAAAATGATCAGAGCGGGATTCTCATCCATACTGTTTGCCCTCTGACTGTGACATTGTTTTTACTTTAAAACAACAGTTTGAGAAGAGCAATAACATGAAAACATTCCGCTTCTGACTTGATCTGATGACATTAAATGAAACACTGGAGCACCAAGAAATCAAAGTTTAACTCTGTGGTTTTCATTATGGAAACAGAGAATTACATCATTTTAGTTTAGCAAAGTTATAAAAAAAATCCAGGACAGGAGGAAACATCTCCAGCTTTCATATCTTTCAAGTCATTTAATAAAACAGTTTAAAATAAATACATTTCCCATTTCAGAAGTTTAGTGAATGCAGCATGAAGTTGACATTGTGGGTGGAGAGAAAGTGGATGGTTGGGTCCCAGATAGAAAACACGTTTGGGCCAAATCCGGGCTACTTATGTTGTGTGCCACATGTGGGCCGAATGTCATCAGCCGACCTAGACTTATGGCAGTGGTTCCCAAACTTTTTCTCAAGGGGTCCCCTTCTCATCGAGAACTATAACGTCACGCCGCCCCCACCATGCCACCACCCCTACAACATGCACCCCAACCCTTACAATGAAACTTTTAGGGAAATGAGCCACAAAACACTTTTGTTTAGCAAAGAAACATTCAGTATTTTTATGTCATTGGCTGCTAATTGCTACTTCTGCTTTAGTAAAACAGCCCTGCAGGTTATGACAGTTGAGTAGTTTATTTTTGAAGTAAACAACGGGCTTTTCTTTGTTTTTAGGATTAGAAGTCCTGAAGTGAAGGGTGAAGAGAAGTCCACACAAGGCTTGCTTTTCTTGATTTCACTGAAGATCTTTTATGTATTTTTTATGTTTTTGTTGGTAACTGAAACAAACTAAACTGAAACTTGGCCTAGTTGAATGTAGGAGCTGGTGTAGGATTTCCTCCCTCCCACTTTGCATCCCTCAGGTGTGGCTCACGTGGCACTATTTGTTGGGCGGGACAGAGCGCCTTTATATCTGGGCAGGTGTTTGCCCCTCAGTGTGTGTCCTTGTCTTCTGGTGCCCTCTTGGTTCTGCTGCATGCTGACGCAACCTAGCTGATCCATAAGCGTAAGCACCACCATCTCTTTCTTCCGTGCAGGAGGCTTGGCAGTCCTTTGGGTGCTTACACCCACTTTATTTCTCTGCAGCTTGGCGGTCCGCTGACTGTTGCAGCCGTGTGTAACTGCCTGCGGCGAGCGGCTTCACCTTTTGTAGGTGGGCCATCTGATTTGCTTGAAGACTTCTCCTCCCCTGCGGGAAGGACTGTTTGTAAGGGCAAAATGCAACACAACTAGCATTAAAATTGATCTTTGTGTATTTGTGTAATAAAATCCCCCTGCCCACTTTTTATTTTTTTTAAATTATTCACATTATGAACTGATTATGGTCTTTGACGGTCTTTGACACAGGGACATTCAACAATCTTTTGTGAATGAGAGAGGGGCATCTTGATTTTATATACATTTCCCATGTCTCCCAAAGTAATTTTAACTTTGCTTCTTAAAGCCTCAACATAAAGGTTATTCCAGTAATTATCTATCAGATATAACAGATACCAAGAACTCACGTCCATCAGAGCTCTGATTAGAACTAACGTGATCAAAGATTGTAAACCAGGGGTGTAAAACATACAGCCCAGGGTCCAGTCATCACTATCACCACTATGGTACTAAGAGACTTATTTTGATCCAAAAACTATGATGAAGCCACTTCCTGTCAAACTTTCCACCAATCAGAGAGCTTAAATTGATGGTAATGTCCAATCTGGAGCAGCCAAAGATCAACAAGTGAGCAGAAAGTTCCATGTGTGTCTGAAGAAAAATAATGCTCCTTTATGGCTGGAATAAAGCCAAGGCGTTTGTGATTGCTCAGTGGCGCCAAAAAGCAGCTGAGATATAGTTGGTTATGTAATGATAGCAGGTAAAAAACTGAATCAGGAAAAAGTGTAAATATGTAAATAGTTTCTGTTTGTTTCAATGAGAATATTTTTCTCCAGAAAAGTCTCTCAAGACTTGAGAGAATGATGTTCAGATGAGAAAAGGCTTGGTCACTGTTGATCTGTTATTTTTTAACAAAGATCTCAGTAATAAATTCTGTTTTCTTGTTCTGGTTGGTCTTTATGCAGCCTCATAATCTGACAGCTGAGGCTGTCCTGAAAACATCATGTCTGGATGTTGACTGGAATTAAAAGGGTAGAATTTCTGCATACACAAAAAAACAGCCAGACTTAAAAAAAAAAAAAAAAAATGGTTTGCAGTTTTGTGGAAGAAATTTTACTTATTATGCTCTATATCTAATACAATCACACCTATAATTACTTCCTTTACTATATTGATTTATAAATTCTATTTACACTGTTACTATATTACACTTTTTTACATTGTACATTTTTACTCATCATGCTTTGATTCGCTTTTAAGGTTATTCTCTTCATATACATGCTCTGTTAAAAGTTCACTACGAGGGTAAAATGGCCTTTATCTGGTCCTTCCTCAGACCCTTACTGGTTCTGGTGGAGACACAACTATGTGAGGTTGTTTTAACTCCAGCTCTTGGAGTTGTGTGTCCACCCAAGCTCTTCAGGAAGGAGGATTCTTTCTACAGAAATGTAAAACTATTGTTTTTCGTTATGTTGTTTAATCATTACCTGACTTCCTGGTGTTTTCTACACTTCTTCCATTTTATTCTGGAACAAAGTTTCACACTTTAACACTGACTTGTTCAACCTTGTTAAATCTGTGCTGTTGAGCTGAAATGCGTTTCTGTTCCTCACGAGCTCCTTTTGGACTTTCCCATCCTGTCAAAGGCAAAGACGTCTAAGACTGATTCATTTTGAAAGCCAAAGAGAAAAGATGAAAGTTTCAGGTATTTCACCAGTTTCCAACTTATTAGAACCAGCTTCAAAAATCCATGGCAACGCCTGTGTTTGGTCACCAAGTGTGGATGTGAACTCTTTACTCCTTAAAGTCTTGTCTTATTTTTCACTCATCGTTTTTTTTTCTTTTTTTTTTTTTTCTTTTCATTCAAAGTGTGGAGAGAAAGAGGTCCTGAGTCCAGTCTGAGGTGATATTTGTTCAGCTCCAGATCATCTGCAGTCAGGAAGCAGAACCTACTCCTTTAGTTTCTGTTTGGTGCTTGATTCATAGTTTTAATTGTTCATCCTTTGATCTTTTCTCTCCTCCCCTGCATCCACCGGGATATTGATGAGCCCGTTCCCTGAGGGAGCCATTACTGCTGACTCTGAGGAGTGTGTGCATATGTAATACTCCCTCCTGCTGTGCTGGTCCAATCCTGCCTGCTCAGGTTGTGGCCTTACAAGAGAAAACCTTCATCTATTATTGAATGCCTCATAGCGAGGGAGCACAGTTAGAGGAGCAGTGAAGAAAACTCAAGCAATGTGAAGAAACTCTCATTTTGTAATTTTTTCTGCAGGTTGGAAGCGTCATCTGGCTCTGCTGCAGCCTTCAAGGTTTGGAGCAAATGATACCAGCCTGTTCTCTCATGACTGTCGATGCTCACAAGTCATGACTGTCAGTCATACCGCCCTGTTTGGTTACCATGGTAACGAATCCCAACACTTCTGTGAACATGTCTGCGAATTTTTTACTATTAAAGGGATAGTGCACTCAAAAATGTTTTTTGAGCTGAAAACAACACAGAATTACTTAATTGTGATAAACCAGATATACTGTTGATGAAATTGGTATTTATTTTAAAAATGGGATTTTGTGTGTAGAAAAATGGCTCATAACGCCCTCTACAGGGAAAAACCAGGTTTTGTTTTTCATGATGTAGAGCTGTCTCTACGTCACAAGAAAATTTTAAAAACCCCACAGCAACTCCCTCCAGATGCAAATAGGCGGGTCCTCGCCTTGCAGGCATAGAAAATCCGCCCACAAACGCATATGAGGAGATTTGAACTTATCTGGTGTAGATTTGCTAGTTTCAGACTTCTATTCTTTCACAGAGTTTCTGATTAAATGTTCCTGTGATGGGACGGATTTGTGCTTCTGAGGGGTGTAAAAGTAACACCGGACTTTATTCTTTACCTGCTGATCCTCAGCTGGCGACAGACAGCAACTCAAATCGTAGCAGCAGCAACTTCCAGCAGCACTTCCTGCAGCTGCCACAACCTGCTGCAAGTCTCCACAGCTTTCCAGAGCTGTTGACAGGCAGCGTAACAGCGCTAACGGCTCAGACTGATACAGTGCAGGACCACCTGGTTCATGTGTAGTTGAGGAGATTCAGGAGTCTTCCACCTCAAACCGCTGTGTGGCGTAGCTGCTTTGTGAATCTCTCTTTGCTTCTTGCTAGTGAGCTGAGCTGCTGTCTGTCAATCATTTCTGCCTGTGTGTCCCGACCCTGCCACTCTCCGCCCCCGATCACCCCACACCTCTCACCCCAACCCTTGCAGTTTCAAAACCTTTTTCAAATTTGGCAGTGGGTGGAGTTAAGCAAAAAGTAGGAGTTGCACTTTAAGAGACAAAAAAACAAAAAACAAAGAACAAAAACAAAACAAATTAACCATAAACACTTTTTCCAAACCCTAACCAAATCTCTTGGTGCTTGAACAGAACCAAAAACTGAAAGTAGAAGTAAAAAAACTAAAGAAATATCAACCATAAAGAATTGAGGAACAGAAGTTATTTATATCTGAAGGGAAAAACAAAAACAAAAAAAGCTTTTCCTTCCACATTTCCAGTTATTTTTCAGATGCATCACGATGTGGACAATTCATAATTGATGTACAAAGATTTAAAAAAGGAACTGTTAGATAATTGCACAATGTTCAGCAACACAGAAGGCATATCTCATAATTGCGTACCCAAACATTCTGTGGCGTGGACATAAACATGATGGCTGACTGTGAAACCCTCTGCGTTAAAAGATAGAGTGGTGAAGTACCTCAGCTTCATTTGCTCGGAAAGTCTGGGTTTTTTGGGGAGGTGTGAATGAACAAACTCTGTCGATCAAAGAAGCAAACTCTGGTCCATCTACAAATGTAGGTCTCAGTTCACTTCAAGAAACCAATACAGAAAGTGTACTACAACACAAAGGGCATTGTGGGTAAACAAAACCAAAACATATGTGCGTGTAGGACGATAGGCGGTTCTGGCCAGGACAAATGTCTCGTATTCGGATGTGAAAGAATGTTGTAAAAAGAAAGAAAGTTCTGATAGAAATATGATCAACTCAAGATCGCTAGGATCTGATGCAGCTCCATGTTTCACTGTGATGTGGTGGCAACAGAAGTTGTCCTGCAAAATCCTGTCATTGTTTTTTTTTTTTATTTTGTTTTTGTTTCTTTTGTTTTTTTTAAAAGGGAGAAAAGACTATTTTTTTTCTAGTTATGCTAGATGGCTAGTTAGCGTGTCCTCATTCAGACTTGCTACTGTCAGTTATCCAGTTGCTGTTGTGTTAGACCTAAACCTTCTACTAGTATCTGCTGAGGCCAGTATAGTATTTAAGAAGCCAGCTTCTTCACTTAGGCTACGTTCACACTGCAGGCTAAAGTGACCCAAATCCGATTTTTTGGCCCATATGCGACCTGTATCTGATCTTTTCATGACAGTCTTAATGACACAGATCCGATTTTTTCAAATGCGACCCAGGCCACTTGGATGTGTGATCCTACATCCGTTACTTATCTGATCTTTTGCCATGCAACTTCAGTCTGACCGGCCAGGTCGCATTAATCCAGCCTACACATCATGCACATCATTGTTTATAAACTTTTATCTGTAAAGGCGCTCACATCACTCTCCCACCACTCATGACTGCGACTCCTTACACACGTTTCTCTGTACAGACGTTGCTGCCACTGCTCCACAAAATGCCATGGCCAAAAGTCTGGCTCTCGTCTTTTGCATTCTCCTCCTTAAAATGATGCCATCCAAAATGTGCTGGCTATGGTTGGATAATAAATTTAAAAATTGCAACATAAGCTCCTCTGTTACCGTCCATGTTTGCTTCTTCAAACACGAAGACATCACACGCACACTCACTGTCACATCGTCGTGTCTTCTACGCATGCGGGACACTTTTGGTGTGCATAAGGTTCATACAGCAGATCACATACAAGTCGCATTTAATTGGAAATGTGAACGGACTCTCAAAAAAATCCGAACTGAGCATTATGCCTGCAGTGTGAACCTAGCCTTAGTCATCATAAACTCACAACCACATCAATAGAATTAAACAATTCCACTGCCTCTGAACTGAAGCAACACCTGCTATACTTTCTGCAAACAAGATGACAAGTTGAAAATGTGTCCCGGCCACAAATTTTAATATAACGTTATAAATACAACAACACAGTTTCTATCTTAGCTGCATAACCACGATGCTTCAACACTGACTTAAACACTGACAAATGAAAACCGTAACACAGGGCTGAGAACTTCATCAAACACTGAGTCAAGGATGAGACAGGGAGCTGCATTTCAGTACTGTACATAAGAGGAAATTTCAGTAATAGTATATGAGAGCAATTCAATGAAGTGTATAAGAGGCAGTTTCAGTATAGTGTATGAGAGGTTTAATATAATGTGTGAATGACTTAATTTCACATGTGTCTGTGAGAGGGTAATTCTGAATAACGTCTCAAACGGCCCCTCATAGGTGTACTCTGGCTTTCTCTGTCTCATGCACACACATGCACACAACGTTGCTGGGCAGGGTGTGTGGGCTGCAGGTGAGTCAGCAGACACTCTTTTGTTATGAGGGAGTGTTATGAACCTGGACTTTACCGCCCACATGCACACACACACACACACACACCCTGCTACCTGTGCAGACCTGTCAGATTAATCCAGATACTTTCAGGGTTTCAAACCTGTTTGCACTGACTGTAAATGGGCTTCACCAAATTAGTGAGAAGCTGATTTATGTTAACAGATCCAACATGAAAGTTTATGATTTAACACTTTTTAAACACCCGCGCACAGTTGTGCATCTCTTATTTCCCTCCTTGCTGGGCTGTGGTGTCACATTCATATTAACCTGGTGTTTGATTATCTGACTTAACAGCTGGTTTAGAGTTATTTGTGAAATGAAAAAAATAAAGATAAAATATTAAAATCAGGACTGTGAATCAGAAACCAACTTCACGACCATGTCAGATGCATCACAGTTTATTTATCACCAAATTAATCAACAAATTTAACTGTTCCTTTTCCCAGTGAGAGGATTCCACACCTGCACTTTTCCTGCATTCTTTTTTAAACCTGCAAAGCCAGTTGCATTTTGCACCAACATGTATGCTCTAGTCAATCAGTATGGCAAGCCAAAAGGGCCAAAATTCACCACTCTATTGGTGCATTTGTAATAAATACGGTGCAAAAAACACAGTTTTGTGGTGGAAAAATGGAGTTAAAAGTGTTTTGTTTGGCAAAAACGCAGTAAAATACTGCGTTTTTTAAAGCTTTGGTAAACGCCAAAAGATACAATGTTCTTGGTGGTCATTAAATGGCGCTTTTTGTGGCATTCATTGAGTGCACGTAAAAATCTGTGAAACTATTAATGTATATCTGTTGATACACCACTTGCTGGTGGTGGTGTCAATGGGGTTTACAATCCAGGACTGATACTAGACTTTCCAGAGAGAATTATTGTTTCTGCCATTCATCACACTTAGGAGGATGCATTGAGTCAACAGGTCCATATAGGCGTGGTCATGGGTTAGAACTGTTGTGTGATCTTATAACTTTCTTGGTGATAGTGAGTCATGAACAGCAACAACCTTACATGCATTCATTGAACGCCGCAAAAGCACCATTTAATGACCACCAAGGATGTCATATTTTTCTGCGTTTACCGAAGCTTTAAAAAAGGTGTATTTTATGACGTTTTTGCCAGATAAAATGACACTTTTAATTTCGTTTGTCCACCACAAAATGTCATTTTGTCCACCATCTTTATTATAAACATACCAATGGAATGGCGAATTTTGGCCCTTTTGGCTTGCCATAGTCCTGTGGTTGTCTCTGTGCAGCGATGGCTGTCAGTGATCAGCTGATCGGCTTTTCTCTTGTGGCATTTGTTTATGGTTCAACTGAGAAAGAGGAAACCAACACTATCACATATTTACCCCAAAGTGTTGTTTTTGGCAGGACCTTCTCTGAGACAGTGGCTGGCTAGTGGTAGACAGGGTTTATATTTCAGCTATGCACAGGCGGTTCCAGAACAGTTCTGAAGGGAGGCCAGGCAGGAGCACTGACCAGGAAAAAAGGGTAAAAAAGTAAAGAAAAACCACAAAAATAAACAGCCAATGATCTATTTTATCAACAGGTGTTTATTTTGTGTGATGCTGCTGCACAAACACTCACACTTTAATGATAATAGGAAAAACGTGTTTTTATCCAGATCATCAGTTTTATCAAAGTTTCTTCATCAATGTTGGTTGTTTAACTTTAGTTGTAAATACATGCTGCATTTACGGACCCTTGAACATCTGACGTTTACCCAAATGAAGGTCAGTTACTACTAAATATTTGTAGCATTGACTTGTTCTGTTGATACAATACAGTAAAAAAACAGCCAAATTTCAGGCATATAAAAACTCACGAATGGTGATTAACCAATTTGAAAAGATTTGAAAATTGTTATTGATTTCAAAGCTGTGATTAATCTGATTAAAATTTTTAATCATTTGAGAGCCCTTTTATATGTATATATATGTATGTACTACTATAAAGTCGCTGCACCTGAAGAAATTGCGAGTAGTGAAGGGAGCTAACTTTGACGCTAGCTGCAGCTTCACCCAGGGGGATTTGTCTGGATTTCCGAGTTTTGTTTGGAAGTGGATGCAGGAAGTTAAGGAGCAATTTCTGTTGGAGTTTTCACTGATAGTGAAGAAAACGGACCAGAGCAGCACGGTTACTAAACCATGGATGAAATGTTGCACCTCAGGAGCAAATGGAACAGACAGAAAGGAAGCAAAAATAACTGTTTTTGTTGTTGTTGTTGTTGTTGCTAGAAGCTCCTGTGGACGTGTTTTCTACTTCACCTGGTATAGCAGATGCTACATAAACGCAGCCAGACCAGGTTTGATCCTGACTTCTCATTTCTTTTCACTTCTCAATTCTCATCTACCTGCTGAACAATAAAGTACAAATAGCATCTCACACATGTTTTAGACTTTCTCTTTGCAAAAAAAAGTATTTGACATTATTTTAGCTAAAACTACGTCCACACCAACTTCCTGTTGCAGAGCAGCATCTATTTACACCTCATCACTTACTTTAAGGAAGCTGGACTGGAAACCAACATGTAGGATGGAAATAAAAACACTCTGGAATTACATTTTAACACTTTTTTATTTCTTGTTTCAAAACACCTGAGACTGACTGTATGTAAATTAATGAATGAACTGAACCTTCCGAGGAGCAAATTGACAGTAAAATGCCGTCAAAACTAAAACTCATTAAATATAAATGATTTTTGTTAAAGATGTGATGTCAGAAATGAGACACAGGGTGATTTCCAGGCCTCTATCTCCCTCCATCTGTCTGCAGTCATTTCCCTCCTCTGCACACCATATGTTGGTCATTATGTTGTTAGTGTCCGTGGTCACTGAACCCTCAGCTCTCCATTTTAATGACCACAGACACAGAACCAGAGACCAATCCAGCAGGAAGTAAAAAGTCTCCGCTGGTTTTTAATCTTCTACAATCTGTGCCTTCTACGTTGAAACCTAAACACAAACATTTGATCAGCTGATCAGATGTTTGACAGCTTCCTTTCTTTGTGGGTCAAAGACCAGAGTTAGACCTTATGAACCAGCCAGTCTAACCCCAAGCTGTTCACCATAAGAGCATCAATAGGGGAGGAAAATTATCCCAAAACTTCACAGTCTGAGTCAGGTCGTCTCATAAAGCCATCTGTAAGCCTTCTGATCTCATTAATGAGCTGTAATTTCCAAAATGACCACTAGCACACTTATCAGGACCCCTAATATACAGACTTTGATCAGAATCATGATAAATAAATGTTTGATTCAGTCTCGAGCCAGAAGTTTCCAACTCGTGCTCATTCCTAAAAGTCTTTGCATCATTCGTCCATGTTCCAGTTCCCATTTATCAGCTTCTGTTTAGAAAATGTTCTCCAGAATGCGTCCACACTTATCTCTGCAGTGGCAACCTGCTGTCTGAGTCATATGCTGACAGGAATTATGCTCAATAATCAGCATTCAACATGAAGGGTGGTCAGAGGGAAGTGTAATCATTTAATCTGCTTAATGTAAGAGCAGACAATGAAAACTGAACTTCCATATGGACATGAAGTGGAAGCAGCAGAGGAAGAACGTTTACTTCTTTAACCTTAAAACTCAGCTAGATCTCCAGATCTGAAATATCTCACTTTGCATATAATAAGTCTATATAAGATATTAGTTTATCTTTTTAGGTTGAATTTCTGAAATAAATGAAGTTTTATGGGATATTCTAATTTTTTGAGTTTTACCTGTGTGTGTGTGTGTGTGTGTGTGTGTGTGTGTGTGTGTGTGTGTGTGTGTGTGTGTGTGTGTGTGTGTGTGTGTGTGTGTGTTTTTTTTTTACTGTTATATAAAGAGCAAGCAAATTCTCACGTTGATTTTTGCTTCACTTTTTTACATTAGATGATCACTTTAGTTGTAACAATCAGTTCAATATTACATAAATTCAAAACCTTATAATTAAGGCTGTCAAAAATAAAGCATTAATGGCGTTAACTAATTTATGTAATTAATTACATTAAAATTTTTAACCCATGTGCAGCATCCGTCATTTATGATGGCGAGACGTTGAGGTGTCTGGCAAGATGGAAAAATATGACTGGCTTTATGCTTTGATTTGAGGACGTGACATCTGTGGAGGATGAAGATGATTAACACCCACACTTTTCCTGGTGAGAGGGTTCAACACCTGCACGTATTTAAAAAAACACTTTTCAGTAGTTTTTCATCCTCATGTTTGGGGTCGCCTCCAATCCCCTTCCCTCTACTGTTGTTCTGTGACACCAGCTGTCGGTAATCAGCTGATCGGCTTTTGTGTTTTTTCTCTTACTAGTACCGTCTCTCTTGTTGTGTTTGTTTATCATTCAGCTTAGAAAGAGGAAACTAGTGTTTCATAGTTCACACTGGCACATATTTACCCAAAAGTACTGTTTTTGGATGGGCTAGCTAAAGTATTTATATATATATATATATTTATACTTCAAATATTCAGGGGCAGGTCTAGAAAAGTTTTAATGGGGCCCAGGCAGTGGCACAAATGAGATATATATTTTTTAAGATCTTGATTTGATTAAATATTAAATTGATTATTACAACTAAACTGATAATGTAATGTAAAAATCGAAGAAAATCCCAGTGAGCTCTGCCTTGTTCTTTCTGTTGATACGATACAGTAAAAACAGGCAGATTTCAGAACGGCCATTAAATAATTTCTAAGCTGTAATTAATATGATTAAAAATTTTAATCATTTGACAAACCTACTTATGAAATATATCTAATTTCTGCCAAGCTTTTCCTGGTCAGCGCCCCTGTCCGACCCCCCATCAAAACCTTTCTAGAGCTGCCCCTGAATAGCTGAAAATCCCAGTAGAACATAATCACATAATCAGCAGTTTCTGAAATACTCAGACCAACAACCATCTAAGCTTAATGAGACAGTTGGTACACATTGGCCATTCTGAGGCTAAATAAAAAAAAATTTATAAATAAAAAACTTTATTGAATCCAGATGGGTCTGAAGAAGTTTTAGCTGCTGAGAAGCAAAACGTGCAACTCCAACAGAGAGGGATGTGTTTCTTCCATGCATGTCTAAACTGGTCTATTAGATCCCATCTAATGTTCAGGGTGAGTCACACAGTTAATTTACCAAACCCTCATTACACCACCCAGCACACACATACAAACACACACACTGATCCTCTGATTAAAAGGTCAGATATTGGACATTTTGATGGAGCCTTCTTATGGCCAGGCTTACTGACTGACACACAGGGTCAGATGTTATATCTGATCACAGCATATATGTACGTGCGCTACACTTTAAACTCTCATCCTCTAAATGTCAACCCTGTAATCCCCTCCCTCCTTTGTTGAAGTCGGCAACAAGCAGGATTTCTGTTTTGAAAAATTGGGTGATGTTTGGTTTCAGTATCTGAAATAGCTTTTTATCTTAAAAGAACGAAAACACAGTGAGTAGGAGTGTGTTTTATTTATTTATTTTTATAAGATCTTTTAATGTCAGTGGTGTGATTCAGTTCAGGAAGGGAATGTTTAGAAAGATGACGTATTGATTTAGTAGACTTTGTTACTATTAATCTCTATTCTGAAAGAAAAAGTAAAACGTCTGTAAATGAGACACTGAGTAGTTACCTTTTAATATATATAGCTAATAAAACACCAGTGAATAACTAGATTGCATATTAATATTTATTATATTGTAAGGGGTCTTTCATTGGGATTGGGGTCCAGTCAGAAAATAAATCGGTTCCTCAGAATTATGCAACTGTTAATGCAAATCTAATCATAGCGCTCCTCCATGTTACCGGATAAACACGTCATCAACTTCTTGTTTCTGCTTACGAACCAGGGGCTGAGCTAGAGGGGTGACCAGGGTGGGACTGGCCAGCTCTCAAATCCATCTTTCCAGACCTGTATGGATCACCAGTGTCACTACACCAGTCTGAAGGAAATTTTAAAGTGGTTTGCTAATTATTGATCCTTTAAAAATCTTAACATATGGCTGCACATTTCTAGAAGTGATTTTGTCCAGGTGCAACTACTAATACAACTACTAATGTTATGTAAGGCTGTTAATCTGATGTTAGCATGAAGCTACCTGGCAGTGCTAATCTAGTTCTATGCTAGCACTAGATTAGTTTTAAGATATGTAAAGAAACCATGTCCTTTTTCATTTTCAGAGAGTGTATTCAGGGACTACACATCAACTTGGTTAATTGGGATTTTCAAATTGGACTTGAAAAAAGGCTATAAAAATGTTAAAAGAGTACCTCAATATTCACATTATTTTCTGGATAGCACACACGTTTGAGCCAAATCTGAGCTACTTTTGTCACTTATGGCTCTGTTGTAGCTCTGGCAAGTGTTGTGTGGGACAAAAGTCAGTTACCAGCCTTTATCAGAAGTGTCTCATTCCACATGTGGTCCATATGACGGTTGTTGGCTGGGATGTGGATCATGGCAAGTGCTCTGTGGGCCATAAGTGGCCCAAAATATGAGGAGCTGGCTTGGACATAGATTGCAGCAATTGGTGGCCATATGGCAGAATTTGGGTAGCCACACTCACATGGAGTCAGTTGTTTTTCAGTAGAAAAAGTTTATGTACAGGTGTAACAGTTTGTCTGGTGCTAGTTTGGATTGAAGGGTTGTTGCCTTTTGTCTGTGGTGTTTTTGTCTCCTCTTCTTTCTGCTTTCTCTTTTGAATCTCTGCATGTGAAACTATCCCAAACAGTCCCCAAAATGCTACAGAATTCCTTTGGTAGTTGAGATTTCTCTCACTTTAATTGTCCGACCAGTTGGGTGAAGCTGATAAAAGAAGGAGTTTTTTCCACCTTGAGTTTGTCTCAGGACTCACATTGTCTCTGCTCACATCAAGTCAAGGTCAGCAGGGTCACCTTGTTGTTGGCCTGTGAGTGACATCCCTGCAGCATCTCTGGCAGACGGATGATAATTCCATAATCCTGAATGTATGAAGCTGCTGCTGGTTAAATCCTCTCTGCTGGATGGCCTGGATCATGTTTCCAGGGTCAGGAGTGAAAGTGCTTCTTCTTTGTAATACATGTCTAAACACACGTACAGAAACACTTAAAACTGACAGGTGGTGTTATCGCTTCTGTTACAGCCCCCTGCCACATTATCACCCACCCACAACACACTCATCTCTCCACCTCCTCCCAGATCCAGTTCAGGCCTCTTATGAAACACACCAGAAGGATGCTTTGTCCTGTTCGCAGCCTCTTCATTTATGGATCATCTGTCTCTTTGAAGCACTGAGCTTTCTTTTGTCTTGCTTTTTTTTTTTTTTTTTATTTCTCTTTTTTCTTTAAGAGGTTGAAAGATAAGGGAAATGGATATTAACTCAAAGTCTCTGTAAACACAAAGAGATGCAGGCCGGCACAGGCGTAGCTGACGGTTTCATGCTTCTACACATGCTGCATTTAGAATAAGACAAGTTTAGTGCACAACACCATGTGTACGTCCATGTGCAAACTTTTGGCTACATTCAGAAATCTGGAATCTGGACTACACAAATGTAACCCTTAAAACTCCACTATATCTCCAGCTTCCCGAGCGCTATCGCTTATATCACCAGCAGTGCCTCAGAAATGGTCGTGTGTAACTTTGTGAGGGGAATTGTGATGGATAGCTTACTCTTTTGATGAAGTTCTCCAGGCATTTATACCCCATCCAGGACGTTCACAATCCAGCCACATTAACAACTGTAAATAGCTGAAAAAAAGAACCAGCTGGAGGAAAAAATGAAAATATGTAAAAAGTTTCTGTTGTGTGACCAAAGACTGCAAAAATTTATTTAAGGGTTATTATGCGATAAGTGCAGAAAACTCCATGCAGCAACTTCCAAGCATGAGACATTTCCACATGAGATTACCTTTCACCGTTCACTGCTAGTGGCCTGAAGCTTCATCACAAACACCTGCAGCTTGAAATGTGAAACTGGAGTTCAGCTGCTTACAGATGCTCAGATGTGAGTTTATTTGGTTGTAAGTGAGCTCAGATTTGGGTTTAAATTGACCTCTGGACATCATTAAGTGTGTTTTGTTGCAGGTTGCAGTGCTCCTTGCCTCTGTGATGTACAGATGATTAGACAAATTGATGAACAGAGGGATGGAGACCCGCTCTGATGAGAAGTAAAATGCATTCTCAGGGCAGCAGATGTTTTTATGACTGCTAATGTGCTTCCCAGAATGAGAATGACCTGAGATTAAAAACATTCAGATTATGTCTGGTACATCAGATACTATTAGTAATAATGACCTGAGACAAATGCAGCATAATCCACTCTGAATTTAGTTAAAGATGAGCAGCTCTGCATGTGTGTGTGGATGTGTGTGCATGTGTGCGTGTGCACGCATGTGGGTGTGTGTCTGGTTTCTGTCATGGCACAAACATTAGACAACAGTGACTCTTTCTGTATTTGAGCAACTAGAGTGAGACTGAGGAAGAAGAGGAAGATGTGAAGGAATCAATTGTGTCAAGAGAGCAGACTGGAGGAGGAGGAAGATGATGAGGAAGACAAGCCTGGTCTATTAAAACACTGCTGAGTTCTGAGTGTGTTTTCAGGATGTTGCCTGTATTTGTTTGTTTTCTGACTGAAAACATTTTATATGAAACTTGTGCTTTTACGAACAGGAACGCTGTGGTCTTAAAGATTTTCAATATGTTTCAACAGAGAAATCAAGACAAACACCAAGAAACACACAGAGATTATATATAAATATATTTCCTAAAATATATTTAGGAAAATCCTGGAAACAAAGATGGTGGAGACCCTGTAGTCTACACAGATACTTTCTGAAATTGGAAAGAATTGGTCAGTCTTTGAACGAAACATATGGGTCAGATGTTGAACAGTTGGTGTTTTTTTCACTGATGCACTTAAGAAAATATGAATTCTTGCACCATAAGTCAAAATACAACAACGTCTCTTGCTTTTGAATATTTAATTTTAAACAAGGAAAGAAAAACTGGACTGAAGTGAGCTTTTTATCAAAATTTACAAGAAAGTGTTACCAATGTTTTCAGATTTCTGAGCCTTTTTTATGTTTTTTAACCCCCTAACGCTCCTTTTTTTGGTAACGCACTTAATTCTGTTACATTTCCAAAATGCATTCCTTTGAATGATGTAATGCTTTTACAGTTTTTCTGGTACTTGAGAGACAATGACCACAACATGTAACTCATGCATCAACCCCCAGAACCAATTCTACTAAACTACAAGCAAAATTCCTGCTTCACATTCAAATTACAGCTCTAAAACACACTCCATGAAGAAAATCTCTTGTTTTCACTAGGAACACACTGTCATTCAAAACTCTAAAGTTAATTGTCCTCCTATGCACACTGACTCATCACATGGGCACCTATCACCCAGTTTTACAATAAACAATCAAAGCTTCAGCATAAAAGGGCAACAGGTGAGCTCTTCTGTTTTGGAGCAATGCATGTCAACACTGGAAACAGAGTAAGAGGAGGAGCGTCGTGGTTTGCTCTGGCTGTGTGTTTTGGTATTTTTTTCTTCTGAGATTCCAGGTGGGGCTGAGCAGGCTGCCATGGAGGCTCAGGGCAGAGTCTGGAGCGATATATATGCAGCTCATTTACTCTGCTACTTAAGGATCTGCAGGAGCTCCAGTCTTCGCCAGATTGTCTCTCTTTACAGCGTGGTAATCAGGCCTTCACCAGTGTTTTTTTCTCGTGGTTCGTTGTACTTCTTACCTTGTTGTCTTCTACTCCCTAAGCTCCTTGTGTAGCCTCAAGGATCGTTTGGATTACCTACAAGCTAACTCTGGATCAGGACTTCCTCCACTTTCCAGCCTTGCCTCCAGCTGCAAGCTACCTGCCTGCTTGCCGTGCCTGCTGCCAGAACCTTACCTACCACAGCCGGAGACCATTTTCTCACCATCCCCCTCCACTGTCGGACTTCATCCGGGTTTAAGTAAGCTACAGACCTTGCTACTCAACTCTGCCTATCATTTCTTCCCAGATGCACATTAATCCTTTTCCCTTACTTTTCCTTTCTAATGAAGAACTTCCTGGACCAAGACCCAGCTGACTCAAATTATTATTTAAATAAAACTGTTATTCCTTCCTCAGTGTCATCTGCTTTTGGGTCCACATTCTTGCTATGGTTCCTACAACCATGACAAGAAGGACGGGGAGGATGAGGAAGGCCAAGGACCGTAATCTCTGAGATCCAAACCACTTTCGTTGACCATGTGACCAGCCATGGTCTAACAATAAGGGCGACTGGGCAAATGGTGCAGCCAAATTTGAATATGTACATTGTAGTGTTCATCTTCCAGACATTTCTAAATAAGAATAGGTATCTACTCTCACTCGAAAATTACAGTGCTGCATATCAACACAGTACTCAATGAGTACAGTAGTAGAGTATATCCTGTAAACTGTTCTGTAGGAGTGTAAAAATAAAATATGTTTCAAGTATTTTGTAAACGTGTTGCTACTTTGTATTAATACACAGTAGTTGGAGTATTACAGTACATACAAGGAGGTGTGGAACGTCTTCAGTCTCCTGAACAGAAAACTGAAATCATGGATATGGTCCCAGAAAACAATCCCATAACATTACAGGAAATACAAAGAAAAATTTTGGAAAACAATGAGATTTCAAAATATTAATAGAGTAAGCTTAACACTAGAAGCAGGTCTACAGGAGGCTATTTGAACGCAATTTAGAAATTTTGTGCAAGTATTTATAATCCCACAGTTGATGCAAACTCAACACTACAAATTATATATCAATCTGTCCACTGTTGTTTGCACGCGGTGCTTGGTTTGTGATAAAATTTTTGGATTACTTTTGACTCGGGCGGGCTTTGGCGGTGACCACCAACAACAGGCAGGAACCTGGATTTCAGGTCCACGGAGCAGCAGGTGGCCGCTTTTTTGCAGACTAGGGGTAGCTGGACTGTGGGAAGATCGAGGCTCGCCATCCGTTGCCCAGAAGAAATGCCAAAGGCAAACCTGCAGTCATCACGAGGTTTGTTAACAGAAAACACAAAATTGCACTGCTGAATCAGGGGAGGAAACGTAAAGGTACAAACGTCTTCATCAATGAGCACCTAACAAAACACAACGCAGATATTGCCAAACAAGCACACTACCTGAATAAACAGAAAAAATTCAACACACTTGGACTAAAAATGGGAATATATTCATCAAACTAAACAGAACACCAGAAGAGGCCAAAGTGTTGAGGGTTAAAAGTATCAATGAACTGGACAAATACCATTGATCAACCTGGGCTGAACTGTAAGGTTATATCTACACAAACATGATGTACACTGAAATAATCTACACCTGGCAACATTCCGCACAGACTGACATATTTCAAATGTTTGATTCTTTTACTTTAATGATTATAAATGACAACTAATGAAAACCCCAAATTGAGTATCTCAGAAGATTAGAATATTGTAGAAAGGTTCAATATTGAAGACACCTGGTGCCACATTCTAACCAGCTAATTAACTCAAAACACCTGCAAAGGCCTTTAAATGGTCTCTCAGTCTAGTTCTGTTGGCTACACAATAATGGGGAAGACTGCTGACCTGACAGTTGTCCAAAAGACAACCATTGACACCTTGCACAAGGAGGGCAAGACACAAAAGCTCATTGCTAAAGAGGCTGGCTGTTCACAGAGCTCTGTGTCACATTAATAGAGAGGCAAAGGGAAGGAAAAGATGCAATAGAAAAAAGTGTACAAGCAATAGGGATGACCGCACCCTGGAGAGGATTGTAAAACAAACCCCATTCAAAAATGTGGGTGAGATTCACAAAGACTGGACTGCAGCTGGAGTCAGTGCTTCAGCAACCACCACTCACAGACGTATGCAAGACATGGGTTTCAGCTGTCGCATTCCTGGTGTCAAACCACGCTTGAACAAGAGACAGCATCAGAAGCATCTCGCCTGGGCTAAAAACAAAAAGGACTGGACTGCCGCTGAGTGGTCCAAAGTTATGTTGTCTGATGAAAGGAAATTTTGCATGTTCTTTGGAAATCAATGTCCCAGAGTCTGGAGGAAGACAGAGAGACACAGAATCCATGTTGCTTGAGGTGGAGTGTAAAGTTTCCAGTCAGTGATAGTTTGGGGTGCCATGTCATCTGCTGGTGTTGGTCCACTGTGTTTTCTTAGGTCCATGGTCAACGCAGCCATCTACCAGGAAGTTTTAGAACACTTCATGCTTCCTGCCACTGACCAACTTTATGGAGATGCAGATTTAATTTTCCAACAGGACTTGGCACCTGCACACAGTGCCAAAGCTAGCAGTACCTGGCTTAACCCCTTAAGCCCGACAGACCCACCAGTGGGTCCAACAGGTGTAAACACAGGTTCATTTGTGTAAAAAAGTTACTTTAGTGATGTAAAGATATTTTATTTATAATGTGTCTGAAAGAAGAATAGCTAATGCCACTAAATTCACTCTGATTAATAACAACTTTAAAATATGTATGCCACAAACAACAGCCGTAAGGTAAAACAGCCGTTTTGTTGTCTTGTTGTGGGTCTTGGCAGTGTAAATAAAGTTTGGTCAAATTCTACATCTTACAAGCTTTCCAACGATATCTTTAAAGAGACTTTATCCGTCAGGTATAAATGCTTGGGCATCATTGCCATTTTGCTGCAGTTACGCACATGGGAGCACCGGAAAGAGCGAATATAGAACAGCATTCATTTCTTTGCTTCATTTTGACTTTTTATCCATTTAAAATGAAGGATAAAATCCATAAACATGTCCAAGAAATTACAGAAAACCAAATACACTGTGTTAGAAGCTCTGGAGGAAATATAGACACAGCACAATTTGGCACAGTTTGGGTATCCAAGTGGCCAAATAGAAAGTCCGCCTGGTACTATCCACACTAAAACCTGCATAAAAGCTATGAGCTTTGTTCTATTCTCATGAAACTTTGTACAGTTGTAGTCAAGGAGTTGCTGAATGCATGCAGTTGTATCTTTATGCACAGAATGATTTCTATCATCATGTTTTCATCTGTGTAAAAAAAAGAAAACAATTAGGCGAGGATATTTTTTTAATTTTTACCTATGGTTTATCACAATTTGCACAGACATATGAACATTCACAATGTTTCTGACACTGGATTTACATTCCATAGGGTCTTACCTATCCACTGAGACCAAGGTTATGTATATTGACCTGAAAATTACAGAGTTATTGTTGATTTAATTTGGGTAAGTCTGTTCAGGCGAACTACACCTCCAAAAACCCTCGGGTTCAAGAGGTTAAGGACTATGGTATGCCTGTTCTTAACTGGCCCGCAAACTCACCTGACCTTAACGCCATAGCAAATCTATGGGGTATTGTAAAGATGAAGATGCAATACGCCAGACCCAACAATGCAGAAGAGCTGAAGGCCATTTTCAGAGCAATCTGGGCTCTCATAACACCTGAGCAGTGCCACAGACTGATGGACTCTATTTCATGATATTCAAATTTTATGACGAACACCTGTAGGTGGAGGTGGAGTTATAATATATGGGGATAAAAATATTAACTTTAGGGTGTTGGACAGTATGTCAGTGGTTGTGGACAATGTGTTTGAATGCATATCATTTGAAACGTACAAAGACAAGAATAAACCTGTAATCATTAGTTGTGTGTATATATGGGACACCAGCTTCACATAGTGAACTGTTCAAGGACTGGATGGAGGAGATCTTCACAAATAAGAGTCACACAAGAATTTTCATCAGTGAAGACTTCAATATTGATCTGCTTAATGCAAATAAACAGAAAATGACTGGTGATTTCATTAACACACTATAGAGTATGAACATGCACCCCAAAATCACCAGACCCAGCAGGATAACTTCCCACTGTGCAACTCTAACTGATAATATATTCAGAAATTACATCATAAATAGTACAAAAAGCAGACTATTCAGACTACTGGCAGTGACCATCTGCATATAACAATAACAGCAACCATTAAAATATTTCTTAATATATATATAAAATCAAATATTTATGACAAAGAAGAATGAAATTTTCAGGATTTACTAACTGAACGGCAAAAAGTCAGCAGGACGAATTTAAAGCTGTGAAGCTGCTTCCTTCTAAACACAGAAGGAACAATTTCTGATGAATATCAGCATCAGGTGAACAGACAGAAAGCAGGATTAGAATCTCACAGCTTCTAGATGGTGAGGAGAGACATATTTTAACTATAATCCATCATAATTTCACCAGCAGACCAGGTCAAGTTGAGCATGTGTTCCTCATCCTTTGCTCATATTTTGGGCATGTCTATGATCAGGGTGGAGTATTCACTTCAGAAAATTCTCAGAAATAAAGCCACAGTTATCAAAGTAAGGATGTTGTTGCTCTTTGCTTTTTTGGAGTAACTGATTCCACAGTTAGCACTTTATCTGTGTAATGCATCACCCTAAGTAGATCAGAAAGTATTTACTGTTGGCTGGGAAACTTTCTAAGTCTAAAACCATTCCTTTAATTTTATAATTATTGATGAAAATAACCAAACAACAAGCTCACAATGTGTTGCTATATGTTGAACTTATAGATCTGCTATTTTCTTGTGTGACATTTTTCTATGTTGAAGTAGGGCATCAGTTTATGAAAATAGGTGAAATATAGAAATAAAAGGTTTCTGCCCAACAGCAGTTAAGTAAAACACGGCAGCATTGCTTCCCTGTTGATGGGACAGTCTCGGCCAAAGCTATCAATCTGGTAAAAGATCTGGTTATTATGCAAAAGCATTAAGGTTAACTTGTTTTATGAAGTGCAATACTTGTTATATAATCTGTCAACTTTGATTCCACTTTTTAATATGTATTATTGACCTACATTAATTTGTTAAAAGACTAATACTTTTTTTATTTGCCTAAAATTAGACTAAAATATTTTTGAGTTTTCATCAACTAAAACTGGACTAAAACTATCAAACTTAGAAATTACTAAAATGTGACTAAAACTAATTAGCATTTTTGTCCTGAAGACAAAGACTAAAACTGAGATGCCTGCCAAAAACAATACTATGGCTCGCCGTGTCTACCCAATGGCATGAGCACGACTTCTCTACTGAAAGCTTCTTTTGAGCACATATGACAAGTCACTTGCAAGTGCCATATCTGAGTCAAAAGTAGCTTGCTGTAAATGTTTATGTGACAGAGTTTTCATGCAAAGCACTGAAAAAGTCAGAAAATCACATTTCAGGAGCTTTTGTTTGATCCAAAGTGTCAGACGAACATCAACCACTCCAGAAATATCATGCTGCTTTGATGGAAAACAGAACAGAAGAAGAAGAGATGACACTGTAAAGAGTTCATTGTCCATCTTCCAGCATGTAATCAGGCAGGAATCTGTGAAACGGGAAATAAACACTGAAGCTCTGTCTGCAATCACACTGCACTGAGTGTGTGTTAACTAGTAGAAGTTAAAGCAAATGGAAGGCGCATGATGGGAATAAAATTATCAAATTCCAGGAAGAGAGAAAAGATTGGGGGGTGGGGGAACAACAAAAGACAAAGGAAAAAAGGAGAGTCGAAATGAAGAGATGGAGCTGAGTTCAAACACAAGAAAAAAGACAACATGAGGAGATGGAGTAGAGAGAGGTGACCTCTGAGTATTGATCAGAGGGTCTTGGTCATCAATAACCTGATAGAGATCTGATAGATGGGCGTCTGGATGCTGTGCACACAGAGAGATGCTGTGTGTTGATGAAACTGTGGTGATGACGGTGTGGTGATGAAGCTGTGGTGATGACGGCGTGGTGATGAAGCTCTGGTGATGAGGGTGTGGTGATGAAAGTGTGGTGATGAAGCTCTTGTGATGGGGGTGTGGTGATGAAGGTGCGATCATAAGGATGTGGTGATGAGGCTCTGGTGATGATGCTATGGTGATAAGGTTGTGATGATGAGGGTGTGGTAATGAAGCTCTGGTGATGAGGTTGTGGTGATGAAAGTGTGGTGATGAAGCTCTTGTGATGGGGGTGTGGTGATGAAGGTGCGATCATAAGGATGTGGTGATGAGCTTGTGGTGATGAGGTTGTGGTGATGAAGCTCTGGTGATGAGGGTGTGGTGATGAAGGTGCGATGATAAGGATGTGGTGATGAGGTTGTGGTGATGAGGTTGTGGTGATGAAGCTCTGGTGATGAGGGTGTGGTGATGAAGGTGCGATGATAAGGATGTGGTGATGAGGTTGTGGTGATGAAAGTGTGGTGATGAAGTTCTGGTGATGAGGGTGTGGTGATGAAGGTGCGATGATAGGGATGTGGTGATGAGGTTGTGGTGATGAAGCTCTGGTGATGACGGTGTGGTGATATGGTTGTGATGATTAGGGTGTGGTCATGAAGGTGTGGGGATGAGGTTGTGATGATGAGAGTGTGGTGATGAAGCTCTGGTGATGAAGGTGTGGTGATGAAGGTGCGATGATAAGGATGTGGTGATGAAGCTCTGGTGATAAGGGTGTGGTGATGATGTGGTGATGAAGCTCTGGTGATGAGGGTGTGGTGATGAAGCTCTGGTGATGAGGGTGTGGTGATGAAGCTCTGGTGATGAAGGTCTGGTGATGAGGGTGTGGTGATGAAGGTGTGGTGATAGGGTTGTGATGATGAGGTTGTGGTGATGAGAGTGTGGTGATGAAGCTCTGGTGATGAAGGTGTGGTGATAAGGTTGTGATGATGAGGGTGTGGTGATGAAGGTGTGATGATAAGGTTGTGGCGATGATGTGGTGATGAAGCTCTGGTGATGAAGATGTGGTGATGAAGCTCTGGTGATGAAGCTCTGGTGATGAGGGTGTGGTGATGAAGGTGTGGTGATAGGGTTGTGATGATGAGGGTGTGGTGATGAAGGTGTGGTGATGAGGATGTGGTGATGAAGCTCTGGTGATGAGGGTGTGGTGATGAAGGTGTGGTGATAAGGTTGTGATGATGAGATGTGGTGATGAAGGTGTTGTGATAAGGTTGTGATGATGAGGGTGGGGTAATGAAGCTCTGGTGATGAGGGTGTGGTGATGAAGGTGTGGTGATAAGGTTGTGATGATGAGGGTGTGGTGATGAGGTTGTGGTGATGACGGTGTGGTGATGATTATGTGGTGACGAAGCTCTGGTGTTTAAGGTGTGGTGATAAGGTTGTGATGATGAGGGTGTGGTGATGAAGGTGTGGTGATAAGGTTGTGATGATGAGGGTGTGGTGATGAGGGTGTGGTGATGAAGCTCTGGTGATGAAGGTCTGGTGATGGGGGTGTGGTGATGAAGGTGTGGTGATAGGGTTGTGATGATGAGGTTGTGGTGATGAGAGTGTGGTGGTGAAGCTCTGGTGATGAAGGTGTGGTGATAAGGTTGTGATGATGAGGGTGTGGTGATGAAGGTGTGATGATAAGGTTGTGGCGATGATGTGGTGATGAAGCACTGGTGATGAGGGTGTGGTGATGAAGCTCTGGTGATGAGGGTGTGGTGATGAAGCTCTGGTGATGAGGTTGTGGTGATGAAGCTCTGGTGATGAGGGTGTGGTGATGAAGGTGTGGTGATAAGGTTGTGATGATGAGATGTGGTGATGAAGGTGTTGTGATAAGGTTGTGATGATGAGGGTGGGGTAATGAAGCTCTGGTGATGAGGGTGTGGTGATGAAGGTGTGGTGATAAGGTTGTGATGATGAGGGTGTGGTGATGAGGTTGTGGTGATGACGGTGTGGTGATGATTATGTGGTGACGAAGCTCTGGTGTTTAAGGTGTGGTGATAAGGTTGTGATGATGAGGGTGTGGTGATGAAGGTGTGGTGATAAGGTTGTGATGATGAGGGTGTGGTGATGAGGGTGTGGTGATGAAGCTCTGGTGATGGGGGTGTGGTGATGAAGGTGCGGTGATAGGGTTGTGATGATGAGGTTGTGGTGATGAGAGTGTGGTGATGAAGCTCTGGTGATGAAGGTGTGGTGATAAGGTTGTGATGATGAGGGTGTGGTGATGAAGGTGTGATGATGAGGGTGTGGTATCATAAACATTTTGGGACACCTGAGATCACGATCTGTATTATAGCAATCAAGCAGATCAGGGGTTCCCAACCGATTTTACTCGGGGACCCCCTTAATGCAAATACTAAAAAGCCATGGACCCCCTGCCCCACCCTATGCTGAAGCCATGCTGGTTTTATTCTTTCAAAAGTGAGATTCCCACCGAAAACGATGTATTCTGACTGAGTCCTGTCCTTTGATAAAACCAAAGTTAAATTAAAAACATAGCATCTAACTTTTCTTTCTGAAAATAGGGACAATATGTAGACATTGATCATAATAACTGAAAGTTCAAATCCTCAGGGACCCCCTAACCCTTTCAGGTTTGGAGCCACTGAATTAGATAATAAAATGCTGAAAAGTTTCACTCAAATGTATCATTCTCTAGTTGATTAAGGATTGCTTCCACTTTAGCTGTGTTTCTAGTCTGTTTTGTTTAGCAAATGTGGAGTTTTTACAGATGCTTGTGTTATGTTTTATAGGATCAAAAACGTCACTTGCGTCACCTCCAGAAACTCAGAGCACATCATGATAGATGTGAGGAGCATTACGAGAAGGCCTGCGTAAGCACAGCAAATGAAGAAAAGGAGAGAACGTCTTTTCTACATCAGCAGAATGTAAGTGTTAGTGGTACTTCACATCTTTCATTATTACATACGTCTCAAAGATGACAACTGCTGTGGGTTTAGACAAATAAAGTCCCACCAGAAGCTGCTTCTGAAAAATTTAATAAATTGACATTTTAAACACCTCCATCAATACAATCACATGGGGTCACCTGACCACAATCAGCTGATGAACCACGGGTGTGATTTTTTTTTTAAACATATTTACAAATATCTGCAGATATATATGTAAGAAAAAATAAAATAAATAATACATACTGTGTATATATATATATATATATATATATATATATATGTGTGTGTGTGTGTGTCAACTTTATTCATTAGTGTGATCTTGCCTTTTCAATCCAGCACCCAGCCTTGCTTTTCTGGGATGATATCTTCAGCTGTTTTTAGCTGTTGTGAGTTTCAACGTAAATGTTTCAGATGTTTGTATTTATGGCTTCAGCTGTTTGACTGTGGCTTAGTAAAATATTAAGCAAACAAATCAGTATCTCTTTATACTTCCTAAATTTATGTTATCAATTAAAATTCAGAAAGACACCATAATGTACGATAAAGTCTGTCCAACTGTTTAAAAAAAAAGTCAAATATCAAAAGACTTGAAGTGGCTAACATCCTGATGCTGAAGCTGCTGATCAGAGATTGATGTTTATCTCTATCAGTCTGACAGGAAGGAGCTTCTGCATTTTTGTTGCTGTTTAGAAACAAGATCTTCAAGATTTATAAATACCTTCAAGTTAATTCTGTAGCTTTGTGTCAAAGCATAGCATTTTCTTTAGGGTTGGACTAATTTGACTATATCTGTTTTTAATTTTAGCAGCTGCAACAGTCATCCAGTGAGAGTGATGATACTATCATCCTTGAGCTAACTCCAGCCTTGGTAGTCCAGGACATGAGCGTGCCAGAGCTCAAAAGAACGGACAGTTTGATTGTAAGTATATCTACAAAGCATCATCATCAAACCAACACATACTTAGTGTGTATCTATTACTTCCACTTGTATGACTATAACCTTAAAATTCACTGATGTTGGAAATTCTTTTTTTCAAGAATTAGCTTATTAATATGTTCTGCAGCATATAATTAAGCTGTCCAAGCACTTGGTTAATGGCCATGTGTAAATCCATTGTCATTTTTTGGGGGAAACTTTGTTTGTTACAGGTCTGAATCTTTTCTAACCTAATGATTTGATTATGATTTATCTGTTGATGATTTGATTTCTCTAAAGATCAGTTTTGATGCATGTCCCTTGTTAATTGTTGGCTGATTATTCCTTGAGGTTACAAATGTTAGGTCAGGTTGAAAATGTGGTTTCATTAGTTCTGTGGTCAAAGTGCCCATTTTTGCACATTGCAATCACTTCATCATGGTTAGCGCTTTCCAGTAAATTAATAGTCAAGGTGTCTTTTTGTTCCACAAAGGCCAGAAAATCAGCAGTTCTATAACTTTGTTATGTTCAGTTCTGTTCTGCCATCGCAGTGATGTTACACTGTTGATTTTAACATGATAGTACTTCTTAGAAACCAGAGATTTGATCAAATTGGAAAACGTAATTTGTTGTTTGAAAAATATGAATAAAAGTTAGTGCAGCAATAAAAAAAAAAAAAAAAAAAAAAAAAAATCTATATGTCCTTTAGCTCTACTTTTCTTCCCAAAAAGCATCATGTGGCGTAAGAATATTCTGAGCTCCTTTTGTTGGAGAAATTTTCCCTCAAAGAGATTTTTTTAGTTACAGCTTTAGAGGAAAAAATGCTTAATTTTACACAAAATCAAGTATTCGTAATGGAGGAAAAAACAGATGTGTTTAAAATCTAAGAGTCTTTATGGAACTTGTTGCCATAAACATTGTGGTTCTCCAATTTAGAAAAGTATGTTCATGATTTCATGGGTGTTTGAAAACAAAGTTCAAACCAACCTCAGGCTTAAAATGTTGGGAACAAAAACATTTAGTCTTTTTCGACCGCATAAAACATGATTCTAGTGTTTGAAGTAGTGTTGTTGTTTTTTGCCCCCCCAACGTTCTTTAATTACTAATCTGACAATTTTAGATTCTGCTTATGTTATTTATTTGGAAGATAATCATTTTTTATTTTATTTTGGCTACACAAAGGAATGCTTGGATTCACAGAAGAACCTCTAAGTTCTGACATCAGTGAGGATGATTATGTTCCTGAATCTGAGCGCGACAGACAGTGAGAGTTCAGCAGTTGTTAAACAGGTCAAAAGGAAGAAGAAGAAGAGAGTCAAAGAAACAACTTCAGCTTCCTCTCTGGAAGTCCAACCACTTAAGAAAAGGCGTGTGACCCCTCCCAGTTCCCAAGCTGCAGATGACCCCAAAGTATCCTCTTCTTCTGATGTGACAGTCATGACCCTGAAAAAGAAGGAAGATGGCGACAGGCTTTACAATAAAAGGTTTTACTGTGTATTTTGCAGTAAACCTTACAGTAAAATGTCACTTCATCTGGAATCCAAACACAGTGATAAACCAGAAGTGGAAAATGCACTGAAATGTCCCAAAGGCTCTAAAGAGCGCAGGCTGCAGCTTTCTTTATTGAGAAATCAAGGAAACCATGCCCACAATAATAAAGTGATTAAAGAATGAAAAGGAATGGTCATACCACGTCAACAATCTATTAAACCTGCAAAAGCTGCAGATTACTTGCATTGCATCAACTGTGAGGCTTACCTTAAGAGGAATTCACTGTGGAGACATATGCAGAGGTGTCACCTCAGTCAACAGGTGAAAGGACTAAAGCCAGGAACATCTAGAGTCCAAGCCCTTTGTAAATATGCAGAGCCAGTACCAGACAGTGTCAATGCACGGTTTTGGAAACTAGTTCTTGCCATGCACAATGATGACATAACAAAGGTTGTCCGCAGTGAGAAGTGCATCTTGAAATGCGGAGAACATTTGTTCAACAAGCATGGTCAAGATGTTACAAGACATGAATACATCCAACAGAAGATGCGTGAGACTGGGCGAGTTGTTCTGCAAGGACAAAAAGATGGCAAGTTACAGATGCTGTCAGATTTCTTTGTGCCAGCTAATTTTCTTCATGTCATAGAAGCTGTTAAGAGGGTGGTTGGCTTGGATGAGAAAACAAATGTGTACAAAACACCATCTTTAGCATTTAAGCTGGGTCACAATCTCAAGAAAGTGGCTGATGTTCTTGAATGTGAAGCTATGATCTCAGGCGATGAGATCACCACTCACAATGTTCGGGTCTTTAAACAAATCTGTGAAACCAAATGGAGTGAGTACGTGTCTTCCCATGCCCTCAGTAATTTAAATGAGGGGAAATGGAATGCTCCACAGCTTCTTCCATGTACTGAAGACGTGAGAAAGATGCACCAGTATCTTGATGGAAAAAGGATGGAGTGCCATAGGAACCTCAAGGAAGAAGTGGTGAAGAAGAACTGGGCTGAACTTGCTAAAGTCACTCTTTGTGAGGTGATACTTTTCAACCGGAGAAGAGAGGGAGAAGTATCTAAGATGCCTCTGAATGCTTTTACCTTGAGAGATACCTCTGTCACTCATCCAGATGTGGAGCTTGCTTTGTCTGAAGTTGAGAAGAAGCTGTGTAAGCACTTCAGGCGAATTAAGATAAAAGGTAAACGCGGCCGAAAGGTCCCTATTCTCCTGACGCCTGATGTGGTGTCATCCATGGACTTGCTTGTCCAGAATCACCGTAATTGTGATGTGTTGGATGACAATCCATACATGTTTGGGACACCACAGACTCTCAGTCACTTCAGAGGATCAGATGGCTCAAAGCTGTGGCGCAAATCACCCAGAAGCATTGTCCTCAACTAAACTTAGAAAACACATGGCCACCATGTCGAAGGTCCTAAACCTGAAGGGCAATGAGATGGACGACCTGGCAGACTTTCTCAGTCACGACATCAGAGTCCATCGTCAATATTACAGACTGCCTGATGGGACGTTACAGTTAGCGAAGATTAGTAAGGTGTTGATGGTGCTGGAACAAGGGCAGCTGTCCAACGTTAAGGGAAAAAACCTGGATGAGATCAGTATAGATCCAGAAGGTAAAGCAGTCCTGTATCGTAAACTACATCTGACTTCTTTCTCTCCAAGAAATCTAATAATGCTAATATTCAAAGAACACAGTGGGCATTAAAGATTCTAAATCTCCTTGGTAACTTGCTTTTAATACCTTTCGATTACTATATATTTTACATTTAAAGTTGTTCTCTTGAATGGTATCAAAACAAGGAAAAACTTAACTTTTTGCCACTAGCATATAAATTTCATTGTTAGGTGTTCTGTTCCAGATCCATCCTTGCTCCTGTTCCTTTGCCTTTTTTTTATTTGTTTTATTTATTTATTATTTTTTATTTAGCCATCTAATAGCTTTATTTCCAGAGAAAATGTCTGTGGTCAGCATATCAGAGACTGACGATGAAGTTGACTCAACTGAGAGGGATACTGCAGTTTTAACTTCATCTGCTAAATCATCAGGTATAAATGAAAATGTAATTGTATTACATAAGCCAAAAAAAATTTTTTAAAAAGTGTTAACAGGATCAAACTAAATGGTGATGAAAAAAATTAGATGATTAAAATGCCAACAGTGTCTGTTTTAGTACTATTGAGAAATACTGTAAAATAAGTTTAAGATTTCAACTAGCAATTTCAGATTTTTGTAGAAGGCAAACATCTGAACTACTTGCACTTTTGTATACTCATTTACTAAAGAGACCTCCTGTCTTTAGGTCTGTCTGGGGTGACTAAGAAAAGCGCCACTGAAAATGGACAAAAACAAAACAAAGATCTGCCTTCAACCAAAGGTAGGAATATTCCTGTTGGGGACAAAATGAGATGGCAAATTGTTTGATAAAGCCTATGAAACCTTTAGATTAAATTCAAATACCTATTTATCTCTAATGGGCCATTTAATTTTGCAGTCTGTTTTTATTTATTTTATTTTTTTTTTTTAAGAAAAAGATTAAAAAAAAAAAAAAAACGAACATAACTATAACAGCATTCGGACATCCAGGACAACAGATCAGGTTACAGGAACAGATAGCAGGTAATCAGTAATAAAAAGAAAAGAGGCCACTGTCCTGCATGATTGCTATTCTTAAGCTTCACTACTGAACTTTGGTAAATTTTCTCAGTGAGTTGCTCCCCTAACAATGGCTTCAGCATCGTCTTCATCCCGTCTCTTCTCTGAAATCTAATCCAGACAGTAAAAGTCAGTCTGTTGACTCTTGGCCCTGTTTATTTTGAATCAGTGTGTTTGCATCCAGTTACTTCTGTGTGACATGGTGTCGTAAAGCAAAACTCCACTGTAAAGTGATTAGTGATGGATGTAACGGCGTTGAAAATGACACTGTTACTAACAGTGTTACTTTTTAAGATTATATTAATTTTGGGTTAACATACATTTCACATCTGTTGGGACTATATTGTGCTGCTGCTACAGTGGCTATGAGGTGGAGTGATACGGGTGAACCTGAAGAATACACTTAGCAGAAGAGTTGCTGTGTTGTGCTGTGACTGTGTGCAAGAGAATTGGGTCATTTATCACAGAGTTTTTACTTCATTTAAACTGGGCGATCAGCCAGATGACCCTCTCAGATCCAACCGCTTGATTGGTGAGAACACCCCTTTTAACCACAGAACAAACAAATCAGTTTTCCGATAAACTTAGAAAATCATCCATCGATCCATCTATTCCATCCATCTCTTAGAAAATGTTCCAACCTGATAAATAATGTTGATGTTTGGCCTTTATTTATTTCGTAGATAACTTCACATTAATATGCGAACTGCTAATTTTATTTTAATTTTTCAGCTGCTCTAGGCAGCAAAGTTCTGTTCAGTCATACTAATTGTCCTTAGGTATTGATTAATAGACCTCTAATGGACACCGTTGCACTTTGCAGACTACAGTCTAAAAGAAATCTGTACAAAATTATGGCTTCATTAACTTTTTATTTTTATGGCCAATTTCGTCCTGAAAGATGCATGCCTCTTTTGTTTTGGTAAAGCCTCGTTCCACTAGCAAACGCTTTCCTCTCTCCAAGCTCCTCCTCACCACTTCTCACTTCTCCTGGGTCATCACCTGGCTGATAGTAAACGAGCAGACTTCAGTCAGTGTGTGCAGCAACACACACAAGCAAGCAGGAGACGCAGCAGCAGCGAGTCTCCTGGAACCACAGACATCAGTTTTCCCTCAGAGATAAAAGACAACGTTATGAGAAATGTTCATCATAACCAGAACACTTTTTTTTTTTTATGGTGGTTGTAAGTAGGTAGAATCAGGTGAAGAGGAGGAGATGGGGACATGACATCCAACAGCCTGAGATCAGTGTCCATAATTTTTCTGTTAGTAATTTATTCCACCAGGTTTCCATTTCATCCATTAGTCAGGTCTAATATTGAGTTTTATTATAAATAAATACATAAACATGCTGATGGATTTGAAATTCCGTTAAAGGGAACATTTGATCATTTTTTAAAATGTAATGGAGTAGTTACTTTCCCGGGAAATTAATTACCTTGATAATGCCATTCCCTTTTGCAGGAAGTAACAAGTAACTTTAATTTATTACTTTTTTTTTTTTAAGTAACATGCCCAACACTGAATGTGATGCAGCATCCTGAAACTAAAATTAGCTTTGTATTCTCAGCCTCAGGATGTTACCAGACAACAGTTCCAGGAATGCACATAATGTCAGTGTGAGTTTTAAGGTTGTAAAGTTACATTGTCCAACTTTAAGGAATTCTTCTTTTGGCTTCTATAATTTTCGTACACTACCTGATTATTTTCTCAAAATTGCATATATTGTGATTTGATTTTGTTTGTTTTTAATAGAAATATCAGATGATGAAGTACCAGTGGCCACAGACGTGTCCGGCAGCTCCAACACAATTGAAGGTACTTTCTCTTTCTTCTTGGAGATTATGAAGAGGCAGCTTCAGAAATGTTCCTAGACAGACATCTTTCAAACTGAACACTTGTTGACTTCAAACTGAAGTCAACTTTTGTGAACAAGAACAGTCACTCTGCTTGTTGTTGAACTGTTCATTAAATACTTTAACAGGTGTAAACCTGTTTCCTTTATATCTTATCAAACTAAACTAAAGAGAAATTAATAAACAGTTCTCAACAATATCTTTATTAGTGTTCAGCTGAGATTTTCTTATTTTACAACCTGGTGATGACCAGATTATGTCTCTACACATAACACTTTAGTTTATGTTTTTCATTTGGTGAATGCCCTTAAAAGCATTACCTTGTTTGTTTTTAGTTTTTCTTTTCCTTCTTCCCCAGTGATGTCACCATGAACATCATCTAAGGTAGTTTGGTTGATCAGCTTAATCTTTCTTTATAATTCCACTTAAAAAGAATCACATTTCTTTCTAACATTTTTTTAGATTCTTTTTTTTTTTTTGAGGTTTGGGTTTTGTCCATTATAGAACCCCACTTTATATTAGTGCTCTCTGAAATCAGACTCAAAAATGTACTCTTTGTGAAATCCTTTGGGATTGTCTGATATATTAGACAATAGCACTGCAGATTTATCAGCGTCCACCTGACCTTAATCATCCATTCTTGTGAAGTACTTTGCGGAATTACTACTCCTATAACTGATCATTTTGCAAGTGCTGGTAAAACTTAGACAATTGCCAACTATTATTGTAATCCATCCGCCCACCCCCAAACAGCAAATAATACTTTTAATACTGTGTACTGCTGTGGTAAATTAATGTTTTCATTATAACTTCATAACTTGCCCTGTCACATGGATTAAAGTATTTTTTATTATTTGAAGAACCTAAAGTAACTTTAAAAGCTTTTCAGGATTATCACAAACGAAGAGACTGAAGTGGAACCAAGAAGAAATCCAGGCAGTGGAGAAAACTCTGATGAACTGCATTGAGTCTGGAAGGGTTCCTGGGAAAGCCCAGTGTATGAAGTGCATTGAAGCCTCACCAGTAGCCCTTCAAGGCAGGACATGGCAGGGAGTGAAGTTTTATGTAAAAAATCGCATAGATGCATTAAAACGAAAGAAGGTAAGCGATGACCTTACTGTGGAATGGGCCATTTCTTTATGTCACAACCATACCTGTTCTGTTTGGGATTTTTAAAAAGTTGAAGTTTTGGACGTTCGTCACAGCTACAGTTCAGGAGTATATAATACTGTACATATACAGTACATACATAGTGTTTTCATTTCTAGATACATATTCAAGTATACCTACATTTTTAGTTTTTCATTTATCCAAATGAATGTTGTCTTGAATGCATCTTTTTGAACATGTTAATGTTGGAATTTGTGCACTACGGGATTGTACAATAAAATGCTTTATATAAAACACTAAAGTGAATTCCAGTATGTGTCAATGGGCAGTACACAAGATACTAGGTACAGAAAAGTTACTATATATTTTTAACAAGAAAATCAAACATAATCCACACTCAGTTCTTTATTGACTTAGAAAAAACTCCCATTGTTCATATCAGACATCTTTATGTATGTATGTATATAAATGTTTTGTAAAGATAAACTTAACAGTGCCACCTAGTGGTAGTCGGTGATTAAACTAAATGGACACGTCCCCACCAGGATGACAAACCTGACAAATTTCCAATTTTCTGAATTTGATAAATTTTTATGTTTAATTTGATATTTTGTATTTCCGTGTCCCTAAAAATTTTTCCAAGCTAAAACCAGGCCTTTAGCTCATTTAAAAAGTTGTGTCCCCATCAGTCTCACAAATTCAGGGCTTAAATCACGTTCACACGTGGCTGGAAAAAACAAGTATGTGTGTATGTGTGTGTGTGTGTGTGTGAGAGAGAGAGAGATTCAATTAGCCAAGATAGATTTTTGGTTTGGTTCTGTACATGTTCTGTTTGTTTCTTCTCTCTGATCAGATCAGCTGCATCTTGTCTGTTTGAATCTTCAACATTTCAACCATAGAATTTTTTCAGCTACTAAAAGACGGAACAGCAGTTTGTTTAAAGGGTTAATTAAAAAAACAGAAAAGCTGACTGACCAAAGCAGCTGCAATGTCTTCAGAATCTTTTACTCTGATTTAGGACATTTTTATCAAGAGAAATTCATTTGTCTATACTTACTTGTTATAACTCAGAAAGTTATGGATGGATTTTTATTAAATTTTCAGGAAATATCAGTAATGGAATAACAAATAAGTGATTAGGTCTTGAGGGTGATCCGGAACACCGCCTGGATCTCTGAATTTTTTTAATTATTTATCATGGGGAGATGAAGATAAATTTGCCATTAAAGCTTCTAACTAAAACATGATGCCCATAATCACTGGCGGGGAAAAAATTCCAATAGCTTGGCAGAGGTCTTCGCTCTGTGAATGCTTCTAGTGTTAACTCATCATTTTCTTTCACTCCTCAGCAGCAAACACCATCTGAAGATGTTACAAAGTTTAAAAAGTTAATTTCCATCTGTACAGCTCTCTTAGATGTAGGTTTGTAAAATGTTTCTTCCTGCACTGGCAGGCTGATCTGGGTGTTTAAGAACAAATGTAAGTTTTTCGGGCACAAACCTATATGTCCAAAACTGTTATTTTTCAAAAAATGAATAAAACTGTATGGTTTTTGGAATAATGGGCATAATGTCATCAAACTTGGTATTGTGTTTTACATTATATATATATCTTTGGTTAAATATTTGTAAAACTACAGACAGACATAAAGGGTGAGCAATAGCACTGATTTATGAAGGAAAAAAAAATTCACGAATTTTGGACATTAAGGGTGTTTCCCCTACAGCAACGATTTGGTCCTAAAATCTAAAGACTCATATCTGCAGTATAAATTTGGATGGTGTCCAGTTTGGTTTATGCTGCACTGATGCTCCTCATGAATGATCAACAGTGCTTTATTTTATTTTCTCATCAATTCATCTAAGAATAGGTTTTTTTATTCAATCAATAAAGTCAATAAAAGTCGGACTTCCGAGCAACCCAGAATATGTGACGTCATTACCAACAGGTAGTTTTTTTTCCAGTTTCACCAACTTGGCAAAAATGGACGCCTCCAAAACAGCCGATTGGTGCGCATCTACAAAGCCATATGAAACTAGAAAATCACAAACCCACTGTAAAAATGTCACCATGAGAACAGCAGCCAATTTTAGTGATAGTGATTAATAAACCACACATATTGATTTTTCACAAACAAACACGCCATAATAACATGATTTTCAATAATTATCACATATCATTTTAACGTGTTCATTGATCTATTATAAATTTATTTTTTAAATCACTCCAAGCTGAAATGAGGCAGCGGCAAGCCAAACCTCGGCATGCACGATCCCATACACACTGGGTTGTATGGTGCACGCTCGTTTCTGTTTCTCAGCATGTCACCAACATAAAGGTTACAGAAAGATATATTATAAACCAGGGGTGCCCAAGTTCGGTCCTCGAGATCTACCATACCAACTTTTAGATGCAACCCTTCTCCAACACACTTGAATCAGATGTCATTTGCATGTCATTCAGCTCTGCAGAGGCCTGGTAACGAGACAGTCATTCGATTCAGGTGTGTTGGAGAAGGGTTGCATCTTTTTTTTTTTTTTTTTTTACTTGTCCTGTCCAGCATCAGAGCAAGCAAAATGATAATCTGGTTGCTGTATCGTGCTGAACAAATTTGCTCTGCCAAGGGGAGGCCTATGGGTAAGGCTGCTCTTGAGAATCTGGTTAATTTATTTATCTATTTATTTACTTTGAATCACAGAATCTATGCAATCCTGCTGGACCTGACCGGAGGGGACAGAATACTAGATACCAGATACTAACTCACAGGAAAAATAATGATCTCTTAGTATATAAACCCACTGGACAACTCAGTGACTGTGTCAGCATGCAGAGCATGAGGAATAAGGAGTGATCAGTGATGAAGAGTGGTGAGTAAGATCATGCAAATGCGACCACGCCTCTATGGAGGTCAGAGGCAGACCAGGGCAGCCCAGAGACCCAGGCCCTCAGCAGCAGCCCCGAAGCACTAACCCAAGCTACCCCACCATGAAGACGACTCCAGCCCCACCCGAAGGGCGGCAGAGGAGAGCCCCAGCAAGAGCCCCCCACGGTCTTGGGGCACAGGTCCCAGTGGGACAAGATTGGCAGCTGCCTGCCCTGCCAGGGACCGGCCACCCAGGGCAGCCCAAGCGAAGGGCCCAGGGCCCAGGAGCCCAGAGGCGGCTGTCCCACTCCCCAAAGGCAGAGGGCCCGCACCATGCCTAGGAGGACCAGGCTCCCCCAGACAACCACCCGGTGTAGGCATGCACACACCCCGATGTTCCAGCCCACACCCCGGGAACCAGGGCTCCATCGATCCCCTCCCCCCACCCCCCACCTACTCCAATCTGCACCCCATATAACCGCACACTCACACCCTCCCCTGTGCTGTACCCACAAGTACTCACCATCACACAGTCACGTCACACATAACCAGCAGCCCACCAGCGTAGCCACCCCGGGACCCAGCCCCTGGGGCAACCACCTCCCCCTGCTAACCCCGGGCCACACCCAGGGGGAACAGAGGTGTGAGAGGTCCCCAATACCCTCTCCCTCCCCGCTCCTGACTGTTTATGTAGTGTGTGTTGTTTGCAATTAAAATTGAGGGGCAGTGACCGCAATGAGCCGGGAGCCAGGCCACCTAAGTAGCCCCGCCCGACATGCACCGCATGACATGCCCCCCAGGTGTTGTTTGTGTGTTGTGTTTCTTGTGTTTTGGTGTCTAGGTGCAATTAAAACTGAGAGGCGAGTCGCCATGGGGTGCATCCAAGGAGACCACTGAGTGGCCCCCTCCACTCCACCCCGCATGGCGTGCATGCCTCCCAACTCCCTATGTGTGTGTGTGTGTGTGTGTGAGACAGAGGTCCGGGGATGTAAGTCCAGAGGAAAGAAAACTTCCCTCTGGATTTTGAGCCTCTAGTGGCATTAGACACTCCCGCTCCCCAGGAGGTCCCCCAGGGTTAGACAGGCCAGGAGAGGCCACCCCCCACTACAGGGCCATACAAGGACCGCAGCCAATGAGCTGCCACCGACCCCAGAAGGTACCCACCCCCCCATGTGCCTAATGGGGAATGACAGGATGGGGACAGCAGCAGAGCCCTGACCCACGGCACACCACCCCCAGGCCACCCCAGGTCCCCCACCCCAAACACACACAGAAACACATGCACACAGCTATATCCTTGCACACTCCCGTTCATCCTAACACATACATGCCTCCTCACCCCCACCCACACAATATAAACACTCACACAGCATACAACCCTCCCACTCTCACTAACCAGCCCCCCCTCCCTCCCACAATGACATCCCCGGCGGACCAGAGAATGGCAAGCCCCAGATCCAGCCCTCACCACCATCCTGGAAGACACCCACCCACCAGACACCCAAGAGGGAAGGAGAGGAGCGGAAGGAGAATAGCAGGAGAGCCCAGATCCACGGTGCACCACCCCCAGGCCCACCCAGGCCCCCCCACAGGGTCATGTCATCCCTCCCCACCCCACCTACTCACCTATGATCTTACACACTCCCACTCATCCTAGCACATGCATACGCACTCACACAAATATACCCCCACACCCACACAAACATCATCCAAAGCATAGACACACACACACAACATACAAGCATCCCTGTCTCACACCCCAGCAACTCCCCCTATAATCCCCCGAATCACACTCAGCCCTCCTTCAAACCCCTTCAAACTGATATTGATGCTTTTAAAATACTTATGTGTTTTGATGGTTGAGCTGATGAATGGCAGGTCAGAGATAACCAGATCCTTACATAATGCTTGCTCTACATCTTACCATGATTCATCCAGACTGCTAGGTTTAAGCCATTTGGGGATATACTGCAGCTTGTTAGCTAAGAAAACATGATTAAAGTTGGGTAGCTCCAATCCGCCTCTATCTTTAGTCTGTTGTAAAGTTTTTAGACTGATACGTGATGGCTTGTTTTTCCATAAAAATTTAGATATATGTGAGTCCAGTGACTTAAACTAGCTGGAGGATGGTTTAGTGGGTATCATTGAAAACAGGTAGTTTACTTTAGATAGAACCATCATTTTAACTGTGGCAACCCTCCCCATGAGTGATATGGGTAAGCGCCTCCACCGTGAGAGATCATCCTCTATGAGAGATCATCCTCTAAGGAGAAGGGTTGAATCGAAAAGTTGCGGGATGGTAGATCTCAAGGACCAAACTTGGGCACCCCTGTTATACACCATGACTTTCTACAGTCTGTGTAATGTCTTTAATGTAAGTGTGGGACATAATTATTCTTGCTGATCAGACAATAAACTGAGGAGAAAAGTCATAATGTGAGGCAAAGAGAACCTTGAGGGGGTGCACGTGAGCTGGTGGGTGCTTGTTGCTGCCGTGCTTCCATAAACCATGTTAGCTAAACTCAGCAGGTCATGTGTGCTACAGCGGTTTGTTTATTTTATGCTCTGTTTCGTGTGAATTCCCAGATGGAGGATTTTAATATGTAAACTAAAATGAAAAGACTGAAAGCAAACCAAGAAAGACCTTCTTCTTTGGTCATTATCGCTTTAGAGGCTGAAAGACGTTTAAAACTAAAAGAAAATAAGGACTTTTACAAACAAGTAACATCAGTTTGTAGAGCAGGATACGCGCATGGACTTTGTATAGAAATAAAGGTAAGACCACAAATGGATGTCAGTTGTCTTTTAAAAAAAATGCATAGATAAATTAACACATAAAAACAAATAAACAAATAAAAAGCAAGTGTTTTCAAACTAAATGTTGACCTTAAGTGAATTATTCCACATTTTCTTGTTATCCTCTTGATGAATAACCTATATTTAAAACTGATTCAATCACCAGAATTTTAAGTTTTTAAAACAAGAATTTAACTCAGGATCAAAACTGAATTTGTGTTCTTATCTCTATACTTTCATTTGTTTAGAATATGAATTGTTTAGAACACATGAAGGTAGCAAATTTGCTCTATTCATCATCTTTTGCTGCTATAAAAGTTCTTTCTAGGCCAGATATGCTCCTGTGTGTGTTTTTGTTGGTGTGTGAGTGAGAGAGGAATGCTGAGCTGAACTTAAATAGTTACTGAGTTCTTACAATTGTGCCTCACCAGCCATGAACCTCACCACATGTCACAGCACTGTCATCAAACAAGTCCAGAGTGCACCTTTAATGATGAACGTGATGAACATTCCCTCTGAGGTTCAGAAGCAGACAAGGAGGGCTCCAAGATCCAGCAGCCACTACAGAGCCCATCACAGGCACCTACCCAGAAGACGGCACAGGAAGACAGAGCTTCAACAGCCATGGAACGTGGGGCCCTGGAAGCTGGGGAAGACGGCCTGCCAGTCCCACCACCCAAAACATGAGCCGCATTCAGGCCCAACACCCTGGAGAACCAGGCTGTCCCAGACAGCCACCCACTGTGGGTCAAAATCTCCCCCAGTGCCCCAGCCAAGCACCCAGGATGCCCCCAAAGGAAAAGAAAGGGGGGAATTAGTTCCTTGCTCAAAGAGATAATGTTGAAAGAATAATCTGATTTTTTTTCGGTAATTTCATGTTAACATCAATATAAACAATTTAAAGAAGAACTATGATTAAGTACATTCAGTTGCAGTGATGAGCTGGTTTATTCTCACTGATAAAAAAAAGTGTGTTTAGAGGAAACTCTGACTCCCTGGAAACTTTAGGAATCTGCCAGAAACATTGACAGGTGATCAGAAAAGTTCATTTAGAGTCCTGATTACAAAAGATCACACAATGACTAATAGCAAACAATCACACACACACACATATGTACGCTGTTGTCTGGTTGTTATGAGGTCAGAGAGTCGCAGGATGTTTCCAGATGTTCATACATGGCTGCTGTTGATCAGATCTGTTTCGCAAACACAAATAAAAAAATTATGAGGGTTTTTCCTAAAACTTTCTCAAATGAACTTTTCTGCATATTTGAAAGCTGTTGCTGCCACAACTAGAAGTGGATGTAAACGTTCCACAAAGTCATCGTCGTGTCTTTGTCAGAAAGCCGTGGATGTGAGGACCCGAATGCTGGCAGACGAGGCAGGAGGCTGACTGGTGCAGGCAAAAGGCTTTAGTAACATAAAACTTAACCAACATAACAAAAAGACAAAACTGACATGGCCTGGACTAATTTCAACAACAACCGAAGTAACAAACAAACAGAAGCAAGAAACAGAAAGCAATGGACTGGCAAGAAGGAACTGAAACCAGTGGACTGAAATACACTGAAGGAACTAACAGGCGCAGGTGAGAAGAATGAGCTAATTAACCCAGGAAAACTAATAAACAGAAACCAAAACACCAAAAACCAAGAACATGAAACAAGAACATAAAACTGAGAATCATGACAGTCTTCCTCATCTTCATGATCTTTCTGTTGAATTAGTTCTGATCCAATCTCAGGCGAAGCTCAGGAAGAAATCTGCTGCACACAATCAATTGGACCTTCTCACCCTGATCAAGATGACGTTAGAGGCACCACATCTTGTATGTGGCTGACATTAGTATATTCTCTCTGAAATTGATTATTTAACAAAACTTTTCCAGGCTCATCAGTTACTGAAAACACAGGAGGAAGGTAAAGGTAAATGATTCCTGCTTTTCCCACAATTCAAGAGCAGCATTTTCTAAAATTACAGTTTAATTTCTATTTAAAGGAAATGACTGAAAACAAGGTTTGGATGGTGGAAACGTTCTTGCAGAAGGTTTTTGTCGTGCCTCTGCTGTGTCCTCTGTCATGTTTATCCTTTCACTTATGGATCGATGCTGTATGCTGTCATGTAAATCCTGCCGAGGCTGAATGTCTGAGCCTGTCATATCTGCAGCATGGGTGAGTGTCGACAGTCACACGTATCTCCTGTCGGTCTTATCTGGCGACTCGTAGACGTGAACAACCCGAGGACACAAGTATTTTCAAAGCGCCTGACCATCGCTGCTTTAAAAAGATGACCCAGCTGTTGTGTTTGGTGATATAAAAGTGAAGTTGAGGATAATCGTCACTTTATGGCAGGATGAAGACATGACCTGGAGGCTTGTAAATGTGTGTGTGTGTGTGTGTGTGTGTGTAAGCTTCTTATATCACCTGTCACTCAACAACGTCGCCTTGACATCACACCCTGCCATCAGAGGTGATGAAGAGAAGCAAGAGCAGACACAGGGTGATGGATGCTTCCTGTCAACCCGCTGACCTTCTGCTGAGGAGGAAAAGTTTGGTTTGTAGGAGGCATGAGAATCACAGTAGAAACAAACTACATCTAGAAGTGTGTTCACAAAGCTGACAGAGGGTAAAAGAGGGGAGGAGTGGAAGAAAGAGGTGGACACAAATGACAATGGGGGGATGCGGAGGGGAGAAATGGGATTATCAGAACAATGGGAGATAAGACCGAAGCAAAGCTGACAGAACAGGAATGAGGGAAGGGAAAGAGACGAGATTGGATGGAATAAATGAGAAAGAAGATTAAATGAAGATGCATTAGACTGAATCAAGGTGAAGATTAAGTTATGGAGATAAGGATGGAGGTCAGGGAATGAGGTGAATGGCAGATTTCTATCCATGTCCATTGATTCAGTAGGTCACAATTTTAACAAAAGGATTTGCAAATATTCCCCACCTGAAACAAAGTTTCATGATGGTTCATCATTTCAGTGTGAATAACGAGTGACAGCTATGTTGTGGATTACATTTCTGCTTCTGACTTGGTCTGCGTTACGTAGTTCATATCATCACATGCTGCTGCAAACTGGATTGTTTGTTTTAAAACGCTGTGTTACTACAGGACATTCTGCAGCTGAGAGAGTAAACTACTGCCTGATGTAGCGTAATTATCCATATCTATGCCCTCACACAAATCCCTTTGAGCGTTTTAAGGTTTGTTCTCTCAGATGGTAAAACATCCCCTTCTCTGGGTATCTTTTAGCGTTAGCTCGCCCATCAGAAAAGCTTCAGATTCTCCAAACTGACATTAGTAAAGTCCCGTTTACTGCAGTGATTGGAGGTCTGACTCTTCAAAAATGTAAATTTATTGGCCCGGCTTCCTGGAAAAGCTAGGCTCTCTAAGCTCTCAAATTAGTATCAGTCAGAGCCTCCATTTTAGACTCATGAATGGTTTGTTGGTACAAAGTTTTTTATTTAGTGTTTTCATGAAAGCTTTATTTTTGTGTGATGGCTTGCATTTCTGCCGTGTCTGTGTTCATTTGTTCATCAATCAGCCTCATTCAGCCCACCTGGGTTTTCCTAATCTGTCTCACCTGTCTCAGCTTAATCTCTTTCCAGTCTCTGCCTTTCTGCCAGATTATCATCAGCCTTGTGCCAAGATAGGTCCAGCATTTCTTCCATGCTCCTGTCTCTGTTCTAGTTGCCAGCCAAGCTACATTCCTGAATTACTCTCTCTTTGCCTTGCCTACGACGGACGTTTTCAGCGTCTTATTCTATTGGACATTGTCCCTGGTTCTGATCCACGACCACTGGTTCTTACCAACCCTCTTTATTGTTCTGCTTTCCTGTGTATGACCACTGCCTGTTTTTTGACCACACATCAGATTTTTGGATTGGTGTCCCGAATCTATGGAGTTTTTTCATTAATTTGGATTTGACAAATTGTGGATTTGTGAGTTCCAAATAATAAGATTTAACTATTTAATCAAACATTCAAATAACAACTGAAGACAGAACCAAAATAAAGGCAAAAGCCAAAGTCTGGTCATTATGATACTTTAGATTTCTGTACTTTTCCTGGACGAACCTTTAGTTAAATCCAACTCCGTATTTTAATTGTGTCCCTGGCCTGCTCCCCTTCCTTCTTTCACATAGCGGTATGATCCTAGTCTTTCCTCGCATCTGATCGGCTGCATGGTGTTCAGATAAAAAAAACATTCAGCTTGATACTTGCAAGCCTCCCTCCGTAAATAAATAATTTTCCCTTCAGGACAAGTCTGACTAGAGACCCAATCACTGATATTAAACAGAAAGGAACAAAAAAGAAGAAGACATCACTACAATGTATTTGATGGCCGAACAGACCACCACCATCTGCTGCAATCTTTGAGTATGAACATTATCATGATCTTCTCCATCGTCACCATGTTTACTGTTGTCTGAAACTGAAAGCTTAAAGTGATGGTCGACCAACTTATTGTAGACCACAGCATGGGTAGAGCAGGGAATTATGCAACACAATACAAAAAGTACATACAATATCTACTTTGTAGGAATAAGAAGTAGGAAGAGTGAAAGAGAGAGAACAACATCCCCATGCTGTACTTTTGCCCTAACCATTCTGGCATGTTAACGATGTGAAATCACAAGTCAAATGTTTAAAATGTGGATACATGATGCACGGAAAGTGTGTCCTGAACCTGCAGCTTTCGGTGCTGCAGAAACCTCAGACAGGTGTGTGTGGTGAACATGTTCTCGGTCACTGGAAAGTGCTTCACGTTTGTGTGGTGTTGACTTGTTTTAAATTGTTCATGTAATGAAACTGATTGAGGTCACTTCAGAGTTCCTCATGAATTAAAAAAAAATAAAGAAAAGTGTCCTATAAACCTTTGGTACAGATCAAAGGGAAATGAGTCAAATCATGTCAGAGTTTTCAGTGATCACTTGGTTAAAGGTTTGTAAATCACTTTACTTCAGTCGGTTAGTGTGGTTAGGGTAGGGCTAAATTATGGTTACTAAGCGAGAAAAGTGAGTTCAACAAATTTTAACTTGAGCTTCTGTTTTAGCTGCATCCACCAGGACATCCCATCAATCTCTCTGATGAAGAGAACATAGACTAGACTCCTACGAAGAATCTAGATTGGTCTGAAGCTGCAGACCGCATGGTTTCTCCTGGGTGAGATTTAATCTCATTTAGTGCAATTTCTATGCAAAGTACAGTATCTCTAACAGTGCAGATCATCCAGATCAAATGGAGCATTAATATCTGTAAATAAAGCACCAACTATATTACCGTCATGTATCTGTTCAAGCCAGTGGTCAGTCATCTCTTCCTGTTGCCCAATTCTATGTGAAATGAAATTAAATAAATGTTTGTTTATTCCCTCAGAGAAACTCTAATTCTGTAGTATTTTATTTATTATTTTTTTAAGAAATAATAATTCATTCAGAGGGTGATGGCTGATGGCAGGAATTACCTCCTGTACCTTTCTGTCTTGCATTGGACTTGAAGTTTCACACTGAACACACTCTAGTTCCCACATTGTGTTGTGTAGAGGATGTGAAGCATCGTCCATCATGTTCAGCAGCTTGTGCAGCATTTTGCTCTGGACAGTCAGCTCCTGCAGCTCCAGATCAGTCCCCAGAACAGGACCAGAACCTCTGGATCAGTTTGTTCAGTGTCCTGAAGTCTCTGGTTCTGCTGCCTCAACAGATGCTGAACAGCAGACTGATAGAAGATATGAAACATCTTGGTTCAGACATTGAAGGATCTGAGCTTCCTCCAGAAGTAGAGTCTGCTCTGTCTTTTCTTCTGCTCGGTCTCACAAACTGACTGACCAGTTCTCTGTACTCAGCTTCTTGTAGATCACCGATACTCCCCACACCAAGAAAAAACAAGAAGATAGAAGAAAGGAGGGCAAAAAAAGATGGAAGGAGGAAGAGGAGAAAAGAAAGACGAAAAGGAGGTAAAGGGTGGGGAGGAGGGATGGAGAAATAAGGAGAGAGGGAGGTAGGAGAATGGAAGGCTGGACAACAGACAGCGAATGGATGTGATAGGGTAAGCAGAATGGAAGTTATTGAGAACAGGGAAGAGAAGGGTGGAGACAGAGTTGAGGAAGTGAAGTGAGTATAAAAAGGCTCAAGAGGCCTCACTGCTGTCTCACAAATTGTGTCTGTTTGTTAGCTAGTCATAAATCCAGGTGGTGGTGGAGGCATCCACCTGGAATTTATGCAACTTCTCACATAACAAAGCAGCTGAATTGTATTAAAAGCACTTGAAAAATCAAAAAGCATGATCCTCAAAGTGCTGCCTGATTGGTCCAGATGAAAGTGGGCTTGGATGCATGTTGATGACTCATGATTCTGCGTATAATCCCAGATGTGCTTACTCATCATTGTTTCCAGCAGTTTATCAGTGCATGGAGGATACCAATAATCCAGCTAAGAAAATGGGAGGACAGGTGATGGAGGAGGAAAAGTAAGTAAAGTTTTCCACACAGAAAACAAGCCTACTCTGTGTGTGTTTCAAAGTGTAAAAACAGATGCTTTGCTGGTGTGAAGAGCCTTCCTGTGGGCTAATTAACCACTCACCAAGAATTAATTTAAACTCCAATTGGATGTCTTTGTTGCCATGGTTACCGACATACACTCCTGCCCTGCTCTTCCTCATCAGCTGCCATCGGCTGCCAGACGATGAGCCACTCCGACCACACAGGGTAGCTCAGCTCCTGAGCCCGTTGGCTGTTGCTTAGTAACAGCTAATTTGAAGCAGACGATGTCAACAGCGTTGCTCATTGTGTTTAAAGTTCAAGCTGCTGAAGGCAATTTATGGACAGCAAAGTTTGGAAATACACTCAAACAGTGAATGTGGAAAGAAGCATAAAGTTTCTGTCAACAGTGTCACAGTTCTTCTTCAGAGGCTGGAGGTTTAAAGACAAACACTTCCCCTGAAGAACTCATGAAAACTTGGACAACTATGGCTGAAACACAGTGAAGAGTTAGAGCTGTGGTAAATGGGAATGACACACAGCTCCTGGAGGAAATTAGAGAGTTTAAAACTCTGATAGCTGCAGTTTTCAGCCAAACTCCCACCTTTTCTCTGAGTCATAAATCTGAATACACAGACATAATACGTATGCTTCCTTCTGCAATGCAGATAAAGATCCATAATTCTGCACTGAATACATAAAAAAGATGCTCCACATATGACCAAACTTATCTGTGAAGAGTCAGGTTAAAAAGTTTTCTTCAGCATCACCTAATCCAGTTAAATGTACATCAGCTTAAAGCAAGATTACTAGTTGTCAGAAGAAACTTGTGAAGAACTTGTTGTCCAAAACATATTCACCTCTTTTTTTAATGAATATACTAGATTGATCATTTCAAAAAGTTTGTAAAGTTACATGTTTTCTTTGTCTTGCATCAGCAACTCATTTGTAAGCATTCAGTAGCTCTCCCACATGCACACACACACACACACACATATATATGTATATGTGTGTGTGTGTATGTGCACTTGTGGAGGAGGCCTGGGTGGGCCCTGGAGGGGGGTGGGTCTGGGCTCTCCCACTGTCTTCCTCTCTTTCCCTCCTAGGCATGTGGTGGGTGGGTGCCTTGTGGGGGTGGTGGCAGCTCATCGGCTGCGGTCATGTGTGTCCTGTTCATTAGGGACGGCTGCTCCTGGCCTGTCTTGCCCTGGGGGGGGCGTCCCTGGGGATGGGGGTTGTCCACTGCCGCCGTTGGCTCATCCTCTGGAAGGAAGTTTGCTTCCCTCTGGACTTACATCCATGGACCCCTCTCCTTCCTTGTTTTCTGTCATACAGACAGGTGGAGACTTGGGAGGCATGCACATCATGCTGGGTGGAGCAGTGGGGGGCTGGATTTGGGGCTCACTATCCTCTGGTCCGCCAGGACTGTCTCCCACAGGGCATGGTAGGAGGGTAAAGTGTGACGTGGGTGTGTGGGAGCAAGTGTTTGTGGATATGGCACAGAAGAAGCTGTGAATGAGGGGTTATGGGATGGATAGATGTGGGTGGGTAGGGGGAGGATGGGGTGGTTGGGGGTGGTCTTCGTGGTGGGGTGGCTTGAGTTTGTGCTCAGGGATTGCAGCTGATTGCCCAGGTCTCTGGACTGCCCTAGTCTGCCTCTAGCCTCCGTAGAGGCATGGTCACATCACTGATCACTCCTTATTCCTCATCCTCTGCATGCTGACAGTCACTGAGTTGTCCAGTGGGTTTATACACAAGCTATTTTTGTTTAGGGGCTGTATTTGTTTTTTTTATCTGCTTGTCTTTGGCACTTGTTGTTGTTGTCTTGTGTTGTGGAATTTTATTTATCAAAGATCACACTCTAAGTGAGAATCAAACAAAGTATTTAATTAAGAGCTGATCAGCAATGAGAGTCACATAGTCAGAAAGATCTGCTAAGTGAGTCTGAAGAGATACATGTGTGCTCTGGTTAATATAGAGCCAGAGCCTGAGCTGATAACATCGAGGTCGAAGGTCATTGTAGTAAACCCCTCATGGCCTGGTACAAGGAAGAAAAGAAAAGGGGGAAGGGGAGCTCACTAAATCCTTATCTGGGTATACAGTCATTCTCCTCCCTAAGTAAAACATAAGCCAAGCTTTAACAATGCAAAGTGTAGTCTACAGAATATAAGGGTTCTGTGTAAATTTTCCATTACACTTGTTCATTTTTTTTTTTTTTTTTTCAGGAACTCCTAATGACTGTCATCTTAGTTTACCTGTAAAAGCTGTAGGAAATTCTTCTGTACAGGTGTAGCAGTTGTCTGTTGTTAGTTTGGATTTAAGGGTCGTTGCTTTCTGTCTCCTGTGTCTTTGTCTCCTCTTTCTTTTTATACTTTTGTTTTTGCTTGCCTTCATTCTTCTTCTTTTTTTTCCTGTTCCCTCCAGTCAGGTCCAGCAAAATTATGTAAATTTCATAATTCAAAATAAATAAGAAAATTAATTAATTAATTAATTAATTAATCAGACTTTCAAGAACAGCCTTATACCTATAAAGCAAATTTGTTCGGCACAACACAGCAGCCAGATTATCATTTTCTTTGCTACGACGCTGGACAGGACACGTTTAAAAAATAAATAAATATACAGCTGCTTTGATAGGTTTTCTATTATGTGTCGACACACCACTGGTTCATTACTTGAGTTAGGAGCATTTTTCATGCCTTAACGAGTCATAGGTCAGAGTCAAAGCAACTTTAATTTGTCAGATTTTCTCAGTGAGGCATAGAGGTGTTGAATTTAATTGTTTCTACGATGCATCACGATGCGGACGTGGACCATTCTGAATCAATGCAGCAACAAAACATAATTGGTTATAAGTCATGTAATGTATATATTCTGCCGCAGCTTGTGTGTGTGATCTAGCCTTCTGCAACAGCTCGGCGGATAGATAAGAAAGATCAGAGTATGAATTTGTTTTGAAACCTTCACGTCACTCACTGAGCAAACATACAGAAAAATATCAGTATTTCACTGAAAATGCATTCATTGTCTTGGTGAAATCAAGTAACTTTCCACTTCAAACCGATAAGTTAGCTTAAGGCTAACATCAATGGAAAATACTAATGGCAAGCTAGCATGCACAAACAGACTAAAGTGATTTAAACTACTTTGTCCATTAACAAATGATTACCTCAATAATATTTTCTGTGTTCAGTTACAAATTGACTAGAATACTTACAATCAAATGTTTTCCAGCCACAAAGAAAAACATCTTCTTAACTTTCATATTCTGTCTGAACTGACTACAGAAAGACTAAAGGGACAAAATACACTGCTGCACTGCAAGAAATCCCGCCACTAGAGGGCCACTCATTTTGATAACAGAATGTTACATTATAGTAAAATTTCTAATAAAGTTGAAAATAACATCATTTACATGTTTATGATGTTTGTCAATATCAGAACATTCAGATTGACTGCTGGAATAATTGCAACACATAGTGATGCATCAAGATAATCATAATAGAACTGATCGTGAAACCAGTGAAGATGCACAGCCCTAGTGAGGCACCCCTAAAGATGGCTAATTCAACATCCATCTTCATCCTGTCTCTTCTCTGAGATCTCTCCAGTCAGTAAAAGTCAGACTGAAGTTGACACTTGTCTCTGAAAATGTCCTCTTGTGTTTCTTTTCAGGCTCAACATAAAGATTCACCTTTTAAACTTAGCATAAAAAGTGAGTAAATGAGTGTTTCATGGATTAATTCCTTGTTGTGACGATGCTTCTTGGAAATACATCTTCTATCACTATAAAATCGGTTTCTTTTTTTAACGGAGCCACATTTAGAAGGTAAATGCATTCATGTGATGCACAGCAGACTTTAGTGTGTAGGTTTCACCCATGAAAAAACTTACAAATCTTCTCTGCCAGTGCCAGACAGCTGATTCTGCTCTATGTTCATTCATTGTGAATGTGATTCAACTAGTGCAACAACCATAACAAAACCAGATGTTTGAATAATTCAACATAAATGAAATTACATTTCACTTTAACTTAATAAACAACAACTTAAAAAGAAGAACGTGTTCTTGAATAAACATCCAGATATATCGTCTATTTATCCACTCCTCTACCTCAACTCCATCTATTTGCTCATCCATCGATCCCGTCAGTTCTTCCCTCCATCACTTCACACCCACCATCTTCACCCGTCTTTCCTCCATCCATCAGCCTCTTTTGTAACGTTAATGACCCTCTCCCCCTCGTTTCCCATGTCTGTCTGCTGCGTTCTGTGTGTGTGTGTGTCTGTGTGGTCTGAGTAATGGCTGGTGTGTGTGTCAGGGCATGACAAGGCCTCTAAAGATGGGAGGCGAAGTTAAAAGAAAGAGCAAGTTAAGACGAATGGAGACAGGGCACAGAGCATGCTCAGACTGTGTCAGTGTGGGGTGGGGGTTGGAGGAAGGGTCAGTCCAATTTACAGCTCATTGAATAGAAACAAGCTTTCTCTGACAGATGGGTTGGGGTGTCATCAGGATGTGTGTGAACGAAGCTGCAGCTAACATCTGACAGCAGCTGTCCACAAACTGAACAGCTTTTCAACATTGATGCAGATTCATCGAGACAATTTGATTAATCGAATTCTTCTTCACATGTTGAAAAGAAAAGAAAACTCAGAAATAAAGACATGGTGGTGTGGTGGGTAGCACTGCAGCCTCACAGCAAGAAGGTTCCTGGTTCAAGCCTCAGCTGGGGGCTGGTGACCTTTCAGTGTGGAGTTTGCATGTTCTCTTCATGTATGTGTGGGTTACTCTGGCTTCCTCCCACCATCCAAAGACATGCATTTTAGGTTAACTGGTCACTCTAAATCCTCCCTGAGAGTGTGTGTGAATGGTTGTCTTTCTGTGTTGGCCCTGCGATGGACTGGTGACCTGTCCAGTGTGTACCCTGCCTCTCACCTGCTAAAATGCTGGGATGGGCTCCAGCTTCCGCATTCATACGTACCACTTTGTCCATAATGGACAAAGTGGTACGTATGAATGCAGACATAAATATGAAATAGTCCCGGAAAAATTGGTGGAGTGAATTTTATCCTACTATAATGTTCCTATTCCTTTTCCCTACACTTCTAACATTGAGGATAACAGTGATGAAGAGTTTCAGGGGTTATTTTGTCTCATTCTTCCTGAAAATGCATGCTTTGGTGTCCAGTAGTATGAGGTTGTGGTAGTTTCAGGTCAGGAATGCAGGTAGGGTAGTCCAGTACCCCAACCCTCGTCTTCCTCAGCCAAGCTGCTGTAATGTAGCAGAACATGGTTCTTCATCACCTTGTTGAAAACTACATGGACGTCCCTGAAAAAGATGAAGGCAGCAGATGCTGATGTTAAAATCTCAATGAACATTGTTGCTGCAGAATAATAATCCAACCCCATACCTTTACAGAATCCTGATCACACATCAAGCAATCACAGAACCCTGATCACACCCCATACCATCACAGAACCCCGATCCGACCCCAGACCATCACATGATCCTTACTCATACATCACTGAACTGGAAAACTGCTTCTGAAATGGCAAAAATGCAATACCAACTGTAGAGAATAAAATCAAGGAAATGATGTGAAATATTAGACATTTGTGCACAATCCACTATTACCTTTCACACCACATGTTAGATATTACAGCTATTTGCAAAATTGAATAAAGAGGCACATTCAATATTAATACGCCTAAGAGTGCACACACAAACAACATGAACCAGTCAGTAAAAGAACATGTGAAAAGTAGCTTCAGTCATTTATTCTAAGACCCAGCAGAGCGGGTTGCAGACTGGAGGGTGGAGGTCTAAAAGTGATGCAATGCCTATGAAACACACAACAGGTGGATTTCCTTTTATTTATTTATTCTTACACAATGCTTTCTTATTTCTGTCAATTTCTGTCCAGACAGAAACTAAAGCAATCAAACGGTCATAAATAACCTTCAGAGTATTTCTTCACTATGATAATCATCCAGGAATAGTTATGAGTTTATATATGAACACCCAGCAAAGAGGAGCTGCTCACCAACATTTTAGCCACATGTGAAGGCAAATGTGAATAAAAGCAGACCTTAACTAAAACAGCAACATATTGGATCAGTTCTGGTGGCTCTAATTTGGCCAAATCTTTTCTATTTGGACTATTAGCTGTTGAAACGCTTTTGAGATTCAGGGCCTAAATCAGAGGAGGAGCAGCATCAGGACGTCATTTTTGGAGGCTTTAGGCCAAATCTGCTCCGGATGAATACTTTGAAAAATGTCATTAACTTTGATGACGCTGTGTCTGCAAATGAAAACTGGCACCAGAGGACAGTTTATGCTGACTAAAGGAGGGATTGTGGCAGATATATTTGAGGATGTTCATGAATAAAGAAGAGTATTTGAGTGTTTCTACCATCTACTGTGTTTACTGTACTTAATTTCCATGCAAATGACCACACGCTGCAGCAAAATCAGACTGCAGAGGCTCTTTAAAATGACTTTAGTCCTATTTTATTCTTAACAGACAGTTAAGATACTGGTGGGATGTGACCATTTACACACAGTCAAGCATCTAATTTATGATGATATACACCACTTGACCCTGCAGCTTTTTAATGATTTGTTTTCATCATCATTACTGTAATTATCTGAAAAACTCTTTCACCATCTGCACTTACCAGACATCAACAGGACTTCATGGAGAAGCTCATCTTTTAATCCAATTCATGTTCTCTCTCATCCAGCTTTTTCACTGCTGCACCTCAATGAATTTGTGTTATGCTGTTATTTTCATTGCATTTACACAATTAAAAAACAGCCCATGGTCAAAGCTCTTGAAGCAAATGCAAGGATAAAAACAGAAATAAAAAAAAAAGATAACACACAGAATCAGTGTGACAAACTGTGTACACTCCAGAAACCAGCAGCTTGTAGAAGCTCCTCCAACAGCAAGAAGATGCAGCAACGGTTTTCTCCCATGATTGTAGAGCAATTCTGCTGCACTCTTCTTTCCAACGTTCCTTGCATTCATTGAGGTTTGCAGCACTGGTTTCTGCAACTCTCTGAAGGTCCACAGCATTTAAACCAGGTTGATATCTGGACTTTGACTGGATTATGTCAGCAACTTGATTCTTTTCTTTTCCAGCCATTCTTTTGCAGATCTACTGCTGTGTTTAGGATCATTGTCCTGCTGCACGAGACAGTTTCAGCCAAGCTTTAGCAGCCAGACAGATGGACTCACATCTGACTCTAGAATACTTTGGTACCCAGAGGAGTTCATGGTCCACTCAATGAATGCAAGGTGTTGAGGTTCTGTAGCTGCAGAAGAAGCCCAGATCATCATTCCTCTGCCACTGTGCTGACAACTGCTGTGAGGTGTTTGTGCTGATGTGCTGTTTGAGGTTTTTTCTGCATTCGGACCAAACACCTCCACTTCGGTCTGTCTAAAGAACGTCTTGTGGTTTGTTCAGATGCAGCTTTGCCAATCTAAGCTGTGCTGCCATGTTATTTTAGAGAAAAGAGACCTTTTCCTGCAACGCTTCCAAACAACACATCTTTTTCTAACTGGATTGTCATAAACTTTACCATTTAACATGCTAACTGAGACCTGGAGAGTCTGAGATGTAGATTTTATTTTATTTTATTTTATTTTATTTTATTTATTTATTTAGTTATTTATTTTATTTATTTATTTATTTTATTTTTCTGTAGTTTTTCTGGGTATTAGATGTCTGATCTGGGACTGAACTTACTGGGAAGTCCACTCCTGGGATGACTGGATGATGGTTTTCCATGTGTAAATAATCTTTCTATTTGTAGGATAATGAACTCAGGATATTTGGGAAATGACCTTATAACTCTCCCTGGATTGGTGGGCAGCAACAACTGCTTCTGTAAGTTAATTCCTGATGTCTTTCCTCCTTTGCAACATGTTAACACACACCTGACTGCTGCTAAGTAGAAAACTGAAAGAAACTTTTGTTTTTACGGAAGAGCTAACGCTGACAATCATCGTCATCAATTTATTTATTAAGCACTTTAACAACAGCTGCAGCTGCACAAAGAGCTGAACAACTGAGAAACGTAAAATAATCAGGCGTGGCAGGTTTATTTGTTTATCTCTACAATATATTTGTATAGTTACACACAATATATACAGTGAGGTACATTTCAAACAACCAGATGTCTGCAGGATTTACACAGTAATCATTTTCTTTATCCTCATCATCACAGTAATTATCATCATCATCACCATCATCATCACCGTCAACTTGCATGAACATACAAGAAAATATATTTAAAAAGAAAAACTATGATTAAAAGCAGTTTAACAGAACTCAGGTTTAGATCCAACTTCAGGTTTTCCAGGACTCTCCGGGTTTGGATCAGACTTTAAATTTATCAGGACTGTGGCGTGGGCATCTATGACATCTGTGAAGCTCCATCAATGCTGAAAAGTACAGGGAGGTTTTAGAGCAACATCTGCTCCATCCAGACAACGTCTCTTTCAGGGAAGGCCTTGCAGATTTCAGCAAGACGATGCTGAACCACATCCTGCATCCATCACAACAGCATGGCTTCACAGGAGAAGAGTCCGGCTGCTGAACTGGCCTGCCTGCAGTCCAGACCTTTCACCAATACACAACATTTGGAAGCAAAGATCCGACAACCAAGCCTCATTTACAAAAACTGGCGTATACCAAATATAGTCAGCTTTTTGGGATTTATAAAAACCAAACTTGGCGGGAGAATGTTCCTACCTCCATGCCAACTCTGACCATGGCGTACGCACAAAATCTGGGAAAACAGGAAACTGCAAGACCAACAGTACAGAATAAAATCAAAGAAATGATGATGTGGAGAGTCTGCTGCCAACATAAAAAAAATGCGAAAAGTGAGCTTTGGTCATTTATTCTGAGATCCAGCATAGTGGGACAGACTGGAGCGTCTAGAAGTGATGCAGCACTTATGAAACACTCAAGAGGTGGATTTCCTTTATTTATTTATGTATTCTTACACAATCCTTTTGTAATTGTTATCCCAATTTCCGTCAAGACAGTCTCCATTTCCCACAACTCCTTGGCCTCATTGTTAATAGCGGTGATGGTTTCCCTCTGCACCTGCAGGACTTCCTCTGAAGATACAGCTGCTACGGTGCTGTGTGGAGTATCTAGCCTCACCCTCTCCTGCAGCACCGTCAACCTACCTGAACACCCAGGAACTATAAAGAAACATTATTTAACACTAAATAAACTGCTACCAATCTCAGATGTTTAAACATAAAATAAATAATACACAAGAAAATAAATATGTACAATGTTTATTTTATACATTAAAACAAATAACTACATTACCAGCATCATTACTGTCATTTAGCAGACGCTTTTCTCCAAAACAGTTTACTGTGGGCTGCAGCGTCTTGCCTAAGGAGCCAACTGGAAGGTGTTACTGTTCACCTCTGTGGGATTCGAACTTCGATCTCCCGCATAGCAGTCGGATGCTCTACCGACTGAGATATCCAGCCACACGCTCTGATTCTCCTGGCGTGTCTTCCCTTCTGCCACTGCAATGACAACATCTGCCACCTGCTGCCACTATTCTGCCCTTCTGACACAAATAATGTCCACCATGCCTTGCCTACCAATTAAACATGTTTATGTTTTTCAGTGTGGTCCTTTAGGATCTCTGCCTCCCCCGCCGTAAAATTCCACCTTTTCCCTCCTGAGCTATCATGGAAAATGATGCAATGAATATTTTATTATAGGCGTTGACCTGACCATTTATAACCACCATGTGGGCGTGGGAAGGCGTTCCCTCACGTGCGCCTGCTTTTGAGTTGATTTTGATTTATAAAAGGAAAAGGCGTGGGACGTGTGTGTGCACGCTTTTATAAATCTGAAAGTTTTTGTGCGCCACATTTCCTTTTGTGGCGCAGATGTCACCTGTAGTTTGCTTTGTTACGCACAGTTTTATAAATGAGGCCCCTGGTCTCCTCACGTCCCAGACGTTTCCCGACATTAGTTAAAAGAAGAGGGGATGCTACACAATGCTAAACATCACCCTGGAACTATGTTTTACAGACATATTGCTGCCATCATTTACAATCAGCTCATATCTTCCACGAAATGGTAAAATGTTTTAGTTTCAACATCTGATATGTTGTTTATGTTCTACTTGGATTAAAATATGAATTGATGACTTTTATAATTCATTGCATTCTGTTTTTATTTACATTTTACACAGAGTTCCAACTTTTTGGGATTTGGAGTGCAAATCAATATTTAATTTTATAGCACTTTTCATTCACTGAGCATCTCAAAGAACAAGTTAAATCTGTATTTATTCATTCTTGATCCAATAAAATATTCCACAAACAAAAGTTTCTCATCTGTTCTGTGCAGGTGTTTGTTGGAAAAAACTCCTTTTTACTCACATGATGACAGGATTTTTAGACTTTCCTCTCCTGAGGTACATCATTCCTGTTTGTTGGTGATATCACTTCCTGTAAAAACCCAGCATTCTTGGTTTCAGATGACTGTGAGGCTGCAGCGGCCTCAGTCAGTGTAGTTTTCTGTCTATCTTGTGTGTGTGCATTGGCTGAGGTCCTCTATTAATCCTGTTCAGTCTGACATTAAGTGTTGTTCAGGTTGAGAAATGAATTACCCTGCAGGGCGGGTAGCACACTCATTCATCACCATCACACACACACACAGAGACACACACACAGTGTTCAGATGTCTATCTGCAGTATTTTCCTGTTATTGTGTTGCAGCAGCAGTAGCCGGTCTGCACTAAGATGACTTCTCAGCACCACTTCTCATTCTGAGCTGAGCTGTACAACACTCTAGGTGAATCAATCTTATTAGTGGCAGCATTTCAGTTTTATGAATTTCAGACTCAGGAAGTGCAGCGGCATGGCTTTTCTCCACCAACACACATATGCAGGGAACAAATACAGTCAGACATTTATTTATTTATTATTTATTATTTTTTTTTATATCTAAAGTTAACTGAACATAAATATGAACAAATTTAACAGGGATGGCAAACAAAAGAAAAAAAAATACTTGTATTCATGTGATGTAAAATCTGCCTCATTGTAAAACCAAAGTGTGTTTGTCTGTAGCAAATGTGTTACTTCAGAATTCCTTGTAAAATCATATATTTCTTTTTACTTGCGCTTATGTTTTAACTTCATTCACCAGAATGTCCTAGCAATTTTTCTGATAAAGACTGGACTTCCACGTAGAATCTAGACCAGAAGTCTCCAACCTTCATAGTCCAAAGAGCCATTTTTCCCTCAGCCCAGCTAAATAAAACTCGTTTGGAGCCGCAAATTTTACAAGACTTTTGAAGAAAGACACCATATAAATATCTATATTCTATAGTAGTGATAAATATCTACTACAGGAAATTTGTCATTGTATAGGTTTTCAAATAAAGTAAAACATAATGTTTTTGCAAAAAGAGGATAGACAGGCTTTCTTACATAGTTTTCAACCTAATGACAAGAGAAAGAATATTGCTGGTACTTTTAGTGTCATTATGTTGTGGAAATTCACTGCAATTATTCCATGAAAAAAACTTAAAAATTGTTAAAAACCTGCATTTGTTGTTATATATTTATTAAAAAACATTAGTTAGTTTTTTGCCGTTTTTTAGCCATGTATTAAGAGCCATTGTGGGAGGTCCAGAGAGCCACTTGCGGCTCTAGAGCCACAGGTTGCAGACCCCTGAACTAGACCATGATAGAATGAAACGGCAGGTCCTGGTTTGTTTGCACCAAACACACGTAGCAACAACACTATAAAAACACCAAAATACTTCCAGGTACAGAAGCAATGCAGGATTTGTCATGAAGGGCCTTAGAGGACATTCACACCAGGATAGTCTCAGTTCAATTGGAGATGTTGCGAAATGTCACACCTTCCTTTGGTTTGTTTTGCTTTCACAGTGCAACTCTCACACTGGGCAATGTCACGCAGTTACAACCATTGCTCACTAGGGTCGATATTCTCCAAAATGAGCACTGAACAAGAAGATACGAAGTAGGAGGAAGAAGAAAATGTGGCTCACTGATTGGCACTCTATGGTGGTGTGGCCCTGCTCTGCCTCTCACCGGGCAGGCGCATCGCTGTCCTGCCTCTGTGCTCTGTGGCTGCAGGTTGCCTGGTGATGAGACCCTCTCGGTCAGCTTCTGATCCTCGGGGGGGGGGGGTGCGATTGCATTTGCATGATCACTCAACACAACTTACAACACACACAGGTTTCATTGCAGTTGTTGAGGTTGTTATCTACCTCTTGTTTCACTCTCCTTTTTCTATCTTTTCTCTTCCATTCTCTCCTCTGGCCACCTTCTTCCTCCTGTTGTTACTCCGGTCCAGTCCAGCAATTATGAGTAAAACTGGCTAGAAACATATTTAAAAGAAAAATATAAATAAATAATAAAGAATAGCAGTTAAGTTTAACGGGGAGCTGCTCAGATTCAGCAAAGTTTATCGGATGTCATGTCACAGTTCAGATAAACAATGACCCAAAACAACCCAGGAGTTTTAATTCAAATAAGTGGAAAATTCTGCCGTGGCCGTAGTCATTCATCAGATCTCAGCCCTACTGACCAGAGGGGGGGTGGGCAGAAAGACCCACAAACAAGCAACAGCTGCACAAAGGTCGAGCAACGGATCACAAAGGAGGAAAGCCAGTGTCTGGTGATGTTCATTGGTTCCAGACTTCAGGCAGTCATTGTCAGCAAATGATTCTCAACAAAGTATTAAAAATAAACATTTTATTTACAGAAACATTGATTGTCCAATTGCTTTTGAGCCCCTGAAGTAAGGAGACTTTGTATTAACAAAATGGCTGCAATTTCTAAATGCTTAATAGAATATTTTTGTTCAACCCCTGAATTAGAGCTGAAAGTCTGCCCTTCATTCACATCTCGGTTGTTTTATTTCAGGCCGTGTGGTGGCATGCAGAGCCCGAATCATGAAAATGGTACTGCCCAAATATTTCTGGGCCTAATTGGACTAATGTCGATGGATTCCTGAGTCCTAGCGTCCTCATACGAGGACATCACATATTTGGCTGTCTGCACATTAACACTAAATTCTACGGAACTGGAACAGGAACACTCACACTGACATTTGGTGGTGTCAGAAGAGATTTTGTCTTCCTAACCCTGAAAAGTTAGTAGAAACTTCTAATACAAGTCAAACCAAAGCTCAAGTCGCAGGAAGTTAATTGGATTATAACTGGACTGCAATGAATTGGATTGAATTGGACTGTAAAAATACCTTGAGATGAATTAACTGTATAAATAAAGTCAAATTTAATAGAATCTTTGCAACACAAAAAGCTTTAACACAAAGAAAAGAATAAAACTAAAAATTATAAAACAGCCTCTTTGAATTTATAACTCAGAGCTTTAATAATTTTATGGTTATTGTTCCGAAGGAAAAATCAGAAAAGACACAATATGTTTTGTTTTTCCACTGCAGTAAATGTGACAATTAATCATGATTTGCATTTTAGCCGCCATCATGCAGCCTTAAATGGAGGTAATTAACATCACAACAACATGATTGATTAGAAGCAAATCTGGAAGAGTGAGTTTGTGCTTAAAGCTGAGCTGAGGAAGCAGCTTTGCAGTCAGTTAATTAGCTGCTCTCTGGAAGGAATCAGAGCACGATAATCTAAAAACTAATGCAGTCAATTACTCAACTTATGGAGAATAAAGACAAAGTTAAATTTGCTGTGTGTTTACTTTAAAAAGTTTTCCTTTCAGTTCAGTTTAAAAAGGTTATTTTCCATTTGTGAACCAGCATCTGTAAGCTGGTCACTCCTGGATCAGAATCATTATTTAATAGTCTCATCTCTGCAGGACTGAAAACAGAGAAGTAGCCATCAAACGTCCAATCCTCCTGTCAAGATATCTCTTCAGCCTGCAGGGTGAGCGCTGTACCTGCCAGCAGTACAAACACCACAAAACTCTGCTTATAAACCTGATTCAGGAGCTTGGCGGACTGAAGCAGACAGCAGGTATTTTAAGACACTCTGCAGAGCTGTTGGAGTCCACAGCGCAGGCTCATTTGTCTTGGTGTCGATGGTATTGACAGCATCAGGGCCTTTTGGGAGCCTAAAGAGAAAATCAACACTCCACAGTAAACAGGATTTATGTCCAAACTGTTTTCTAACTAAAATGAAAAGCTGCATTATTGAATGTGGACCTGGTCTGTGATTTATTCTAAGTTCGCTCTCACTCGGGACCCATTAGCACCCCACCCCCCACCTTCATTTTACAACATTTAAACTATGAATTTTTAATGTTTTGGGGGTTTATTTTGTATTATTAGCTTCTTATTGTTAGCTGCTGAACTGTGTCTGAGTTCCAGTCCGGGTTATTAACATCATGAGGTCACATGTGTGCCATTGACCCACCCAGAGATCATGTGGGTCTTTGAGCTGTTTATCCAACCAGACCCTCATCTGTTTAGGTGACATGAAATATTGTTTCATGTTTGAATATTGGTGAAAAGCATCTGAGGACGGATCACCACAGGTTTAAGGATGGTTTTTCAAGCAGTTATTCACTCTTGTGTATGTACTCCCTGGTTTGCTTTGCTCTCTTGCTGATTGACTTTGTTTCTCTGCAGTCAGGTTTCCATTAAAAGTGAAGCTAGTTTGAAGGCAGATTTATACAAATGTCAGTTAAACAGAAATGTTGCTGCTGGTTGTAGAAGTACAACCTCAAATCCCAAAAATTTCCCAGTAGAACATAAACATATTTTTGTTTTTTCCATTTCATTGAAAATATGAGCTGAGTGAATCTGATGGCAGCAACACGTCTGTATAAAGTAGTTTCATGGCAGTATCCACCACCGAGGGTAGTGGTTATTTCACTTCATGGGGTCACAAAGGGAAATATCTCAGACTCACCCGTTTGAGCACACATTCACTAAAAATTGGAGCAAGTGAGAGAGGAGACGTAATTTTCTCATTTTTGGGCCTCATACATAGGTTATGACTGTTAGAAAACCTTTAGAAAGTACATTTTGCATAATATGGGACCTTTAACATCTGTCTGGAAATATCTGGGAAGTAAGGAAAATTTTTGCTGGAGTTTTAGTCCCATTCTGGTCTGATGGAGGATTCTAGCTGCTCTACAGTCCTGGATCTTAGTTGCTGGATTTCTGCTTCCATGATGCTCCAGATGTTGTGTATTGGTGAAAGGTCTGGACTGCAGGCAGGCCAGTTCAGCAGCCAGACTCTTCTCCTGTAAAGCCATGCTGCTGTGATGGCTCCATGTACTTCATTAAATCAGAAAAATTATCACTTGAAAAACAAAGTGATCATATTTGATCATTAGTACGGTGTACATTTTAGGACATCCTCGGAGTCAGAGTCAGGTGTCAGGTGTCAGAACAAAAGTCATCACGTATCAGGAAAAAGTTGTCGGAGTCGGAGTCAGAAAAAAAGCCGTCACAAAAAACGTTGTCAGAGTCGAAGTGTGTCTCAAATCGCGCACTTCTATACTTCAAACACTACATTTAAGTACTTAGTGCGCTGACACAAAAATTTCAGTCATCTTGCTGACGTAGCGGAAGGGGAGGGACTTTCAACCAGTTTTTCAAAGCTGAATAATGGCAACTACCGACTCAGCTGAACCGATGCAGGCGATGGCTATTTTCCACTGTTGTAAGTATGAAGGTATTTAATCACAATTCTAATATAAACTGCAGCTTCTTATCTCTTCTATCCCTGATGACAGTTATGGATCTGATCATTTGTTGGAGGCTGCAGTAGAGTTAGCAACGTAAATGTTAGCAGTTTTAGAGCCGATTTCGCGGATGTAGATGAGCTATAAGTGTTAAAAATGATTAATACTATAGGTTCCGTATGTTTATTCATGATTGTTGAACCTCCAGATTAAGCACTGCGGGGTCTCTGGCGTAAACGAAATGGTCTCTGATCTGAAAACTGATCTGGAAACTATGCTGGTTAGAGAACCGGCCTGTTTCCATTGTACCGCTGACGAAACCGTAGCTGATTGTACATCACTTTAAATAATAGTCTGCAAAGTACCCATAAAGTACATATATATATATAATAATGTTTGCTTTATATAAACTGCCATTGTGTGTTCACCGTAGAACACTGTGGCATCAAACTACCGAACCAGCAGTGGCACTGAGGCATTTACCACCTGCGGGCTAGGACGCTGCTGTGGAGAAGAGGAGGCAGCAAGAGAGAAATGTTTTAATAAAATTAAATTAAAATTAAATAAAATGTTTTCTGCATCCCTGTTTTAGCGTCTTCATTACTGCATTTCATATTTTAAATGATGATTTCTAGTAGAATCGGTTTTCTGTTGCAGACGTGAATCAGTGTAAACACCAAAGAAAAACAGATGTTTAATGTAAAGTACTTTAATTCAGTGAAGATATCTTTGCTTATTTAAAAGCTGTTTTATTAGTTTTTTAAATTGCTAACTTATACTAACAAGTATGAGGGAGACATGCAAAGACACATGAACGTGTGCTGATGGTTTCTATTGTTATCTACTGAGATAGATTAATACAGTGGAGGCCACGGTTCTTTGTTTCACTAATGAGGCTCTTTAAAAACCATTTAATAGCATAAAGTATGATGACATGCAAACACGTATGTTAACGTGATTGTAGATTTTGGAAGAACTTGGACGGATTGTCCTAAAAAAAGTATATTAACGGAGCGGCGTTGCTATTAGGCAGCATGTAGGAGGTCATATACCTTAAAATAATTAAGCATACGTTCTAATTCATGTGCAGCCCGAGGAGGATCCTGCGTTGGATGCGACAAAGTTTACAGGTGGGGTTAAATAAGGAGGAAACAAAGTAAAATCAAAAGTTGGAAATTCATTCTGTAAATCAAGAACCACCGTCAAAAGCTGGTACGTCACTACCGGTAAGTGCAAAACGTTGGTGCTCAATTTGGATCAGCACTTACCCACGATGTAAGTACGCGGTTTGAGACACACTTCGACTCTGACTACTTTTTTTCTGATGACTTTTTTTCTGACTCAGAAAATATATCACAATCTTGCCAAATACTTAAGGGATATTTCACAATGATTTATTAAGAAATATAACCCACTTGCAGAAGTTTTAGTTTTAGTATAATGTTTATTAAAACTTAGCTTTATTATTTTTAACATTATTTTATTATGTTTTATTTATGATACCATTATTATCAGTACTTTCCAAGTATACAGTTTATTATCGTTCATGATTATGGTTATAGTAATATTACATATTAAACATTATAATATCAATATGAATATATTTATTTACCATTTCTTTTGCAGATCTCGATTAAATTATTCTATGGAAACATGACGAAGGTTGCTGTTGTTCCAGCCAATCCAACCATTAGTGACGATGATGAAAAGGAAGAAGATGATTTAGAAATGGATCCTGCCGACACATGTTTCTATTAATGTTTTATAATATTTTATATTTTAAGTATTTTCTAGGTATTTAAATGGTTTTATATTATGTACTGGGTTGTTATTAAATGTTTTAGGGTGTTTTAAACTAATGTTTATTAAACTTGTTTATGTTTTTCAACCTTTTGTACCATATACACTTTTTACATTTTTCTTTACCTGAACAGGGCAAGTGACTATTTTTCATACTTTGTTTCTTTTCATTTTCAGCATGAAATTTTTTAATTTCAGAGTATTTCAATGAGTGCCGTATAAATGGTTAAGAGTTTTCACTCCTACGGATGAATGAAAGGTAAATCTTTAGTAAAGTTTTCTTTTACAATGTCTTTTTCTCCTTTCAGTTCACTAATCTAGGCACACATGAAAAACAGAGACGGAAACTTTTTTTCCTGGTGGGTATGTGATCTTGGCTCATTCCCAGTTTTCATATTGATGAACACTTTCCCGTTTTGCTTGCTGCTGAACTTTTGACCCTCAGCCTGTTTTTGGATTTTGTGCCTCAGACTGGTTATCTCTGGTTTGACAAACAAATATTGTCATCTGGATTTTACCTGTTTTTTATTTGAGCCCTCTATCCTGTCATCCTTTCACAGATGGCTTCTTTCCTTATTCCCCTAAACACTTTGTCTTCTCTGTCCAGAATGTGAACATCACTGACTGGTATTACACCACATTCTCACTTCCCACTCAACACATCTTGACAGCTAATCAGAAACGCTTGGCATCAGTTTTTCAGCAGCAGTAGCTCTCCTTTAGTGCCAATTCTTTTTACAAGCAGGTACTTTGATGGCAGTGTGATCATGGCCAAATGTTCCTGCTGCTGAAATCTGTGTTGCATGAGGAAGATATTAGACATGCTTCTACCATCAGGCCACATGGAGCTAACTTCAACCAGTTTTATTTCTACTCTGGGGTTTGAAGCTCTGAGCCAAAACACTTTAAACTGAGGTTCTGCTGCATTACCTGAAAACCTGCTTACAAGATACTGCATTGTTTTGAAAGTCACTCAACCTGTGTAAGCTACACACACCACAGCAGCGGTAAATAACTGCAGAATGACTAAATGTGTTCACATTCTGCACCAATCAGGGCAGAAAGAGAGAATCCCAGTCAAACATGTTGTTGTAAAAAAAAAATCCCTATTTTGATCCTATTCCATGTTTACAATCTCTGCCAGAGCGCTTCTCCATCCTTCCTCTGCGTAAAAATATTTGTAGATTTCGTAATGACAGCACTGATTTGGCTCCGTCTGTGTAAAACCGAGCAGATTCTTTGGAAGCAGAGCTGAACCAGTTAAGCACTGGCTCTATCACCAGCACCTTACTGGCACCAGTTCATCTGTGGTCAAAAAGGGGCTTAAGAGTAGGACTGGTAGCCTAGTGGTTAGAGAGGCAGGCTTGGATCTGAAGAACCGGGACTGGCTATAAACATGAACCACTGTGGGCCCCTGAGCAAGGCCCATACCCCCCACCTGCTCCCCCTGGCAGCCCACTGTCCTAGTCTATTTAGGATGGGTGAAATACAGAGAAGGAATTTCCTCTTTATGCATTGATTATGATTAATTATTTACAAAAAAATTAATGCATTTAATCGCAGCTTGCTTTCCAAACAATGCGGAGCGTTTGTCAGTGCCCGACTTATTTGCCATTTAAAGACATCGCCACCACCGAGCCAACTGTGGCTCCAGAGCTGCAGGTTGCAGGCCCCTGATTTAGTGTTTGTAAACCAAAATTTACATTTTCTTCATATATGAAGAAATAAAGACCTTCTGGACGGACACGGGGGCATCTAGAGGCAAGATGGAAAAGATGAGCTTCATGACTCTATGGATGGATTTGAGAATAAAAAGAACATTTATGGAACAACACATGGGCATCGCCCCCGTGGAGGATGATGGTGTTTTAACACCTACTTTTTTCATGTTGAGAGAGTTCCACACCCACATTATTTTTCTGTATTTGTTTTTTTTATTATTATTATTTAATTATTTATTTATTTATTTGGGGTTTTTCCTGCATTGTGCACAAATGTGGCTGATCTCATGGGTTGCTGGTTTTCTCTGTGTGTGCGCCTCCTCTCCGTCTCCTGCTCTTTCGTGAATCATAACGGCTGACTTTGTTTATCGTTCAGGTGAGAAGGAGGAATCTAGTGGTTCATTGTTCATACCAGCACATATTTACCCAAAAGTATTGTTTTGGCTGGACCCTTCTCATACACAGTAGCTGACAGCTGGTAGAAAAGATTTATACTATAAGTATGCTGGGCCGGGTCTAGAAAAGTTTGGAAGGGGGACCAGGCAAGAGCACTGACCAGGAAAACGGGGACCTTTTCTGGGCCTAACTGTAAATAGAGCTCATTTGTGTAAATACACAAATAAAACCTTTGTGTTTTTAGCCAGATTTTTTACATCAACATCAGCTGTTTAGCTTCATTTGTCAACACCTGGTGGTTTAATGACAGATATTATCACTATGTGATGATGAATAGATGGTGATATGATGCTGTATGAATTCTGTATTGTGATCTAGAACACCATAGAGATGATGCAGAACAACATATAGAAGTACATTACATGCTGCATTTACTGACCCTTGGACATCTGATGTTTACTCAAGGGAAGGTCAGTTAACATTAAATATTTGTAACATCAGCTTGCAGTAAAAACTTGGAAATTTCAGGCATAGTGGCGAGTGGCGATTAATCATGATAAATTAATTTGTCAGTTGTGATTAACCTGATTAAAAATTTTAATCGCTTGACGGCCCTATATATATATATATATATGTATATTTATATATATATATAAATCTGTGTGTGTGTGTGTGTGTGAGTAATTAGAGGTCGTGTGCTGGTTTTTTCTGCATGTGTGTGTGTGTGTGTGTTCTTGCTGACTGCTTACTGTGTTTCGTCGTTCAGTTGCAGAGAAGCTGACTGTACAGAAAACACACTGCTGAGTAAATAACTGGATGCCCATCACTGATTTAATGTCCATTTTTCTTTCTGTAAATGTCCAGAGGCTGCAGCAGCTGGACAACTGCTCTACCAGACGCTTTACTGCTCAGAGACCCTGGAGGGAGAAGCGTGCATGTGTTAGTGCATGTGTTTGCGTGTGTGTTTAGTCAGGTGGGCATGTTTCTGAGTTGTGCTGGGTTTGTGCTGTCCTGTTGGATCCAGCCATTCACACACAGCTCTATGATGTATGTGGCTCTGCAGGTCAAGCGCAGAACAAAGTGTTTGGGATGTTGCTTTTAAAATTTGCTCGACATGCAGCAGTCTGAGCTTCCTACATGATCTGACAGTATCAGTTTGTTAAGCTGGGTGGGGTTCTGGTCCAAAATAATAATCAGAACAAGATTTAGGGCTTTTATAACGTGCTAATCACTGGGAAGAATAAACCATCAGATGAAAAACACAGCCGACTATAAACATGACCAAGGACTGTGTCTCTGTGCTTTCAGGACTCTTCCCGTTGAAACAGAGACTACTGACTCTGTTCAGAGTGTGATGCTAATGGCTGAAATATTTTGAAGCTGTGAAAACACACCAGGCTCTCAGCTCTGTCAAGGACATGAAACAGCAACTTGTTTAGAAGAAGGTACAGAGTTTCTGTTGGAGCTTACTTTCACCCTGAAGAAAACAGGTCCAAAATTATTATTATTATTACTATTATTATTAATAGTAATAATAATAATAATAATAATTTTTCTATTAATAATAATTATTAATCTGTTTCTTCAATCTTTTGCCCTCTTGAGCCATCAAGGAAACTATATCGATGAATATTTATCATGAGCATTCACCTGACCTTTTATAGCCACCATAAGGGCGGGGCCGGGCGGGGCCGGGCGCTCCCTTGAGTGCGCCATCTTTAGAGTCGATTCCAATTTATATACAGAAACAGGAGTGGGATGTGCCTGCACACTCTTTTATAAATCTGGAAGTTTTTGTGCTCCGCATTTCCTGTTTTCCCTATGGACCAACCTGTAGTCATCTTTGTTATGCACAATTTAATAAATGAGGCCCGTGGACCTGCTTCTGATGAGACAACTGATGTTCTCCTGTAGGAATCTCCTCCCTGATCTGCATCAGGACATCAGTCAACCCCTGGACAGGCTGTGGTGCAACGTGGTGGCGGCGGATGGAACAAGACACGTTGTGCCAGAGGTGCTGAACTGGATTCAGGTCTGGTGAACGTTTCAGGGAATATCGCCTCCAGTGGGCAGTATAAGTACATAATATCGTCCAGGTGGTTTGGTCCACTTGGGTAAAGTGCAGTATGAAAGCAAACCAAACCAAAGAAACTTTTCAGCATTCCCTACCTAATCAAACTGAGTTCCACTGTTTTAATGCACACTCAAAAGGTAATTTTATGTGTTAGTACAACAATCAGTCAGCAGTTATCAGTCAGCTGACTCTTATGATTACTTGAGAAGGTCCCCCTCAAACATAATGAAGATGTGATCCAGTCTCTTCTAATGTTGGTGAAGTAGGTTGGAGAAAAACTTTCTATCATCTTCACAAAGAAACCTCTGATTTCGAAGGTATCAGCAGAAAAACTTGAAAATCTGAACCTTAATATATAAAAATAGACAGTGTAATTGTACTACATGAAAGGCTATGGTGTTGCATATCCAATTTCTGCATCTCGTGCATCTGAATATGTAAAAGAGACAGGCGAGGAGATGCTAACCACCACGGAAACAGATGCATGATGATGTATCTAAAGCAACGGATGAACAGTGAGTGTCCTCAACATCCCAGCTGTCACCTCGGCTGCATGGACTTAGAGGAATCTGTGCACACATTATCATCAGAGAAAGCCAACGACACATTTTAATCACATAATCTAAAATACAATGTATAAACTGATGACAAGACGTGCAGCACAATGTGTTTGATTCAAATTAGCAGGTGAGCAGCTGAAAGATCACATTATACACTCAAGGCTGATTTTATGGATGCAAATTAGAAAACAGAAACCAGACGAGAGATTAAGCTGCGTTCATACACAACATACAATCCAACCAAATTCTGCATTAATTCACAAAAATAGTCTGCCCTAGTGTCACTTTCTTGTCTATCCACAGATCCAATCACATCAGTTTATGCCACTTTCAATCTTTGCATGTTTTTGCATTCTTTAGAGGCTCTTTAATCTTTTTTCCTCACATATAAAAGCGACATGAGTCATTAAATTTTCATGGGAGCAAAGTGAGAACACCTGCGTTTGATGCTCCACCAAGTGGCTCCAAGTTCTGCTGGTAAATTTTAACCAAGTGCTCACAGTGCTGCACAGTTACTGGGTCTGATTACGTGTTTGAATGTTGCATCTTCTGACAGGAAATTTTAAGACTTTGAATGGGCTCCTTTTGAAGCTGCTGTGCTGGAGACTCTGCTGTCTGCAGGTCTGTGCAGCTGCTTTCACCTGTTGAACCTGTTGCTGTGACATTTGAAAACACATTTAAAGTCTAATTCCATTAAATGGATTCAAATCCACTGTTTAACATATGAGTGTGTATTTGCATGGTGCCCAGTGGTCAGGACATAAGCAGACTTCTTGTTCAGCTGAAACTCAGCACCCTCTCTCCCCCTCTCCCTCCTCTCTGTTCGCTCCATTTAACTGAAACCACCAGCTACATGAATACCCATGAACAACCAGGAGCTCTGCCAATGGCTCCATTACAATCTGCCCTCCACCTCCTCTTCGTCCTCCCTCCCTCTCTGTTCTCTCTCCATCTCATCCTTTTTCCTCCCGCTTCTCTTCTCCCACTCCAGATCTCTTTCTACCTCATTTCATGTGTCGAACTATCTGTGCAGCTGAAATTTGCAGCTGTATATGACAAAAACAGACCAGTGAGGTTCAGTTCGGATGCTCAGTGACCCGATCTGTTATTGGATTGTTCCGCTCACTCTGGGAACTGAATTAGTCATCCAGTAGGACAGGTTAACCAGTATGTGGCTAATTTCTATTTTTTCCAAAATATTTTTTCTCAATCTAATTGTTGTTTTTCTTAAGCTACTTTATAGTTACTTGGCTAATTGTTAAACTGGCTAATTTTAAAACAGTTTTTATTGTTTTTTATATTGTTGTTGTTTTTTAAGCAAATGAGTTTTTTAGCTAATTAAAAAAAACAAAATATATTTTATTAGATAATTCAGCGTGTCCTGGGTCTCCCCCTGGGCCTCTTTCCGGTGGGACATGCCCGGAACACCTCATCAGGGAGGCGTCCAGGAGGCATCCTAACCAGATGCCCGAGCCACCTCATCTGGCTCCTCTCGATGCAGAGAAGCAGCGATTCTACTCTGACCCTATCTCTAAGGGAGAGCCCAGCCACCCTGCGGAAAAAACTCATTTCGGCCGCTTGTATTCGCGATCTTGTTCTTTCGGTCACTACCCACAGCTCGTGACCATAGGTGAGGGTGGGAACGTAGATCGACCGGTAAATCGAGAGCTTTGCCTTTTGGCTCAGCTCCTTCTTCACCAAGACAAATTGTTGCAGCGTCCACATCACTGCAGATGCTGCACCAATCCGCCTGTCGTTCTCCCGCTCCATCCTTCCCTCACTCATGAACAATACCCCAAGATACGTGAACTCCTCCACTTGGGGCAGGACCCTATTGCAGACCCGGAGAGAGCACTTCACCCTTTTCCGGCTGAGGACCATGGTCTCAGATTTGGAGGTGCTGATTATCATCCCAGCCGCTTCACACTTGGCTGTGAATCGCTCCAGTGAGAGCTGAAGATAACGGCCCAATGAAGCCAACAGAACCACATCATCCCCAAAGAGCAGAGACCCAATCCTGAGGCCACCAAACTGGATCCCCTCAACACCTCGGCTGCACCTAGAAATTCTGTCCATAAAAGTTATGAACAGAATCAGTGACAAAGGGCAGCCTTGGCGGAGTCCAACCCGCACTGGAAACGATTATGATTTACTGACGGCAATGTGGACCAAACTCTGACACCAGTCATATAGGGACCGGACAGCTCGTACAAGCGGGTCCGGCACTCCATACTCCCGGAGTACCCCCCACAGGAGTCCCCGGGGGACATGGTCGAATGCCTTCTCCAAGTCCACAAAGCACATGTAGATTGGTTGAGCAAACTCCCATGCCCCCTCAAAGACCCTTAAGAGGGTTTAGAGCTGGTCCACTGTTCCACGACCAGGACGAAAACCACACTGCTCCTCCTCAATCCGAAGTTCGACTATTCTCCCTTACCAGGGAGGCTGAGGAGTGTGATCCCCCTGTAGTTGGAGCACACCCTCCGGTCCCCCTTTTTAAAGAGGGAAACCACCACCCCAGTCTGCCAGTCCAGGGGAAGTGTCTCCGATGTCCACGCGATGCTGCAGAGGCATGTCAGCCAAGACAGCCCTACAGCATCCAGAGCCTTAAGGAACTCTGGGTGGACCTCATCCACCCCTGGGGCCTTGCCACCGAGGAGCGTTTTACCCACCTCAGCGACCTCAGCCTCAGAGATGGGAGAGCCAGTACCAGCTACCCCAGACTCTGCTTCCTCATCGGAAGACGTGTTGGTGGGATTGAGAAGGTCTTCGAAGTATTTCCTCCACCGCCTTACAACGTTCCAATTCGAGGTCAGCAGCCCCCCATCCCCACTGTACACAGTGTTGACAGCACTGCTTTCCCCTCCTGAGCCGCCAGATGGTGGACCAGAATCTCCTCGAAGCCGCCCAAAAGTCACTCTCCATGGCCTCTCCAAACTCCTTCCATGGCCGAGATTTTGCCTTAGCAACTTTCGAAGCGGCGCTCCACTTAGCCCACCAATACCCATCAGCTGTCTCTGGAGTGCCACAGACCAAAAAGGATCTGATAGGACTCCTTCTTCAGCTTGACGGCATACCTTACTGCTGGTGTCCACCAACGAGTTTGGGGGTTACCACCACAACATGCACCAATGACCTTACGGCCACAGCTACGGCTGCGGCCATGACCCGCCTCTAGGCCTGGGCCCAGAGGGGGGCCCCGTGACCTATGTCCGGGCAAGGGAAACCCTGGTCCTTGCTTTGTCATCATCATAGGGGTGATCTGAGCTGCACTTCGTCTGGTCCCTCCCCTAGACACCTGTTTGCCATGGGTGACCCTACCAGAGGCACGAAGACCCCGACAACATAGCCCCTAGGATCGTCAGGACGCACAAACTCCTCCACCACGATAAGGTAAGCCACCATCTCTCGGCTAGCCTGGGAACACCTCGGGATCCCTCTGTACTCCTCAGATCTTTGTATGGTCTTGTTGCTACTCTGGAGAAGCTTAAAACCATTTTACTTATGCCTGCATCTGTGTCCGCCTTTCTGCCAATCCAGCCTTACACCTAGTCACAATAGAATCAGTCTATACAGTAAACATGTTAGAGATATGTTTTAATGTATTTGCTTATTAAATACATGGATGTAAGCAATAACAACGTGTCAAATGTAGCTCTCAAAACAGTTGTTTATCAACAGATGTTTTATACGGCACATTTAACCTTCTCATTGGTAATTCATTTCTATTGTTTTGAAGAGTATTAAACAGATGCTGATGCAATCGGTGCTTGTTTGGGTGGATGCAGTACAATACAGAAACTAATGTGCATAATAATGTGTTTTTCAACATCACATCAGTGTTGTGAAGAAATATGTCAATTTCAGCATGTTCTCAACCAAAATCAGAAACATTGTGCTGTCCATCACCCCTGATTTGTCTTGTATCTTCTGCCTTTATCTATTATGTAGATAACAAACCAGTTTATGTTAGTTTCTATTTCTTTTCACTGACACCAATTATGCATATTTGGTGATATATATTTTATAGTCTGTATTATATACAGAATATAATAAAATGAGACCAACATCAAAAATTATCCCTGCCAACAGCAATAAACCAGCAAAACAACAAATATAATATAGTTACAGCTGAAAATGCATTCCACGAATGCATGAAATTACTGTACATTGATTTAGTTAAACTAAATTCAGTCTTACTTATACAGGTCTAAATCATGACAAAATTATCTCAAAGCACATTTACAGATGCTGTTTAGTTTAATCAAATTCACTGTAGTCCAATTATAATCCAATAATGACAAATCCATTAGAGAATCCACATTAGTCCAATTTATAATACAGGGAAGCTATGCTTAAGACACCTTCAAATGTGAGGACATTTCAGACTTCAGTGACTCATCTAAACTAAAAATTTACAATCTCTTTCCAGTAATCTAAAAAAAAGTCAGTCAATGAGTTTTTGGTGGATGATATCCTTGTTGTAACAATGCTTCTTGGTAACAAATCTGATACAACAGGTAAGCCTGTTTATTTCACTTTTAATTTGAGCCATATTTATAATGAAAATCCATTTACGTGATGAGCAACAGAGGTGAGTTTGCACCCATAAAAGACTTACCAAATCTCTGCCAACACTATGCTGTTTGCTGCACTAATACAGAGATATGGAAATGTGATTCTGCAAGCAATTGCAATCCCATATCTCCACAGTCTGGGACTGAACTCTTTCCTTCAAGATGACAACACAAAGTAGAGTTTATCAGAGACTACCTCCAGATGATGGATGCAGTCCTGACCTCAACTCCATTGGACACGTGTAGGAGCATCTTGGGCTGCTGTTGGATCCAGAATGACCAACACAACCACATTGGCTGACTGGTGACAGATGCTGGCTGAAGAATGGGATGCCATCCCACAGCAGTGTGTGGCCAGTATGAGTTGGTAAGAGTTTATCAGGGGGTCACATAATAATGAAGGAAGGGCAGTGGTAGGGTGACAGGATTTACTGTCTCGTGGTGGTAGACTGAATCCTTGTGTGGCTAGTTCCACGTTGGGAGCTGTCCGGCTGCTGAGACTGGGGCTTGGGTCTGTCTCGACCAGATTTGTGTCCCCCTTTTTACTAAAGAATCAGAAATATCTCCCCTTCATTCTTATATCTTCCGATACAAAATCAAACTGATTATTTATATATTTCTCCACATTTTCATGCTGTAGCTACTAGCTAGCCTTCTGTTTAAATGCAGCAAGGTTGTGGGATCCTTGTTAGACAACCTGGGTGACCTTTTGTAGACCAGGACACTTAGGAAGGCTCGCTCTGTTCTGGTAGACCAGAGCCATCCCCTTTATTATGTGGCTTCCCTCAGGATATAGATTTGTGATGCTATGGCCTAGAACAAACAGATTTTTAAACTCTTCTCTGAATGGCCATTGGGCTTAATGTTGGTTGACTTTTTTATTTATTTTGTTTGTATAATACAGCTAACCTTGAATCTGAATCATGTAGCGCTAGCATAGTCAGTGCTAAGTAACTTGGATACTGGCGTACTCTGAGCACTTTTCTAGTTGATTTTCAGCTCCAATTTGAAAATCTTAATTAACTGAGTTGATGTGTAGTCCCTAAATACAGTAACTAAAAACTAAAAAACGTGGTTTTCCCACATTAGTTTCAAACTAATCTAATGCTAGCATAAAACTAGATTAGCAATGCTACGTAGCTTCATGGTAACATTAAATTAGTCTTTCACAATGTTAGTAGTTGTATTTACACAGAGACAAAAACTGCTCAGTTATGTCTTAGAAATATGTCAAATGTCAATATTTAAAAGGATAACAAAGGCTTGCTACAAAATTTGTGAGAATAGAGAACTTCACTTCTTCTTGTTCTCAAGGTGGAATGAACAAGATAAAAGTTTGTTTTGGCCAGGTTATTTCATACTTCTCTAGAAACTTTGTCCATGGTAGGGCGGGGTTGTGCATGTGGTTGTTCATGTCTACTTTCAAATTGACTTCAAACTGGTAGAGTGATATTGGTAATTCATGCATGCCTGGAAAGACACTTACATTCTCCTGTATTAGAGGGTGTCCAATCCAGATTTCTATGGTGGCAAATGCCACCATAGACATATGCAGAAGCTGCATCGACATGTCAACGCTTCTGCCATCTTGGTCCTGGCAAGAAAACTAATTATATGTACACAAGTAAATGTCTGTGTAGTTTAGACTGGATTAAATATTAAACGTTTACAAAAAAATCAGCTGATTGGGTTTTAATTACAGTAAAAAAAAGCTTTAAATTAACAAAATTGTTAATAAACAATCACTGACATATATAATAGATTGTTTATTTGGATTAAAGTAAGTTAATACATAATGGGTGCGGAAAATTACTGTCAAAGGGAAACCAGGTGTTTCCCAGAGTAGATTTGGTTTTTCCTGTTTAATCCTCTGGTTTAAAACGTGTCCATGAGTAGTAAAGCAGTAAAGCCTAATTAGCTGTAGCTTACATTAACACACCCATAAGTAGACATATTTTATCACCATAGTTAAATAGTTAAATCGCACAGTATTTTGAAACATCTTCTCATAAAAACATCATACTAAAAACTGACATACGACTGCTTATTAAACGTTTTTAAGAAATGGATTGCACCAGTGACTTGGTAGTTTCTTGGCTGAATTGCAGGAACAGGAGATGCTTTGGCAGTTTTGCTCACAGATCCCCTCCAGAACCTCCAGGTTCTGCACATCTAAACTTCAGTTCTGACCGCGAAGGTGTCATCAGAGCTTAAGTTGTTCACTCGTTTTTGGTTCCGATGTTCCTGACCACCTCTCCTCTGCGCGTGTTAACTCTTTAATTTAGCTGGCCCTGCTGTATGTGCTTGATTATGTCCCCTCCACTGCAGGTCCTCCCCTCCCAGTCGGAGAGAGGGATTTCTGGGCCTCTTTATTGGCTGACAGGGAAGACAGAGCCCCGCCCCCTCCTCTCTCTCCGCCTGAGAGGAGGAGGAAAAGGAGGGAGAGTGAAAGTGGAGAAGCAGGCGGACGAGTTGCAACAGATGGCTTCAGCCGCGGCGGCTGCTGCACAGAGGAACTCTGGGACTCCGTTAGACTGAGAGGAAGAAGAGGAGCGGGAGGAAGTCATAGCTGACACTTCTGCAGACAAAAAACATGCCAGTGCGAGCACAAGTTTGGATTTGCTGAAAGGAGCGAAGAGTTGCATGGTGGAGAGAGTCTGATCTGCGCCTTCATCTTCCTTCTCCTGCTCCGGGTGTCTGAGAGGAGAACACCTGCTGACAGCAGGAGGACCTGAAGGAGGCGACGCAGCCGCAGCAGGAGGTCTGTGCACGAGCGTCTACACTAACGTGCGTGTGTTTTTGTGTGAGCGTGCAGACTGCTCAGTTATGCTCTACTTCACTCTGTGTGTGTGTGTGACTTTGTGCGGGCAGCTTTGTTAACGTGTTTGCGCGCGCGTTCGTTTTTGAGGCCACGTTGTACTTCCACTTGTCACACTCATTTGCAGCAGTGTTTTTAAGTGTGTGTATGTGTTGTGTCTTTATTGCTTCCTGCTTGCAGAGCACGTGGGAGTGTATTGGAGCTGCGCAACACAGGTCAGTCAGGAGAAGGAAGGAAGGAGGGAGGAGGAAAAAGAAAAGGAGTGCGATGAAGGAAGGAGGGAGGGAGAGGAAGAGGAAGGCTGTTCCACCCAGCTTTCTTTATAGTTTAATAATAAATCCTATGTTTGAATATTTCCTGGCAAGGCAGCAACACAAGAATGTTAACATGGAAAGAGAAAATAAATAAGTTAGAGAAGAAAACAGTAAAACAAACTGAAGACATGAAATCCGAGGAGGAAAGACCCCCCCCCCCCCCCCCCCCCCCCCCAACTCCTTTGTCAACATCTGAGTTATTAAAAACAACCAGGAAAGAGTTGGATGGGACTGATCTCATCATGACTCCTTTTCCAGTAGCAGAAGCCTGATTAAAAATAAATAAAAAAGATGCAGTTGATGCTTTAACTTATCATTTAACAGCACGAAAGAGTCAAACCTTTTCAGGAATGGCGCAATAAATAATTCCACCACATTTCTAAAAAGTAGTTCCAGGGTGATGTTCAGCACTGTGTAGCATCACCTCTTCTTTTAACAACTGTCTGGGAACATTTGGGAAGTGAAGAGACCAGCTGCTGGAGTTTTAGGAGAGGATTGTTGTCCCATTGGTTGCTGGATTTCTGCTTCCATGATTCTCCAGATGTTGTGTACTGGTGAAAGATCTGGACTGCAGGCAGGCCAGTTCAGCAGCCGGACTCTTCTCCTGTGAAGCCATGCTGCTGTGATGGATGCAGGATGTGGTTCAGCATCGTCTTGCTGAAATCTGCAAGGCCTTCCCTGAAAGAGACGTTGTCTGGATGGAGCAGATGTTGCTCTAAAACCTCCATGTACTTTTCAGCATTGATGGAGCTTCACAGATGTGGAAGCTGCCCACGTCATAGGCACTAATGCAGCCCCATCCCATCAGAGATGCAGCTTTTCACCTGTCCACTGATAACAAGCTGGATGCTCCGTCTCCTCTTTAGTCTGCAGGACACGCTGTCCATGCTTTCCAGAAAGAATTTCACATTTTCGTCCATCTCACCACAGAACAGTTTTCCACTTTGCCTCAGACCATTTTATATGAGCTTTGGTCCAGAGAAGACGGTGCAGTTTCTGGATCCTGTTCACATGTAGCTTCTTTTTTCCATAATAGAGCTTTAACCTGCATTTGTAGATTTCAGAGTGAACTATGTTCACTGGAAGTCTTCCTGAGTCCATGCAGTGATTTCCAGTAGAGAATTATGTCTGATTTTAATGCATTGCTGCCTGAGGACCTCAAGATCACCAGCCTCCAGTTTGACCTTCAGCCTTGTCTCTCGCACACAGAGATTCCTTCTGATTCTCTGAATCTTTTGGTATTATAAACTGTAGATGGTGGGATCTTCAGAGTCTTTACAGTTTTAAATTTAGAACATTTTCTGAAATGTTCCACAATTTTTAGACCCAGTTTGTCTCAGATTGGTGAATCTCTGGCCATCTTTACATCTGAGAGACTCTGCCTCTCTGAAATGCTCCTTTTATACCCAGTCGCCAATTAATCTATATGGTTGTGAAATGCTCCTTCAGTCGCCCCTGTTCTGCCTTTCTTGGGCTGGAGGTTGTAATAATCAGATCTTTTTCTTATCAGACATTGTGACCCTGAATAAGATGTTGCTTTTTTATATAGTTGATGACTGGACATCTTCACCCAACATCCTGTCTTTAAAGTAGTTCCAAACTGATTTTCTATTCACAAAAAAGCGCCAATATTTCACTCGTTTCAAACTCAGAGTCACAAAACTCCAAACTGTTTCTGTACATGTTGGTTCTTTCTTTAGAACTTAATAAAAGAATAAACATATCTTAAGATAAGTCTCTAGTTTCTGATGGAGCAAATAGTCAGGGATTCAGTTCAAAATGTAAGAATTACTTTTGTAAGGATGGTCTTTCAAATATGAGGAGAAGTCCAGCAGTGAGGACACAAGTTGGTTTTTATATATATACATCAATCTTCTGTTCCTTATATGAAGTCAGGTCATAGCTTGGGTAGAGAAGCCCAGACTTTCCTCTTCTCGTCCGCATCTTCTGGCTTATTCTGGGGCATCCTAGGCTAGCTGAGAGGAATAGTTCCTCCATCATGTGCTGGATCTTCTACCAGGGCCTCCTTACAATGGGACATGCCTGGAAAACTGATCCAGGGGGGCGTCCAGGAGGCATCCTAACCAGATGCCCGAGCCATTTCCTCTGGCTCTTCTTGATGTGGAGGAGCAGCAAAAAAGAACCAAACTGTTTCATGAATGTTCTGTTCCCTGCAGCTTCACTGTGACAAACCCCACAGTTGTCGAGCACATCCAGATCAGGCATCACCAGGGAGAACTCAGCTGTCTGTCACTGCCACCAAGCTGTGGAAAATCAGCGTTTTAAACAGGAAAATATGAGGGTGACTTTGTGAGAACTGGAGTGGCCTGCAGTTGAAGAAGACTTTAATGGCACCCGGCTGCCTGCGCCTGATTTTCACCCGATGAAAGTCATAAAATGTCTTCATTCTGCTCACAGTTTAGAACTCCTGATGCAATATTTATATCTGGCCCGGCTGCTCACGGCGCTGTCAGTAGAAGGCATGATCGCACTGAACAGTAGAAGAAGAAAAAGGAGCGCCTCCAGCACTTCCAGCAGCAAGGAATGGATTGTCAGTGAAGCTCAGGAGATGCGTCAGATCTGAAAGAGTTGGGAAGGAAAAAGAAGTATTAAAAAAAGATGAAAAACATCAATTTTTCAGGCTGCAACATTTATGGGATTGGATCAGGGTTCTGTGACGGTATGTGGTCTGATCAGGGTTCTGTGACTGTATGTGGTCGGATCAGGGTTCTGTGACGGTATGTGGTCTGATCAGGGTTCTGTGAAGATTTGGGGTCTGATCAGGGTTCTGTGAAGGTTTGGGGTCTGATCAGGGTTCTGTGACGGTATGTGGTCTGATCTGGGTTCTGTGACGGTATGTGGTCTGATCAGGGTTCTGTGATGGTATGTGGTCTGATCAGGGTTCTGTGAAGGTTTGGGGTCGGATCAGGGTTCTGTGACGGTATGTGGTCTGATCAGGGTTCTGTGGCAGTATGTGGTCTGATCAGGGTTCTGTGGCGGTATGTGGTCGGATCAGGGTTCTGTGAAGGTTTGGGGTCTGATCAGGGTTCTGTGACGGTATGTGGTCTGATCTGGGTTCTGTGACAGTATGTGGTCTGATCAGGGTTCTGTGACGGTATGTGGTCGGATCAGGGTTCTGTGATTGTATGTGGTCTGATCAGGGTTCTGTGACGGTATGTGGTCGGATCAGGGTTCTGTGGTCTGATCAGGGTTCTGTGGCGGTATGTGGTCTGATCTGGGTTCTGTGACGGTATGTGGTCTGATCAGGGTTCTGTGACGGTATGTGGTCGGATCAGGGTTCTGTGACGGTATGTGGTCTGATCAGGGTTCTGTGATGGTATGTGGTCTGATCAGGGTTCTGTGACGGTATGTGGTCGGATCAGGGTTCTGTGAAGGTTTGGGGTCTGATCAGGGTTCTGTGACGGTATGTGGTCTGATCTGGGTTCTGTGACAGTATGTGGTCTGATCAGGGTTCTGTGACGGTATGTGGTCGGATCAGGGTTCTGTGACGTATGTGGTCTGATCAGGGTTCTGTGATGGTATGTGGTCTAATCAGGGTTCTGTGACGGTATGTGGTCGGATCAGGGTTCTGTGGTCTGATCAGGGTTCTGTGGCGGTATGTGGTCTGATCAGGGTTCTGTGAAGGTTTGGGGTCTGTTCAGGGTTCTGTGACGGTATGTGGTCGGATCAGGGTTCTGTGAAGGTTTGGGGTCGGATCAGGGTTCTGTGAAGGTTTGGGGTCTGATCAGGGTTCTGTGACGGTATGTGGTCGGATCAGGGTTCTGTGAAGGTTTGGGGTCTGATCAGGGTTCTGTGAAGGTTTGGGGTCTGATCAGGGTTCTGTGACGGTATGTGGTCGGATCAGGGTTCTGTGACGGTATGTGGTCTGATCAGGGTTCTGTGAAGGTTTGGGGTCTGATCAGGGTTCTGTGAAGGTTTGGGGTCTGATCAGGGTTCGATGACGGTATGTGGTCGGATCAGGGTTCTGTGACGGTATGTGGTCGGATCAGGGTTCTGTGACGGTATGTGGTCTGATCAGGGTTCTGTGAAGGTTTGGGGTCTGATCATGGTTCTGTGAAGGTTTGGGGTCTGATCATGGTTCTGTGAAGGTTTGGGGTCTGATCAGGGTTCTGTGACGGTATGTGGTCGGATCAGGGTTCTGTGACGGTATGTGGTCGGATCAGGGTTCTGTGACGGTATGTGGTCTGATCAGGGTTCTGTGAAGGTTTGGGGTCTGATCATGGTTCTGTGAAGGTTTGGGGTCTGATCATGGTTCTGTGAAGGTTTGGGGTCTGATCAGGGTTCTGTGACGGTATGTGGTCGGATCAGGGTTCTGTGACGGTATGTGGTCGGATCAGGGTTCTGTGACGGTATGTGGTCTGATCAGGGTTCTGTGAAGGTTTTGGGTCTGATCAGGGTTCTGTGAAGGTTTGGGGTCGGATCAGGGTTCTGTGAAGGTTTGGGGTCTGATCAGGGTTCTGTGAAGGTTTGGGGTCTGATCAGGGTTCTGTGAAGGTTTGGGGTCTGATCAGGGTTCTGTGAGATTATTTATTATAAGCTTGTGATTGCTTCAGGGATTCTTCAGGTCTGGTTGATGATGTATCTCTGAGGCGTCCGGGCTGTTTGCTTTTGGTGTGTCATGTTCAGGTAAAAGTCCATCCTGTCTGTTCTCAGCTGGTTTTTAGTTCTCATGCTTCCAGACTGGTTGTTGATTTGTTGCTGATACTAGTAACTGTCAACTTTCACCAGGTCTGTGTTTACTGCATTCTGGCTATGCCACGGACTTTCGAAGCTAATTGCAACAATTTTAGTCAATGGTTTTGCTCACACCCGGCACGCTGCAGTGTGTGTCAGAAGCATGTCATCATTGGGCTTGGGGATTAATCGAATTTTAATCACAATTATGATCTGGGTTTTCAATGATCATAAAAATGAAAGGATCCGATTATTTTTGTCCTTTGCAGTTTCCTCTTGTGCTGTTTTCAGTTGCAAATCGAGCGCAGCTAGCATTGCAGCGCTCTGCTGCAGACTCCTCCCACAGCACAGACTACTTTAGTTTTTTTCAGCGCGAGTTGCAACCATCTTGGCAGTTAAGGGCTGGACACACGTGAGGCGATGTCGCTCCTTCATCATTTTCTATGGAACTTGAGGCGAAAATCGTTGTCCTCCTCCAGCCAAGTGACAGGCGGCATTCGTGCATGTGAAATGTATGTGCATGTAGACGTGTACACGGGGGCTTGCAACGCGACACAAGAAAATAGAAAAATGTTCAATTTTTGTGAGTCGTGACTAAATAATCCACCAGCTCCCAGAGACACAAATGTTACAAACAAACAGAACTTTTTCTCAGTTAACACAGTGAACAACCCGGGATTTAACAAACTCATCAACACTTACGGCATCACTGCCATCTCATCTCCGTGTTAGTGGAGAGTCTCTCCCACCCTCTATGATGAGGGTGGTGAGGGTGTTGTGAAGGACGTGGCTACAGTCCGATGTTTCACCACTGCTACGGACCTGCGGTCAAACCGCACCATAGAGCCGTATATAAATGTCACGCTACATTTTATTGACGCAGATTTCAACGTTAAAACGAAATGTCTCCAGGCTAATGTTTTCCAGATCACACCGGGCAGAACATAGCTGCTGGTCTGAGACAAACAATAGCTACGTGGACCTGGTGGAAAGAAACTAGTCTGTATTACCACAGACAACACTTCAAAAGTCACACTGTGGGTTTATACACAAAGAGCTACTTCTATTTGGGCTTTTTGAGCATGTGCTTCTGGTACTCTGGTTTTTGCTGTAATACATATTTGCTTGTTTTTTTGTCAGCTTGCTTGTCTCTTATAGGTGCTCGTGATGTTTGTCATTACTGTTTACCTGTAAAAGCCATAAGAAATTCTCTGTTGTGTTTCTGTACAGGTGTAGCAGCTGTTTGTCTGGTGTTAGTTTGGATTGAAGGGTCGTTGCCTTATGTCTGTTGTACCTCTGTCTTGTCTTTCTTTTCTTTACTCTCGTTTTTCATTTCTATTCATCCTTCTCCTTTTTTTCTGTCCCCTCCGGTTAGATTCAGCAATATTATGGAAATTCTGTAATTCAAAATAAATAAATAAACAAGCCCGAATTTAAATAAAAAAATCACTTTATCAGTTCAAATTTGCCCAGGACTCCACAGGATCTTTTCAGCTGTGACTGAGTCAGATTTATAATAAAATGTTACAGGAAAACATCAGGGCATAGTGTTACAGCAAAACCTGTGACCCATCAGAATCTATGACTGCAGGGGTTGATAGTGTACATTTCTCTGCTTGTACGCCTTAGAAGATGAGCGAATTGACACTTGCATTGAAGTCTGAGTTCATTATAATGCAGGTACAGCAAAGTTACATATTCTCATAGCTATAAGAAATGGTGACCTCTGTGATCCTGGCTAAGTGAGGGTCATTTTTAGACTGAAGTGGTGACATAGGTCACCATTTCTGGTGTGACATTCAGAGAAATGTACACTGTCGCCGCCATTTGGTCACAGATTCTGATGGGTCACAGATTTTGGCGCATTTATGCTCGAGGCAGAAAACGGATACGCAGTTGGACGGACAGTTTCATCTGTCTCCTGCGTCGGTATGAGCATAATTTGGTCCGTTTTCAGGAAGCTTAGCTATCTATTGCTTGACGCTGAAGACGGAGCAGTACCACTGGAAATCGTGGGGGCAGTACTGAGCAGAATAGTAACCAGCGAAACAAACAACTGGAGAAGAAGAACAGGAGCAGGAAAGGAGTATACCAGGGCTACTCAATTCGGTCCTACGAGGGCCGCAATCCAGCAGGTTTTCCATGTATCCCTGCACCAACACACCTGAGTCAAATTAGGTGGCTCTAACAGCCAATCAGGTTCTACACAATAACTCATTAATTTGACTCAGGTGTGTTGGTGCAGGGATACATGGAAAACCTGCTGGATTGTGGCCCTCGTAGGACCGAATTGAGTAGCCCTGGAGTATACGACGCCTCTGGCGTGTCTTCCCTTCTGACATGGTGTTGACAGCATCTGCCACTTGCTGCCCTCCTCTGCCGTTCTGACCCTGGTAATGCCCACGCCGTGCCCACCAAGTAAACATTTTTACGTTTGTCAGCGTGGTCCATCAGAATCTCTGTCTTGCGTTCCAAAAAAAGCTGCGTCTTCCCTCTTTTTCCCTCCTGAGCCATCATGGAAATGATGTGATGAATATTTATTACAGGCATTCACCTGACCTTTTATAGCCACCGTGTGGGCGTGGCAAAGCGTTACCTCACATGCAGCCACTTTAGAGTTGATTTTGATTTATAAACGGAAACAGGCGTAGGATGTGCATGTTTTCATAAATCTGAAGGTTTTTGTGCGCCGTATGCCCTTTTTTCCCTGCGTACGCCACCTGTAGTTTGCTTTGCGACACACAATTTGATAAATGAGGCCCTGGTGACTGTGGAGGCCATTGGAGTCCAGAGAACTCATTGTCATGTTCAAGAAAGCAGCTGGTGGTGAATCACTTAGGAGAAAAGCTTCTGCTCTATGATGGTAATGTTGTTGGTAATGTAGTTTTTTTGTTTTAATGTATAATATAAACATGTACAGATACATCTGAGATTGGTATTTTATAGTTCCTGGGTGTTCCAGGTGGGTTGACGGTGCTGCAGGAGAGGGTGAGGCTAGAGACTCCACGCAGCACCGTAGCAGCCGTGTCCTCAGAGGAAGTCCTGCAGGTGCAGAGGGACACCATTACCGTCAATAACAATGTGGCCAAGGAGTTGTGGGAAATGGAGACTGTCTTGATGGAAATTGGGACAACAATTACAAAAGGATTGTGTAAGAATTAGGGCTGGGCACGTTAACACGTTAATCACGCATTAAGGTTTTTTTTTTTGTTGTTTGTTTTGGTTTTTCTGGCCACTGGCTTTGATGTCAGAAACATGGCGTCCATGTCTTCCTTCCCTGCTGCAGCGGTGCGTCTGATGTAATCAGGAGAGAGCAGGTTTATTAAATTGAAGAGACGTTTTCTGTCTGGAACTTAACAAAGAAGAAGAAGAACTGACTTTTCTCTTTGTCAAAACCCATGCAGATGACAGAACATCGTGATTTTTGGTTGGGAAACTGCTCTCAAAAGACAATGAGAAACTTTTAATTTATTATTATATTTTTTATAAATGCGGTTTTAATTTACACAAGACAGCAAAGGTAAGACATGTTTTCTGACTTTTACAAACACAAAGCATAAATCGGGTCTTCTTCTGCCTCTGGTTCGGTGAATCTTGGTCGTAGCGAGATGAAACTTCCAGCTGTGGAATCTGTGAGATGTGAGCTTTCAGTAGAGGAGTCGTTTGTTCGTGTTCATGGTGAGACATCATCTGTGTTTACTTATTTTTCGGACTTTGTGTAGCTGGTTTTTGAATTGTTTGTTGTCTTAACTGTGTTTGGTGGTCATAGAAATGGTTTTACTGAGCTGGTAGCTGAGATTCTGGACTTTCTGTGGATACCACACATGTTTAGTTGCACATCTGACGCTACACCCTGAAACGAGATGTTAACCCTTAACTACCGGTGGCGGAGGCTGCAGGTGCAGAGGTGAAGCTAAACAGTCAAGCTAAGAATGAAAGTTTAGAGAATTTATATCCAGAAATCTGGATAATGAAGCAGTGAAGGTGCATGGATGGAAGTTATTGTGCATATTGTGAATATTTCTCTCTCCTCACCATCTAGAAGCTGTGAGATTCTAATCCTGCTTTCTGTCTGTTCACCTGATGCTGATATTCATCACATATTGTTCCTTCTGTGTTTAGAAGGAAGCAGCTTCACAGCTTTAAATTCATCCTGCTGACTTTTTACCTTTTAGTTAGTAAATCCTGAACATTTCATCCTTCTTTCTCATAAATATTTGATTTTATAAATATGTATGAAGAAATATTTTAACTGTTGCTGTTTAAAGAGAAAACTGATGCTAAACCTGTTTATGTGTTTAGTGCAGCCTTTCCAATCCAAAGAGCCATTTTTCCCTCAGCCAGCTAAATAAAACTACTTTAGAGATGCAAATGTTACAAGACTTTTCAAAAAGTCAACTTAATATATATTTTTAATGAAAAGCCACCATAGGATGTTTGTTATTTTTGAAACGCCACATTTTTATTTCCAGTTTTAAGTTTTAAAATTAAGAAAAACATAAAACCTTTTTAAAAAGAGGGTAGACAGACTTTCTTCTAAGGGATGTAGATATTTGAGGAAAGTTATGTAAGATAAAAGCAAAAACAAGTCCCTTCTTTCCAACCTAATGACAAGAAAGATAGATTTTTAAAAAATATTGTAGCCATGTATTTAGAGGCATTGTGGAAGGTCCAGAGAGACACTTGCAGCTCCAGAGTCGCAGGTTGGAAGTCCCTGATGTCGTGTTTGTAAATCAAAATTTACTGCATTTTATTTATATAGATGTAGGCCTTTTTTTTAAAGGAAAGAGACATTTTGCGCGTAACAATGCAATTAGTCACAACATGTCATGCGATTAACTTTTCACATTTTCTTTTACTGACTGGTAAATGTGGCAGCAGACTCTCCAGCTCATCATTTCCTTGATTTTATTCTGTACCGTTTGTGTCGCTGTTTCCCGTTTTCCCAGATTTTGTGCATACGCCATGGCCAGAGTTTCCGTGGAGGTAGGGATATTTTCTTGTCAAGTTTTTCTTTTATAAATCCCCAAAATTTACAATATATGGCGTATGCAGGTTTTTGTTCCTACTCCAGCTTAATAAATGAGGCCCCTGAGCTTTATGACATGGTGCATTATGCTGCGAAAGTAAACCCTAGAAATGGTTGTGTGTGAAAATCCCAGTAGATCCGCAGTTTCTAAAATACTCAGACCAACGATGCCAAACTTCAGAGTCATTTAAATCCTATTTCTTCCTCATCCTGATGCTCAGTTTGAACTTGAGCAAGTCGTCTTCACCATGTCTACATGACTAAATGCATCGAGTTGCTGCCATGTGATTGGCTGATTAGATGTTTGTGTTAACAAGCAGGGGAACAGCCGGAGCTGATAAAATGGATGGTGAGTGTATGAAATCACACATGGTGCTGAACTCAGGTGTGTTCCACTTCTGCACATGTGCATGATGGTTAGTTGCGGTTCACTCCACTGGCTGCCTGCATTTTAGGGTTCATTTTAAACAAAGTTTAAAAAAGTTTAAAAAAAGTTTGGGGTTTTTATTTGTTTTAATGTGGTTGTTTATAAAGTTCTTTATAAATAAAATTTGTATGGTTAAATGTAGAGAAACTAGAACTGAAACTAAAACCAGAGCTTGTCTCTTTGTGACTTTGATATTAAATGAGTTGATACTGTGATAACAGCACTTTACCTAAATAATGAAGCAACATTAAAGCAGATAAACACCTTCTGAGATCACTGATTAATTTGAACTCGAATCTACAGAAAATTACAGATTTAAGTCCAGAAAATTTCCCAGCTTTGCTATAAGCAAGATTTATGAATTTGACACAGACACATTGACTTATTGTTTTTCAATATTCTCCTGAGTGTCTCTGCTCCAAGGTTGGCCAAGGTTGTTGCTCACAGCTGTGGAGGCGTCGCCCACAAGAAGGTTCGTTCAGCCCAGACAAGAGTTTAACTAGCAACCTTAGCTCTGAAGCAAGGTCTGAACCCTGAAAGAGACCAAGCGTCCTCACATCGGTCCTCACAGAGCCAGACAGACGTCAACACACACAAGACAAACACACACTCGGCCGCCTCGCACGCTTCAAGCGGCTGGTTTTCTAAATGAATCTGTGTCAGAAAGAGACGAAGCAAAAACGCAGAAGAAGAACGATCACGTGACAAAAAGTAAATGTGACAGAAACAGTCTGTGTGAGTGTGTGTGAGTGTGTCCTGAAAGCTGTAATGAGTTCAAAGGTCATCTGGCTGCGTTGCCATGGTATCAACCTTGGACTGAGTGGAATCAGCTGACAATGATGTCATCGTTTTGCTCGGCTGAGCTGGAATCAAACCGACACATCAAACATGTTCATTGTGTGTGTGTTTAACTGTTTGTTTGAGTGACGTGTGTGTGGAGCTCTGCTGTCAGGATTCATGAACGTTTTTCCACCGAACATCAGCTGGAGTTCTAACAGAAACTTTCCGAACGCAGCGATGCATCACGTTTCATGGCTGTTCTGGTTCGCTTTGCTTCAGTTTGGCTAAAACTTTGGACCAAACTGTGGAATCCAGTATTTCTCAGCCTACTGCCCTGCATGTTTTAAAGGTTTTTTACACATAACCACCACACCTAGCTGAAATGAAAGGCTCATTAAGGGCTTTTAAAGAACTTAAAGAGATCCATTAATCTCAATCAGGTGTGTTGGAGTGGGAAAACATCTAAAACATGCAAGACAGTGGTACTACAGAAAGATGGAAGCAGGAAATGGACCTTCCAGTAGTTGTGAATGTATTGATTGTGCTAGTGTTGGTTATCTCCATCACCTCCTGCTTTTTTTTGTTGTAGTCCATATGTTTTGCAAATACGTCTACACTTGTCATCTGACTCGAATGTCCTCCATCTTTTTCAGTTTTACCAGAGAAAGTGGAGGGTGCTAATCATAGCTTCAGACAGTCATGGTACTCCAAAGCATGTTTACAGCTAAGGTGGCGCAGCAAGTTGTTTCTGTTAGCTCAACATATTTTTCAGTAACTAGTATTATGGTCCATTTCCAGCCTTTAAAAACCAAGGTCAACACCATAGTTAACAATAATTTCAAATATTGTTATTTGAAATTGACTAAGACCCTGGTTCTCAGCTGGAAAAGGGCAGAGTGTCTGCTCTGGGTAGGGAATGAGATCCTGCCCCAAGTGCAGGAATTCAAGTATCTTGGGGTGTTGTTCATAAATGAGGGAAAGATGGAGCCAAAAGGCGAAGCTCTCAATTACCGGTCAATCTACCCTCTACCTTCACCTATGACCACCAGCTGTGGGTAGTGATCGAAAGATCAAGATTGCATTTACAAGTGGCCGAAATGAGTTTATCTGAACTCTCCCTTTAGAGATAGGGCGAGAAATTCGCTCATCCAGGAGGAGATCAGAGTAGAACTGCTGCTCCTCCACATTCAGAGGAGGTAGATGAGGTGATGAGGCGACCCGACCCCGGATAGGTGGAAGAGAATGGATGGCTGGGGTCATTCTTCATCCTTTTGAGGCCTGTGCCTTTATTTTTAGGCCTCTGCTCACACATTTCATAGCCACCATGAAATGAGTACATATAGGGCTAGGTTAAATATATCAACTGATCAGTTTAAATCAGTTAAAGTTTTACTGCTCCAATATTGATTAATAAAACTAGCTATTTATTAGTTTTCTCTTTTGGTGATAACAGTGACCCTCCTCTTCCGTGACTTACAGATTCTCGGCATATTTATACAAATGAAAGGTTACCAGCGTTGTTTCCATCCACAGTCAGCTTTTCTCACCGGGATAATGCCTCAATCAGATTTTGTTCTTTCACCACTGGATTACATTGACCTGTAAACTCTTTAGCAGCTCATTACCTCTCACATTAGCAGCTAACGCTAAGAAATGTGGGCTCAGCTTTGTTGTGATGCCACTCCCCACGTATGCTCTCACAGCAAAAGTCTTTTAAAGTCACATTTCCTCTAAAACAGGTTTATACTTCGTCCTTTGATTAAAAAACTAAACAGTTTGATGTGGTCAGATCAGATTATTACAGTACTCTAATTGCTCCCAGATATCTGATTTTGATGATCATGTAAATGGGGTCAGTGTTTAAGAAAAGCAGTTATCTAATAATGTGTTTAATATCCGCGATGGACTGGCGACCTGTGAAATAGAAATGGATGGATGGTCTTTAATATTCAAGAGAAATTGGTGTCGTTACATAAGTACATGTATATGTAAATGAATTGATATCAAATCAAATTTAATAGAAATCTAATTGATTCAGGAAATTAGTGGTGATACCCAGCCACAATACTTCTGGAGTCATAGTAAAGGAAGATTTGTCAAGCTGTGAAGATATCAGTATATGTGTTTGTGAAGAATAAATGAAGCACATAGTGCAAATGAAAAAGTTTCAGGCCCCTACTCGTGATCCTACTTTCTGATTGGCTCAATGAGAAGTCTGCCGATATAAGGCTGATTTATCTGTGCATCCCTGATTTTTGGTGCCCTAACAGCAACTAAATACCCAGGTATAAAGGAACTTAATGACTCCGTCTGGTTGCCTACTGCTGACTGTCTGTGAGTTGTGCTGAATTATTCTGAAATAAATCAAATTTGGAGTTATCAGGCTTCTTCTCTTGTCCAGAAACTGGTCACAGCTGAACATTTACGAAAGATGCAGCTCTGAGCAGCTTTATGAGCGTCTGAAAGTTTCTCTTTAATCTGGAGGAAGGAGCTCAAGAATGAATCATGTCAACATGTATGTGTGTTGGGCTGGGTCAGCAGGTTCACATGTAGAATGTAAAGAACAGCAGGAGCTCTTCTGTTTGTGCACGGTCAGTGAAGCAGTCCAGTGTGTCCATGCTCCGCTCTCGGCTTTGTTGAAGCCGTTTAGGTTCCACCCAGCATCATTTTTTAATGTGCTGTCTTGCTGAAGACTCATTCTCGTTCAGACAGCTGTGTGTTCACATCAGCTCCGTGTGCTCCGAAATGAAGAATTTATGACAGCACACACACATCTTCTGTCCTCAGAGGGTCTCTGGAGGAACTGGTCCATGAAGGACTTGGACCACTGATGTAAACCAGTTCAGCAGCTCTGCTTTCATAAAGCTTTTACTGTTTTAGTTTCTGTTGATGTGAATTAATTCTACTTTATTTACTATTCAGCTTTACTGAGAGTTAAAATGAGAATCAGGATTTTTCTCCACGTGAGATCATGATTTTCAGAAACACTCTGAGGTTTAATGGAGCTGAGACACTGTGGTGATTTTCCTCCTCTAAATTCCTAAGACTCCCCTTCAGCCCCTGTGCTGGTTCACTCTGGTGGGATCAGTGGGGAAAGCCACCGTCTGGAGGAAACAGCTTTTCATGATGAAGTCACTTGTTCTAAAATGAACTTTCAGGCTTGAATTCGGCTCCACACTTCGGCATGACAGGCCTGTCCGGCTGTACCCTGCCTCACCTGATTGCTACTGGGAATGCTGGAATTCAAATTTCCGATCTCAGACCAACATTCAGGAAGTCCACCTTGTGAGTTAACAGACTGGAAACAATGAAGTGCTTCTAAAGCTGATTCAGAGGAAACAGCTGGTGCTTTTATATGCCTGTCAGAATATTGAATTTTAATGGACACATATGTGTTGGACGCTGCTGGGATAGGCTCCAACCCATGGATGGGTATGCATCCTACAAATATTAGTGATTAACTATTTACACCTGTAATTGTTGGTTTGTTTAATGTCACTATGACTTCCTGAACCAAATATAATGGTAAAGACCTTGAAAAGAAAATCATCCTTCTGTAGGCAAAGACAAATCAACCACAATTCCATATGTGTTTAGGCTTTGTAAGTAAATGTCAGAATCAGAGAGCAGCTGATGAGCAGCAGCAGGAATCAGCTGGTGATCCTCTCCATCAGCCTCCTCCAGAGGCTGCAGTTGAACATAAAGCTGCATCTGGGCCTCCCATAACCAATGATCACACGGAGAAATGTTTGCAGTGGACTCGAAAATTAGTCTTCATGTATTTCTAACTAGTTTCTTCACTGATGAACAGTGATGGCGTTAAAGTAAACAGCGTTGCTAACTGTGCAACTTTCTTTAGTAATAGAGTCTTAATAGAGTAATTACTCTTTCCATCATTACAACGCCGTTGCTGAGGATAATACTTTTTACCTGAATCACGATATACGATATATATCTCAATATACCTTTTTTGTCAAGTAACCAAAGAGACAGTTCTAATTTACAGCCTTCAGTGCCAAATATACTTTTATTAAGGATCAGCAGCACATGTGCATTAAAACAGCTGACTGAAATTACAGTACCTTTATATTAAATTAAATGCTCCTAAAACAAAATAAATTTAAAATACTTTTCAATGACCATAACTAAAATACAGCTGTGCAAAATGCAAAAGAAAAGATGCTTTTAACTCAAAACAAGCTATCTTGATATAAACGATATTGCTTCCTTCTATATTGCGTCTGATAAAGTCTCGATATATTTGAAAATATCAATATATTGCCCAGCCCTACCGGATTCATTATTGCTTTGATGAGCAAAGGTGAAGCTCGTTGGGCGTTCCCACCATCGCCATCTTGGCAGCGTCACGTGTGTTGTCCCGGAAAATCCAAAAATGGGCAAAGAGGTCGAGCTGAGAGGGGGACTGTGAAGGTGGGGATGGATGATTGACAACCATCAAACTCTGAGCTGCCTGTAGCTAAGAGCTAACCCCGAGCAATGGTAGCTAACCAGCTAACGGAGGTAGGCGGGTTAAACCTAAGGTGCGTTGTTAGCCGGCTAAAAATCACGGTTGTGCTACACTCTCCCTTCTTTCCGTTTATATCGTTTATATTGGATACCTGTCAATCAAAAGGACACACACCTAATTATGCAAAATTTCAAGATTAAATAACATCCAAATGGATGAGTTAGGAAAAAACCCCCCTCACAGTTGTCATGAAGGTAAACTTGACCTATTAATCCTAAAATGTTTTTTGTACCAGGCTTTAAACATGTTTATTTTTGCTGTGAAGTTGGGCTTTTTAACATGGGGGTCTGTGGGGATTTGCTCTGTTTTGGAGCCAGCCCCTAGTGGATGAGGGGTGAACTGCAATTTATTTGGATCTCTTATTTTACAGGCAGAGGTTGCCGCTTGGTTGTGACCGGTTGCAAGCTAAGCTCTGCACCATTCATCGCAGAGTTTTCACTCTGTTTAAACTGGGCGATCAGCCAGGGCATGAGCTGGATGACCCGCTAAGATCCGACGGCTCGTTCGCAGAGAACGCCCCTTTTAACCACAATGGTGGAACAAACAAATCAGTCGGTTTTCTGAGAAACTTAGAAAATGTTCCAACCTCATAATGTTGATGTGTGGCTCTTTATTTGTCATTAATATGATTCATCAAACAACTTCTGCTGATTTTATTATTCTTTCAGCAGCTTTAGGCAGCAAAGTTACCGTATGTTCCAAAACTAATTGTCCTGTGTTAATTAAACAGACTTCCAATGGACACTGTTGCACTTTACAGACTACGACCTGAAAGAAATGCGTATAAGATGATGGCTTTATTATTATTTTTTTTATTATATTTGTGATATGCCTCTTTTATTTGGTAAAGCCTCTTTCCACAGGGAAACACTTTCCTCCTCCACTTCTGGTCATCACTTCTCATCGCGTCACCGCCCGGCTGACAGTAATGGAGTGGACCCAGTCGGTGCGCAGCCACACACTAACGACCAAAAGACTCAGCAACAGCGAGTTCAGAGAAAACAGGAAGAGTTTTAATCTGGAACCACAGACATCACTTTTTCCTCTCAGAGATAAAAGACAAGAATGTTATGAGAAATGTTCATCATAACCAGAAACTTTCTTTTTTTCATGGTGGCTGTAGAATCAGGTGGCTGCAGGTAAGAATCAGGTGAAGCTCCTCCTGAGAAGGAGACACGACTTCCAGCAGCCTGAGATTAATGTCCATGATTTTTCTGTTTGTAAATTATTCTATTGGGTTTCCATTTCATTCATTAGTCAGATCTAATATTCAGTTTTATTGTGAATAAATGAACATGCAGATGAATTTGAAATTCCATCAAAGAGAACTTACTTGAACATTTAAAAAAACATAACAGTAGGTACCTTTCCGAGTAATTAATAACTTTTATAATGCTGTAACTCCATTACTTTACGCCGTTACTTTTTTAACGTGCCCAACACTGCTGTTGATGAATGCCGTGTTACAGATGGATGGAGGTCTGGATGGTTGGTGGATGGCCAATATGCCCCAACAAGACTGCCATGTTAGCAGGTGGTGGTGGAGTGATGTTCTGGGCTGGAATAAAAGGGAGTGAGATGGAAGGACCCTTTAATAGTGGTTTCTGATAAATCTGTCCAGTTTCTAATTGACCATTTTCTGCCGTGGTACAAAGGAAGATGTGTTCCTTCTGCAGTAAAGACAACGCTTCCTCCAATGCTCAGAAATGGCAGCAGAATTTTTGGCTGCTATAGGTATGAAGGGAGAAAAACACATGGTGGGGCCACCATCATCCCCTGACCTCAACCCTATTGAGAAGATCTATGAAGGTGGGGGGCAGAAGACCTCCAAACAGGAACTTTGGGATAAAATTGTGGTCTACCTAATGGGATCCAAACAGAAACTTTCCATGGACTTTCAGGTTCAATGATGATAGAGTTGATAAGGTGATATCAGAGGAGGACTTGGTCGTAATACGGAACAGGATCTGGAAAAATGTTATTTTGTTTTTAGTTTTAGTTTAGTTTTAAGTTTAGTTTTTTTAGTTTAGCTTTAAAAAAAATTATATTCGATCATATAAGTGGTGTTGCTCCTGCTCCTGCCGCACCTCCTATAGTGCCCATTGTGTCTCCCTGCCAGTCCTTGCGGCTGCCCTTACTGGGGTGTTGGACCCCATATGCTGTCTTTTCTCTATAGCTAGAACCAATAGCTACCTTTTTCTGCCTCCTCTGCTATCTCCTCGATGGCCTTCTGCAGGTTTGCCCCAGTTGATCCAGCTGTCCAGAGAAGCTGGATTGCTGACCTGCTGATGAAGCCCTTGTGCCCTACCTCCACTGGATGGGATGGTTACAGCCCTGCCCTGGGCCTCATTTATCAAGCTTCCATAGGAACAAAAACCGGTGTACGCCAAAAATTGTATGCACATAATATGGGAAAACGGGAAACTAAATTAAAAAATCAAGGAAATGTTGTGAAATGTGAGACATTTGTGCATGATCCACTATTACCTTTCACACCACATGTTAGATATTAAAGCTGTTTTCAGAAATTAATAAAGATGCACATTCGAAAGGGGGTTAAGGAAAATGTTAATAAGAACCTCAACCAATAAAATATGTTCTGTCATTGTGAAACAAAACTTCGATGTCATAAAATCCATCCAGCTAAATAAGGTGACAGTCTGCTGCCAGCATGTAGCAGTCAGTATGAAAAGTAGCTTTGGTCCTTCATTCCAGCAGAGCGGGACCAGACTAGATTCTGGAGGTCTAGAAGTGATGCTACGCTAAGGAAACACACAAGAGGAGGATTTCCTTTTATTTATTTATTCTCAAACAATGCTTTTTTTTATTGTTGTTCCAATTTCTGTCAAGACGGGCTTTATTTCCTGCAGTTTCTTGGCCACCTCATTAATAGCGGTGATTGTGTCCCTCTGCACCGCCCATCCAGCTGGAGCCCCACCCACCGAGCTGGAGCACCCAGCAACTAGAAAGAAATATTATTTAACACTAAATAAACTGCTACCCATCTCAGATGTATCTGTACATTAAAACAAATGACTAAACTAGCGGCTTCATTACTCCCATTTAGCACTTTTCTCCAAAGCGATTCACCCCTGGGGGCTTGGCGTTGTCTGTGAGATCTTAGGTGGAAACACCAGCTGATCTAGCTGCAGGGTCGTGGCAGTTTTCTCCTGGCCTTAGGAACAACAAGGCCAACCGAAGGGAACCTGTTATGCTGTTAGCTGTCACTCTGCATCTCTCCAACAGCTCGGCTAGCATCCTCAGGACCTCATTGTGTCACCATCTGATGCGCCCTTATGCCATTGCCACTTCATACCCTGGAACAGTGGTTATTAGATTGATTGAATGGAAATAAAATCTTGTATTCATTTGAAATTTTGTTTAATAAAATCCAGATTATTTTATAACCTTATGCAATTTTTGATGATTAAAATTTGTATTCACTGTCATTCCCATTGATTATTGAGGAGAAATGAACTAAAACAGCATATGTAGTGTTTCCTAAACGGCTTCCCGGTTTCGAACCGTAGTAAGGTGGCCACCAATTTGTCGGCCCGTTGGTGGTAACAACAATAAATGGTCCAAATCTTTGGTGGTCTGAACTGAGAATTTATTTTTACTTCAACGAGCACTAGTGTACATACAGGGACATGCTTATGGCTCAAACCAAGGACAGCTTTTTCCTCCTTCTATTCTCTCTTGTTTTTGCAAAAACAACTCATAAACTCACAATGACCCCTGGCAGCCACACTGCTGAGTTCCAGGCCTGGATCACAACAGTAGAATAAGCTGGAACACAGTGTATTCGGGACTGTGTTGACTTCCCGTCATCCAGGGCCGTCATCAGGATGGAAACCTTTTTAACCAGATTTCCAGCTTCACTTCTGATTCAGCTGTGAAAACTCATCCATTATCGTAAAAGTTGTTTTCTGCGTCCTAAATGTACAGATTCTGTCTGTAATGAATGCCCCCACCTCCAGGGGGCGCTGGCAGATCTTTCCAACCTCTAATTTGTTGCAAATACACCACAGTTTCTCCAAGGTTGTGTAAAGGCTGTGACTTTTCATCAGCGTCACATAAATCACCTCATAAATCTCCCACAACTTAATTGTCCTTTTCACTTTGTTTCATTTGGACAGAAGGTCGCTGAGCCGGACTTTTTATTTATCTGAGAACAGCTCTGATTAGTGTTTGCTTGCCTTGTGCTGTTGCATGATGAAGCCCTCCCCTTCCTCACCCTCACTGAGGCAAAATTGATGACAGTGGTAATCGTTACAGACTGCCGCTTCAGAGAAGCTGACCTTCGCTAAGAGCCCAGGAGGAAGAAGGGGGAGAGACAGAGGGAAGGAAGGAGAGGGAGAGATTTTAGTTTTAATGAATGTAAATTCTTCATGGAGCAGTTTAAACCATATTGGTCTCTGCAGCAGCAGTGAAGTCAAACTAACTGCAGGCTGTAATTATTTATCTCCAGAACATCTACAAACTGTTGTTGAAATCTGCTTAAAATCCACACTTCTCTATGAGGGCAGAGGTCTCTGGAATGGAGACCCTTCACTTTGTCTTCATCCTCTTAAAGTGCGTGATCCCTCCTGTGAAACACCATCAGTCACATCGTTAAGTTCAACAAACCTTTATACTTTTGATGGGCCAGTGCACATTCATGTCCCTTATTTTAGGGATTCACTGATACTGATATCAGTATAGGGTAACTGTCCAATACCATGCAAGTGTACTCGTATTCATAAAAGTGCTCCGATACTACAAAACCAACACCAGTGTGAAAAAACTACCGCTGTCAAACTTAACACGTTAATGCAAAGAGATTAATCTGTGGAATTGACATGCATTTTTTAAAATGCATTAACACATAAACCACTAAAAACCACTAAACCAGGAGCAAAGTCCAAGGCTGACACCCATGGTAGCAAACGCAACATTATAGCACTGCTAGCTGACCACAGATCTGCCCTGTCCTCCGAGCTCAAGATGTCCTTCAAAGAACTCAAGGACAGATTGGACGGAGTCCAAACAACTGTCGCTAGCCACCACAACAGACTGTCGTCACTTGAAGAAAATGCTTACACTGTTCACCAGCAGCTGAAGGAGGTAGAAACTTTAAGCACTCAGCTTCAAAGTGATAACAAGAAGCTAAAGGCTAAGCTAACTGACCTGGAGGGGAGAAGCAGATGCTGCAGCGTTCGGGTGATTGGATATTTTTATTTATTTAATTCTATTTAACAAAGTTTTTACTCATGCCATATTGTAAATCTGAATTATGCGTTATCTCAATAAAAGAACCTTATTTTGGCCATGTAGATGCTTTGTCACAGCGATAAACACAATCCACCAAAACCACTTTAACCTCCTTATTTATGTAGAATGACATTTTTTCATCCTTACATTTAGAGGATGCTGCAAGATGACTCATAATATATCACAAAATTACCAACTTAGTCGTTACCCGTACTGTAACAGGGTTTTAGTACTCGTATCGGCAATGGCGGAAGGCTGGGGTGGCCGTGACCGTTGACCACCTCATCACAGCCATCACTACCTTTTTTTTTTTCCTTCATGCGAAACCATTCTGTCGCTGCGACAGCACTTCCAGCACTATAGCTGTGCACACGTTGTGTCTTCAGGTGCTTGCCATGGTCAGAGTGGCAGCTGTCAGCATCGCTCACGAACGGCATGCCAGGCAAATGCTTGGGCCTCCAGTCGCCGGCCAACTTTGACTCGCTACAGAGCAGTGACAATGTGGAGTGTTTGCAGTGACAGAGGTGGGCCAGGACGAAACCCCGTAAATGGTCTACGCCTCCACCCCTTAGTCTTGCTGCAAGTAACACCATGTCTTATGTAAACAAACAGGGGAGAGTGAGTTTATCAAAATGAAGAGACGTTTTCTGTCTGTGACAAAAACGTAGGTAGTGGAGATATTACGGAGGCTAATTTAGCTCAGAGTAGCTCAGTCTGTCCTCATGTTGAGTTCCTGGTTGTCATGAGGCTAAAAATAAAAACGCATCTTGAACAATACACTTTCTTTAGTTATAAAGTTAAAGCTGTGTGCAGTTAAACTGTCAAAATAATAATGTTAGAATTTGTTAACAAGAGATTTAGATAATGCGCTTACAAAGTTTATAAATGTAAGTTGTGCGTTGTCTGCAGGTGTTTATGTTATATTTTCCATGTGTCCAGTTGCCTTTGTTTCTGAAAACTGCATTTATTTGCTTATATCCTGTATACTGTAAGGAATCATAATACAGGCCTCAGCACATAGTTTAATATTCTGTATTGGAACCATATTAAATCATATTATCCCTGTTTAATTAATGAAAATTGAAAATAATAAAGTAGAAAAATAGTGGTAGTTGTCCAAAAAAGATCCAAAAGTCAGGCTTGAGGAATTTCATATATTATCAAGAAAGCATATACATATATTATTAAAAATGTTATTGTTATTCATATAAAATATCATAAAAGAGTGATGAATGCTGGTTGGAGGAGCCCCCTGTAAACTGCTGCCTGGGGCCCCGGAAACTCTAGAACAGGGGTCTCCAACTCCGGTCCTCGTGAGCTACTGTCCTCGTTCGGTTTTGTGGATTTGTTTGCTGTTTCGTTGAGTTTAGTTTAAATATTAAACAAAAGTAAGTGGTTTTGTATCAGAATATATACACAAAAGGAGGCAATTATAAGGCTTCTCGTAAAACAAAAGGGTTTTCAAAACACAAACCATTCATTTTTGAGATGTTTTGATTTACAAAAGCACAAGAAATAAAATTGTACTTGAACTGCGCAAAGCAAAAGCAACATTTTACACCCAATTAATTGACAATGCTAAGGGTAGCAATAAAACACTTTGGAAGCATTTGAGTAATTTAATTAACAAATCAAATAAACACAGGAAGATTGCAGAGCTTACTATTAATGGCACAAATATAACCAATAGTGCTATTATTGCTGATGAGTTCAATTCATATTTTGTGCAATCAGTTGAAGAACTAGCAAAAGATTTTCAGCCTGCAGACAATCAAAATTTTACAGCAAAAATTGTCCCAACAGATTCTTTTTATATTTAAGTGGCCCAGGAAGCAAAAGTTGCAGAAATAATTAATAAACCTTCAAATTCAAAATCTAATTATATTTATGAGTAGGTGTTTTCTTAAAAGATACAGAGGTGTGCTAGTTAAACCATTTACACATCTTGTTACCCTCTACATAAGAATTTGTGCTTTTCCTAATGCCTGGAAAAACAGTAATCATCCCAGTTTTCAAAACAGGAAGTCACGACTGTGTAACTATCAACCTATATCAATTTTACCAGTCTTATCTAAAGTTATCGAAAAAGTTGCTTACAGCAGTTTGGTTTTAGACTTTGTTATTCAACTGAATTAACAAACTGCTGTTTAATTGAAGATGTAAAAGAGTCCCTGGACAAGGGCAATGTGGTGGGAGCTGTATTTATCTACCTTAAAAAGGCTTTCGATATGGTCAACATACTTTGCTTTTATCTAAAATGTCAGGTTTTAATTTCTCAGCTGCGGCAGTAATCAGGTTTATCTTCAGTCTAGAGCACAGTGTTAAAGTAGATCAGGACATATCTGCACTTTCAAACATAAAAATGGGCATTCCACAAGGCTCGATACTCGGCCCTTTGCTGTTTAGTCTTTCTATAAATGACTTACCTCTGCACTGCTCAGGTGCCAGCTGTCAGCTCTATGCGGATGATGCAGTTCTTTATGCGCCCCCTGAGTCACCTGAGCAGGCGGCAGACAAACTGTCCATCTGTATGTCTGACATCCAGCAGGGGCTCATCCAAAATCACTTAGTTCTAAATCTTTCAAAAACAGTGACTATGTGTTTTTCTATTAAGAAACTAGACTTAAAAGAAACATTTTTCATAAAAATGAAATAATTCATATTGTAACAGAATTTAAATGTCTTGCATTGGTCCTTGATCCGCAACTTAAATTCAATAAACATATAAAGAAAATCTAAAAAACAATACAAAGTAATTTAAACTGTTTCATACTAATCAGAAACTACATACCAAACCAGGCTGCCCTGCTTTACATGAATGCTATGATTTTTTTTTCTTATATATCATACTGCATGACAGCATGGGCACAGACCGCTCCTCCTGCAACCAAACGTATAGGCTCGCTATACAATTGAGCATTAAAAATTATGGAAAAAAGCCAATCCGCCATCATCATTGTACCATCCTTAAGAAATATAATCTAATGAACTTTGGGAGCTTTAGTAATTATCGTTTAATTAAATTATTTCACAGATTCATTCATCATTTAACACCTGAGCCACTAAGTACATTATTGAGAGACAAAAACAGCAGCAGAGTCACCAGAAGTGCCACAAATCACAACTGTAAAATCCCATACTGCCAGACTAGCTTTGAACAGACAGCCTTCTTTGTTAAGAGCTCTAAGCTCTGGAACTCACTATCATCTGACATGAAGACCATATCTGACTTTAAAAGGTTTACTCCCCAGCTTAGGAACTGGCTAAAGAAAAGCCAGGACTCTACTCATTTTTAAAACTGTAATTTTCTGTGTGGGTGTTAAATAGGTGGGAATGCTGCACTAATTGAAATCATTGTTTTATGTTTTTTATAGTGTTTTATAGAGAGGTCAGACATGTGAACATCCCATGTTGTATTTGTGATGTTTTATTGTTTTGCATTGTAATGTATTGTATATAGTCACTGTTGTCTATGTTTTTTTAAAAGCCTAACTAGGGATGGACATTGAGAATTAGCCTTGGCTAAAATGCTGTAGTGTGACATGACTCATGAAACATACTTGTCACTATCAAATAAATAAATTTGATTTGATTTGAAGTTAAGGTACATTATGGGGCTACAAAAGATGCTAAATGAAGAGCCATTCGGGAGTCAAAAGAGCCGGCTCTTCTTTGGGAGCCGAGGCAAAAGAGCCGAGTGTCACCGACATTGCAGCGCTATGATGCAAACTCATCCCACAGCCCCAACCGCTTTGCTTTTATTCAACACGAGTTGCAAACACCTCTCAAGTTAGACTGAAGAGTTGTGACTAAATAATCCACCAGCTCCCAGAGACGCAACGAGATAAGAAACTTTATAAATAGGGCTGGGTATCGCCACAAATTTCCAGAAATGATTTGATTCGATTTTTCAAGAGCCAGAATCGATTCGATTTCGATTAAATCTGATTCGATTCAATATTGATTCTTTTACAGTTATTTTTGTAACACAGATTTTTCTTGAATATTACACAAGTTCTCAGATAACTATTTTTATAAAACACTGAGGCAACCTTTCAATTATGAATATACATTTTAAAGTTTAATTTACACTGAAAAAATGTCTAAAAACAGCAACATGTCACATGACTACCATTTATTTGTGAAAAGAACACATTAAATGTTTAACACAACAGAGTGTTACTGTAACAGGACTGGGTATAGCCACAAATTGGGTTCACCCTTACACAAACTTTTTAGTCAGCAGCAATGACCAAATTAAATTAGGTGAGCAAACTGTACACCTTAACTGCAATTGTATTACATGTGCATTGGTTGTGCAAGTTACTTATTGTAAACATATTAGCATTTCTGACAAACATCCTTATTCCTGGACAGGTTCTTTTTAAAAGAACAGCAAAAAGATGTGTGAAAAATAAAGTGAGAACTTAAACTGAATCATGTCTAGACAGCTGGTGAACATAGTGTCTAAAAACAAGTGAACATCACTTATGCCTTAGGAAGAACATGCACAACCATTTCATTTTACACAGTTTTTCTGCTGTCTAGTAAATTTACAAAGACCGATAGTCATATCTGTCTCAAATAATGTGAGAATGGACCCAAACAGATCAGAATTGTAAAGGCTCCAAAATTGATTTAAAATTGTGCAAAACAAAGAACATAAGTTTTTTCGGTCTCTGAGATGGTATTATATAACAACTATAGCTAACTTAAACTGTATAGGCTATGAAACTGAAGACCCCTTTATGATTGCATTCTTATTTGTTCACAACTGCAAGATTTTTCTGCAAGAAAAGTAACTGGTCTACATGTTGTGGAGTGAGGCAGCTCCTTTGTGCTGTTACATTGTCCCCAGCTGTTGAAAGAACACGCTCTGAGGAGACACTAGTCCCAGGTACACAGAGATACCTCCTTGCTAGACGAGCCAAAAGGGGATACTCCTCTGCATGTGCTTTCCACCAGGTCAGTGGGTTGTCAGAGAGCAGGATCGGTTTTACCTTCCTATATCTGTTCACTTCTTCCTGTGCCTCTTCAGCTGGAGTCTGGAGTGTTGTGGAGTTCTGTGATGTTGCAGGTTTAGATGCGTAGGCAGATCCAAGGAGAGTCACCAAGGCTGATTCCCTGAATCTCTTTGGTGAAAGAGGGGTGGCATCCTTAACAGGACCAGGAGGGATGTATTTCTCCTTTGCACCACCACCAGCTTGCTGTTAAAATATATAAATGATGTCTTAGGGAAAAAAAATTAACATCAGTCTTTCGTTGTTGTTGTTAATGTAAAAACTTTTTTTTTTTCTACATTTTAACTCACGTTAGATGTGTCCACTTGCTCAGGACCTGCTTCAGTCACCAGGCGAGAAAAGGTATTGTCACGGGCCTCACTGGACAAGAAGGGCAGAGTCTTGAAGCGAGGATCTAAGGCTGATGCCACATGCAGCTTGTCCTTCAGGGTCAAATACCTTCAAAATATTACATGATTATGTGAATAACCTCATTAGTTGATATTGTGTAATCATTTAGATATATTGTATATGAATGAATGAAATGAAATGAATGAAATGAAATGAAATGAAATGAAAAATACTTTATTAATCCCAAAGGGAAATTCAATATTGTAGTAGTAGTAATTTTTTTTTTTTTTTTTTTTTTTTTTTTTTTTTTTTTTTTTTTTTAAACAATCACATTAATTAATTAAGGGCTTTGTTCTTCAGCCTGATAGCTGCTGGAAGGAAGGATCTTCTGTATCTCTCTGTCTTGCATCGGACTTGAACAAGCCTCCCACTGAACACACTCTGTTGTTTCGTCACGGCGTTGTGTAGAGGGTGTGAAGGATCTTCCATTATCTTCGTCAGCTTGTACAGAATTCTTTTTTTGATGATCAACTCCAGCGGCTCCAGAGTTACTCCAAGCACAGATCCAGCTTTCTTGATCAGTTTGTTAATTCTTTTCAAGTCTCTGGTTCTGATGCCGCTGCCCCAGCAGATTGCTGCAAAGCTGATTGCACTTTCAACAACAGACCTGTAGAACATTTGCAACATTTTGGTGCAGACGTTAAAAGATCTCAGCTTCCTTAAGAAGTAGAGTCTGCTCTGACCTTTCTTGTAAATGTACTCAGTGTTGCTTTTCCACTCAAGTCTGTTGTCCAGCTGAACTCCAAGGTACTTGTATTCCTCCACCACCTCCACCTCCTCTCCCATGATGGAAACACTTCTATGTGTGTTCTTGTTCCTCCTGAAGTCAACAATCATCTCCTTTGTTTTCTTGGTATTCAAGATGAGATGATTGTCACCGCACCATTTCACAAACTGACCGACCAGTTCTCTGTACTCTGCTTGTCGTTGTATATGTTTCACAATCAGAATCAGTTTTATTGCCAAGTAGTTTCACCAGTACAAGGAATTTGTTTTGGTGCGTTAATGCCAACAAGAGCAGATATATACAAAAAAAAACAAAAAAAAACAAATTAGGGCTGGGCGATATGGCCTAAAAAGAAAATCTCCGATTTTTTATAACCAAATCCGATTTCCGATTTTAATCGATTTTTTTTCTTTTCTTTTACAAAACATAAATAAACTTATTAAAAACATTTATTTGTTTATATAGATGAATGCCAGCAAAAATAAAGCATATAATGTCATAGCTTTTCCACCATATAAACAACTTACACAGAAATATGAGACACAATGCATCCGTGATCTCTTTCCATCTGGATCCTTACCGTACAGGATCCACTGCAGAAATAATTCCCCTGATGAAGGTTGTCTTAACTAGGGTTTGTGAGTTAAGTTCACTTTGCATCTCATAGAGAACAGCATTTCTCACTGCAGTTATACGCATAGCTAAATCCCAGGCATGAGTGAAGGGTCACTTCACTGAAAATCTGTCAGACAAACACCGTTCTGGTGTGGAGTGAGGGCTAAGTCTGCTGCTAACTAACTGTAAAAAAAATCTCGATTTTCATAAAAATAAATCTCCTGAAATAGAAAATTCGATTTATCGATTTTATCGATTAATCGCCCAGCCCTACAACAAATAGGAAAAAAAAAAAATTAAACCACCCAATACTAAATTTACAACAATAAAGTATTAAAAAAAATAAAAGGAAAAGCCGTTACACATACATGCATACATTAACATACTAACATACAGCATGCATTCTAAAATTTTATAATGTATATTTAATTAGCCTACCTTGAGTTCAAGTTGTTGTATACAGCAGCCTTAAGGTCTTTGATGACAGCTGTGTCATGGGTTGCACCACTCATCTCCAGCAGCAGCTGTGCATGCAGGGGTGCCACAACTGACAGAGTGGGGGTCTTCTCCTCAGACATAACCAGTGTGGCTGCTTTCAGGGACTGAAGAGCCTTCATCACATCTTCTGCCGTTGTTATGTCTGCCTCAGTCAATGTGCAGAGATCACTGTCTTTCCTGCGAACTTCAGGTGATAGAAGAGCTGCTGAGATGGTTGGCTGTTGCTCCAGGAAGCGCTCCAACATATCCATTGCGCTATTCCACCAAGTCACCACATCAATAACCAGCTTATGTGCAGGCAGATTTAGCATCCGTTGCTTTTCTTTTAGCTTGAGGTTAGCCATGGCGCTACGATGAAAGAATGACACGATGTACCTCACTCTCCCGAGCAGGCGTGAAACAGCTGGGATCTTGAGAGCTGCTTGTGAAGCCAGGTTTAGCGTGTGAGCAAACACCCGATGTGCAACAGAGACGTTAACTCCACAGCTTGGACTATGTTTGCAGCGTTGTCTGTCACGATGACAGGGTCTTTGTCCGTTAGTTCCCACTCCTGTAAAGCATCAGACAGAAGGTCTGCCAGATTTTTTGCCGTGTGACTCGTTTGAGTCTTCCTGGTTTGTAAAACATGAGACAACAGTAGCCACTCCTCATCTATATGGTGGCAAGTTATTGTCAGATATGAATCTGTGGCTCTCGATGTCCAGCTGTCACAAGTTAGGGCGACTCTAGTCGCCAACTTCAGCGAAGTTGCAACGCCACTTTTCACCTCTTCATAGAGCTTAGGTATGGCCACCTCGCTTAAATGTTTGCGTGTTGGCAACACGTAGCGTGGCTCAAGTAATTAAACGAGGCTTTGGAAGCCGTCATTTTCAACCACGCTAAATGGTCTTATGTCTTTACATATAAACACTGCTATCGCTTCAGTTATTTTCTGGGCCTGCGACGAGCTTGAAGACAACTTGCACACAAACGCGTTTTCTAGCTTGGTTTGCTTTTGGTCGCTTGCGTTCGGCTGCGTCGTGGGGTGATGCCTCGTTAAATGGTTTCTGAGGTTGGTGGTATTTCCACAATATTTTACCTCGATGTCGCAGAGCTTGCAGACTGCTTTGGTTTTGTCCAGCTCCTCTATGTTGCTTTCACTGGGTTTAAATCCAAAAAAAAAAAAGCCACACATCTGCCTTCAAACTTGAGGGTGCTTTCAGTAGTGTTGTTTTCTCCTGCCATTATTGTCCTCAAAGCCCAAACTCATGAGATTTCGCTGAGCATAGGCAAGTCCCGCGGGAGTACGGTCATGTGACCAGAAATTAAATACTTTTTTTTTAAATCGATCTGAGTTTATTAATCGATTTCCGTTTAATATAATTCAAATCGATTTAAATCAATGAATCGATTTTTTTAACCCAGCCCTAGTCATAAACAATCATAACTTTTTTTTTTCTCCAAAGACCAGTGCTCAATTAACACAGCGAACAACCCAGGATCTAACAAACTCCTCAACACTTTGGACAAACAGTATCACTTGCCATGTTGTCACCATTTTAGTGGAGTGTCTCTCCCTGGCCTGTATGATGAGTGTTGTGAAGGTGTGGACGTGGCTACAGTCCAATGTTTTGCCATGGCTATGGACCTGTGGTCAAGCCGCACCATAGAGCCGTATATAAATGTCACGCTACATTTTATTGACGCGGATTTCGACATGAATACGAAATGTCTCCAGACTCACTTTTCCCAGATCACACCGAGCAGAACACAGCTGCTGGTCTAAGACAAACCAAGCGGTAACGTCCAGCGGTGAAATGTGAAGCTTATGCGGAAGTGCAAAAAATTGCAGTTCACCACTCATCCACTAGGGGCTGGCTCCAAAACAGATTCAATCCCCATAGACTCCCATGTTAAAAAGACCAACTTCACAGCAATAATAAACATGTTTTAAAGCCTGGTACAAAAATCCATTTTAGAATTAATAGGTCAAGTTTACCTTCATCAGGGCTCCAGAATAAATTTTTTTAGGAGGTGCACAGTGGCCCCTAACTTAAATTTTTAGGAGAGCAAGCAGAAAATTTAGGGACGCACACTGTAATCGCCTTGCAAAGAAAATATTCACATTTCCTCTAATTTTCACTGTATTAGTGATAAATACTTGAACAGTAAATTCAAAATATACAGTGTTTGCAATTAACATTTTTTTGTGCAGCAGTTGACATAACATTAGAAAAAAAACTTACTGGACGAATACAAATTAGTAGACATAGAACTTATCAAATCTAATCAGATTTGATTTGATTCACTTTGTAGTCGAAGCAGAACGGCAACTTTGTCACCATCATCCCCCACAGGACATGGTATGACTGGTCCATGTAGTTCCTGGCAATAAACAGCTTCAGGGACTGATGCTTCTCTCCAGCCACTGTTCCCACTTCTCAGTAAGAAAAGTAGCTATTGGCTGTCCTAAAAGTCGCTATTTAGCATAATCAGCCTAGTACATATAGTTGTAATGGATGCTGCCATAAAGAGGGATGTAGTGGGAAAGACAAAAATTGAAAAAGACAACCTAAAAACCTTTTGGAACAGCTGAACGAATGAATGAATGAATGAATGAATAAATAAATCTGTCAATATTTTCTTTATTTTTTAGTTCAGTTTTTTCAAGTTGTTTTTTAATAAGGAGTCTGGAACATCTCATAACACTTTTAACTTTTTAAAATACTTTTGTCCACACTCTTCATTAACAGACTTTACTCTGACGGTAAGCCAGCACAGGATCATCCAGCAGCAGCTTTGTATGTTTTATTTTCAGCCTGGTCATGAAACAGAGGCGAACGTCGTCTGCTCTGAATACAGCTGCTGCTGCGAGAAGACCAAGCCCCGTATGAGTGCTTTTTGGTGGGGAGGGGTCTGCACAGCCCCCGCTCCTCATTGGGAAGAGTAAACTACATTCATTCATAGTCTCCAAAAGTTTCCAGAAAAAAAAATCCCTTGATTTGTCGCTCATTGCATTTTTTTGTAAGTCACCATAGGGGTCTGAAAACTCGCTAAATATACCAACAAAGTTGCTTAGTTGGTAACGCTGAGGAATAATAAATTTCTCCAAGACCCGCCTCTTTCCACACATAAGCCAATCACAGTGGTCGTTTGTCCCTGCTCACATGCACATTGGCTGTTGTCTTCTTCGTTGGTGTTCGTCTTCTTTTCTCGTATTGAAGTTAAGAGTCGGCAAACCAGCTGATAATTTGCGCATTTCTGTGAACTACTGGGCTGAAGAGGGGAGCAGAAGTTTGTTAGCGACAAAATAAATTCAGTTATAACTACTACAAGAAAAAGACCGTATTGGTTGCCATTGCGCAAGTAGATAAAAAAATTCACTCGCACTGTCTCACATTTTAGTTGCAAAATGCGACCATTAGGTCGCAGTCTGGAGCCCTGTTCATGACAACTGTCATCTATCCTATCCTTCAATTTTTCTCATCTTGGACGAAGCATGATCCTTCATATCTGAAATGTCTCATGTGCGTGTCATCTTTTACATCAGCCATGATGTAAAAACGTGTGCGCATGTTGCAGGAAGTTGTGAACAGGCAGTCTTCAGATCCGTCCACATCTCGAGATTAAACGTATTTACTGCAGCAAACGTTTCTGAGCGTGCTCTGATCTGTTGGGTTGAAGTGAAACATCAGTTTCACATGATCTCATGACGAAACTCTTACAAAGAGCGAGAAATTAAACTCTCCAGCACTGTCTCCAGGAGACGGACTGATTAGGCCACCGTCGGTGTGTTTTAATGTGTGTGTGTGTGCCTGCAGGGCTCCATTAGCAGTGACATGCTGGGTAGAAATGGAGCAGAGTGATTCAGACTGACAGAACAGGGTGAAGACAAGCAACAGGAGGACGTAAAGTGAGTTTCAGATGAAGGTCGCATATGATTTTTGTGTCCCGGGGGGGAACTTGTTGGTGGTCATGAAGATGGTTACGGCGTTCATGAAGACTGACACCATCCCAAAATAATCCCCTACATCCCTGTTTCACCTCTAAAAGCAATGACACCCAAAGACTGAATGCTTGTCAAGTGTATGCTTATTTCATTTTTATTTTACCAGGAAAAACACTGAGAAAAAATTCTTATCTACAATGTTGGCCTATCAGAAAGCACTTGTAGGACAGAATGAAAAAAAGAAAATTTCAATCTGGATTGACCTAATTTTTTTTTGCTTGTTTCTTACTTTCTAAAGAAGCAGTTTGATTTCTTCCTGCTAGGAAAGTTTTCCTGAGATCCCGGTATCCTGAAGAAAGTTTCTTTTCTTTTGTCTTGCTGCAGGAGTCCTGAACACCTGAAATGCACACAGTTATTGATAATACATCATGTTTAAATAATAAACATTTATCCTTCAGGAAGGAATTAGTTTGTGCATGAGGTTCTGGAAACGAGCTGTGGCCAAATTTACGAAGCTGGAGGAAATGATGTAAAGCTGCTGGGAGAGACTGCTGATTATTTTTAAATAATCAGCAGTCTCACCCAGCATAACCTTTTTTTAAAAAGAGAAAACAACATTAATAATGAATAGATAATGTCTCGTTCCTTAGGATGATGGCTGCTGGTGGGAATGACCTCCTGTATCTTTCGGTCTTAACAATGAACTTGAAGAAGCCTCTGACTGAACATGCTCTGTAGTTTCCTCACTGTGTTGTATAGAGGATGTGAAGAATCGTCCATCAGCAGCTTGTGCAGTATATTTTTTTCTGGACAATCAGCTCCAGCAGCTCCAGATCAGTCCCCAGAACAGAACCAGAATTCTGGATCAGTTTGTTGAGTCTCTTTAAGTCTCTGGTTCTGGTTCAGCTGCCCTAATAGATCCTTCAAAGCAGATTAAACTTTCCACCACAGACTGATGGAAGATATGAAACACCTTGGTTCAAACATTGAAGGATCTCAGCTTTCTCCAGAAGTAGAGTCTGCTCTGTTCTTCTTTCTAGATGCTTCTCTTGCATTTCCAGTCCAGTCTGTTGTCTGCCTGAACTCAGAGGTACTGGTATTTCTCCACCACCTCCACCTTTTCTCCCAGGATATAAACAGTGTTTTGTTTGCTCCTGTTCCTCCAGAGATCAACAATCATCTTTTGTTTTGTTTGTGTTAAGGATGAGGTGACGGTTTCTGCTCCATTTCACAAACTGACTGACCAGTTCTCTGCACTCAGCTTCTTGTCCATCACTGATACTCCCCACAGCTGCAGAGTAATCAGAGTATTTCTGCAGATGACAGGTCTCAGAGTTGTATTGGAAGTCTGAGGTGTACAGTGTGAAGGGAAATGGTGAGAGTACAGTTCCTTGTGGTGCTGCAGCATTGCTGATCACCATCTCAGACACACAACCTTTTACTCTCACAAACTGTCTGTTTGTTAGCTAGTCATAAATCCAGGTGCTGGTGGAGGTATCCACCTGGAATTTATGTAGCTTCTCACATAACAAAGCAGCTGAATTGCACTGAAAAGCACTTGAAAAATCAACAACCATGATCCTCAAAGTGCTGCCTGATTGGTCCAGGTGAGAGTTGGCTCTCTAAAGCAGGTAGATGATAGCGTCTTCAACCCCAAGCCTGTTATGATAAGCAATGGGTCCGGAAAGATGTCACCTGCTTATTGAGGTGACATCTTTCACCTTACTGAAGCGACACCTCAAAAAGCAGGTGATTGAATCTAAATGGATCCAACAGCTTGTTGTCAAGTTCTACATAATGAGCCATTAAGTTGAGTCCAGTGTGTTGAAGCAGGGAAACATCTAAAACCTGCAGGACAGCAGCGCTTGAGGACCAAAGTTTAAGATCTCTGTGCCATTTGCGCTAACTAATGTATGGGCCTTCTTTTGGTTCCTTTGCTGTTTATTGGCTGTTCATTGTTGAGGTTGACTTATGATCTGAGGTTACACACTTTATTTATTTATTTGAGCAGAATTTTACAAAACAAATTTTGACAAGTACATCAGCTTTATAATCCCAAAAAAATGGAGTAGACCGAAGCAGAATGCTTATAGATGTCTACCCCTAGCAGCACATTCAGTATTATTGCCAAAAGTAGCGGCTTTTTTTTTTTTTTTTTTTCTGCAATGGTATCGAACTACAGCAACATTTATATATGAGAGAGAACATCACATTTCAGCAGTGGTAATATAGTATGATACATGTGTATTTTCAAGTATCAGCAAAGGTTAGAGACATCTTTTAAGCTGACTAGAAACATCAGACACTTCAATAGACCGTATGTAATTCTAAAAAACACACAACAATTGGGTTGTATTGTAAGATGAGGTTCATAAGATAAATTAATTGGGCTCCAGATATATATATTTGTCAAGAAGATATTTTTTATATCTTCTTTTGAAAATATAAATAGAACTGGATTGTTTTAATTCCTCACCCAGTTGATTCCATATTCTTACTCCTTGAACAGATATGCAATGGCTCTTAATATTTGTTCTTATCTTATCGGGTACAAAAACATTTTTTTGTCTTAGGTTATATTGACTTTCCCTTTGAGTGAAGAGCCCCTGTATACAAGGAGGAAGAATATTATTAAATGCTTTGAACATAACTATTGCCGTTCTAAATTCAACAAGTTCAGTGAGTTTTAGAATTTCCAGTCGGCTAAAAATGGGATTTGTGGGAGCATAATAACCAGCCTTATCTATGACTCTTATTGCCTTCTTTTGTAGTAGGAAAATCTGATCTGTATTTGTTTTGTAGGTATTGCCCCATATTTCTGTGCCATAATTTATATATGGAAGAAATAAGCTATTATATAAAAGTTTTAATGAGTTTCGATTTAGATAATATTTAGTCTTTCCCAAGGTGGCGACAACTTTGGCAAGCTTGTTCTGAAGAATACGTAGGTGCTCTTTCCAATTCAGATTTTCATCAATATACACTCCCAAAAATTTTGTTACAGTCACTCTTTCAATGTTTACATTGTCTATATTAATACTAATTACTCCATTATTCTTCTTATTACCAAATATCATATATTTAGTTTTATTTAAATTCATAGAGAGCCTGTTTAAATCAAACCATTGTTTTATTTTTCTTAACTCTTCTTCAACGGTATGCATAAGTTTAGATAAATCCTTCCCTGAACAATGAAGACTGGTATCATCTGCAAAGAGTAAACAGCTCAACTGATCCATTATGTCACCAACATCATTGATATACATAATGAACAGTTTAGGCCCTAAAACAGAGCCCTGTGGTACTCCATGTGTTATTGCTCTATGTTCAGAATTGACATTATTTATATGCACATATTGGTGCCTACCTGTGAGATAACTTTTAAGCCATGCTAATGCTATACCCCTGACACCATATCGTTCCATCTTATTTAAAAGTATATTATGGTCAATAGTGTCGAATGCCTTGGACAGGTCAATAAAAACACCAACCGTGTGTTCCTTGTTATCAATTGCTGTGGATATAGATTCCACAAGCTCCATAATAGCCATGGATGTAGACCTGTTTGACCTAAAGCCGTACTGATGCTCCTTTAATATGTTATGTTTGTCGATGAACTTGTCTAACCTAATAGCAAACAATTTTTCTAGGATCTTAGATAGCTGAGGTAGAAGAGATATGGGTCTGTAATTATTAAAGATATGCTTGTCACCGGCTTTATAGATTGGAATAACCTTTGCAGTTTTCATTCCGTTTGGGAATGTGCCCATTGAAAAGGACAGATTGCAAATATATGTAAATGGAGAAACTATGCCTCCAATGATATTCTTCACCAGGTCCATATCCATGTCAAAACAATCTGAGGATTTCTTATTTTTGAATTGTGATACAATGCTTTCTATTTCAATTTCACTTGTACTGTTTAAGAAAAAGGAATTTAGATTTGAATTTATGCACATTTGAACTGGATCCGATTTACTAGTTTGTGGGATTTTATTTGCCAGACTTGGGCCAACATTGGTGAAGAAGTCATTAAAAGCATTTGCAATCTCCTTTGCATTTTTTAATATTGCACCATCCCAAACAAAATGGTTGGGGAGACTATGTTTTTTCTTACCATTTCTAATTATGTAGTTCAATAAATTCCATATACCTTTAATATTATTCTTTTGTTGTTCTAATAGTGTATGATAATAGTGTTTTTCATTGGCTCTAATGATATTTATTAATCTATTTTTATAAACCTTATATCTATGTTCATTATCGTTGGTTCTGAATTTTAAGAAATTTCGGTATAATTGATTTTTCTTTTTACAAGCATTTATTATTCCCTTTGTGAACCATGGTTTACTTTTTTGTTTTTTCTGTGATATTATACGTTGTAGGCAGTGTTTATCATATAGAGTTATTAATTTTGAATTAAATGTTTCAAAGGCCTCGTCAGGATTACTAGAAGAATAAACCTCATCCCATGACTGCTGGTCTAAATCTGCCTTGAGTGCAGCAATTGCTTCCGATGTTAGAAGCCTTGTCATTCTGAGATTAGATGGTTTGGTTGTACTGTTTTGTTTGCCGAGGAGGTCATGAAACACACTAAAGATGGGGAGATGATCCGTGATGTCATTTATTAATAATCCAGATGTTATATATGTTGTCAACTGATTTGTAAATATATTGTCACTGAGTGTGGCTGTATCTTTTGTTATTCGAGTTGGTTTCACAATAAGTGGTATGAAAGTATTACTATAGACAATAGACATAAAATCTGTTGTTTTAAGATTATTTTGAGGGTTAAGGATATTTACGTTGAAATCTCCACATACAATATGAACCTTGTTTGTGTTACCTAACAAAGCATCTATTTTTTTATTAAATAAATCAAGATTTGAACCAGGTGACCTATACAAACAACTAATCAGAATATTTTTAGATTTTTCAACCTGTATTTCCACAGTCAAGCATTCTAGAAGATCATCCACACACATAGTTTTTTTATTTACCACCTTACACTTCATATTTTCATCAATATAAAAAGCAACCCCTCCACCTCTTTTGTTTTCCCTGTTCAACGTATAAAGCTCATATCCTTCTAATTCTATATCGGATTCTTTTTCATCTTCTAACCATGTTTCAGTAACTGCAATGACGCTAAATTGATTAAACTGCATTTTTGAACTGGACCTCGTTTGTATTTATGTTCCTGAAGCAGTTCCCGAGATAGCAGACATGTTTGGACCAAATCCGGGCTTCTGGTGGCACTTGCGGCTCAGTTACGGCATTTCCAAATGCTGTATGGGCCAGAAGTGGACCAGATGTCTGTTGCTGGTCTGGCTTGGATTATGGCAAGAATTTTGTTGGCCAGAAGCTAATACAGGAAGCCTGCCTGGACATAGATTTTGGTCATTTTTAGTGGGCCACATGTGGTCATGTAGAGTTTTGGCAGCTACACTTGCATTTAGACAACGGCGTACCTCAAGGCCAAATTTGGGCCGGACATTTTTTGCTGTGTTGGTCCACACAGATAAATTTTGGTGGATGTTGTCTTTGTCTCTGCATGTTGCTTGTATTTGTACTCACAAGATCAAACACTGTACCAGAACCTAGCAAGAGTGAGGAGTTTTTCTGATGTCTTTTTTTTTAATATATATATTTTATTTATTACATGCTTAAAAAAATAGATGGATATCTAAATAAACAAAGAATACAAAAAACAGTCAGTACTTCAACAAGAAATTAGCTGAAACAGATAATACACCAGAGAGGGGACTAGCAGGAACACTGAGAAGATATATTCACTTTGCAAACAAACCTGCACTGATTTTAAGAGTTTCAAAAGTTATGCTTTTTCTGTTCGTTTTTTTGACTAAAGATAAGAGGATACATCTTTATTTGTTTGTTAGACCTTTACATGAAGCATTTGAAGAAAAAAAAAACTGGCAAATGCAAAAATGTAAATTTTAAATTGAATTTTGTGTGTGTGTGTGCGCGCGCGCACGCACGCACGCGTGTGTATGTGTGGTGAGCCAGCTGTTGGCTTTAACACTGACAAGTGGAAGAATATAAAGTATTGTTGTTAAATAGCAGTGGTTTTCATGCATTGCCAGGTCCGTGCTGCTTGGACTGTGAGCCTGAGAACTGTTTTTATTTACACACATGCATGTTTATCATGGGTGTTTTCTGGGGTTTGCATTTGTTTGAAGCGTCATTTGTGCACATCCTCAGAAATGAACCAAACGCATTTGTACGCTGCAGTATACAATTAACCATTAGGGGCAGTGTAGGGAAAAATCTGACTGGATGTAAGGTCACAAGGTCAACAGCAGTTAAAATAATGGAAAGCTTCAAGGACAAGGTTGCTGACCATGTCAGCTGTTACCCTACAAAGATCTTTACATCTTTACAATGACCTATGTTCTTAAAATTCAGCAACTTTATGTGAGTTCTCTAAAACACCCTCTAGTGGAATCCTCTCGCAATAGCCGTAGTACAAGCAATGTGAACAGTTTCGCTCACCATGGAGCTGGTTCTGCTTGTCAATGCAAATTTTAAAAGAAGGTATTTTCTCAGTCTGAGGATTAAAACCAAGCATCTATAAAGTTTATCCTGAGTGAACTCAAACAGAGAAAAATGGAGCAGCTTGGTGCTTCGCTTTGGGAACGACAGATCTTCATCCACAGAGCCACTCCTGAAACCGAACCATTAACCGAGGCATTAGAGATGCGCGATATAATCAGCACGATATCGGTATCGGCTGATAGCAGCTTCAAAATTAAAGATCGGCCTTTCCACCCTATGTAATTAACCAATAAAATAACAGGTGCTGGGAGAACATAATCCAGGTTTGTTTTAAGTAGAATAGGATGCACATATCTGACTGGTTTTGTTTAAAAACAATTGTCATGGTTCAGTTTGACATGTTACATAATGCAAGTTGAAATTTTTTTTTAAACGTCTGCATTTGCCAACAGACCAACATGACAGAGTAATCTAGATAATAGATACCTTAAACTTGATAATCTCTGCAATTGGGGGGGTCGTGTCTGTATCAGTTATTGACCAAATGACTTGGAAAATATCGGATATCTGGCAAAAATTTTATATCCTTTATATCCTTAAAATCCTTAAAAAAACTCTTATTAGACTCAGAAATGCTCAGAAACCGTTGTTTGGCTGCAGCAGAGATATTGTTTACAGCTTTCACAAGTACGGTTGGTGTTTTGTGGTAAAAGTGGATCTCATGCTAAAAGCTATGCAGATGACTCATCTTTACATTTAGCTGCTTCGGTCTATGAATCATCACCTATAGAAATATCTTTTGTTGATTTTAAACGGATAGAAATAACCTCTGAGTCTCCTACAAAGAGGTGTGGGTGTAAAGAAGAAGTACGAGCAGGTCTGCGTTTCACATCGAACATTTCAGCCTCAGGTAGTGAGTTTGGTAGTTTTCAGCAGAGTGGCTGGAGGCATTAAAGCTGAGCGGACACATCCCAGCCTGAGCTGCCGGAGAGGAAGAGGACATCAGCTTTTAGAGAGGAAAGAGGACAAACGGAAGGAACAGGAAGCCATCAAGGAAAGAAATGAAGCAAAAGGAGTTGAGGATGAGGAGTAGAAACTACAGAAACGTTTCATTGAAGCATGAAATGAGATTTGGAGGATTTTCACCCATGCACAGTAACACACACACAGAAGTCTGACCCCATCACCTGCTCCTCATCCTCCTCCTCATCCTCCTCATCCCCGTCACTCTCTGACCTGCTGGCGCCTCCGTGTGTGTGTGGAGGCGTCAGTGCAACATCCGTCAATACGAAGCAGAAACTGGAGATTCTCTCTCATCCCTCTAGTCGAGGAAACTCAGTGATGCTTCCTGTCAGAGTTCCTGATGTTTTATAATGTTCATACTATTCCTGCCTTCGCCATTTTCTGATTTTTAACATTTAACATCTTCTGTTTGATGCACTTTTTACTGCTGCTCATCATTAGCTGACATGAACATAAAATAACTTCTGTGCAGCTCAGTGTTTTTGTTTTGCTTTGTGAGGTGGAATATCTTTAAGATTTGTTCAACTTGTCATAACTTTAGACGGGTCATCGTATCTTGTTGATGAGTTTCTGCTTTATCACTGCAACTATCAACAAGAAGGACAGGAAGTGAAGTGTCAATGCACACCATCCAACACAGGTGCAATCACCTGATTGGTCCACTCATCCTTCCAACCTTGCTTCAGTTCATCAAGGTTCGTGGCAGGATTGAGGGGAGTGGTTGCCTAGTGGTTACAGTGGTGGACTTTTAACTTCTCTATAACTTGCAGCATCTTTTCACGCAGAGTCCTCAGTGTTTCATCATATTGTGTGAGCTGTACTTGTGTGTGTGCAAAGCACCATCAATTTATCTGAATTATGTTCCGTCTGATACAAGTAACTCAGTTTAAACTGTGCTGCAGTTACTTTTTCCTCTGTGGCTGCAGTTTCTGTTGCCTTCATGCTTTTCTGCTCCTTTAATCACAGTTAAAATGATCAATTGTGCTGTTCTTGGCCCATGACATGAAAGCAGGTTATTGGATTTCTAAACTTTTGATTCGATCTGTAGATTCAACGCTGGATTCAGGTTTCATGAGCTGATACTGAACTCTCTGGCTCCTGCAGTCTTTATGTGGAGCTCAGGTAGGCTGCAGATTCCACCAAGACATCAGGTTCAGGTCCACGTTCATGTCTTTGACCCTCTTTAAAGACCTGCACTGTGTGGTCCTATTATCCAGCCAACACACAAACACACCACCCCCCCCACAAAACAGACCACCAGCCTGGCTAATTGGTGATGTTGTATCGCCTCCCTTGTGTCTTTTGCTTTTTCTGTTACTTTCATGCACGCGCACACCAATGCATGAACACACACACACACCAATGCACACACACACACGACACAGAAACCCAGTGGGAATTGGCAGCTCGGAGCGAATTGAGAAAGAAGGCAGAAAGTCATTACTTCTCACTAGATTGTGTGTGTGAGTGTGTGTGTGTGTGTAATCCCACCATCAGTATGCTGCTCAGGCTTTGCAACAGAGGGAAGGAAATTGAAGAGAGAGAAAAGAAAGAAGGGAGGGGGGGGGGGGGGGCGACAGTCCAACATGGACTTCTTTTGATTACAGATGGTAAATGTGCCTTCGCACTCCTCCTCCTCCTCCTCCTCCTCCTCGTCACCGTCCCCTCGCTCCTTCTCACTCGAGGGATCTGAGGTGGACGTGAGAAGAATCCCTGGCCAGGTTCTGTTTGTGTGTGTGTTTTGTGCGGCCGTATTATTAGAAGCAGAGCGGGGGTCACGCAGGTCGACTGAGACGCTGTCTGCCACCTGAAGCTGCTGCTGTTTCATTAAAATCTGTCATCTGAACCGACACTGAATTCTGGGCTGGAAATGATGGTTCTGGACTCGAGCAGTTTCAGTTCTGTGCCTGTTAGTGCAGCACTTTTCTTAAGAGAGTGTTTTCCAGGCATGATGGATGCTTGTCTTGGTCTTTTAAATCATCTGAGCATAAACTGGACTCACAAACATCCTCCAGGTTTTTGTGATCGGCTTCCTGTCAGTTTAAGAGTTGGTTTTAAGGTTTTTGGTTTTACATTACATCTGCAGCTCATCCAGAACGCTGCTGCTAGAGTTTTAACCACGACTAAGAGATCTGAACACATCACACCAGTTTTGAAATCTTTACACTGGCTTCCAGTCAGTCACAGAATAGATTTTAAAACCTTCTGATTGTTTACAAACCCCAGAATGGTTTAGGCCCAGAATACATCTGTGATATGTTCAGAGAATATAAACCTAGCAGAGCTCTTAGATCCAAAGACCCTGGTCAACTAGTCCAGACCAGAGTCCAGACTAAACATGGAGAAGCAGCATTTAGCTGTTTTGCTACAAACAAGTGGAACAAACTGCCAGTGGAGATTAAACTTTCACCAAATGTAGACATTTTTAAATCCAGGTTAAAAACATTTCTTTTCTCATGCACCTATGCATGAAATCTGCACGGTAACCTTTTTAACTTATCTTGCTTTTAATCATTTTAATGTAATTTATTATTTTATTGGGATTCTTGCTATGTGTTGCTGCCTTTTACTATATCTTAATATCTGTAATGCTTTTGTTTTATGTAAAGCACTTTGAATTGTCCTGTACATGAAATGTTCTATACAAATAAACTGCCTGGTGACCACAGATGAGGGCTGAAATGTAGATCAACTGATAAATTCAGAGCTGCGCATTTTGGCTCAGCTCCTTCTTCACCACAACAGACCGATGCAGAGTCCACATCACTGCAGACGTGCTCTGAACCACCTGTTGATCTCCATCCTTCCCTCACTTATGAACAAGATGCAGAGATATTTCAACTCCTCCACCTGGGACCAAGTGGAGCACCCTCCCAATCTGACAATCATGTGAATCCTTTAAGTACATTGGGTTTTTGGTGGGACAGGAAGCTATTTTCACTGTTCGATTTTTTGTTTTTTAAATTTGCATCTTGTAAACAACTTTGTGCTAGATCCAGTTTTTTATAAAAAAGTGCTGTATAAATAAAGTCTGATTGATGGATTGATATCTGAAAGCAGATGTTCCAGCTGCACCTGTTGAAGTGCATTTCCAGTCTTACAGTAAGTCTGCAGAGGAGGAAATGTTGGGGATTAGAGCTGAGTCGAGGTTTTATGTGAAGTAAAACCTGAGCTGTTGCTGCAGGGTTGGATTTGCCTTCTTCCACATTAACTCCCCAGGAAATTCCCTGGCGTGGTCATCGGCTGTATTTACGTCGCTCCCAATATTCGCCACAAAGCTGAATGTGATAACTCCATGTCAGCCAGGCAGCGACAGGCAGAGACTCTGCTGTTCTTTGTGCTTCATTTCAGTGGCTTGTCGGTGACGGTTTTTGGTTTTTCTGTCCGTATAAGACAAATTTCCTAACTTTAATTTGCACTCTAACACTTTAAGAAAGACTAGAATCTGGACGTCTTCAACCAAGTCTGTCCTCTGTGAAGGGTATCCACAGGGGGCAGTTTCTCTAACACGGAAATAAAACAGCCTGTTTTTGCACACCAACTCAGTATTTGTCATCTGATAATGTTGCAAGTTCAAAGACCAATATGATTTCACATTGTCTCAGTTATATTTACACGATGTATATAAAGCTCTGTCACCATTAAAATTTCCGCAACAGGTTGGTTTCTGCAATCATTCTCACAGCTTGACCGCTCAGAGCCACCGAACAGACAAATATCCTGCCCAATGTAAAACGAGTGTGTGAACACGATCTATGTAAACACAACTGTAATGTCTCATTTAGTCTTATTTATGGTGTGGTGGTATCTATTTGCAGTTCAGTTCTCATTTATGCTCCATTACAGAAATAGGAAATAGGTACATCTGTGTCAAACGTCACTGCCACCAGACTCCCATGTGTCTTTACGTTGGCATTGCTGTTAGACAAAACAACCACCAGAGGGCAGTGGAGAGTTCAGAGTTCACTAGACTGTGAAGGAGCTCATAATGTTTTTTCTCAAGAAAACACATAAAAAGAGGCAGTAGACAGAGATAGTCTGTGCACGATCATTAAATAATTTGCAGCCTTTTCTTGTTTGTTCCTTTTGCTGGTTACATGTGATTTATACTGCACAACACCGCCCCTGCGGTTTGTGGTTGTACTACTCTGTTTGCTATGTTTGGTACACATCCGCAAGCTTTCTGAAAACTAGCAGGAATATGCTTGTAATGGATGCAGAACACAAAGAGAAACTTCGTCTGCATGCATATTCAGCACAGAGCATGAATGAGTCTTTAAACTGTACAACTGAGACTATACTTTCTTTTCAATGGAAGTCCACAGAGTCGACAGCAGTAAACATGACGGAAAGTTTCTAAAACAAGACACAGCGTGCTTAGGTTAGGTTAGGGGTCCTTACACACCATTTACCATACCACTGCTGTTTTTTCTGCTGTGATCTCAAAATTAAGCAACACGAACCTCCTCCATTGTCACCATGTTTCATTTTATTTACGTCCTCCAAAGTTAACAACTCTGGTTTGAGTTCTCTAATACGCCACCTAGAGGAATCCTCCAGTTTGTACAAGCAAATAATCAAAGAATTACACTAATGATAATGGAGCTGGTTATATACGTGAACACAAGGTTAAAAAGCAAATATGTTCTTATCGTTAGAGACTAGGGCTGGGTTAAAAAATCGATTTATCGATTTTAATCGATTCAGTTAAATAAGTTCAATATCGATTTATAAAACTTGGAGATCGATTTTTTTAAAATGTCCTCATTTCCAGTAACGTGACTGTACTCTCGGGTGACCTACCGAGACTCAACAAGATCTTAGGAAACCACCTGTGTGTATATATGCTCCTCCATCCAGAATCAGCTTCTCTTGCCGAGAGAAGATATTTTTATTCACCAGTGTGGTTTACATTTAGCTGTGAAGTCTTTTGCAGCGTAATACCCCTCATATTAGAAGCTAACACTTAGACTGCTGCTCTCATATTAGCAGTCAGTTTCCGTCAGAGGACAGAGTGCACGCATTGGAAAACACGTCAACCAGCTGAAAATCAGAAAAAAATATGAGATTTTTCTAAATTCTCAGGCAGGTGAAGATGGAAGCAGATGGAGTATTTTTTTGCTCCGGTGTCACGGTTGCCATGGAAACGTGCGCAGCTGAACGAGCTGAATCTGTATCAATCTAGGCATTTCTGAGTCATATAACGGCTTTAAATGGATCCAATATTCTTTGTAGGAAGGTTTTATTAACTGTAACACGTTATCTGAGATCTGAGCTTTAAGAATATTTAGAGCGACTCCACTGAATGAAACGGTTTCATCAGGACATTAAAAAATTTTAAATAACTTTTTATGTCCTGTGGATTTTTTTTATTTGTTTTTTTTTTTGTTGTTGTTGTTGTTTTTTTTTTTTTTTTTGTTTGTTTTTCCAATCACAGTATTTCTGGCTCTGAATCTGGGGAACGCTGTATTGTTACGGTACTTCAGAAATGAATGTAGATGTGTCAGATCAGATTATTACAGTAATCTGATTACCCCCAGTTAACTGATTTTGATTGTAAAGTAAATGCACTGTTTTATTAAAAACAAATATCTGAAAATATTTTTAATATTCAAGAAATATAGGTAGTGTTATATCATTAGCTGTAAATTAATCAATATTGAATCGAATTGGATTTAATCGAAACCGAATCAAAATAAAGTGTTGTGAATTGAATTGAATCAGGAAATTAGTGACCATACCCAACCCTATTAGAGATGCCACCTGGTGGTGTCACTGGATATTACGGAAAATCTGTAATATAAATTATGTGTTAATCATTAAAATCCATCTTAGAAGTAAAGCACCCTCAGATAAACTGCTGATGCCAATCAAACTAAATGATCTGCTTGTGTGTGACAGAAACTAGCTGTGTGTGTATAATTGGATGAACTGGGCACATATTGGTCAAATTTGTTTCTCCATCACTGCCACCCAACAGTGTTCAGTCACTGTCAACATACGGTGTTACATATAAACTATTTATATACAGCCTCTATTTTCTACACCTGCAGGATATAGAGCACATAACGTGTACTACAAATGACACATGGCATTTCTGTAGGATGGACACAGATAACTCATGCTCACTGTTCAGTCATGTGTGATTGACAAAAACCGAGGAACAGTTTTAGTATCCAGCAGGTAACTGCTCTCTGTTTCTGAGGCCTGACAACAACGTGTTAACTGTCTGCTGTCTCTGTCTCTGCAGCACTGACCATAACGGGGGACACCACACACACTTTCCAGGTAAGCTTCCCTTTACTCCTCTCCACGTCAGCTGCATGGTCTACTGGTCGGTTAAGAAGAAAACATCTGGTCCTCTGACAGGAACAGCTGTGATCGACTACAGTTACTGTGTAGATATGATGTCCTCAGGCTTCTGAAGTCTGTAAACTTCTTTTTTTATTAAACATGTGACCTAATCAGGATATAACATCTGATGTGTTTATGTCGTGTTTTCACAACATAAACACACGTCAGATATTTGTGTTGTTACAGAATGTGTGTGGAAATGATTGAGTTTGATGTTTACAAAGATGTCGATGAGTCTGAGAGCTGTCACACACTCTGTGTGTGTGTGTTTGTGTGTGTGCTATGATTCCCTTGTGGTGACCCGGTAACTGGAGCTTCACATTTTCACATTCCTGATTAATGATGCGTGTTGGACACAAACAATGAAAACACACAAACATACAAGCAGTGTGATACGTTTGTGTATAAAAATCTGCTCTTTAGGAAGAAGGGGTCAGCATGGGTGCAGGCCCGGTGGCCCCTGCTGCAGGAGAGGTTAAGGGTCTCTCTGCAGCTCGAGCTGTCTGAGCGGTGATCCAGAGCTGCAACCACTGAAACTCTGCTCAGCCTGCAAACTCACCATCTACGGTAAAATCCTCCCACTCATCCCTCCTCACAGCACAGCTCCACTTTCCAGCAAAACGTTGTGAATTCTGGTAACCGAGGCCAAGAAAACACATCACTGCAGCAGATGTTTGAAAACCTGCTGCTTGGTCATTTTATCCTCGGATAAATTAGGAGTTAAAACAACAGTTTGTGTGTGTTTCTATCACTGAGTTGTGTTTGTGTCAACGCTGAAAATGCATGAAGCAGTTAAAAAGCTTCTTTCCTTGTTTATTTCCCTGCAGCTGATTTGTGGTTCAGCTGCAGCTGACCTGAACTGCTTCACATTCCTGTGTGTGTGTTTGTTTGTGTGTGTGCGCGCGTGCGTGCGCGTTTACCACATGTGTTTGTGATCACTGAAAGGACGCACAGACAGAGAGGTGGAAGGGATTGAAAGCTCAGGAGAAGTCACGTCGACACACTGACATCTTTTTCCATCTTCATTACAAAGCACAGGATGATTGATCGACAGGTTTATTGATTGGCTCGCTGGTTGGATGATGGATTTGAGGATAGTCTGCGTGGTGGTCAGTGTACCAACCTACATTGTTTTGTTCTCATGCTGATTAAGCCCTCTCCGCCTCAGGACCTGGACACCTTGAAGTTATTGAGTCAAATGTGAAGTCCAGTCTAGAAACTATTTGACCCCCTGGAGTCGGAGGTTGTCCAGACGTGCCCAAATCACATGACCAATTTAAGATGACACTGCACGGTTATCTGGTTGACACCTAGTCTTAATAAGCTGCTTTTCAGTTCCTGACGTGTCTGACAGAAGAAACGGAAAGCTTGTATGAGAGCAGCTTTGTTGGGAATTCAGCTGCAAAAAGAAGGAACTTTGGAGCATGTGCAGAGTTTCTTAGACCATCCGAGTCTCGCTGAACATTTTTAATCCAACAGTTATTCAACCTCCAGCCACATTATATGAGTGAGTCAGTTAAGGCCCCCCCACCCCCCGCCCCTATAAATCTTATCAGGAAATCAGCTGTCACATGACACAGTGATATACACTGAGTGGATTGGACTAAAACTAATTCACTGTAACATAACAGCCCTGAAATAAATCTCAGCTTCATCAGGGTTAGAGCCTCTCGTACCCTGGAAGGTTGGAACAGCAAATAAATATGAACCAAAGATTGGACGTGTAGATCAAACTTGCTGTCAGCTGTGAATCATGGGAAATCTGCAGTATGTGCATCTATAGTGTGTATTTTCCATGAAGTGAATGTGTGTGTCTGGTGGTCATCTCCCAGCAGAGCTCTCCTGCTCTCCATCGGTCTATTTCTGTCTCTGAGTGGGAAGGATGGATGTACTGCCGGAGGGAAGGAGAGAGGGATGAAAATGGAGGCGGAAGAGGAGAATAACAGTCTCTTCATCTCATATTTAGTCACCCTGTGTCGATCTGTGAGACTCTGTGTCCAGTCTGTTTTGTATACATGAATTAATATGAGATGACTTCACTGGAATGGGAGGGGGTGGATGGAGGAAGCAACTGGAGGCTGCTCCGTCTCTAAATGAAGCAAAATCTGGAATATTTTTATTTATAGGAGTCATCTTGCAAGGTGTTTATGATGGTATCCAGCCTGTGTAAACGATGAATGAAGTACTGGCTCAGACATCGTGACGTCTGATGGCTGTAAATCATCATTCCTGCTGTAAGTTTAGCTTTACGTGAGATCTGTTTGGATTAAGTCAAGTCGCTGTTTGCACTGCAGGTTTTGGTGCCTATGTGTTGGTCTCTATCCCGATGGATGCCACTCAGTCATGATTTTTTTTTTAATCTTGCATTTTTAAGACTGCTCCTTCTTAATAATTAGAGTACAATAATTTGTACTCTAATGGACTTCATGATTAAGTAAGATCAGGCTGCATGAATGATGATGAAGCATCAGAGGTTGCTGAGAGGAGACAGGATAATCTGCTGGCTGGTATAAAAAAGTATTAAAATAAAAAATGTAGCCATGAATTCTTTGGGTTTTCAGCTCTAAAACAGCTGCTAAATCAACTCTCAGCAGCTCCACTCTGAGTTAACTGTGCACAAAAGAAGCCTGGTACTGTGATTCACCATGACAACAGGTAAATAAAGCATCTCTATTTCAAGCCAGCAGAGCTCCAGATATAAGGATTGTCAACATGGGCCATGACATTTATCTTACACAGGAGTTTAGGAAGGAGACAATAATGCAATTGCTACATTCTATTCAGCGTAGTTAACTCATTCATAGTTTACATGACTTTAATTCCACTCACAGGGAGCTGTGGTGCACCCCGAGGCACCACACTGGGTCCAGTTCATTTAACTGGATTCCTAACGGGTCAACATACAGAGGACACATTACAGTTAAATCACAACGGATGAAATCAAGTGGTCATGCTGTACTGGCATCAGAGGCCAATAATAAGAGGTTGGTTGTTCTGATGTGTTCAAACTTTAAGGTCTTAGTAGTTCTTACATAAATCAGAAAGACTTAACTTTAAGCCAATCAGCATTTCATAAAGATGTAGCGTCAGATCCGGGAGCTGTGCATTGTTAGCCAACACATGTCTGAAAATGATCAAGAATCCTTCAGCCAGCAGGCACTAAATGCTACTCTGACAACTCTTAACAAGTGTGAAGGTAGCTGAGAAAAATTTGATGTTTCACTTCATCTTGACTAGACTCCCCTGTACAGGAGGCAGCATGAGATCCTGCAGTACAGGAGATGTTTGCAGACACCAGGAAGCAGCGATGCTAACATATAGCATAGCAACACGATGGAAAGAAACTCAGCTAAAAGACTCTACCAAGCATTGGCATCCAAATTAAACACAGTTCAAACTCCAAGAAATTATATGGGAATATAAAAAAAAAACATGAGAACAGCTCTGTTCACTTTAGAGCTTCTGCTAATTTCTCTACTTAAAGCAAACCACACAAACAAGGTGTCACATAAGAGCAGAGACTCTGCTGATTACAAAGATGTCTGTCTCACCACGGTGGGACAGAAGACTCTGGAGCTAGCAGCCAGAACCAGAAATCATGTCTTACTTTAGCTGTTTTGCGGTGAAAAGTTTGATTCCAGCTCTAAAAACTCTGCTAGTTTCCATGGAGATGAAGCGAAGGATTCCCTGTTCCTATCATAGACTATCTTGGACTTCACTTCTCTCTGGATCTTCATGGTGTTTCTAACTTGAATGTGGGGGCTATCCCTGGATCCTCCTGACTCTGACCATTGATATAGGTGTCCATCATCAACATTGACCAATGACTTCCTAAGATATTTACCTGTCTATTAAAACACCTAGGAAACTGCTCAGGTTCACATTTTTAGCTTAAGTTCCTCATCAGACATTACTCATTCCTAGATGAACTGGGCTGCTATCCTCTGGTTTTAACTGAAAGTAATGTGGTTTTCTTTTAGGAGGAGATAGCATTTACATTTTCTACTGTGTTACAGGTGAATTTCTGACACAGTAACACATAACATGATGCTTACACTTCTGTAGTAATCTAGGATGTTTCAGCTTTCTGTAGAGACCTCGATTATACATACAGCCCTTGTAGTTGTGAAGATAAACTTCTTTTGTTTGGATATGTAATTTCAGACAGGAGGAAAAAAAAATAGAACTCGTGCTGAAGATTTTAAAGATGCAAAGAGTGAATAAAGTCATCATTAAAAATGTAAAAACTTTGCAGAAACCTCCAAGCTGTACATGCCCTGCGTTCAGGTTTAGGTTCTGGCTGCTGATGCGACAGGGCTGCAGCTCAGAGTGAACGTTGAGTCAGAACAGAACCGGCTTGCAGCGAGGCTGACTGCAAGCCGGCAGCTGCTGTGGACAAAAACAGCTGCTTTGCTGGTGGAGGATACAGCCTGAGGGATGTACACACTAACACACACATCTCCTGTGTGCTGACGGGTCAACACGGTACCAGGTGTAGGTGGAGGACGGGTGAGAGAAAGGAGGAGGAGGAGAGGCTGAGTCTAACCGATGACCGCTGCTTGAAAACAGCCTTCAGCTATTTGTAAAGCGAAGAAAGATAAATAAATAAAGAAGACAAATGTCCCCTCCTCCGTGGAGGACAAACTCAATCTTCCCTGCAGCTCTCCTCCTCTGCTGCTGCTCAGAAACTAAACCAGAGAAAACGTGCAAATAAATCCTGGAAAACACTGCTGGCTGCACTCAGTGTCTCAGCAGAATGGCAGGGGTTTGGATTTAAGTTCATATCTCATGTGTCTTCAGACAGAACCTGTTTTCAGGAATGTACTCATATTTTAACAAAGACAAGAGAAACTGAGGCAGGAAGTCATCCCACAGCTTCAATTATTTAACTTAATGAGACTGACTAAAAGGAAATTCACTGAAAACATGTATGAAGAGTCCTGTGCATCCACTTCCTGCTGGAACTGCTGGATCCCTGATCCATACCACAGTTTAAATTATCACATTGGCCAAAACACTGAAGTTTTCTCTAGAACTTTGGCCTTGTAGTAAAAACTAGACAGCCTGGTGTTTCTTTTATCCCACATGCAGATGAGCCTGCTTTAACCAGCAGACAGGGCCTAATCTTTAATATAACATCAATGCTATTGAAGACATTTTGGTTGTTAGTACAAAAATAAATAAATAAATAAAATCAATTTGTTCACCCTGAAGCTTGTTTGTTTTATATAATGGTATTAGACAGAAACTCTTCTAGCTCCAGCTCTGGCTTCAGCCTGGAGTCTCAGACCCTTGGTGCTTTCTGGTGAACCAACCCGCGTTCACACCAGTTTAAGCAGGACCAAAGTGGGAGGATTTTACTTCCTAGAAGTAACCATCAACATCTTGGAGACTTTGTCCTGAACGTTGATGGATTGGTCATCAGGCTCTGTTATAACCTTTGATTAACTAAAAATGAACCGTCTAGGCTGCACAATACCTTACCTTCATCGCGATGTTAGCCTACGTGATATACATATCGCATCAGCTGTCTAAACTGAGATAAATAGTCCCACCTATTTGCAGAATTTAAGGAAGTGATGTTACGCTGTTCCAAACACTGGTGTGCATCAGTGGCGAATCAAATGGACTCTTCCTGCATGCTCCATGTAGACGCTAGCGGCTGTGGCAATAGAGCACATGGAATGAGCTTTTTGATGGTGGAAAATAACGAGAGGAGTGAGAAATATGTGGATGCAGAAGAACTCGTGGCTAAACAGAGCAACACTACGGTGGAATTACATTAGTTAGAATAGCTATGACACAGTGCAAACACAGGAACTCTGCAAGACATGTCAGATATTTGTGCCAACCAGCAGGGGGAACATGCTGAATCTCTGCTGCCACCTACAGGAGAACCACAAGGAGCTTTAGACGAATCCAGCAGATGTTTTGTGTGTTGCATCATGTGACGGCACCGCCATTACTGCGAGTCCTAATTACCTTATATCTGCCGACATGGACAGCAACATGGATATCTGGACTGACAGTTAGACAGTGGTCCACATTTATTGATAAGGATACCTTATCTGGAGATCTAAAACTTAATCTGTTTTTCACATTAGTTAGACATCAGAGAATTAAGGGGTATTTATAACTGTATGTTGGTATGAATGGACAAAATGGACGAGGTGGGGGTATGTATGGTTGTCTGTTGATGTTACTGTCTAGCTCTCGCTGCCCTCTGGCCCGCTTGGGCTGCTCCCTCAAAGGTTGGTGGGGGTTGAGCCTGTGGGCTGGACTGGATTAGGGGTCTGTAGGGTGGAATGGCGACATGGATGTGGATGGGAAGGTGGCTGGGCTGGGTCTTGGGGTGCATGATTTGGGGTGGCGTTGTGGTCTCCAGGGTGCTTGGCTGGGGGCACTGGGGCGGGCATTGACCCTTGGTGGGCAGCTGTCTAGACTGGCCCTGCCCTCTTGGGTGTCGGGCTGGGTCTTCCCTGGGTTGGTGGGTGGCCTTCGGACTTGCAGGGCCCTGGGTTCTGTCCTTGGCTCATGCACGGAGAGCTAGCGGACCTCCCCGTTATACTAGCCAGTCTGCTAGACCTCCACTAGGAGGCTCTGGCTGTGGCCGTTCCTGCGGTGGGCTGTCTCAGTTCTGTTCTCTGTGATGGCTGCTGGTTGCGGGGGCTTGGTCTACTTCTGATCCTTGAAGGGGGTGTGGTTGCATTTGCATGATCTCTCAACACAACTCACCCCTAATGTTTTATAGACACACCTACATACACACCCACAACCCTGCACACACACTCACACACACTCACACAGCCACACACATATACTTGTTGCTGTATATACATATACAGTTTTCTTTCTCACAGGTGCTTTTATAGATTGTTGTTTTTTATAAGCCTTATTATGTTTACTGTTTCTTTCCAGGTGTAGCAGCTGTTTAGTTTCTTTGTTTAGCTTTGATTGCAGCTGTTGTGGTTTGTTTTTTCCCTTTTGTCTTGTTCTCCCATTTTCTTTCTTTTACTCTTTCCATTTCTCCTCCATCCGCCTTTTTCCTTCAGCTGTTACTCCGGTCCAGTCCAGCACTTATACAGGACAGAAATCATTATTATAAACACAAAAAACAAAAGGGAAACAATACAACAGAAGACAGTAAAAACTACATCAACCTCACACTGAGGTAAAAGCCAATGAATAAAATGTGTTTTTAAAGTAGATTAAAAAACATCAACTGAGGAAGCTCGTCTTATGTGTGAAGGAAGCTCATTCCAGAGCTTTGGGGCAACAACAGAAAAAGCTCGATCACCTCTCATTTTCTTTTGTGATTTAGGGAATCACCAAATTACTGATGATAAAGAAGAATCACTATTTTTATGGTTCCAGTTGAAAACCAACTTTTTGTTGGTCTGAATGTGCTGACCAGTTCAAAATTAGGTTCAGGAACTCTACTTGTTCTACAAAGCCGAGCTAAACTAGCTTTGTGCTAGCTAGCATGACCTTCAGAGCCACACCAGATACAGCCGGGGAAAATACTGCAGGATGACACAGAAACAGCTTCATGGTTTCTGTTCAGCTTTACCAGAGGGGAAACAAAGTAATTACAACACAGTCTCCGGTAGAGGATGAGCAGCAGCAGCTGTTGCCATGCCAACTGACCACCAACCAGCTGTGTGTGTTAGGTGTTTGACCATGCTGCCAACCTGGGAGACTGTTTAGGACTGCAACTAACACGGCTATAGAGGTACTAAACAAAAGTGATGCTGACAGTAAAAGCAGCAACCAGTCAGCTGTTACATGTGAGGTCATCAGTGAAAAAACAACACATCGACCTGCAGCAAATAAACAGCAGCAGTCCCGATACCTGATGGTGTTCAGCACTTTGATCCGTTTCCTCTGACGTCCAGATCATTGTGAAAGACCTCTTACTGTCTGGACCGGTTCTGGACAAGTTCTGCTGTGACTGTGAAAGACAAAGTAGTAACTTTTCATTAACCTGCTGCTCATGAGTCACTAAACATGATGTATGGCATTTAGATGACAGTTATTCTGGAACCTGGACCAGACTGCTTGTCGGTGACTCATTCTGAGTCATTAAATCGTTTCTGTTGCTGTACATTTCTCAGCAGCTGTCTGGTTCTGTTCACCTGGTTTCCATTTTTCACAACTCTTCACAATTTGAGGTGTTTATTATTTCCTGATTGAAAGATTCGCCTCTGCATTGATACTGTGATGGAACATAATCCACTAGCATCCTGAAGTGTTGATTAAAGGCGGATCCATTCTTTCATGCACCAAATGCTAAGCCTGCCATCTAAATGTGGGGTTGAAATGGAGACTCATCAGACCAGCAACGTTTCTCCATCTTCTATTGTCCAGTGTTGGTGAGTGTGTGTGAATTGTAGCCTCAGTTTCCTGTTCTTAGCTGGCAGGAGGCACCCGGTGTCGTCTCTGCTGCTGTAGCCCATCTGCTTCAAGGCTGGACGTGTTGTGTGTTCAGAGATGCTGTTCTGCATATCTTGGTTGGAACCAGTGCTGATTGGACTTTCTGTTGTCTTTCTATCATCTCCAACCAGTCTGCCCATTCTCCTCTGACCTCTGACATCAACAAGACATTTTGGTCTAGACAACTGCTGCTCACTGGATATTTTCTCTTCTTCAGACTATTCTCTTTTTTTTTTTTTTTTAACTTGTCTTGTCCAGCATCGTTGCAAACAGAATGATTGTCTGGCTGCTGTCTGGTGCTGGGCAATTTTACTCTATCAAGCAGGGATTTATACTACATGTATAAAGTCCCTCTTGATGACATGAAAAACTTTATTAAATCAGACTCTTAATGCTGGACTCGACCGGAGGGGACAGAGAGAGAGAGAGATAGAAAAGAAAGTAGAGAGAAGAGGGAGGGGAGAGAGAGGGACAGAAAGGGTGTGGGGAGTGCGGGTGGGGACTTAAAACATTATACAGAAAACCATGTAATCCATACTACTTGCAACATATATAGCTAAGATCATCCTGGCCAGTAGGTCATTACACAACTAGTTGATAATAGTAACAATAATAATAATCACAATAATAGTAATAATAATAATAGTAGTAGTAATAATAATAAGAGTAAGAGTAATAATAATAATAAGAACAGAAATAATAAAAAAAAGAAAAAAAAATATGATAATAGATATAAGTGAAACTGCTGTATTCAAGAACACGCGCAGAGAAACCTGTGTGGATATGCTGGAGAACTCGGCCACATGGCGACGCAAAGACTGTGTGGAGACGTTCAGGAAGGAGTGACCATGCAGAGTGATCATGCAGATGCCACCTCACTTGAACAGAGGCCAGAGTCAGGCCAGCGGTCCCGAGACCCAGGCCACCAGCCCCCCCGTAGGCTACAGATCCCGACCGGTCCACAGAGACGACCACTCGCCCGCCCAGGAAGGCAGCAGCAGGAGACCCCAGCAGGAGCCGCCCCGCGGACACAGGGCACCGGCCCCGGCAGGCCGAGGCCAGCAGTCCCCGACCCCCCCGGGCACCGGCCGCCCGGGACAGACTATTCTCTGTAAACCCTGGAGATGGTTGTGGGTGAAAATCCCAGTACATCAACAGTTTCTGAAATGCTCAGACTAAAAACCATGCCATGTTCAGAGTTGCCTAAATCCTCTTTCTTCCTCACTCTGATGCAGTTTGAACTTTAGCAAGTCGTCTGCGTCATGTCTACATGACTAGATGTGTTGAGTTACTGCCATGTGATTGGCTGGTTAGATATTTGTGCTAACAAGCAATTGAACAGGTGGACCTGATAAAATGGACGGTGAGTGTAAATCACTGATTAGGGACTTTCTGGTTGCAGTGGAACAAATAAGTTGTACAGTTGGCATGATATGTTGCATGAAGCCTTTGTAAGACAAAACTGAGGATGTATTCCACATACCTGCACCACACCACTGTCAAACAGCTGCTTGGTATCTTGCAGCTCTTCGCAGCCGTTTGTTTGAAATGTGGATTACAGAAAGCTGTTGTCCAATCAACAGTATTTAAAAAGTTGTACAAAGGCAATGTTAATCAACATTTTATGTTTCTAAGGAGCATCCTGCAGGGCTGACAAGCACATTGTGTATTCTGTGGCTACGTGACAGTAAGAGCCATTTGATGCTCAGTCAGTTTAACTCTTAAAGTGCAAACATACAACCACATGCACTTTTAATCCAGTAAAAAACAGATCATCTAAATCAAGAAATGTACTTGAATCTAACTGGATTCAACCGATAGAGGATAAAAATTAAGAGTCTCATTTGATAAACTATTTAAATATCCCTTAACACACAGCTCATCTGGAATGATTCACTATACAGATACAGAGATGACGCCAAAAATAATGATCCAAACCAGCCAAGTTAGTCATGAAATGTTATTTTTGTTGTCATTTATCCTCAATTTTTAGTTTTCGTCTAGAGCCAGATGAAGCCATCTTTAGGGTTCTCTTCATTTTCTGAAAACAGCTAATTAACACAAACGTATATAAATATTTTACAGCTGGAATAAAACCTCCCGTATGTCTCACACAGGCTGTGTTCACGTCTGATGGGAGACTATTTTGGTTTGTGTGACATGAAAACATTTGGGCGCCTCAGGCTGCAGACTCATCACAGGTTTTAAATGAGAGGAAACAGAGAGATGAAAAGTTTTTCATTCGGCTGGAAGGAGAAACGGCTCAGTGTCTGAAAGTCAAACTGCTGTTTGATGAACATTATTAAGTTCCTGCAGCTTCAGTAGGCGATCGACAGCCATGTGAAAAGAATTTATATCATTTTACAAATAAGAATATAATTCAATCTGGTCCTTAATCAGATCTGAAAATTCAACCTCAGATAAACAACGGCACATGATCTATTACATAAAAGTTAAAAGTCAGAATCAGTGTAATAATCCAGCATCTTGTAGCCAGCATTGGTTTCTGCAGCTCTCTGAAGGTTCCTTCACAGCATTTCAGTCAGGTTGAGGTCTGGACTTGGACTGGTTCATGTCAACTACTTGATTCTTTACTTTTTCAGCCATTCTGTTGTGGATCAACTGCTGTGTTTAGGATTATTGTCCTGCTTCATGAGACAGTTTCAGCCAAGCTTTAGCTGCCAGACAGGTGGACTCATATCTGACGTTCATGGTCCACTCAATGAATGCAAGGTGTCCATGTCCTGTAGCTGCAGAACAAACCCAGATCATCACCGGGGCAGTTGTGGCTGGGCAATATCTTCAACCCTACATTACCTCTGATGCGCTCATTGGTGTGTGAATATGTGTGAGAGGGAAAAGCACATGAATGGGTGAATGTGAAGTTGTAGTGTAAAAGCGTTTAAGTACAGCTATAAGTACAGTCCATTTATCATCCCTCCACCACCGTGCTGGCAGTTGTGATGAGGTGTTTGTGCTGATATGCTGTGTTTGTTTAACACATCTACTTTGGTCTGGTCTGTCCAAAGGACATTGTTCCAGAAGTCTTGTGGTTTGTTCAGATGCAGCTTTGCCAACCTAAATCTAGGGGTGACAGAGCTTCTCTGTTGCCGCTCCTAAGCTGTGGAACAGTCATGAACTTGAACATTTAACATGCTAACTGAGACCTAGAGAGTCAGAGATGATGTAGTAATGGTTTCCTTCCACCACAAGGTGGCATCGAGGAAAAACAGCATATGAACTTTTCACTGTTGCTAGGTTCTGGTCCAAAGTGTGTGGTGCTGTGAGATTTGACACTAATGGGGTACAAATATAAGAAACATGCAGAGCCAAAGACAAGAACAACCAAAAAATGTCTGTGTGGAACTTAAAGAAAAGAAATGATAATGAGGTCCAGTTCAACCTCTGCAGGTAAAGCCAATGGGTCATCAGTCTGCCCCAACTATGAACAGCCACCAAAGTGAAGCAGCCAACAGAAGGTCCTTCCATTAATCAGCAGCTTTGTCACCAGATAAAGTTTCATGTTAGGCGTGTAAAACAAATGGACTTCATCTCAGAGATGATGGCTAAAGACATGTTTCATCAGGCCCATTGAAGTGTTTTAAGTTTGATGGAATTAGTAGATCCTGAGTTTACAGTCACACCAAGAAAAACCATTGGACTGAAGAAACTGTCTGATGAGCTGACATACGCGACTAGAAAATGCAGAGCTGTTCTGGAGACCGAAGTCTTATCATTGAGACAAACTGATGAAAACCATCGTTCAACAACAATCGTTCACTTCCGAATATAAGTGGGAAATTTGGCACATTTGCTTAGAGTCAAATATGTCCTCTTTCATAAAAGAGCAAGCCCCACCTCTCAGATACTTTCTTTATTGAAAATGGCTTCCAATTATTGCTCCCAAGAAACATGTTTTTGCTTTTTACTCAAAACTATGACCTTCTCGGGCATAAAATGTAGTGTTGACAAATATAAACATGGACATTCTGAGCCCAGCATCAAGCCTGTACGACAAACATTTCTAGAGATACAGCATTTTGAAAACGGTTACAAATTGCAAAATTTTAATCATATCAAAACTTCCAGAGAAACAAAGGCTGAATATGAATATTTATGGTACTGTATACCATAATAAAAATCATATTCAAAGACCACTACTAGCACAATAAGAAACCTCAACAAAGTTGTAAAACACAAAGCCATTCAGTGACATGCTAAATATTAGATTCACTTCAATGCAACCCATGCATCAATACAGTGAAGTGGTTGAGAGGACTCCTGGTGACATGCACCGCCACAGTAATGCAGAGAAATGCAGATTACATTTGTCCTGCTACATTTGTCAAACCCCTACAAGCTTTCTTGCAGCCACAGCGCACAAGCTCTTGACAAACTTGGAAGCTTTGGGGGAGTGTGGTCCACCTTGGGATGAAGTATTTCCTGGCCTGAGTCCATCCCCATTCTATAGAACTTGGTAGATTTTGCACTGAATTCAGGGCTTCACCCCACACATACACTTTGACAAGCAGCTCTTTTATGTTCTGTTAATGCTGCTTTTGTTGGTGGAATGTTTTCAAGTGACTGCCCTCCTTTTGCTTTACGAGCTTTGTTCACTTGAAACAGTGGGCATTATTACAGTGTACCGTTCATGAACAGCTTCATCCTCTGCTGTCATCACTTCAGGTGTGAAGCTAAGTTTCTTTAACACAGATTTCACTTAAGGAAAAACTCCCCAAGCATCAAATGTAGTCTTCTTGCCCCTGCCAGCAAACGAGGATGTGGCGTCTGAGCTACTGAAAGCATGGACGAAAGGAAGGGCTCTGTGTTTGTCAGAACCAATGTTACCTGCCAAGCTGTTGCTGATATGTAGGTGAAATGTTTTCCCACAGCAAATGCCAGCTACACAATATCTTCTAAAAACTGACCAGAGGAATAGCTAATAAGAATGAATATTAAATATTTTAACTTAGCATTTCTCACAGTGACAGAAACTGTTTCACTGATGAGACTGTTAGCAGAAACAACAATGCTGTATCTTGAGAACCGTTTTTTGCACAGACTTGATCTTGGGATCAAAATGTGTGGAATGTCCATATTTAGATTTGTCAACAATACATTATTATGCCCTAAATGGTCATAAATAGGAGTTAACGGCTTCTGAATAATACAAGTATCCGAGACGGGTCTTGCGGTTATAGGAGGACATACGTGGCTGCATTTGTGCCAAAGTTTCTGCTTCTTTTCATGAACAGTTCTCATGTAAACTGGTCTCCTTCTGCTTGACTTTTTGGAATACGCAAATTTTTACGTATTTTTACTTGGAAAAATCATCCCTAATGAAAAGTCTGAAGTTGTCTTAAGACTGCCGTCTTCTTGAATCCTGACAACTGTAATGACCACTGTAGCCTCAAGGGGGCACTACCAACACTTTAAACTGCTTCCTGCTGTTAGATGTAATTATGTATTTTACATGTTTTAATTACGGCTGTCAAGTGATTACATTTTTTAATCAGATTAATCACAGCTTTAAAATGAATTAGTTATGAATAATCACCATTTGTAACTATGCCTAAAATACTGTTTTTACTGTATTGTATCAACAGAAAGAACAAGTGAAAGCTTACTTGGGTTTTTCTTCATTTTTTACATTAGTTGATCACTTGTAATAATCAGTTCAATATTACATAAAATTAAATATCTCATTTGTGCCAACCTTTTCCTGGTCAGTACCCCTGCCTCAGACATGCCCCTGCATAGCTGAATCATAAATTATTTCTACCACCTGTCAGCTACTTTGTTAGAGAGGAGAGCTCCCCTGATTTTTATCTCAGAACCTGTTCATAATTTCTTTCAAAACATTCATGGCCCATAAATGATCAGACCAATGTCTGTAACATCTCCACAGCACCAATGATGTAAAGAAGACGTCCCCTTGCTTCCTTTTGCTGTTTCACTCTCACTAGATATCTGAACCTGATCTATCTTCGTAGATGTGTGCATGGCTGTCTGGTGACTGGTAGATTTTACAGCTGTGTCACTCCTCATTAATACTGAAAAGTTATATAAAATAAAGGCAAACGGTAACTAACTGAAATAGGCAGTTATCAACATTTTTCATTCTTCAGCTTCTCACAGTGACATGGTTCTGATTGACATGAGACTGGCAAATGTTGCCTACTTTAGCTAGCGCGTCCAAAAACAGTACTTTTGGGTAAATATGTGCCAGTGTGAACCACAAACTGTTAATTTCCTCCTTCTCAGCTGAACAATAAAAAAATGTAAGAAGAGAGATGGTACTAGCATCAGAAAAGCCGATCAGGTGATCACTGACAGCCGTCATGATTCACAACATGAGAGGGAGGAGGAGAGCAGGAAGCTGCCACGTGGGGCTGCAACTAATGACTGATGGTCGATTAGTCATCGGCTATTAAAACGACTAGTCGACCAATCGGATTATATATCTCATAATAATTAAATGACTCTTATTTCACTTTCAGCTTTGAAATTTTGCATGAGGTTGTTATGTAAGTCCAACGTGCCTCTTTAAATGTTCAAGCATTGCAGACCCGCTTTACAAATCTCACATGTATTTGATTTAATTTATTTTGTAAGGTTAACGTCAAGTTATTTCAGACTTTTGACGTCCTCTGCTGCCATTTTGCTCCGTGGTCGGCTGCCATATTTTTCCCCTGGCGGACTTTATTGCACATGTGTAACTCTCAGCAGAGATAAGAAAAGAACACGATGTCTCACTCTGTAGGGTTTTGTTTTTTTTTGTTTTTTTGGCCGACAATAGTCGATGGGAAAATTTGTTGTCCAGTATTTTTATTGTCGACTATTGTCGACAACGTCGACTAATCGTTGCAGCCCTAATGTCGTGGGGTGCTGCACCAGACAGAAACCACCGGAACAGTGAGGTCGTTCTATGCAACAAAAGTTTTTTAAAAAAATGTGTGGGTGTTAAAGCATCCTCATCCGCCCCAGGTGTGATGCTCTCAAATCCATCCATAGAACCCAAGCAGCTAGTTCCATCTCGCCTAGACACCTTCATGTCTCGCCATCATAAATGACGGATGCTGCGCCTGCGATAAATGCATTAAAAACTGTAATGCAATTAATTACATAAATTAGTTAATGCTGGTAATTTTTGTCAGCCTTAGTTTTAATCTGTGTTTGTTTTTTTTGTCAGGTCCCTTTCGAGGTGAACACTGTGAAACGCTGGTTCTGCACAAGGTAACGTCTATCTTTCTTCTTTTAAAAATCTGAAGCATCCCCTGAAACTCTGACATGTAAATGTTGATCTGGTCTTGGAGTGACCATTAAAACTGTTCTTACACAGAGATGATGTACAGTGATGTATAATATCACTGATGACTTGTTTTTCTGCTGGTGCGTAGTGTGTTTGGTTGTTGCTGGTATCCATAGTTACATGTGGTTTTGTTTGTAGCATCATTTAGACAGTTGTGTTGTGTGTGTGTTTGGTTGTTTCTGTGTGTGGCTGCTCTGCAGGTTCTGCTGGTTTTCTCCCAGTAGTGTGTCTTTGAGCAACCGCGGGTCTACCCACTAACCGATTAGTTCAGCCTGCTGCTGCCAGTGAGGCTGACTGCGGGAGACAGACATGATGCCAGAGTCCAGTCTCCTGCATGCCATGACTCTCAGCAGCTCAGTCACTGCACACGCTGGAAACTCTCCCACTCTTCCTCCTCATCTTCCTCTTCTCTTCTGCTTTGCTCAGCTATTAAAAATCTGGTTTGTTTTCGTCTCTAACAGCTGATATTGAATAACTCTGCTTTGAATTGGCCACAGTGATGCAAAAGGGCTGAATGAGTGTGGCAGTAGCGATGCATGTTTATCGGCATTGATGGTGCACAACACCTGAGTGTGCATGCTACCTTCCACTGAGGACGCTGCTGTTAGAGCTGCAGCACTAAACACAGCTCATTGTTCTTTATAGGAACACATTCACCAAAAGGAACGTCTCACATGGATGTTCAGAAACTGAAAGCAACAATTTGTGGATCGTTTTTACCAGCTTACTGTCTGTGGTCCAAACAAAAATAATTAACTTTCCTACCGTTATGCAACCCATCCTGCAGGATATAGTGCAAAACCATCCCTGTAGTTAAGGGCTTGTCCCCTGGAGGTAGTGAGATACTGGACCAGTAAGTAAACTGTTTTTTCATCCATCCATCCATCCATCCATCCATATCCATATCCATCCATCCGTCCACCCACCCATCCATCCATCCATCCATCCACCCACCCATCCATACATCCATCCATCCATCCATACATACATATCCATTCCAACCAACCCACCAAACGAATGAACGAACGGTATAAAAGTTGCATAAGTTCATGTCCACACGGCACAGAAGCTGGTTCAGGTGTGAAAACTGAGGCGAAAACTAGGAGAAAGGCCTCAACATCCCCACAAAACTGCTATAGTACATACTACAAGGCTGTGGGGGGCGCCACAGTGATTAAAGAGTAACACTCCAGAGCTAGAACAAGATGTAGCGCATGCACAGATAATGACATATCAGCTTGCTCCCGCTGTTGATGGTACAGCAGCGCAGCACTGTGTTGTAAAAGTTGTGCATTTTGGTGCTAAAACTGTACACAAACCAGGACTGTCTGGAGCAGAACCACAACACAGTTGGTCACGGACGCCATTATTGTTGTTGTGTTTGGCACGCGTTCATCACACTGATGTCATATCCTCTAGTGGGGCGGTTATGCTGTCTCTCAATACCACAGACGGTAGAGGCCTCTAACCTATCCACCTTGGTAACTGGTTTCAGACATGATCAGTTTCAGACATGATCGGTTTCAGACATGATCGGTTTCACGGAGGCTAATCCCTGGTTTCGTGGGGATGAAAGGGTGGATTGCTAAAATACTTTTGCGATTTTACTAATTCTGTGTCGTGAGGACGGCCCCTAAGTCACATCCATGATGAGCTTTCATAACATCAGCCTTTTCCTGCGATATGCTGCCCACACACTCCCTGAGCCTGACAGACAGTAATCAGGGGGAAGTGGTGGTACGACACCTAATAAATCAGAGTTAATTAGTGACAGAGGATATGAGCTGTATCTCTGTCATTTGTCATTTTAAACATTGCTGCTAAATGGAAACAGCTTCCTGAACGTGTCACTTTCGGGGCTTTTCTAATGACACACTTACAGGAGTTGTCATGAATCCCACAGTAACCAGCAACTCTGAGATGGTGTCAGTCAAAAATCAACTTTCACATTCAGACCCAATATTTTTAACCTTTGTTTGCTTCTATTAAAATATCGGCTCCTCGGATCAGCTCAGATCTCCCAGGTAAAAACAGCTTCAAGAATTCAGCTAAAACATATAAAAGGCTCATAGTTCTACACTGATATAAACTTTATACCGATAATAAGGATGGTGCTCGATACTCAATGCTATTTTTGATACTACAGAGGGGGAAAACATTTTAGTTTCATTAATCAAAGTCAGAACACCACAAATAAAACATCACAATCCATACAAAACAATGAAAAATATTAATAGAAAATGTTAACATTTTAAAAAGTAATTGTATTTTCTTAAAGCTCTGTTTGCTCATGAAAGTGTCTATTTCCATTGTTGCTGGCAGGCTGGGTTTGTGGTTGTTGCCTGGGACTATAAGAGATACATAATGATGGTCAGACACAAAGAGTTGTGTGAGCCTGGCAGCATGGCGACATCACTGTAACTATGGATGCTAGACAAGACCTTTGACTTTATCTGATCCCATACCATCACAGAACCCTAATCTAACCCTAACTCTGAACTCTGATCGGACCCAATACCGTCACAGAACTGGGCTTTTGGAGTTTTTCCTGGCACCAGTCTGGAGGATCCTTTTGCTCTTTGCTTAATTGTGATGGTCCAACCCAGAGAGAAATCCAGAGAAGTCCAGGCTGCCTCTGGATTCAAAGATGTATATTCACATAAGTGCTTATGTACTATGCTTGTTACCAGAGGATTTTATCAGGGGGCAGAGTCCGGTCCTTTGATTTAGCCAAAGTTAAAGTAATTATTAACATAAAGCCTTTTTTATTATTATTTTTTCAAATTAAATGAATTGTCTGCTCTGTAGTGTTTCTCTGGAAAAGTCCAGGATACCAGGAAAGTATCCTGGACTTTATATTATGACTGGATGTTTCTTGTTTTTTATCAGCTTCTTTCAGCAATGACATTTTCTAAAACTTTGTTTATCAGAACATATGAACTTTCGTAGCATCTACAATCCCTCAAATGATCATTTAAAAGTGAATTTGTTGCCCTTTTTAAGTTCACATCATGCAGTAGCCCATAATAATCAGGATAATGCATAGTTACCATGGCAACAGAAAAGGCAAACGAATCAGTCATGTTCTTCCAGCTGTTCTTTCCTCCTTCACCTCTTCATCATCCAGTGTCCGAAATTAACTTTTTGACTCACAGGCCGCTTGATGAAAACATCTACCGGCCAAACATATTTTTTACTGGCCAAAATATTGAATTATTTTACACTCACATAATATCGACTGATAAAGTGTTAATGTCTGAATTCATTAACTAAAACCTGATCAGACTCCTCCCTCTCTACTCTTGGTGTCCTTGTGCCACAGCATTACAGCCTTAGTGGGATCATACTCCCTAATTTATGCTTTTTATTTTATTGTTTAAAAAATAAACTTAATTGAAGTTGATGATAAATTTATAGCTTATTGATCTGATTCGTAATAAATCAGTAATAATGAATATAAATAGCGTATCAATAATTATAAAAGCTGATTTATAATAATAATGAACTTAATAACTGATCAATATAATAATAATAATAATAATAATAATAAGCATCATTATTATTCTTTTGATCAGTTGATCGGTTAACCGCTGTTTGTTGTCTCGCGGAGTCACGTCGCGCCCATTATGCAGCTATCGTCAGTCTTCAGGTTGAAAACAGCTAAGCTAACAGGCTAACGTCACGTCTGCTGTGTTACCGCCTACAGTCGGTGCATGAGAAGCGAGCAGAACCAGGCCGTGAAGCAGACAGAAGGCGCTGCTATATCCAAACCATCACTTCTCACTGAACTTTCTGGTTGGGGCTGTAAGCCCTGCTGATTTAACCTCCAGTTCACTGTGCTTTCTTTTGGAAAGCTGGCTGGCTCCTGCTAAAAATCTCCACATATTTGCCCTTCTTATATAGCCTGAGCTAAACAGTAAACAGAACTGAAATAATGCGAGCGCGTTGTCGTGTTTATGTCAGTGCGTGTTTGTGTACGTGCGCGTCGTTCATACATGCAGACAGCAGAGGAACATAAAGAAGAAATCCACCTAAAAAACGACTGAAAAACATGGTACAAACATTTACTCGCCATTTGGTGGATAGCCCTCTGTAATTTACTCGCCAAACAAAAAATTTACTCGCATTTGGTGCCTGGCGAGTGTTAATTTCCGACCCTGTCATCATCTGTGTTGTCAGATGGGATTTGAATCTTAAAGATCTTTTTTGTTTGTCTGAAAGGAGCTCACACACAGAGTAAATGAAGTATATATATATATATATATATATATATATATAATAATATATGTTGCTGCAAAACAGGAATTTCTGAAGTGATGAATGCATCGTGATTTCACATTGCATGTTTTGGGTTTGTAAAGTGTATCTGTCATCCTCACATGGACTCTCCTTCTAGCTCAGATTGTAGTCGGTCCAGAAAGTCTGTGTTGTAAAACCAGACATGGTTTGAATTAAACAGAAACAGACGGTCAGATCCACCTTCAGTCTCATTAGAAACTGTTGCCATGGAAGGGTGACGGTCAAGAAGCCATTGTTAAGGAAGGAAAACAAGGAGGAAAGACTAAGACAAATGAAAGGAAAATGAAATGTTATCAATACATTTAATTTCCTGTGCTCATAAGTTTCTCTGACCAGCCACTGTCCGTCTCTTTGTCTGTTTGTCAGTTTAATTTCCTTTACCACATCTGCTCTGTTCTTGGTCCTCTTCATGACTTCTTCATCTAAGTTAAGGTAACTTTCATACACGGAGGAAGATTTGATTTGCAGGAGAAAATAGAGGCCATCGTTTGTACAACAAACAAAGCACTATACCAGACACAAAAAGACAATACAAATGCACAACCACAAAAAAAGTGGGTACTCATTTCATCTGAGGCCAAAACATACATGCATAAAAAAAAACTTTTAAAAAAACATTAAAGAAGAATAAATAAATGAATAGAATAAAATATGTCTCTTTCCCTCTGGGGACCTTTAGAGGCAAAAAACGTCTCATTGACCTCCATTAAACTTACTGTCATTTTTTAGTCGCAGCATTTGACATTAAAGAAACCAGACCACAAAGCAGCTGAGCTGGAGTTGGTTTAGTGAAGACAGCAGGTAAATAGTAGCAGGAATAATTGAAAATGAGGAAAAAGTGGAAATATGGAAATAGTTTCTGTTGTGTGTTTGTTTCAATGCCAATATTTTTTCTCCTGAAAGCCAAGACTTGAGAGAATGATGTGCAGATGAGAAAAGGCTTGGTCACTGTTGATCTGTGTGTTATTTCTACAAAGTTCTGTTATTTTGAGGTTCTTGTGAAAGCATCGTGTTGAGTCAGCATAGGTCAAAACCTAAGATAGAAGACCAAAGGAGTCAAACTGTAATAAATACAAACAAACAATAAAGAAATAGCCGACTCCAGTAAGAGATTATAAAAATCTTACAGTCTTGTTTAATAAAGACACCGCCACAAGAACAAAGCTGTTCCTGTAGCGTGTGGTCTTTGACCTTGGGACTCTAAATCTCCGACCTCATGACATGAGCTGGAACTCACTCTTCAGAGGATGTGAGTCATTGCTTAAAGTGAAGGTGGCTATTCGCTGGCTTTTTGCTGGTTAATTGCTGGCTATTCGCTAGCTATTTGCTGGCTATTTGCTGGCTATTTGCTGGCTTTTTGCTGGTTATTTGCTGGCTATTCGCTGGCTATTTGCTGGCTATTTACTGGTTATTTGCTGGCTATTTGCTGGCTAGTCACTGGCTATTTACTGGTTATTTGCTGGCTATTTGCTAATTTTTCACTACGTTAGCCAGCACAACACTGGAGAAACAAATGAAGCTGCTGAACAAGAAACTAACGTTTCCATACATAAACATGTTAGCTAAGGTCTTTCAGTATTTTCAACAAAGGAAGAAACCGCTGCAGTGATTTACTGCAACATGTTTAAAGGTCTTAAAGTGAATATTTGATCCAAGCAGCTTTAATCTTCATCCCAGTCTGAGCCCTCTAGTCTTCAGGAATAGTTCTCCAGATTTCTCTTTTGGATGTTTCTGTCTTTTGTTCTGTTCTCTGTCCAGACGATCCCACACTGCTTCAATAGTGTTGAGGTCCGGCTTCTGGGAAGGACCCATACCTCCATCAGACCTTTTACCACTGATGTTCAGTCCAGTTCTTGGGTCATGTGGCATACTTCAGGCTTTTCTCTGTTTCTATTCCTTTCTTTTTCTTTCCTTTCTTGACACGTTTCTATGGCTGTCTTTGCTGGTTTTATTTCTATTCCTTCAGGACATCACTTTCAGATCCTGATCCAGATCTAGTCCGGATTCTTCTGTTTTTCTCCTCCACGTGTCCAGTTTCTGCCACCATGCTGACATATTTCCAGTTAACAGCTCTTTGGGAATCACTGTCTGATCTTTGCTGTTTTTCATAGATGAATGGAAAGAAATCGGAACAAGTGATGTCTTTGTAACAGGCTGCTGGTAACAAAGAGCCCAAAGATCCAGATTAAACAGTTTTTTTGCTAATTTGTCTGTTATGTGTTGACACATCACCGGTTCATCCCTCGAGTTATGGCCCATTTATGCTCCCTTACATACGTAAATAAGGATGTCTGTTTCAAACGTTGTCATATGTCACCATCCTCATACTTCTGGGTGTCTTTAGGTTGCCACGATTAAGTCAATTCCTCCAATAGCGGGCAGGGCTGAGTTCAGAGTTCACTCCTGCGATCCAGTTTCAGACACCAGTTGGCGGCGGTAATGCGTCGCTATGAAGTTGTTTCCAGCTGTACAACACACCCTAAACACTCACATAACCTGTCTTCAAAAGCTAGTGCAATTTCTACATTTGTTGTCCTCGTTTTTGCTCCTCTTCTGCCTTTTTTTCTTTCTGTTCCTCTTCTTCTTCTCTGGTTGTTTCTTTTCCTGGTCACATCTGCTCAGTACTGCCCCCACGATTTTCGGTGGTATTGCTCTGTTTTCTGTTTTAAGTGACTGATAGCTCAGCTCTGTGAAAACGAACCAAATTACCGACGCAGGAGAAGGACGAAACTGTCCGTCCGTCTGCGTATCCGTCTGCGTCCAGCAGAAATGGGCTTTTAGGAGTCTTTTTCTGCCTGAATGATTCATTGGTCAAAGTGAAAATGTTCAAGTTCCAGGACTGGAGCCTGTTGACATATTGATCAAGACCCTTTTAAAAGATTATAGCAAAGTGTGATTGCTGTGAAGTATCAAAATAAACATCAATATCTTCCCCTCCAACAGCAGTTTTTCCTCTCTTCAGAAAGCTGTTTTAGCTCACATTTCTGGACTCCACCAAGTCAGCTTTTTTTCTGAGGTGTGTCAGGGCTCATTGTTCTGCTGCGGTGAATACTTCCCCACAAAGAGGCAAACCTGAGGGCGGAGCACGTCTCTGCAGGATGAATGTCTCGGTCAACAGAACATGTCACTGTGGGATTGATGGTTCCTTACATTCACACGTCTGTTTCTGCCACATCAGTAAACTGAGGTTTGTCTTGGTTCAGTTTAGAGATGCTTCTCTGAGATGTGACTGCAGCCTCCGCCTGATCGGAGTCTATCTTCTTAATTTAGGAATTCTAATTCTGTTCCTGTGAGGAAGCTGAGCTTCTTGCTGTCAGTGAACAAAGTTCCATGTATTGATCATCTGATGTTCCCACTTTTGGATCTAACTGATCTGATTTAC